>NC_060138.1:786615445-787228660 GCF_021461385.2 Schistocerca piceifrons
AATCGCACACGCAAACAAAGTGACCGAAATAAGGTAACACCTATACGTATGCAACACACCTAACCTACAGGTAACGCGGCTACGATCTTAACTGAGCAAAGTTAGTAGGAAAACTATCGTAGTATACGCATACTTACGGTACTCTACGGTAGCCTAAGGTCGTTTTACAACTCAGCACTGACGCATGGATTCCTTCTCTGGCGGGAGAATCTAAACGTATGTTGTGTTTATGGTGTACAGATATGTGTACACCACATTTTAACATAATACGTTTTACATGAAAACTTGAAGGCTGCACCCTGCTTACCATCTGACCCACCCTCCACGTTAGGTGATGGAGGGAATGTGGTTAATGATTCAAGTTTTTGTATGGTTTCCAACCTTATAAACAGTTTCTTAGATAGGGTTTACTGTGTTTCCAGAGTGGCTGCTTCAGTTTTCATTTTCCCAATTACCAACCAGGTACAGTTCGCTGTCACATTATTTTAGTTACTGTGTAATTACACTCTGTGTATTTTAATCATACAGTGACTTGTGGTGTACGTCTTTTGATTTTCTGTGAGAAAGTGTGAGCGTGAATAAGAGAGGATGTAACAGGGTGTCTTGACAATTAGATATTATACACTCCTGGAAATTGAAATAAGAACACCGTGAATTCATTATCCCAGGAAGGGGAAACTTTATTGACACATTGCTGGGGTCAGATACATCACATGATCACACTGACAGAACCACAGGCACATAGACACAGGCAACAGAGCATGCACAATGTCGGCACTTGTACAGTGTATATCCACCTTTCGCAGCAATGCAGGCTGCTATTCTCCCATGGAGACGATCGTAGAGATGCTGGATGTAGTCCTGTGGAACGGCTTGCCATGCCATTTCCACCTGGCGCCTCAGTTGGACCAGCGTTTGTGCTGGACGTGCAGACCGCGTGAGACGACGCTTCATCCAGTCCCAAACATGCTCAATGGGGGACAGATCCGGAGATCTTGCTGGCCAGGGTAGTTGACTTACACCTTCTAGAGCACGTTGGGTGGCACGGGATACATGCGGACGGGCATTGTCCTGTTGGAACAGCAAGTTCCCTTGCCGGTCTAGGAATGGTAGAACGATGGGTTCGATGACGGTTTGGATGTACCGTGCACTATTCAGTGTCCCCTCGACGATCACCAGTGGTGTACGGCCAGTGTAGGAGATCGCTCCCCACACCATGATGCCGGATGTTGGCCCTGTGTGCCTCGGTCGTATGCAGTCCTGATTGTGGCGCTCACCTGCACGGCGCCAAACACGCATACGACCATCATTGGCACCAAGGCAGAAGCGACTCTCATCGCTGAAGACGACACGTCTCCATTCGTCCCTCCATTCACGCCTGTCGCGACACCACTGGAGGCGGGCTGCACGATGTTGGGGCGTGAGCGGAAGACGGCCTAACGGTGTGCGGGACCGTAGCCCAGCTTCATGGAGACGGTTGCGAATGGTCCTCGCCGATACCCCAGGAGCAACAGTGTCCCTAATTTGCTGGGAAGTGGCGGTGCGGTCCCCTACGGCACTGCGTAGGATCCTACGGTCTTGGCGTGCATCCGTGCGTCGCTGTGGTCCGGTCCCAGGTCGACGGGCACGTGCACCTTCCGCCGACCACTGGCGACAATATCGATGTACTGTGGAGACCTCACGCCCCACGTGTTGAGCAATTCGGCGGTACGTCCACCCGGCCTCCCGCATGCCCACTATACGCCCTCGCTCAAAGTCCGTCAACTGCACATACGGTTCACGTCCACGCTGTCGCGGCATGCTACCAGTGTTAAAGACTGCGATGGAGCTCCGTATGCCACGGCAAACTGGCTGACACTGACGGCGGCGGTGCACAAATGCTGCGCAGCTAGCGCCATTCGACGGCCAACACCGCGGTTCCTGGTGTGTCCGCTGTGCCGTGCGTGTGATCATTGCTTGTACAGCCCTCTCGCAGTGTCCGGAGCAAGTATGGTGGGTCTGACACACCGGTGTCAATGTGTTCTTTTTTCCATTTCCAGGAGTGTATATCACTGTACGGCCCATAGTTCAGGAGGTATGACATCATAAACACTGAGACACGTGAGCAACTGCAGCATCATGCAAGATGCTTTAATTTATTACTTCTTTACTACTAACTCTATTCACAACACATTACGCAGACAGTAGGAAGATATACAGGGTGTTTATAAATGAATGTCGAGGTTTTAACGTTTTATGATATTTATTGTATTAAACTTACAGCTATAAACGATATGTCAAATGAAAGAGCAACTCAAACAGTTTTACCGAGAACCTTATAAATGTTCCATGTGACCACCATTTGCCATACGGCACACATCAAGTCTATAGCTGAGTTCTTTCCAAACGTTGATAAGTGTGTCTTCAGTGATTATAGCAACAGCCGTTTCAGTCCGGTTTCTTAATTCAGGGAGGTCTTCTGGTAGTGAAGTCACGTACACACGATCCTTGATGACGCCCCAAAGGAAAAAATCGCCTGGTGTTAGGTCGCGTGAACGTGGAGGCCATGCAAAGCAAGACCTGTCATTGGGCCCCTTGCGACCTATCCAGACTTGATGTGTGCCGTGTGACAAATGGTGCTCACATGGAACTTTTATAATGTTCTTGGTAAAACTGTTTGAGTTGCTCTTTCATTTGACATATCATTTATAACTGTAAGTTTAATGTAATAAGTATTATAAAGTGTTAAAACCCCGATATTCATTTATAAACACCCTGTACTACTGGAGCATCTGCAAAATTAAAATTATATCATTATACAGCACTTACTTCACGAGACCGATGTCAAAAACATTAAACTGCGTCAAAATGAAACTGCAGACCGAAATTCGCTAGGCATACAAATGAAATATGTGTACAGATACGTGGGAAATGTATATGTCTGTAATATATTTGACATGTGTGTGTACGAGCAAATCCACTTCTAATACGGTCATCCTGAACCCATTGACACAAATTTGGTACACGTATGACAATCTGGAAACAAAAAGTGTAGGTATCAGTGTGTGATAATATGAAGAGAGAAGGGAGGACGAGGAGATTGTCAGACAGCGAGGGAGAATGCACAGATAGGAGCAGGAAGAGATGGACAGAGATAGGGGAGGGAAAAGGGACAGAGAGAGGATTGAGGAGGAAGTGAAGAAAAGAGAGGGAGATGAGCAGAGAGAGGGGGATGAAGACGCAGGCAGATAGCTGGGGGACGAGGAGATGAACAGAGGGGGAAGAGGAAATGGACAGAGAAAGGGAAGAGGAGATACACAGAGAGAGGGGTAAGGAGGAAGTGGAGTGAGGAAGGGGTGAGGAGCAGGTTGGCACAGAATGCAAAGGGGAGGAGATGAACGGGGAGAGGAGGAGGGGAAGGCAGACACAGAGAGAGGGAAGAGGAGATCGACAGAGAGATTGACAAAAAGAGGTGGAAGTGGGGATGGAAAAAAAAATGGCTCCGAGCACTATGGGACTCAACATCTGTGGTCATCAGTCCCCTAGAACTTAGAACTACTTAAACCTAACTATCCTAAGGACATCACACACATCCATGCCCGAGGCAGGATTCGAACCTGCGACCGTAGGTCCTTTCTGTCTTGATTCATAGTGGCTGCATAATTGTAATGGTGTCTTTTCTTTAAGACATGTGCGAAAAAATAGACAACACATACAACTGACCTAATATACATTTTGTAACGAATTAAAGTGATACTTTGCACTTACTACATTTAATTAAAAACTTTGTTTTGCTATATCCAAATTTTTTAATGTTTCCCAAATTTTGGTTCAGAGGATATGGTCACGCTAGTAAAAGACCAAGATGCAACCATCATCGAGCGAGCTGATGTTGAGTGGCTTTTGCGAGCACCAGAGATACTCACTCATAAGGGGTAAACCACTACAGGAGCATTCTACCACTATCTTCTCGATGGGAAGAGGGACGCTATTCAGACGAAGCGTCATTCGAAGCTGTTGAGGGCATGTTTTTGCTCCAAGGCAATGTACCAGATCATTCTGGATGGGACGCAGTTACGCATTCTGTTTCTCTGCGCTATCGTATTTTGCCTCACCCTCGTATTCTCCTTACCAGTAACCTCCTTTTCTTCCCTCAGATGAAGAAACCATTGCGTATACCGAGCAGCATACATAGCACACGCCCGCTGGGCATTTTGATCCCAATAGCCGTACATCAACACGATATCGACCTTTTCCGCAATTGGTAAACGGTCCATTTTAACACGGGTAATGTATCACGAAGCAAATACCGTCCTCACTGGCGGAATGTTACGTGATACCACGTACTTAAACGTTTGTGACTATTACAGCACCATCTATCACAAAGCGAAAAAAGTGGCCCAATTAAAACATTCATATTTCTTTACGTACTACACGAATAGCCGGCTGGTGTGGCCGTGCGGTTCTAGGCGCTTCAGTCTGGGACCGCGTGACCGCTACGGTCGCAGGTTCGAATCCTGCCTCGGGCGTGGATGTGTGTGATGTCCTTAGGTTAGTTAGGTTTAAGTAGATCTAACTTCTAGGGGATTGATGACCACAGATGTTAAGTCCCATAGTGCTCAGAGCCATTTGAACCATTTGAACTACACGAATACGTAATAAAAAATGGGGGTTCCTATTTATAAAAAAACGGAGTTGATATCAGTTTGGCCTATGGCAGCGCCATCTAGCGGGCCAACCATAGCGCCATCCGGTTTCCCTTTTCATTCTAAAAGAGTTTCGTTCTTTGTAGTTTTTTAGTTTGATGCTTATTTCGTGAGATATTTGGCCCGGTCGCTATCAGTGGATCACCCTGTATATATTCTTTAAAATTTTATATGCTTATGTCAACGTATGTGGAACAGCGCTGAATACTTAATTATATGCTTACCAGGAGACTCTACTTTTGATGGATGATGAGTTCACTTGCGACTTCCTAAAGTGTTTATTGCCGATGCCGGGACGGTTACTTTGAAAGTGAACGGCTGATTTCCTTCCCGGTCCTTCCGTAATCCGAGCTTGTGCTTCGTCTCTAATGATCTTGTTGTCGACAGAGAATTAAATATTAATCTTCGTTCCTTCCTTCGCTCCAAATTTTCATTGTCTGATCATGTGGTAGTTTGTCAGTGGTTGGAGTGAACTACTGCATCCGCCTTATGGTATGACAGCACATGTTTCACATATATTGTAATTTTGATGAAATGTAAACAGCTTAACTTATTTTTGAACTGTAGACGGCCGATGACTACCGAAATCAGTTATTTCATATAATTGTGTGTGAATGTGCCGGAAACTAAACTATATCTGTAATAATCACCTGAATAATCTCTACCGATGTCTCCAGTACGACCGAAATGTCGTTATTTCCATTGCATTTCATCTGGTAACGAGTTCTTCAGTCCGTTGAGAATAATTTATTATTTTAATTTTGTTGTAATGCTGGTACGGTACTTAAGACAGAGTTGGTGAAAAACTACCAATTTTTTTCATACTATGGTGAGAAGCGACATAAAAGCTTAATACCCCTGCGCCTCATTTATGCAGTAAACCTAGACAAAAGGTTTCCGAGCTATGTGAGCGGCAGAAGTGGTATAAATTTCTCCGGAACAGTTTAACTGAGCTATAAAACAGCCCTATTCTCGTGCATCTCTTATAGCCTCGGCAATTTTCTTGCGGTCTAGCGATCATTAACCGTTAAGCGCGTAGCGTGAGGCAGAAGCGATATCACCATATCAGTTCTGGTATTCACATACAGTTCCGGTATTTAAGCCCTCTGTGAGCCGTTATGACGCGGTCATACCTCTAGGATATCTACTCTGCAAATAATAGATACTGCCATTCGCCAAATTCGTTGCTCGCGCTAAGCAGTAGGGTTCAGATACGCGTAATCTATGACACAGCAGCATGGGAATTCTCCTCGCTGCTTGACGGCCAAAATTTTGACAGTGCCAGAACCTGTTGACATGTGCCTGTTTACCCAGAAAACGATAGAACGAGTACACAGACCATACTACTTCGAAACCAAGCTAGCAAACAACCGTGTAATGGTGACGTCTCAGGTTTCCTCAGCATTGTACGAGTACGGTGTGGTTTCAGGAGTTTATCAGTGTTGTTCATTCCAGTTTTCTGTTCAATATTTCGAAATAAAGATGTTGGAGAACCTAATAAACCATTATGGAGGCTTCAATTTAAGTAAGACTTGAGATCCAGCATTCAATTTATTAATACCATCTCATCCATCAGAGCTGGGAAAAGCTGAGAAAACGTTCGTTTCACGGAGTAACAGTGCTGACTCCAAAAGAACAATTGAATATCAAAGGGTGAAAGTTTGTAGTGGCCACGAGAATCGAACTCGGCTATAAACAGTGGAGCGACAGCAGCAGTACTTTACCGTGTGGCAGCAGTCTGGGCAACGAGTTCTCATATATCTTAGCAAAAGATGTGGCAGGGGACGCGAGAAAATTCTAAGCCTATGTATAATAGCTAAAGATTTACTCGCATGTTTGTTTGCTTCTGGTGTGACAGAATCAGCCGTCTAGGTATACCTAGACGCCCAGGGGACGCCCGGATGTGTAAGGCTTAGTTGTCAGGACACACCCTTCGTGGAGGCTTCTCTCATGATCCTCCAAAGAATTACAGATATGATAGAACCATTACTGATCCCTCAACAGGCAGGATTCAAACAAGGGAAGAGCTGCACAGCACAGGTGTTGAATTTGACACAGCATATAGAGGACGGCTTCCAAAGGCGGCAGACAACAGGAGCGGTGTTTATAGATCTTTCAGCCGCCTACGACACTGTCAACCACAGACTCTTGTTGCTGAAGCTATACAATCTCACCAAGGACTACAAACTAACCTGTCTAATTAGAAATCTTCTGCAGAACCGAAGATATTTTGTGGAATATCAAGGACAAAGAAGCAGATGGAGGCAGCAGAAAAATGGGTTGCCACAGGGCAGTGTACTGGCACCCACCCTCTTCAATATATACACTAACGACCAGCCGTTACCAGAAGGAACACAAAGCTTCATATATGCAGATAACCGAGCAATCACAGCACAAGATCACAACTTTGAGAGGGTGGAGCGGAAGCTAACTGATGCTCTGAAAGGATTAACTGCCTATTACAGGGACAATCAATTGAAACCAAATCCTTCTAAGACCCAGACTTGTGCTTTCCACCTCCGAAACAGACAGGCTAGTAGAACCTTGCAGATAGATTGGGAAGGAACCTCTTTAGAACACTGCAAGACTCCAAAATACCTCGGAGTCATTCTGGACCGTGCTCTTTCATATAAGGAACACTGCTTAAAAACAAAGCAAAAAGTGGCTGCCAGGAACAATGTGGTTAGGAAGCTGACTGGAACAACATGGGGAGCACAGCCAGACACAGTGGGCACATCCGCATTAACCCTCTGCTACTCTGCAGCTGAGTACGCTTGCCCAGTATGGTGCAGATCTACACATACAAAGAAAGTTGATGTTGCTCTGAATGAGACATGTCGTATCACTACGGGTTGTCTAAGAGCCACACCTGTGGAAAAACTGTACTGCTTATCCGGCGTAGCCCCCCCCCCCCCCCCCCCGGACATCCGAAGAGATACAGCAGCACGGAGTGAAATGAAGAAGGCATTAACATCCGAAGCCCACCCACTACATGGCCACCAACCGGCACAGCAAAGACTTGTGTCTAGAAAGAGCTTCCTTCACAGCACAGAACCACTCGCTGACACTCCACATCAACACCGGGAGAAGAGGTGGCAAGTCAGATGCCAGCATCTGGAGGAGTGGCTGATCCCGCAAGAAGTTTTTCCCCCAAGCCACACAGAGAAATGGTCCACATGGAAATCACTCAACCGCCTGCGTTCTTCTGTCACAAGATCCAAGAGTACTCTGGAGAGGTGGGGCTTCCAGGTGGACTCTCTCCAGTGTGACTGCGGAGCTGCCGTGCAGACATCAACACATCTACTACAATGCACATTACCTCCAACTGTGTGCACCATGGAGGACCTCGTAAACGCTACACAAAGTGCACTGGACGTTGCAAATTTTTGGGCATCCACTGTATAGATTAAAATCACCTTATGTTTGACAACACAATCTGTGTCTAATCATTTATTTCATTCTTGACTAGTTTAATTTATAAACCATAATGTATATATGTATGTAGTAATGTATCTAATATTTTTTTTTTAGTTTGCTTCTGACACGATAAATAATAAATCGCTAAAGGGGTCTAAGGCTTATATCCAGTCACTTGTTGACCAGTTTGGTATTGCAACTGAAGACAGAAAAACGAAAGCTGAAGTTCTAATTTTCACGTTCAAGAAATCGTTCAGCAGGAGACTCGTTTGACCATTAAACGGACTTCCGTATGGACGACATGGAAATAAGCATCCCTGGCCTAGAGAAACAACTGAAAGAGTTGAAAACAAATAAGCTACCAGGTCGGACGAAATCGTGATTCGCGTTTTCAAAGTGTTTTCTACGCCATTGGTCCCTTACCTACCTTGCATTTATTGTGAATACCTAGTTGTTGTTGTTGTGGTCTTCAGTCCTGAGACTGGTTTGATGCAGCTCTCCATGCTACTCTACCCTGTGCAAGTTTCATCATCTCCCAGTACCTACTGCAGCCTACATCCTTCTGATCTGCTTAGTGTATTCATCTCTTGGTCTCCCTCTACGATTTTTACCCTCCACACTGCCCTCCAATACTAAATTGGTGATCCCTCGATGTCTCAGAACATTTCCTACCAACCGATCTCTTCTTCTAGTCAAGTTGTGCCACAAGCTCCTCTTCTCCCCAATTCTATTCAATACCTCCTCATTAGTTATATGATCTACCCATCTAATCTTCAGCATTCTTCTATAGCACCACATTTCAAAAGCTTCTATTCGCTTTTTGTCTAAACTATTTATCGTCCACGTTTCACTTCCATACATGGCTACATTCCATACAAATACTTTCAGAAACCACTTCCTGACACTTAAATCTATACTCGATGTTAACAAATTTTTCTTCTTCAGAAACGATTTCGTTGCCATTTCCAGTCGACATTTTATATCCTCTCTACTTCGGCCGTTATCAGTTATTTTGCTCGCCAAATAGCAAAACTCCTTTACTTCTTTAAGTGTCTCATTTCCTAATCTAATTCCCTCAGCATCACTAGATTTAATTCGACTACATTCCATTATCCTCGTTTTGCTTTTGTTGATGCTCATCTTATATCCTCCTTTCAAGACACTGTCCATTCCGTTCAACTGCTCTTCCAAGTCCTTTGCTGTCTCTGACAGAATTACAATGTCATCGGCGAACCTCAAAGTTTTTATTTCTTCTCCATGGATTTTAATACCTACTCCGAAGTTTTCTTTTGTTTCCTTTATTGCTTGCTCAATATACAGATTGAATAACATCGGGGATAGGCTACAACCCTGTCTCACTCCCTTCCCAACCACTGCTTCCCTTTCATACCCCTCGACTCGTATGACTGCCATCTGCTTTCTGTACAAATTGTAAATAGCCTCTCGCTCCCCGTATTTTACCCCTGCCACCTTCAGAATTTGAAAGAGAGTATTCTAATCAACATTGTCAAAAGCTTTCTCTAAATCTACAAATGCTAGAAAGGTAGGTTTGCCTTTCCTTAATCTTTCTTCTAAGATTTCTCCTGATAACGACGTCCTCTTGCGTAGTCCCCGCCCGGAGATCCGAATGGGGGACTATTTTACCTCCGGAATATTCTACCCAAGAGGACGCCATCATCATTTAATCATACAGTAAAGCTGCATGCCCTCGGGAAAAATTACGGCTGTAGTTACCCCTTGCTTTCAGCCGTTCGCAGTACCAGAACAGTAAGGCCATTTTGGTTAGTGTTACAAGGCCAGATCAGTCAATCATCCAGACTGTTGCCCCTGCAACTACTGAAAAGGCTGCTGCCCCTCTTCAGGAACCACACGTTTGTCTGGCCTCTCAACACATACCCCTCCGCTGTGGTTGTCACTAACCCAGCGCAAAGTCCCAAGCAGATGAACAAAAAAAAAAAAAAAAAAAAAAATGCCCAACATCGGTTTGCTGCAGAACATATTCTTAATTCGAATATAAGAAATTTTCTATAGACTGTGAGGCTTATGTCCGCGTATCAGCAAAGTTTTAGAAAGCATCGCTCGTGCGAAACTCAACTTCCCCTTTTCTTACATGATATACTGCGAACTATGGAAGAAGGGCAACAGGCTGATTCCGTGTTTCTATATTTTCGGAAAGCGTTAGACACGGTGTCCCATTGCAGGCTGTTAAAGAAGGAACGAGCATATGAAATAGGTTCACACATATGTGACAGGCTGGAAGACTTCTTAAGTTGTACAACACTGTATATTGTCCTCGACGGCAAGTGTTCATCAGAGTCAAGAGTATTGTCAGGAGTGCCCCAGGGAAGTGTGGCAGGACCGCTGTTGTTCTCTTACAGATGAATGATTTGGCGAACAGGGCTGATAAGTTGGGGAAACATATGTGATAACGGTATGTCGTGGACATCGTGCAACCTGATGTGTTCCTTCTCATGCAACAGTACCGTGGTGCCATTTTCAATAGGCCAAACCTTGTCCACACATTGCATGTGCCTCTATGAACTATCTGCACAATACTGAGGAACTCTCATGGCCAGCGAGATTCTCAAATCTGTTTCCGATAGAAAACGTGTGTGACCAGCTCGGATGTGAACTCCATCCCAGTGTCAGCAGCTGGAATATCAAGGCCCAGCTTGCCTCAGGATGTGATACAGTAGCTTTAAGGCCCATTTTCCATCCGAAGACAAGACAGGATGCAACATCGTACTGATAAGTGGACTGATAATGCCAAGTTCTTTGTAAATTTGAGACGATTTTGTAATCACTGAAATAACGTTACATAACTTCTCGGCTAGAGAAGTGAAGTTACATTTTTTGCCATGCAATGTATTTCATAACATGTCGCTCAGCAAAGACGTGCATATCCACCGGTGACTTTCCCAGTTTTTGTAACTTTTGTTTGGCGTCGATGCTCCAAACACCTGTCCCCACCAGTGTGAATAGTTCGAGCAATGCACGCTTTACCACAGTGTAATGGAATCTTATAAACACCAGGCTTCCTTAGCCCCAGATCATCCATAACAAAACCCAAAATGTCACAAACCTTGGCTGCCTGAGAAAACACAGTTTTGATGGTAAAATTCCTTATATTCTCCCTACTTTAGATGGTACGCCCCTTGAAGTGGTAGGAAAGGAACTGAGGTAGATTCATCTTTGTAACGTGACAGTCTATTCTAAAGACAAGAGACATTTTATTCAACACAACAACGCGGCTGCGGATGCACAGGTGGTGACTAAGATCGGGTCATATTCGTGTCGACAGCTGAAATCAGCTTGAGAGGAGCATGTGCAGGGCGAATTTCACACGCTTCTCCAGAGATGCTCCTGTCTCTGCACTTCCATCAGCCGGTAAGGTGACCGCGTCACCGGGAAAACCCGTCCGTTCGGTAGCACGATGGCTGCTCGTTTCTGATGGCCACTTTTCGTATCCGGTGGAAAATTAATAAATATGAAACTTCCTGGCAGATTAAAACTGTGTGCCCAACCGAGACTCGAACTCGGGACCTTCGCCTTTCGCGGGCAAGTGCTCTACCAACTGAGCTACCGAAGCACGACTCACGCCCGGTTCAAAAAATGGTTCAAATGGCTCTGAGCACTATGGGACTCAACTGCTGAGGTCATTAGTCCCCTAGAACTTAGAACTAGTTAAACCTAACTAACCTAAGGACATCACAAACATCCATGCCCGAGGCAGGATTCGAACCTGCGACCGTAGCGGTCTTGCGGTTCCAGACTGCAGCGCCTTTAACCGCACGGCCACTTCGGCCGGCTCACGCCCGGTACTCACAGCTTTACTTCTGCCAGTATCTCGTCTCCTACCTTCCAAACTTTACAGAAGCTCTCCTGAAGGCAAAGGTCCCGAATTCGAGTCTCGGTCGGGCACACAGTTTTAATCTGCCAAGAAGTTTCATATCAGCGCACACTCCGCTGCAGAGTGAAAATCTCATTCATTGAAGCATATGTTTCACTGACGAGCCAGAAGGCTCACTTGAAGCGGAAAGGATGGACAACTATATATGAAGACACCTTATAAGTTATTGTAAGTTATATGTTATAAATAATCCCAGAACTGTACAAAGTGGCCGGCCGCTGTGTCCGAGCGGTTCTAGGCGCTTCATTCTGGAACCGCGCGACCGCTACGGTCACAGGTTCGAATCCTGCCTCGGGCATGGGTGTGTATGATATCATTAGGTTAGTTAGGTTTAAGTAGTTGTGTGTTCTGTGTTCTAAAGACTGATGGCCTCAGATGTTAAGTCCCATAGTGCTCAGAGCCATTTGAACCATTCTTTTGTAAAAAGTGGATATCTCGGCAATGCATTATGCGACTGCAACAAACAAGGTGTCTGTGGGAATGAGATTTTCACTCTGCAGTGGAGGTGCGCTGATATGAAACTTCCTGGCAGATTAAAACTGTATGCTGGACAGAGACTCGAACTAGGGACCTTTGCCTTTCGAGGGCAATGAGCTACCCAAGCAAGACTCATGACCCGTCCTCATACCTTTAAATCCGCCAGTATCTCGTCTCCTACCTTCCAAACGTCACAGAAGCTCTCCAGCAGACCTTGCAGAAATAGCGCTCCTGGAAGAAAGGATATTGCGGAGACATGGCTAAGTCAAGTACTAGCGGAATTGAAGCTGTGAGGACGGGTCGTGAGTCGTGAGTCGTGTTTCGGTAGCTCAGATGGTAGAGCACTTGCCAGGGAAAGGCAAAGGTCCTGCGTTCGAGTCTCGGTCCGGCACACAGTTTTAATCTGCCAGGAAGTTTCATAAGGTGTCTATGGATACATCACGTATAATTTTATCAGCCAGTTTTAGCAGATATACTGAATTATTCACATATTTAAATTAGAGGTTAAATGTTAAAAGTAGTGACAGTACTGGAAACTTATTTTATGTGTAATTTAAACTGTTTATTATTATTTAAACTTATAAATCTGAAAAGAGAGGAAAATTATAGAAATTATTGTTTATAAATAAACTATGGCAGATAAAAGAAAATTGATAACAGCATAATATTTCTCGGAAGATTCCGTTTGATTTGATGCATCATATGTGTATAAAAGGTTAAAGTCAAGAATTTAAACAATTTTCTTGTTCAGTAGTTTGACTGAACTTCAGTGGTGCTTGACCGAGGTTTCCTGGTAAAGAGCGGCGATGTTCGGACGCCGTTGGAGGTGGCCAGGCTATGTTCCTCTGTGTTTCGAGCAAAGTTTTATCTGATGAGTGGTGAAAATAGCTGCTAGTTTGCGTGTGTGAATTACTCAGAGTTACTACGTTCGGACATAGACATTTTTCTCCATTTGATGGACTGGTTATACACTCCTGGAAATGGAAAAAAGAACACATTGACACCGGTGTGTCAGACCCACCATACTTGCTCCGGACACTGCGAGAGGGCTGTACAAGCAATGATCACACGCACGGCACAGCGGACACACCAGGAACCGCGGTGTTGGCCGTCGAATGGCGCTAGCTGCGCAGCATTTGTGCACCGCCGCCGTCAGTGTCAGCCAGTTTGCCGTGGCATACGGAGCTCCAACGCAGTCTTTAACACTGGTAGCATTCCGCGACAGCGTGGACGTGAACCGTATGTGCAATTGACGGACTTTGAGCGAGGGCGTATAGTGGGCATGCGGGAGGCCGGGTGGACGTACCGCCGAATTGCTCAACACGTGGGGCGTGAGGTCTCCACAGTACATCGATGTTGTCGCCAGTGGTCGGCGGAAGGTGCACGTGCCCGTCGACCTGGGACCGGACCACAGCGACGCACGGATGCACACCAAGACCGTAGGATCCTACGCAGTGCCGTAAGGGACCGCACCGCCACTTCCCAGCAAATTAGGGACACTGTTGCTCCTGGGGTACCGGCGAGGACCATTCGCAACCGTCTCCATGAAGCTGGGCTACGGTCCCGCACACCGTTAGGCCGTCTTCCGCTCACGCCCCAACATCGTGCAGCCCGCCTCCAGTGGTGTCGCGACAGGCGTGAATGGAGGGACGAATGGAGATGTGTCGTCTTCAGCGATGAGAGTCGCTTCTGCCTTGGTGCCAATGATGGTCGTATGCGTGTTTGGCGCCGTGCAGGTGAGCGCCACAATCAGGACTGCATACGACCGAGGCACACAGGGCCATCACCCGGCATCATGGTGTGGGGAGCGATCTCCTACACTGGCCGTACACCACTGGTGATCGTCGAGGGGACACTGAATAGTGCACGGTACATCCAAACCGTCATCGAACCCATCGTTCTACCATTCCTAGACCGGCAAGGGAACTTGCTTTTCCAACAGGATAATGCACGTCCGTATGTATCCCGTGCCACCCAACGTGCTCTAGAAGGTGTAAGTCAACTACCCTGGCCAGCAAGATCTCCGGATCTGTCCCCCATTGAGCATGTTTGGGACTGGATGAAGCGTCGTCTCACGCGGTCTGCACGTCCAGCACGAACGCTGGTCCAACTGAGGCGCCAGGTGGAAATGGCATGGCAAGCCGTTCCACAGGACTACATCCAGCATCTCTACGATCGTCTCCATGGGAGAATAGCAGCCCGCATTGCTGCGAAAGGTGGATATACAATGTACTAGTGCCGACATTGTGCATGCTTTGTTGCCTGTGTCTATGTGCCTGTGGTTCTGTCAGTGTGATCATGTGATGTATCTGACCCCAGGGATGTGTCAATAAATTTTCCCCTTCCTGGGACAATGAATTCACGGTGTTCTTATTTCAATTTCCAGGAGTGTATTTTGGATTACATGTGATACAAGCCACACTTAAAATGTTTCAGTGCGTGGCGATTCTGAAGTTTATAGTTTGAGATACGGTACTGTGGAACTTTAAAGGTTTCCTAAAGATAAGTCACGCAGTTAATCTTGGTTTATTCAGCTGCCTCTAAGATATTAAGAAGCTCCGCTAGGCTCTGAAATTAATTAATGTGAAACGTGACTTTCGATTTTTCTATGTTCTTTTTGGGAATAAACTCCTATTTTTGAAACTTTAAAACAAAATACGCGAGTGTGTATGTGATTTCTACGTAGCAAATCCTGCCTGCATTTATATTAAATACTTTTGTGGAACATTGGATGCATTGCGACGAATGTGAGTTGACGCCCCAAAGACGAAACGTAACCAAACTTGTAAGTCCATCCACATTTACGGTGTCTCCCTGAAGTGTTTGTGCTGTGCAATATGTGGATAAATGTTTTATGCAGTAGCACGCGGGGGCTCCGAGCTGGTGTGGAACTTGTGAACAGTGTAGAAATTTGATTTTTTACGAGCTGATGAGAGAGATTGTATTTTATTTCTTCATCCAAGTCACATGCACATTCCACACAATCCGTACGATCGCATTTTGTTATATTTCCTTTGATGATACGAATTTCAGGACACGGCGGATTTGCTCCTCAGAGAATCTGTGTCCCTTACACAAACAGTTCTGGATTTCGCTTCATTACGATAAGCTTTCCGTATCAGACAATTATAGTAAATGTTCTTTGGACCAGCGTCCTAAAGACCCTTATCATCATCTTTTCATTCTTATTACAGTTACTGTTCTTCTTCTGGTTATGTTTCCCCTACTTCACGTTTACTACCTTTATCTAATTCCACGTTACGCCACCCACATAAATTATGGCTCCTCTTGACTGCAACAATTCACTGACCATCTGGAAGCACACGCTAACTCGAATTGAAAATCTCGCATTGTCAGCGCTACAATGCCCAACGAGTGTGTGCCAGGTTACCAAAGAACTTCAGTTCTGTACATACGATACGGTTATAATTTTTCCAATTTGTGTCTCGTAAGATCACTAGAACGAACACAGATATAATGCTAACAGTTTCTTTGACACGTGTGATCGAACTGGTTTTTTTCTTCCTTTTATTCTGCAGACAGTCAGTGTAAGACGTGCTGTCGCTAGTCTCTCACAGAGTGGGACAAACACCACAGTAAAGGTCTCGCTGCGGCTGAATGCGTCACATTTCAATGAACATACAAAATTGTGTAACATCGAGTTTAAGACCAGTTCCAAATGAAGCACTCAATGACAGTTTTCAGCAGCAGTGAAAAGAGTCTTGTGGTGGATGAAGATTAATTTGGAGGCCAATAATGATTTTCTGTTCGTACCTTACGTTTTTATTTTTAGAGTCCTGTACCTCAATTGGTAAAAACGGAAGCCTTTTAGAATAACTTTGGGGTCCGTCTGTCTATCTGTCACCTGTCCGACTGTTAAGAATCCTTTTTCTCAGTAATGGGTGGACGTATTAAGTTGAAACTTATGTCACATATTAAGCTGCACGGTACTTTGGCGATATAAGAAATTTAAGTTTCTAAGTCAACGTAAAGAAAAGATACGGCAAATAATGTCACATATTTTGATACTCGCAAACTTGTTAATCAAAACCTATAGACTATTTGCAGTTGAAGATGAATTTTATGTCACATACTAAGATCTACGATCCCTTGGCGGTGTAAAATATTGAAGTTTCTAAGCCAATGCAGTCGAAACATACAACAGTTTGTCAATTTGTGTGATATGTTTTGATACTGGCAGACCCACCCGTCAAAACTTATTGGCTACTTTCCGTTGATATAGTATCATGAAATCTGGCAGTTACCAAGGTTTAAGAGCACAAGAAAAACAAAAAATCCTAATATTAATAATTTACCATTATATTGCACGAAAAGAGTATTTTTTGTCCGTTGTTATGCGACTGTCTGTCTGCCTGTTTGCCAATACCCTTTCTTCTCAAGAACTAGTTGGCATATCAAGTTGAAATTTATATCTGTCACTAAGGCCTTCGGTCCTTGCCCATGTAAAAAAGGTAAGCTTCTAAGTCAATACAATCAAAAGATACGACTATTTTTGTCACATATTTTGATGCTCACAAACTCACTCATCAAAACTACTAGGGTACTTTCCGTTGTCCTAGAATAGTGAAATTTGGCAAGAGATAGTGTTTTAGAATATAAGTGAAGGAAAAACTAACTGGTTTTGATAATCAGCATAGCATGTTGATTTAATTCCAGAACTAATAAAATAATTGAAAAATTACAACAGCAAATGCGAAATTACACAAAAATTTAAAATTAAAACTTAAAATTAAAACATTCTGGAAAGTCTTGGAATCGCCAAAATCGCTATCTTACAACTATCGCTAACAGATAAAATCCTCATGATTTACGGTTCCTGGGGTCGATGAACTATCTCTATACATAATTAAGTTTGTATAGAACCCTCCATGTGCGAGTCCTACTCAGCCATTTTTTTCCTGTTCTACCACTCACCAAGCATTTTAGATGCATGTTGCGTTTCTTGATAAGTTTCGGATAACATTTCATTTCATTTTTCAAATTTGAGCAAGTCATTTTCGAAATGGAAACAGTACATTACCGAGCAATATTACACGTCAGTGCTTGACTAAAAGGCCGCGCATACGAACAAGCAGTGGCCATTCCTGAAGTTGAAAAACAGTAAAGTATCGATAGTTCTCAGTTGCTGTTATTCTTCAGTCGGAAGATGTCCATGGAGCGAAATGCATAATTACTCGTGATATGCTATCCAGGTGGAGAGCAACAGCCGGGCAGGTGTTCCGCGATACTTGGGCGGCGGTATCGCGGCTGTGATGCGGTGTCGGGTCGACGAGCTGATCGAACGGGGGCAGCCTCCGGGGAGGCTGCCCTGGGAGCTGGGGGGCACTTTGTCATCACGACCGGGCCCGCAGACGGGGCGTCGCCGCTGCTACTGTTGGAACCGCGGCTGTTCGCTAGACCAGCCTTGTCCTCTCACCCTACTGTGCGTTGAAAACTCCTTTTGTATCTTTTGATGGGCAACCAATATGCCTGGCGGAGTGACTGCCTCCAAAAACCAGGAATGTTTCGTGCTTTTTTCCTGATGCTACATTGACAGAAAAAATTGCAACACCAAGAAGGAGTTGTGCGAGATGAACGAAAGTTGGTACATCTACATCCATACTCCGCAAGCCACCTGACGGTGTGTGACGGAGGGTACTTTGAGTACCTCTATCGGTTCTCCCTTCTATTCCAGTCTCGTATTGTTCGTGGAAAGAAAGATTCTCGGTATGCCTCTGTGTGGGCTGTAATTTCTATTATTTTATCCTCATGGTCTCTTCGCGAGATATACGTAGGAGGGACCAATATACTGCTTGACTCCTCGATGAAGGTATGTTCTTGAAACTTCAACAAAAGCCTGTACCGAGCTACTGGGCGTCTCTCCTGCAGAGTCTTCCACTGGAGTTTATCTATCATCTCCGCAACGTTTTCGCGGTTACTAAATGATCCTGTAACGAAGCGCGCTGCTCTCCGTTGGATCTTCTGTATCTCTTCTATCAATCCTATCTGGTACGGATCCCACACTGGTGAGCAATATTCAAGCAGTGGGCGAACAAGTGTACTGTAACCTACTTCCTTTGTTTTCGGACTGCATTTCCTTAGGATTCTTTCAATGAATCTCAGTCTGGCATCTGCTTTACTGACGATCAACTTCATATGATCATTCCATTTTAAATCACTCCTAATGCCTACTCCCAGATAATCTATGGAATTAACTGCTTCCAGTTGCTGACCTGCTATATTGCAGCTAAATGATAAAGGATCTTTCTTTCTATGAATTCGCAGCACATCACACTTGTCTACACTGAGATTCAGTTGTCAATTGGTAGGAGTGTTTCTACATCTGGAAGATGATGTCACTTAAAATGCGGCGCCATTCGCGTAAGAGTGTCTCTATTAGCGCCAGTAGGAGGAAGCAAATCATGGCCGGCAGCTGTGACCGAGCGGTTCTAGGAGCTTCAGTCCGGAACCGCGCTGCTGCTACGGTCGCAAGTTCGAATCCTGCCTCGAGCATGGATGTGTATGATGTCCTTAGGTTAGTTAGGTTTAAGTAGTCCTAAGTCTAGGGGACTGGTTACTTCAGATGTTAAGTCTCATAGTGCTTAGAGCCATTTGAACCATTTGCAAATCACGCTTGCTTTAAACAAACGCTGTAACGGCCGTGAGTGTTAGTTGCATTTGGAACTGGATGGGGTGAGCTGATGCTGGTGAAGAATAATGCCTTCAAAGCGACAAAGATGCCGTTACCAACACTGTGAACCAGGCCGTATAATAGCGTTACGAGAAACTGGATGTTCCTTATGCGATACTGCAGAAAGACTTGTCAGGAATGTAGCCACTGTAGACGATTGCTGGTAGCGGTGGTCAATAAAATGTAAGGTCGCAAAAAGATCGAACTCTTGACGTCCACGTGGCATTGCCGAGAGAGGAGACCATCGTGCACGCCGTATGGCTCCAACGCATCGCACTACATTTGCAGCAGCAATTTGAGCACCAGTTGGCGCCACAGTGACATAACAATCTGTTAGAAATGGGTTAGTTCAAGGACAGCTCCGAGCTAGAGGCTCTGTACTGTGCATTCCATTGATCCCAAATCACCGCTGTTTGAGGCTTCAGAGGCGTCAAACGACAGCTCATTGGAGGGCAGGGTGAAGGTCTGTTGTGCTTTCTGCTGCAAGGTGGTTCTGCCTCGATGCCAGTGAAGGTCACGTGTTTGTTAGGAGGAGGCCGGTTGAGTGCCTGGAACCAGCTTGTCTGCGTGCTAGATACGCTGGACATACACCTGGAGTTGTGCTCTGGGGTTCGATTTCGTATGAGGGCAGAAGCAATCTCCCAGTTATCCTACGCACACTGATCGCAAATTAGTACATCAGTCTAGTAATTCAACTTATTGTGCATCCATTAATAAACAGCATTCCAGATGATGTTTTCCAGCAGGATGACGGTCACCCACATATCATTTTGTAACCCAACATGCTCCACAGAGTGTCGACATGTTGTCTTGGCCTGCTCGATCAACAGATCTGTCACCAATCGAGAACATATGGGGCATCGCCAGACGATAACTTCAGCGTTATCCACGACTAGCATTAACCGTCCCTTTATTGATCGAATAAGTGGAACAGATATGGAACTCCATCCCACAAACTGACATCCGGCACCTGTATAACACATTCTGTTGGTTACAGCAGTTATTAATGTACCAGCATTTGACTTTTGCAATGGCTTATATCGTGCTTACATTAACCTGCGATCTTGCAATGTTAAACACTTAAATATGTTACCTAGACAAATGTACTTCAGAAATTTCATAGCTCTGCATTAATAATTTTTTTTTGATGCTGTATACTGAACATAGATTTTCTGATGTAATTCTTCGTACTTTCCCGGCGATCTGTTGACATCTTGGATATTCGGGAATCCAGCCGGATATTCGAGTCGTTCTCGCACGATATTTCAACAGCGTGACTCGCTGTCTTCTTCAGGTGCTAGATTTTCCCCCTTTAATGGTTGTAGAGAAAGCTTCGAGTAATTGCTCCATTTTGACGCTGAGCTAGGAAGTCTATAGCAGGCCAGTGTGGCCGAGTGGTTCTAGGCTCTTCAATCTGGAACCGAACGACCGCTACGGTCGCAGGTTCGAATCCTGCTTCGGGCATGGATGTGTGTGATGTCCTTAGGTTAGTTAGGTTTAGGTAGTTCTAAGTTCTAGGGGACTGATGACCTCAGATGTTAAGTCCCATAGTTCTCAGAGCCATTTGAACCATTTAGGAAGCCTATAGCACATGTTGAGCACCTCATGCTCTGCAAATTAGCGTTGGGGTACGTCGTTCTAGACTCGGTCCTGGTGGGGACGGTTTGCCGTTGCCTTCCTCCAACCTATTGTGAAGAGTAAAACGTGTATCTGTCTCGTGTGCATCACTGTCAAGAAAGCTTGTACAGCAAGTATTTGTGTTGTTACGGTTGAAGGAAATGGAGAGGGTGCCGGAACCTGGTCTACGCTTGTCGAATAACACGAAAGGGGCCACCCAGCTTCTGTCCTCATGTGCTGAATGGACCCGCACCAACAGTGTCACATGTGCCTCTCCTGCGCAGAGATTTGGAATTTAACTCAGGACACTGGCACAGGGCCAGATAGCGACTGACAGTAACATTTTTGTTGGAAAGAATGTGAATCGTGTTCCTTGATGAGTCGTGGATGCTGAATTTGAACTTGAAATATCTTTTCGACTGTCTGGCTCACTTTTCTTGTGACCCGCTACCCTCTACATCCTTGAAAACCCTGCATATTGGTTATTCTTCTGTGGCTTGATTTAGCTTTAGCTGTCGACACGGGCCTTGCCTCAGTGGTAACATCGGTTCCCGTCAGATCACTGAAGTTAAGAGCACTGTCGGGCTTGGCTAAACAGTTGGATGGGTGACGTCCGGCTCTGTCGAGAGCTTTTGGCGAGCGGGGTGCACTCAGCCCATGTGAGGTCAGTTGAGGTGGTACTTGATTGAGAAGTAGTGGCTCTGGTCACGAGAACTGACAGCAGCCGGAAGAGCGGTTTTCTGTCGCATGCCCTCCATATCTGCATCCAACGACGCCTATCCGCTAAGGTTGACACGGCGGTCGATCGGTGCCGTTGGGGCTTCGGAGGCCTGTTAGAACGGAGAGTGTCTTTAGCTGTCAAATTACTTGTCTTAGTTTCCATATTTGTGTTCGATGTACCTGGGATATAGACGTAGTTCGCATTCCCTTTTTCCGTGATGCTAGTGTTCCCTTGTACATTGGCACGTTTATACAGTCATTCAGTTACCGCTAACAGTTTAATTGATGAAGCACAACAATTGTTGCAACCAGATACGTTTGCTTTCAGTCTGCTTCATTCATTGTGTTGACGACATATTTGTTGTACGCAACATAAGGCTAATTTTAATTTTCTAACATAAATTTGAAGATATGAAGACGGCGTAAGCATATGCAGGTTGAAATACTCATCGAAAGTAAATAAATTTGTAAATTAGGCTGTTTTATTCAAACGATATGTACATGACATTACTAAACATGACTCTCAGTTCAGAAATTTACCTCCAGGAAATAATGTGATTTGGCAGCATAGCTGTTGAATCATGCTTGAATACGTATCATAACGTTGTGATTGTTGTCACTTGCATCTCAGGACAGAGTTCTGACAATTCGTGGAAGTGACTGCTTGTTGTCCTACGTTCGTGAAGATTAGTGGTTTGCGTTCTGTATTAGTTCAGAAGGAGAATGCTCCATACTTGTGTATACAGAGAATTTTTTTTATTTTATATCTGTGGAGAGTTAACCATGAAATAAAAAAAACGGGAAGTTGATCCTCTTGTAAAGCAATGCTACGAACTTTATTTCGGCCGTAAACCTGGCGACCAGAACAAGAGTTGCCGCGCCGCGCCCCCCCCCCCCCCCCCCCCGGCCGTCCCCCGCCCCCGGCACTTGTGCTGTACATTATGTATTACGCTGTGACTTCTGAAATTTTCCCGGCGTATTTCTTCTTCTAATAATTTCCGGGTATGCAGCCGGATCCCGTCGACATTCTGCCACGATATTTCGGCCCAGAGACGTCCGGCCATCATCAGGTGAGTACACAACTACTGAAGAGCCCAGGTGCAGTCGCGGTATTTATGCCGAATCCCGCGCATACCCGGAAATTATTAGAATGTATTACGCTCTTTATAGGTTGATTAAAATTATAACTCTGCATGCTCTTTGCTCTTCCCATTATTTGGGGGAATCGTCTGATCACATGACGGACTGTTAGTTTTGTCTGGCAAAAATAAGTAGAGAATCGTGCTACATCTTAGCTCATCATCTGCTATACGGCTTACATGGCACAGTGAAGAACTGCCGACACCAGTGCCTCATGAGAGTGTCACTATGGCTGTGAATGAGGACCAAACGACTATCAACACTTGAAAGACTGCGGAGAAGATATGTGTGCCGACCCAATATTTCAAGGCCACTGTCAATTAACTGAGTTAAACCTTTTGAACGAAGATCAGCTTTAACGATCTTGTTCCTGATTTACATTCATCGTAGCAACGGGTTGAGCTTATAGCTTCGTGATACGATGGTAAGTGCTTATCATGATCGCTGTGCTACTTTTTCTGAGTATTTCTTCAAGGAAGGAAACTTGGTTCCTTTTTAGAAGATGAAATTTTCACTCTGTAGTGGAGTGTGGGCCGATATGAAACTTACTGGCAGATTAAAACTGTGTGCCGTACAGAGACTCGAACTCGGGACATTTGCCTTTCTCGGGCAAGTGCTCTGCCATTTGAGCTACCCAAGCGCGACTCACGACCCACCCCCATAGCTCCAATTCCGTAAGTTTCTCATCTCCTATCTTTCAAACTTAGCAGAAGCTCTCCTGCAGACCTTGCAGAACTAGCAGAACTAGCAGAACTAGCACTCCTGGTAAGCACTTGCCCTCGAAATGCAAAGGTCCCGAGTTCGATTCTCGGTCCGGCTCACAGTTTAATCTGTCAGGAAGTTTTATCGGTTCCTTTTTTTTTAATGCTATCGAGTCAGTTTGGAGACCTTTATCATTTTTCGGTGTATATGAGTGGCGACTGTTCATCGATTCTGGCAAAGTTAGTCTGAAAGCAGTGCTTCTCCACTCTGAAAACAAATTTCCTTCTGTTCCGATTGCACATACAGTTAATGTGAAGGAGACAATGACAACTTTAAACTGTTACTCGCACTTACCTAGTATGAGAAATATAGATGGCGTATGTGTGTTCTCAATGTAAACTGTACCTCAGGTACACAAAGCACTGAGACAGCAGAGATTGAAAACTACCGCTGTTAAGGGAAAAATTATCTGCTCGGAATGAACTAAAGCCTGGCCAAAAAAATTTGATGAACACTCCTCTTGTTGACTCCAAAAATGTGCCTCTACCTCGGCTACACATTAAACAAGATGTCACACTTTGTGGAAGCTATGAACAGAGCTTTACGCGAATTGGTGTACACTTCATGCAAACAGAGGAGGACAGTCGTATGTGCCGGAGGAGAAATGCAAGGAAAAGCAAGCGGTATTGCAGTGTAGCGAACCAAAAAAGAGGTTAGAGGTGCCAGGAGCATGCACAAGAAACTGCAAGCGGTTTTATTTTGCAAGCACACCCATGTGAGACGTGCAGTTTGGTCGTAGACAGCAGCTTCACTGTTAAGAAGACTTTCACAAATCTTCAGAGTTATTAGAGTAATTTTATATGCTATTGCACATTACAAATAATGCACTTCATCATTTGACGTAATACTATAGATCTTTCAGTATCACTGTTTCCATATATAAAATACAGTTAGGAAATGCTCCACCCTTCGTTTCTTCATTTTCAGTGGCCGTGTCTGTTTCACTTCAATTGACAGTGTCAGTTGATTCACTTTCCTCTTCACTTACAGAATCAGTATTCCTTTCATCACTACGAATATCAGTATTCTGGTCTGTTCAACTTGTCACATTATGGTCGTCTCCAGCACTTGGTCCACTAAATCTTCACTTCAGATATACTGCTCTTCAATTTTATTTACGCGCTGACAGGGTTTCTTCCTGTTTTCGTTTCATATGGAAGCCTTTTTTTTTCATCTGTAAGTGTTCATAGCCTATCCATTCTGAAAGTCATATTACGGTCAGAAGCGCCGTTCTTCGGTCTTGCCGATACCAGCTCTATAGGATTCAGTTCATGGTAGTATTGAAGTCTTAACACAGTATGGCCACGTTAGGTTAAAAAAGGTTGTCTATTTTATAAGTAGCCTTGGTAGCCTTGTTTGTTCATTTTTATTGGTGAATATTACTGGGGTCTGAGCATGTCCTTGTTGAAAGGAATTCCCTTTTCTTTTAACCAGGACATCATTTCTCCCCTCGTGGAGTTTGACTTTAGAGCACAAGTCAGTTGGTTACTGTGGTAAGGGGCATTATCTGTAACGAGGGCAGCATGAAGCAGTAGATTAGGTATTAATCTCTCCGGGCTACTTTTCATAATTTGAGAAGACCTTTTAGTTGTGATAATTCCTCTTTTTTTGGCCAGATTTAAACCTTTCGCAGCGTGCGTAACAAAATCGTCCTCCCCGCCAGCATGGATGATGATATTTCTGCTTCATTTCGAGAAAAGGTTGCAACAGACGCTGTAGTGAATTGTCAGTTCATCAGTACGATGCTATGTGACAAGTGTGAACGAGTGTCTCGTC
Source organism: Schistocerca piceifrons (assembly GCF_021461385.2). Lineage (NCBI taxonomy): Eukaryota > Metazoa > Arthropoda > Insecta > Orthoptera > Acrididae > Schistocerca > Schistocerca piceifrons. The sequence goes on from NC_060138.1 coordinate 786,640,641, forward strand.
CATATAGACAATTAGGCGACACTCACATTTGTACTCTCGAATCCTTTTTAAGTAAGTATTCTTTTTGTCCTCAAATTAATATGTTCCTGGAGAACTCTTCTGTTATTCCCGTCTTCTTCCACCTACATGTAAGAGTGTGAAGGATTTTATGAAGTGTGCTTATACATCATTCAAAATTTATTTAACTCTGTAACTTGACTTTCCTTGAAATTGGGTCTTTCTATGTAATGTAGAAATCATTTACCTCACAGCGAACGGCTTGCTCATTAAAATTGTCTACACAGGTCTTCGAAGGTCTGACCCTTTCCTTATGCGGTGTTAATTTTTCGGACGGAAGTAAACGATACACCAGTTACTTAACCCATTCGCTTCGATGTGGATTTTAGTTTCAATGGAGCACCTAGCACAACTTCTTTCTTGCACTGTATAGTATCTTTGTATGCATTTCACTCGCAAGCCTCTGGCACTGGTACATGTATATAAGTTTTGAGCCTATAGTGCAAGAGGACTCACTGCCCTCCCCTTATTTCCACTCGAATCAAATACGAGAACACAACAATATTTGATACAAAAATACATTTATTCTAGTAAATTTTACAAGATGCACAGGACGCTCCTCATTGCGGATCCTCGCTTGGCTGAGACATACTTCCGTTCGCTTCGGAGTCTCCAGGGCACCTGTTCTGACACTTGGCGAGAAACAATGGATTCAGCTCAGTGCGGCATTTGCCAGGATGAGACTTCCATCTGCTCGCTGCTGTGTCTCCAAGGTAACTCTTATTCTAACACATTAAACAACATATTCCGCTCATGGCAGTGCTTTCCTGGCCGCAGATTCTCTCAGCTAACTGCTACGTCCGTTCACTGCAGCCCCTCATTAATACCTGCCTGCCACGAACAAAGGGACAGGTAGGAGCTCACAAATGCAGTTACGAAGTTCCCGACAGGGAGCAACTGCTACTGGTCCTGTTTGCTATATTCGGCACTAGACACCACAGGGAGTGGCAAAAGTGAGTGACGAAATTCAAGAAGCTTATAAATTCAAGAAGACAACTACAGTGCAAGAGAGACAGAAAATCACACATGCAGATATCACAAATAATTCTTGTGTAAAGAAATCAGTTGACAGTGAGAATAAATTCTTAAAACGTGTTGTGCCAAGCAAGAAAAAACACGTAAGTCGTGCAGTTTTCGTTACCTATTTAAATCATATTGCCAAATTGTACAAGTACACCTTTTCCAGTACCAACCGACAAAATCCAATAGGGTACTCCTTGGTACTTGTTCGCTTGTTGCTGCTTTACCTCTTGCATACACTAACAGGGCTATTCCCCTATGTTGGCGACCCAAAGACTGCGTTTTATTGACAGAATGCTAAGACGATGCAACACATCTACTAAAGAGACTGCCTGCACTACGCTCGTCAGACCTCTTTTGGAGTACTGCTGCACGGTGTGGGATCCTTACCAAATAGATTTAACGGAGTACTTCGTTAAAGTTCAAAGAAGGCAGTACGTTTTGTATCATCGAGAAATAGATAAGAGAGTGCCAAGGACATGATACAGGATTTGGGGTGGACATCATTAAAACGAAGGCGTTTTTTGGTTGCGGTGGAATCTTCAAGAAATTTCAATCACCATCTTTCTTCTCCTAATGCGAAGATATTTTGTTAACGCCGACCTACATTGGCAGAAACCACCACCATAAAAAAAAAGGGAAATTAGAGTTCGCATGTAAAGGTATAGGTGTTCGTTTTTTTCCGCGCGCTGTTCGAGAATGGAATAATAGATATTTTTTTTAATTGAAACTGAAACTCCTCCAGCTGTATTTAAGATTTCATGTTTATTTGTTATTACATTCGACGTTGCGTCAACGTCATCTTCAGGCCCGAACACGATGATATCAGTTGTGTGTGGCTGAGTACTGGGTGTCCACAGTGAGACCAATACGTGGAGCACGTATTGGTGAAATAAATACAGCACGAGTAGTTTCATTTTCAATAAAAAAAATATACCAGCTGATGTTCCACCATCATCCAATTTAAATATGGATGTACGAAGATTAATAGAGAATTAGTGAGAAGATTGTTTAATGAACTCTCTGCCATGTGTATTTGCAGAGTAGCCATGTAGATGTATCCTTTGCGTCCGGGCTTGATCGTCTGTGTAGATTGCTTGTGTCGGCGAGATTTTTTTCTGTGTATTATTTACGTCAACGAGACACTCTTCCGTGTGTTACTTACGTCATCGGGACTTTTGCTGTGTGTGTTCGTGCATGTTCGTTGTCAGTGCCGCCACCACTGCCGCCGCTGTCGACATCATCCGTCCCTCATACACAAACCACCCCCTCGCCGCCGCCGCAGCCGTCGTTGCCGCCACTTTCATCTGTTTGTCGCCGCCACCGCTTCCGTGCCTGTCACATCGGAGACATTCTCATTGTTCACAGTTACACCACAGCTGATTACCGTCGTCTCAGTGCCTCTTTGGTGACCACTCACCCCAGTCTATGCCGCTTATTACTGTCATCGTCATGAATCATCCCACAAAAAGTATCATTTATACTTCTTTTCCTGCTTCCATTATCACAACATGGAACACGTCCTCTAACCTACCACCTACATCTATCCCTCCTTACCTAAAGTATCCTCTGCGAACCACAGCAGTAACATATACATCTCTGTCTCCAGGTCCCTCTATCTTATCTTTCAGTCATAACTCATCATCCACCATATATACCACTGCTGCATGCATCATAACCTGCGAGCATGCCAAAGATGACATCACAAGCATCACTTCATCAAGCCTCACCACACCAACCAATACGTGCCATACTGAAAGACCTGCACACTTTTGGTAACCCTCAACACGCCATCACGCAACCCCCCACCTCCCCCACCCCTCCAATCCTACAACCGTCCTTTCCTCCAACAGCCGTTAAAAACCCACAAAACGTCAAAACTCCGACGACTGTCCTACTCACACAGTAAAAAACACCACAAACTGACCTTGACGACACTCAGCATGTCGACACAGATCCTCTTCCTCCAACATCTTCCTCTACCATTTACGCCTTCATCCTCTCCAAACCAGCCCCAAAATTCCTCAAACCCAAATTCCTCACCCTCGATATCAAAAATTACCTACCAAGTCTGCACATACAACAAATAAGCCCAAGAAAAGATTCCATATTATTTAAGTTCCTGAACCCCCAACTTCCATACTGACCTCTTCAAACTTCCTCGCATTACATTTGGACCCAAAGCCGCCTTAAATGTCTTACCACAATACCCAACGTCAAACAACTTCAACCTCCCTGCTGTCCTCCAAAGCCTCACAGCCAAAATCAACCTTGAGATCTCAGATGAGGAAGTGGAATCCAAAGTGAACAAAACCTGAATTTATAAGTTTAAAAAGCCCTTTGGATCAACAGTGATCATGGTCCCACTTACCTCATCTGTGTTTTTACTGAATCTACCTCCTCCATAGATCTCTAAAGAGAATGGTCTGATATACTACCACCATCACAATTCTGAACCTTCAAACTCCCTTCCTCAGTCCTACTGCTGTAAAAATTGTCTTCATTACAATGATTACATAACTGTAGATTATTAAAACCCATCCACTTCTTCACACTGCAAAGATCAAGTTAATTTACTTGAACAATTCCTTGATCTTGCTTCCCCTCATACCTGTAACACGTGCAATGACTCAATCCACTTATTCCGCGAAATGCAAAGCCAAGCCTCAGCCAACCGAACCTGAACTTACTGTTCCATGTGTCCCAACAATTCCCTCCGCCCAAACTTCACTGCTGAGGACATCATCAGATTCATGACAATCGTCCTCCACAACATTCATCGATTTCAACAGCAACACATCCTTCACCAAATCTCCCTTGCTGCCTGCTTCGTTTTCCAACTCAGTAACCAAGCTAACTACTCCCACAACCATGTCTAGTTCCTCTTCACCAACTTTGACACCCTAGTCTAAGCTCTGTACAGCCCTCAACCAGACACACAACTCTTGGCTCTTAACAATTACTTGGCGCTTACTATCCACCAGTAAAAATCTTTTAATGCATATACTGTCCCAACGCAATGTCCATACTTTCATCCTTAATGAAACATTGCTCCAACCCTATCACACCATCTGAACCTCTCCTTTTCTCTATATCTACCACTGCACAGATAACCTCCTTCCCCTGGCCAGATGTGGCATTGCAGTTGGCCACCACAAGAACATTCCTGTTTGGTTACAACCCTTATACAATACTTCAACTGAGCACCTTATCCTTATCCTCTTCTTCCATACCCTAATTATTACCTGTGCCACCATCTACATCTGACTTGATCACCCCATACCCTATGGCTTCATCACCCACATAGACCATACCTTTTCTGGTTATATTATTGCCGCTGTCCTCAACATCCATAGTTGGTCCCCTGCAGAAGTGCAGCAGTAGTATCACTTTACCTACTCCCTGTAAGGTGACATTGTTCCCATCTCACAGCACATGCATCCTAGAAGCAACACTACCCCAAAATCATCCTAGCATCGCAACAGAAGTTCTTTATCCAGTTGGAAGTGACCATCTACCTATATTGCTCACCAGTTTCTATATATGACTTCATCCCAGTGTGCACCATCCCAGTTCCATCCAAGTTATCCAAGACTTCTTTGCCAACTAGAATGCCTACCAGCAATCCTTAGAAAACTAGATTGGGAGCCACCCTCTGACGTACCAGCAACCTGATCCTTCCGCCACCAACATTCCTACCAAGACCATATATCCTCAACATCCTTTCATCCCCCTGCAAGCCCTACGCCTCCTCTAGGAACCCCATCACTTGTCTGCTCCTTCTTGCGGACTCGTGACTGGCATACATTCACACACCATTGACAAATACAGAGACACTCAGGAATATACTCAGTGGCAAAAAACGCTGGAATTGGTACCAGACCTGCACGAGATTCAACACTACAGTCTCCGTTAATTCTTTCGAGTACTGGAAAGCATTCCGTCAAGTAATTGGCAATAACCTCATACCTCAATACCCCCTCCTCCACAACAACCATCCATAACCTGACAACCAGAGTAAACCTGGCCACTTTGCACCCTATCTCTCTGACGTCTTCTCCATCCCTGATCCCCATTTTGATCACTTCCTGTTTCGTACCATCCATGAATACTCAAACTCGATTCCTCCATCCCTGGCTCCCAGCTTCCAGTACTTTCACAACATACCATCAACAGAGTTAAATACGCCAGTCACAGCACATGACATAAAACAAGTACTCCACACAAAATGAAAACTCACCACTTCCCTGTGTCATGACTGCATTACCTATCAAGACCTCAAAGAATGCCCCCTCTTTCTAGCCATTCCTTTACACCACTGTCTTCTCCACTCGTTACAGAACTCAATTATGAATGCCACCAAGATACTACTGTTCCTCAAACTGCACGAATCTCAGCTGATACCTTCTCATACCGTCTCATCTGTCTCGCCTCAGTATTTAGCGAGGTCTTAAAATCCGTTCTCTTCTTCTGCACCCATCAACACCTGCAATGACCTCCTTCCTGTTAACCAGTGTGGCTTCCATCCTAATTTCTCCTCTGACGACCAGCTCCTGCACCTCACTCATCTCCTCTCCATTTAAGTTCCTCTAAATAAGTAATTTTTGTCTCTCTCGACTTAGAGAAAGCCTACAACCATGTGTGTTATCCTGGTCTACTTTTCAAACTGCAGACATACGCACTTCCAATTAACTATGAGTGCCTTATTCGATCTGTCTACGATAATCTCCCATCCTTAGTCATTGTTAACTATACAAATTTCTGTAACCTTCCATCCCACTGCAGGACTGCCTCAGGGCTCTGTGGTCTCTCCTCTCCTCTATCCCCTCCGCACTGCTGATATGCTCAAACCACCACGACAATCCACCTCGTTCAGTATGGTGATGACACCGCTTCCATCGCTCTCTGTCCTACAATCCATAAATCACAATGATCCCTCAAAATCCACCTCACTCAGTTTATCTCCTGGTGTAACCAATGGCTCCTAGAGATCAACCCCACCAAGACCCCGGCAACATACAAGAGGAACTAACCACATACTCCACCTCCATGACTTTTACCTTACCATTTATGACTGTCCTATCCAGTTTACGAATGTATTCAAATATCTGGGTCTATCCTTAACTGCAGTTAATGTGGAAACCTTACCTACTAACCACCCAACAGAAAGTGTTGTTAAGGCAGATAGAATAGCTTTATAGTCCGAATACTGCTGGTCCATACGTGGCGAAGTTCCTCAGGCCTATGGAACGGGGAAAGAAATATTTTAAGTAAAATTCTGGACTTTCCGTTATCTTCCGGTTCTCATTTCCTTTAATTATATACTGTCAGATTTTTTTGCTTTTGCATTTAGAGGTGTTTTTGTAAGAGTGTGACACTTTTCCAGATTCATGTAATGCACATGCCGTTTACAGAAACAATTATTACATGGAATCTGAGGCCAGTTAGAAATTTTGAAATTAGATCTGGATTCAGCGGACAACTGTGTTCTAGAAACAGTGTCTATTGTTCTTGTAACTGAAAAAAAGATTTTTCTGTTGATGACAGTAATCAGCTCTTGCTGGCCAAATACTAGCTATGAAAATTCCTTTAACCTCCTCCGACCTGGGCCCCACTACACAGGCGTGAATTGGCGACTTGGACGGCGGAGATGGGTATTCTGTGACCATAATAATGTACTGTAATCGACATCAATGAAACTAAATGAAGGGCTCTTTGGAATCACTGAGTACGTAGACTCATCTCGCGATGTTGTGCAGTATTTGGCGTAATTAATGTTGCAGGAAATCTGTGGACGTCGTACTACGCCAAACGTTTTAGTTTATTGTGACACGCAACCACGTCGTAAAATGTAGACCCGTAATTGAGACCGTTACAGAATACGGAGTAGACGTACTACAGTCCAGCTCCATTACTGAGTATTCTGATTTGATCTCTGGCACACAGGAAAAGTATGGCGGGCCTTAAAGAATACTAAGAACGTGATTTTACACAATTGTGCAAAATATTCGAATCAAAATAGGATGTAGAGAAAGATAGCCAAAAATGCACAATTCCTGATGAAGTTGCAGTTTCTCAAAAAACTGATTCGATTATTGGCTTTCAAAGAAGTCGCAATAGTGGCTCTAATGGTTCAAATGGCTCTGAGCACTATGGGACTTAACTTCTGAGGTCATCAGTCCCCTAGAACTTAGAACTAATTAAACCTAACTAACCTAAGGACCTCACACACATCCATGCCCGAGGCAGGATTCGAACCTGCGACCGTAGCGGTCGCGCGGTTCCAGACTGAAGCGCCTAGACCCGCACGGCCACTCTGGCCGGCAATAGTGGCTCTATACTGCGCTACGAAATCAGTTTGCTGTTGGGTACCCATTATTGTTTTGTTTAATAATTTGGTCTTTCAATGCCACAGCTATGTTAGTTACAGAAAGTTACGTTAAGATTCAACAGAATTTTGAATACCAAACGAATAGTAATTCATATTTTTAATTATAACTTTTTGTGTACAGGACAACTGTTTGACTTTATGTGTTATGTAAGGTTTTATGTCACAAACTAAAGCGTTTGATAACACACAAGACAATACATAAGCTCTTCAGTACAGCAGTGGTACATGTGACGACATACGCCAGGCGCAGTCAAACATTTTTACCTACCGTCTACCTTTTGTATCACTGTTAAAAATAAAATTTTGTAACCGCCCTTCAGGTTGGAACACCCTATCCCGACAATGTTAAATTTAGTGATTTGGCTTCCCTGTATTTCAGTATTGTCTGTAGCCATTGACATGAAACTTTTACAGGACATTAAGCTGTATGTTCTGCGTCTGCTGAATTACAATAATTGCACTTCAGCCACTGCTATCGGAAAAAACAATTTTTTAACTACACAGTTAAAATGTTGTGTACTTTTTTGTGCGTTACGCTAAATAATTTTAACTATACATAACATTATGTTCTTCTTTTAGTTCAGTAGATTCAGGATATGTATGTTATTACTCCCTGAAAATTTAAATGCTCTACTCCAAGTGGATTCTGATATTTAGGGAAAAATGCTATAGAAAATGTAAATTTTCAGGACCGGCTTCTAAAGTTTCAAAAGACAGTAACGCACTTAATATATGCTTAATTTTTTATTTGTAGTCACTCAGAAGCACCCTGCACCATACTGTATACCATCCTCTTGATCTTTATCCAAGTTTTCTCTTATTTCCTTCTTTCTGGACTCCTTAATGGCCAACTGTGCTGCATATTCTGCTTTATCAATGCGAACCTTGTCCTTCCGTTCAAGTTCTCTGCTGCAGTTTGCTCCAGGATTAATTCCCATATGCTGTAGCACATTCACCGTACCAATGTTGCCATCATTAAAACCAATAACAGGAACACTGAGCCCGCACTTTAGTGTCTTCATTCTGACAAAAATATTTTTTGGTAAACTAGTTCATATGATTTTTGAACGACTCATTGGGATTTTGAGTCTGATCATGGAGACACTCTTTCAGTAATTCAGGATTTGCCAGGTCTCTATACACTACTGGCCATTAAAATTGCTGCACCAAGAAGAAATGCAGATGATAAAATAGTATTCATTGGACAAATATATTATATTAGAACTGACATGTGATTACATTTTCACGCAATTTGGGTGCATAGATCCTGAGAAATCAGTACCCAGAACAATTACCTCTGGCCGTAATAACGGCCTTGATACGCCTGGGCATTGACTCAAACTGAGCTTGGATGGCGTGTACAGGTACAGTTCCCCATGCAGCTTCAACACGATACCACAGTTCATCAAGCGTAGTGGCTGGCGTATTGTGAAGAGACAGTTGCTCGGCCACCATTGAACAGACTTTTCAGTTGGTGAGAGATCAGGAGAATGTGCTGGCCAGGGCAGCAGTCGAACATTTTCTGTATCGAGAAAGGTCCGTACAGAACCTGCAACATGCGGTCGTGCATTATCCTGCTGAAATGTAGGGTTTCGCAGGGATTGAATGAAGGGTAGAGCCACGGGTTGTAACACATCTGAAATGTAACGTCCACTGTTCAAAGTGCCGTCAATGCGAACAAGAGGTGACCGAGACGTGTAACCAATGGCACCCCATACCATCACGCCGCGTGATAAGCCAGTATGGCGATGGCGAATACACGCTTCCAATGTGTGTTCACCGCGATGTCGCCAAACACGGATGCGACCATCATGAAACGTTAAACAGAACCTGGATTCATCCGAAAAAATTACGTTTTGCCATTCGTGCACCCAGGTTGGACGTTGAGTACATCATCGCAAGCGCTCCTGTCTGTGATGCAGCGACGAGGGTAACCGCAGCCATGATCTCCGAGCTGATAGTCCATGCCGCTGCAAACGTCGTCGAACTGTTCGTGCAGATGCTTGTTGTCTTGCAAATGTCTCCATCTGTTAACCCAAGGATCGAGACGTGGCTGCACGATCCGTTACAGCCATGCGGGTAAGAGGCCTGTCATCTCGACTGCTAGTGATACGAGGCCGTTGGGATCCAGCAGGGCGTTCCGTATTACCCTCCTGAAACCACCGATTCCGTATTCTGCTAACAGTCATTGGATCTCAACCAACGCGAACAGAAATGTCGCGATACGATAAATCGCAATCGCGATAGGCCACAATCCGAACTTTATCAAAGTCGGAAACGTGATGGTACGCATTTCTCCTCCTTACACGAGGCATCGCAACGTTTCACCAGGCAACGCCGGTCAACTGGTGCTTGTGTATGAGAAATCGCTTGGAAACTTTCTTCATGTCAGCACGTTGTAGGTGTCGCCATCGGCGCCAACCTTGTGTGAATGCTCTGAAAAGCTAATGGTTTTCATATCACAGCATCTTCTTCCTGTCGGTTAAATTTCGCGTCTGTAGCACGTCAGCTTCATGGTTTACCAATTTTAATGGCCAGTAGTGTAGGTTTTATGATATCCATGACTGCTGCGGGGATGGAATGTTTATGGCTTTATGAACTGTGTGAGTACTGCGCAATGCGGTAATTGCACCATGAATCAGGTCCAGGTGGGCAAAGGTGGTGTACTGGTTTTTCATCAGTGGACAGTCTGTGGAAGAAGGTAGCCCGTACTGCCTGCTTCATTTTCAACACATCCTCAGTATATTTTTAATGGACATCCCATAATACTGCTGTAGTTCACCAATCATTTTGTCTGTCAGCCTGCCTCTTATGGTTTTACGATCAGAAAATTTCTTGTTCATCAAACCTTGAGTCAACTTTCTCCACCTGGTGCCCATCCTCTTCTGAAAATGACCAATAGAACCTTTATAACACAGCAATCCACAGCCTTCTATATAAATTACTGATTTTATTAGATCTTGAAGTAAAAATTTTAACTTTTTCAACCGGTGTAAATTATATTTAAAAAATAAAGTAATTCCCATGTTAGTTTATACGTGATATGTCATTTTATTCGGTAAATTACAAATTTTATAGCGAGATAAAAATCCGAAACTGTGAAAAAATTTTTCACATTCTAACTCCCATTAAAGCAGGGCTTAACAACTGGCCGGTTTTGAGCGCAAGTACTCGCGTCTGCTCAGGCACGTGCTCGCGAGCAGGTGCAAGGTCGCGGAGTAGGGAGGGAGGGATGGGAGGGAGGGAGGGGAAATGCGCGCGCACGTTTGAATAGGGCCGCTGCGTGCCTATTGAATTCGCGCCGACTGTGTAACGTTTAATGTACTACGATCAGCTCTAAGAGTCACTTCGATGGTTAAGAATCATGTGAAGTCGCCGTTGTGTAACGCCAACCATGCTTTCGCTGTTCAACCCCCATTGGGAGGAATTTTATCTGTTTACAGAAAAAGATGGTGTTGCAAAATGTTTAGTATGTCACAAAACGCTTAATTCTTTTAGGAAATTTAATTTGCAGCGACATTATATGTCGTACCACGCGAAAGACTACGGAAGTGGAAAATGTGATGGACCAGATCGTGCACAGGAAGTTGTTAAACTTGAAAGGAAGCTATCCGAAGAAGATCTGGACGACGAAGAAAAATCAACTGAGGCATCTCTCAGAGTGAGTTACAAAATAGCTTTGCTTTTAGCGAAATCCCTGCGCTCCTTCACTGATGGCGATTTAATAAAAGAATATTTGGTAGTTGCAGCGGAACATTTGTGTCCATCTTAAGTTGAACAGTTTCGGATTGTGCCATTATCTAACATGACCATTATGTGTCGCATACAGGACATGGCAGACGACGTCCAGAGCCAGCTTGCAAATATCTGTAAAGATTTTATGGCGTATTCTCTAGCTCTGGATGAAAGTGATGATATTACTGGAACAGCTCATCTTGCCATATTTATTAGAGGTATTAATAGAGATCTTCAGGTGAGGGACGAGCTCCTCGATGTAGTAGCCATGAAGAACACTACAACCGGAGGTGATATTTTAAGGAGTGTTGAAGAAAGTGTTGAAAATATAGGATTGTCGTGGAATTCTTTAGTTTCATTGTCTACAGACGGTGACCCAGCGATGACAGGGAAAAACCATATTTCGTTGCGCTGTTGAAGGAGAAAATGCAAAAAACTGTCCGTGCCGAATGAAATAAAGGGCGCTCACTGTGTGATCCACCAGGAAAACTTATGTGGAAAGAGTATCACTCTAAAAAATGTGATGAGTGTTGTTCGTACAACCAATTATATAAGGAAGCATGGGCTATAACACAGGCAATTTAAAAGCTTTCTTGAGGATGTAGAAAGCCAGTATGGTACCCTGCCTTATTACAGCGAGGTCCGCTGGCTTAGTCGTGGCGAATTATTAAATCGATTTTTTTGCCTATTGGATGAGATAAATATGTTCATGGAAATAAATAACATGTGTGTTTCTGAATTAAAAGAGCCTTCATGGAAATGTGATCTCGCGTTCTTAGCAGATTCAACTAGCCATCTGAATGCTTTGAAAATTTCACTACAAGGTAAAGATCTGCTAATTACTCATTTCATAGATCGAATATGAGCTTTTAAAATGAAACTGACACTTTGGGTGAGTCAGCTGGAAACAGGAAATCTAGCTCATTTTCTTAAATTATCATCCATGCAAGATGTTCACAAAGAATGAACGTTATTCACATAGTTTAGTTGCCCTTAAGGAAGAATTTGATCAACGCTTTCAAGATCTGACAGCACTAGACAGTGATTTTGATCTGTTCTCCTCTCCATATTCAGCGAATATTGAAGAGATTCGTCCTGAGCTTTAACTAGAAATTATTGACTTGCAGTGTGACAGAATACAATTTTCAGAACAAGAAAAACATTTTGGAATTCTACAGACACTACCCTCAGGATAGATTTCCTCGTTTGCACAAACTGGCGGCTACAATAATATGAATGTTCGGTTCCACGTATGTTTGTGAACAACTGTTCTCTGCAATGAAATGTAACAAGACGCGCCTGAGAAACGCATTGTCTGATCGAAATTTAAACTACACGCTGCGTCTACAATGCACAAGAACAATTACACCGAACATAGAAGCAATTGTAAAGGGCAAAAAGTACAAGATAACCGAGAATCCCATACTTCAGTGACACCTTTTATTGTGTAACAGTTCACAAATTAATGCGAATGTAGAGGCATACACTAAGCTATTAAAATTATGTGGCACCTGTACGTTCTCCTTTGTTTCATTTGTCGCAGTAATAATTCCTGAGTGATATCCCTGCAGGTGGCCACGGATTTACATTGACTGGCGGCAGCTGTTGTGTGCCCCACGTGACTCTCCCCACTCTCTGCTCTGGTCCGGTAGTGGGGGTAGCGTGCTCGCGCTGCTCCCTGCTGGCGCCTTGTTGCTCACAGCTTGCTCCGCGAGCACGTATGTTGTGAAGCCCTGCATTAAAGCATTCATTAACAGTTACTTACCAAATGTATTGTGCCAAATTTTTATGAAAACCTAATGAGAACGTTTCTAAAACACCTACTGTCTATTGTTCATCATGAAAGCTGGAACGCCCACTAGTGGGATTTATGGGCAGGTTAGCTACCATTGACGTACACCGATGAGACGTACATTATGACCAGTTGCTTAATGTCGTATTGGTCCACCTTTAGGATGGAATGCAGCAGTGGTAGGGATTCAAGAAGCCCTTACCACGTTTACAGAGGAATATGTCAGGAGACGTCAAGCAATTCCTATAAAAGTTGGGGCCTGTGGCTGTGAGTGCAGAGAGGATATCCGTAAGCATGCCAGATGTGTTCTACAGGGTTCATAATGGGCGATTTTGGTGGCGAATACATCAATGTGAGCGTACTGTCATGCTCATCAAACAACTGGAGCACAATTTTACCCTTGTGTCACAGAGACTGGTACCACTGGACAAAGCCATCGCCGTCAGGGAAGTTATCTAGAATGAAGGGACACGAGTGTTCGGGAATAACGTTCAAGTAGTACACAGCTATCATGTTGCTTTGGATTACTGTCTTCGATCTAGTGGCAACCCGGATGAATATCGGTCATAACACAATACTGCTCTCACCGGTCTCCGTGTCTTGTGCGGGCACAACCATCGAGCCGGCTGGGTGGCCGAGCGGCTCTAGGCGCTACAGTCGGGAACCGCACGACCAGTACGGTCGCAGGTTCGAATCCTGCCTCGGGCATGGATGTGTGGTGGTGGTTGTTGGGATGTTTAAGGGGGACTAAACAGCGAAGGTCATCAGTCCCCCATTCCAAAATCAGGTGAGCCGAAAATCTACGGAGCAGGTAAAAACCAAAGGGGGAGGAAACGTCCCCCCAGGCGCTAAAAGAATACAAATGCAGCAACAAACACTACAGACAAGAACAGGACAGAGGAACACCAGACAGAAAGAAACAGAAGAAAGGAGGATGGCCGGAGACTGGTTGACTGACCACGAGAAAAAAAAGGGAAAGAGTCAACCATCTGACGGCACACCAGAACAGCAACAGACACAAGGACAAAAGACACAGAAAGAGAAAGGCGCAGGACCTCCCTAAATCGAACCATAAAAAGGACTACTACGGATAAAATGTAAAACATTGTCAGCCATGGAGGCATCGTCAGATAAAACCAAAGCCAAAGTGCCCGGGAGATTAAAAGATTGCCGGAGTGTGCGCAGTCGAGGACACTCCAGCAAAATGTGGCGGACCGTCAGCCGGGACCCACACCGACACAAGGGGGGATCCTCCTGACGCAACAGATGGCCGTGCATCAGGTATGTATGGCCGATGCGCAGCCGACACAGGACTACCGAATCCCTGCGAGAAGCCCGCAGGGAGGAACGCCACACATCGGTCGTCCCCTTGACAGCCCGCAGTTTATTCGGGGCTGTCATGCCACGCCACTCAGCAGCCCACATCCCAATCAGCTTACGGCGCAACACCAGCTGCTGGTCGCGAGCCGTAAGGCCGATCTCCAAAGCCGGGGCGTCGATCGCCCCTTTGGCCAGCCTGTCTACACGTTCGTTCCCTGGGATGCCAACATGACCTGGCGTCCAAACCAAGACCACCGAACGACCAGAACGGGCAATGGCGGAAACAGACTCCTGAATGGAGGACACCAGAGGAGAGGAGGGATAGCAGCGGTCGATGGCCTGAAGGCTGCTCAGGGAGTCACTGCAGATCACGATGGACCTACCTGAGCAGAAACGCATATGCTCAAGAGCGCGCAATATGGCCACCAGCTCTGCAGTAAAAATACTGCAGCCAGCCGGCAAGGAGCGCTGCTCAACATGGGCAGCATGAGCAAAAGAGTAGGCAGTGCGACCATCAACCAGGGAACCATCAGTGTAGACAGTCTCACAGTCCGAAAATGAGGCGAGGAGCGCAAGAAAACGGCGACGGAGGGCCACAGGCGGAACCGAGTCCTTGGGTCCCTGTGCCAAGTCCAGACGGACAGACGGCCGGGACAAACACCAGGGAGGCGTAGGTGCACGGACCCAGAAGGGAGGCGGAAGAGGGAATGAACCCAATTCCGACAGCAGGGACCGAACGCGGACAGCGACGGAAAGCCCAGACCTAGGTCGCCGTTCGGGCAGATGGAGGACCATGGCAGGGAAAAGCAGGCGACGATTGGGATGGCCTGGCGAGCAATGCACGTGGACAGCATAGTCGGCGAGCAGTCGATGGCGGCGAATCCGCAGCGGGGGAACCCCAGCCTCCACCAGTAGACTATCCACGGGGCTCGTACGAAAAGCGCCAGTTGCAAGCCGGACCCCACAGTGGTGTATGGGGTCTAACAACTTCAACACTGATGGTGATGCAGACCCATAGGCCAGGCTCCCTTAATCAAGCCGAGACTGCAAAAGGGCTCTGTACAATCGCAGCAGCGTGTGGCTAAGGCAGCGGAGGGCGTTGAGGTGCCGCCAGCATTTTTGCTTCAGCTGAGTAATATGAGGAACCCATGTGAGCAGGGCATCAAACACGAGTCCCAAGAAGCGGCAAGTGTCCACCACTTCAAGCAGGTGGCCGTCGAGGTAAAGTTCAGGATGAGGGTGGACTGTCCGACGCCTGCAGAAGTGCATAACTCGAGTCTTGGCTGCAGAGAACTGAAAACCGTGAGTCAGAGCCCATGATGCTGCCTTCCGAACGGCTACCTGCAGCCTGCGTTCGCCGACTCCTGTAGTCGTGGAGCTAAATGAGATGCAGAAGTCGTCGGCATACAAAGAAGGAGACACCGACGACCCCACGGCTGCAGCCAGACCATTAATGGCCACTAGAAATAAGGACACACTCAACACCGAGCCCTGCGGGACCCCATTTTCCTGTGTATAAGAAGAACTAGAGGCGGCACCGACTTGCACCCGGAAAGAGCGGTGCAAGAGAAAGGTTTGAAGAAAAGCCGGGAGCCGACCACGAAGACCCCACTCATACAACGTGGCGAGGATGTGATACCTCCATGTGGTGTCATACGCCTTCCGCAGATCGAAAAATACAGCAACGAGATGCTGACGTCGGGCAAAGGCCGTACGAATAGCAGATTCCAGCCGCACCAAATTGTCCGCGGCAGACCGGCCCCGACGGAAGCCACCCTGGGATGGAGCGAGGAGACCGCGCGACTCAAGGACCCAACACAAACGCCGCCCCACCATACGTTCGAGCAATTTGCACAAAACGTTGGTGAGGGTAATGGGACGATAGCTGTCCACCGCCAGTGGGTCCGCACCGGGCTTCAAGATGGGGACAATAACACCCTCTCGCCATTGCGACGGGAACACGCCTTCGCTCCAAATGCGGTTAAATACCGCGAGAATGTGTCTCTGGCAGTCCCGGGAGAGATGCTTCAGCATCTGCGCGTGGATGCAGTCCGGTCCTGGTGCTGTATCAGGGCAATCGGCGAGGGCAGCGAGGAATTCCCTCTCGCTGAAAGGAGCATTGTATTTTTCAGAACGACGCGTGTGAAATGAGAACTGCGTCCGCTCGGCTCGCTCCTTTAGAGAGCGAAAGGCGGGGGGATAAGATGCAGTCGCCGAGCTCTTCGCAAAGTGCGCGGCAAGCTGTTCAGCAATGGCGGCAGCGTCCGTGCAGACAGCGCCGTCCAAGGAGAGCCCAGGTACACCCATAGGGGTCTGGTATCCATAAATCCGCCGGATCCGGGACCACACGAGCGAGGGGGAGACACGGGAGCCCAAGGAGGAGACATACCGCTCCCAGCACTCCTGCTTACGCCGTGCAATAAGACGGCGGGCCAAGGCACGGAGCCTCTGAAAGGCGATGAGAGTCTCCAGAGACGGGTGCCGCCTATGACGCTGGAGAGCCCGCCGACGGTCGCGAATAGCCTCAGCAATCTCCGGCGACCACCAGGGTACAGTCTTCCTCTGAGGGAGTCCAGAAGAGCGGGGGATGGCAGCCTCGGCCGCCGAAATTATGGATGTGGTTAAGACACGGACCACCCCATCAATGTCACCTTGGGGGGGAGACTCAATGGTTGCAGCAGAAGTAAAAGCCGGCCAGTCAGCCCTGTGGAGAGCCCAACGGGGCAGGCGCCCAGAAGAATGACACTGGGGCAGTGACAAATAGATGGGAAAATGGTCACTACCACAGAGGTCAGGATGCACTCGCCAGTGGAGGGATGGGACAAGTCCGGGGCTGCAAAGAGAGAGATCGATGGCCGAGAAAGAGCCATGGGCCACACTGAAATGCGTGGGAGCACCGGTATTCAAGAGGCTAAGGTCGAGCTGAGCCAACACATGCTCTACGGCCTGACTGCGGTCATTGGAGACAGTCCCACTCCATAGAGGGTTGTGGGCATTGAAATCGCCTAGAAGCAGCAAAGGTGGCGGAAGTTGAGCCAGCAGTGCAGCCAAGACATGTCGGGGGAGCTCCCCATCCGGAGGAATGTAAACAGAGCAAACAGTAATAGTCGGCGAGAGCTCAACCCTGACAGCGACTGCCTCTAAAGGCGTCTGAAGGGGTACTGGCGAGCTACAGACAGAGTGGTGAACAAAAAGACAAACCCCATCTGACGCTCGTTGACAGGCAGCGCGGTTCTTATAGTATCCCCGATAACCACGAAGGGCGGGGGTTCCGCAGTGCCGGAAACCAAGTTTCCTGCAGAGCAATGCAGAGAACAGGGGAATCACGCAGAAGCATCCGGAGCTCAGGCAGGTGGCGGAAATAACCACCGCAGTTCCATTGGAGAATGGAAGCAGGAAGGGACTGGGAGGGCGTGAATGCGACTAAGAGGCAGACAGCGCCTCAGAGCCGCCACCGGGGGAGAGTCAGCTGAGTCCATAGGAGAGGCCCCCAAGGGTTCCGTGAGGGCGAGATCTGCGGCAGAGGCGAGGATCTCCACCTCATCCCCGGAGCCAGGACTATGTACAGCAGGCGGTGCTGAAACCGCCGGAACGTCTTTCTTCTTGGACACATGCCGTTCCTTCTTCTGGGAGAGCTTCTCTGAAGGAGCGTCAGAGGCTGACGACGACGCAGAAGCCCTACGACCAGCAGGTGGCGGAACCTTCAGCCACTGGCTGACATCCGGCTGGGTAGGAGAAGAAACGGAGGAAGGGAGAGCCCCGAGGGACCCCTTCCGCGAGAGAGGAACCGGCGGAGGCAACGCCGGCGTAGAAGGAGGGGGAGGGATCGAGCCTCCCGGTTGTGGAGCAGATGTCACTCCCGAAGTAAGCGTGGGGGGAGCGACAGAAGAGGGTTTGCCCCCAACTGCTAAGGGGGCAACAGAGGAAGGCTTGCCCCCAGGCACGAGGGGGGCAGACAGAAATACACGGCCCCGAGGGCCCACTGAAGGCGGCACAGATGAGGCGACAACCGTCGCTCGCGTGGGCGACGATAACGTGGCTGCAGCATAAGATGTTCGAATGGAAGCAGGATACAACCTTTCATATTTCTGTTTAGCCTCTCGATAAGTAAGCCGGTCCAGGGTCTTAAATTCCATTATCTTTCTCTCCTTATGAAGAACGGGGCAATCCGGCGAGCATGGAGAGTGGTGCTCCCCACAGTTGACACATACAGGCGGAGGCGCACATGGAGAATCAGGATGAGAGGGCGTCCGCAATCGCGACATGTAGCACTGGATGGGCAACGGGAGGACATATGCCCAAACTTCCAGCACTGGAAGCACCACATCGGGGGAGGCATGTATGGCTTGACGTCGCAACGGTAAACCATCACCTTGACCTTCTCGGGCAAGACATCACCCTCGAAGGCCAAGATAAAGGCACCGGTGGCCACCCTGTTTGTCTTGGGTCCTCTATGTACACGACGGACAAAATGCACACCACGTCGTTCCAAGTCGGCTCTCAGCTCGTCATCGGATTGCAACAAGAGGTCACGATGGTAAATAATCCCCTGGACCATATTTAAGCTACTGTGGGGAGTGACAGTAACAGGGACGTCACCCAGCGTATCACACAAGAGCAACGCTCGTGACTGGGCTGGGGAGGACGTCTTGAGGAGGATGGACCCATTCCTCATTTTTGACAACCCCGCCACTTCCCCAAACTTATCCTCCAGGTGTTCCACAAAAAACATAGGCTTCATCGTAAGAAAGGAGTCACCATCAGTCCTGCTGCAGACAAGGTATTGCGGTACGTAAGGCTCCCGCTTGGCACTAGATCGGCGTCCCTCCCATGGCGCAGCCAACGAGGGGAACGTCTGAGGGTCATATTGCGCAGCATCAAAGTCGACTCTACCTCGCTTAGAGACGCTGGTGGCCGTGCGACCACCAGCTTGGTGTGATTTATTGCGCTTCATTGCGCCACATCCGCCCAGATGCCACCTACTCCAAACGAGGGCTCTCCCCAAGGGCGCCACCCAGCCAAAGCAACGGGTACCTGGCCGATATCCCATTGCCCGGAGTCCCCGTGCCCCAGACAAGATGGGCACATACTCCTTGGCATGCATGGGGAGGAAACAGCTCTGGCATCTGTAGTGCGATCCCTGCGTGGTCAGGGGGCTACCACCAAGAGGGTACATGACGACCCCACCACAACGGACTGGCTACCGTGCTGGATTTTAGGTGTTGAAAGGGTCCACAGTTGTCGTGGGCGCTAAGAAGAAGAGTGCGCAGAAGGCGAGAAGGAGACAACCCAGAAGATGTTGGGCATAGTCCCCCCCCCCACACGACAATAGGTAACATGCAAGATGGTGGAGCATGATGGACCAATAGAAAAACACCACGTAAGGTGTCCTTCCCCAAATGGCACGCACTAACAACGGAAATTTGGAAAAAAAAATAGGTCAAACCCAAGAGGGGACCATCACAGAAGGCCGAAACGTTGTAGACTCCTTTTAGTCGCCTCTTACGACAGGCAGGAATACCGCGGGCCTATTCTTACCCCCGAACCCGCAGGGGGACATGGATGTGTGTGATGTCTTTAGGTTAGTTAGGTTTAAGTAGTTCTAAGTTCTAGGGGACTGATGACCTCAGCAGTTAAGTCCCATAGTGCTCAGAGCCATTTTTTGAACAACCATCGACATTGTGGAACAATTATCCAGATACACCCAACCGGGTGAAACGTTTCTATTGATCCACCCCAAATCTCTATGGGCCTGTTACCACTAAAGTAGTAACTGACGTTGTCGTTGGGTCAACACGCGAACACGTAAGGTCGTCTTCTGCAAAGCCCCGTGTTCAACAATGTGCGCTGGACTATGTTCTCCGAAACACTTCTGCACGTAACAACCGAACAGGGTGTCGACAGATCTGCCAAAGTTCGCTGCCTATCCTAATTTACGGAGTGGGCATGCCTCCGACATCCATCTTCTGTGAGCAACTCGGCGGCCGAACTTCCCCAGGTGGGTATTCTCGGCCATCACTGCTATACGATTATTCATTCCATTTGTACCACGTATTGTCGTTAGAATTTTTCCATATTCGTCTCTACTTCACGTACGTGTTTTCCTTACCGAGTTACGTGTCCACAGCGTCATGACGAGGCATTAGAGTTGTGCTCTACTGAAACTACCTAACCGTACGATTAGGTAGTTTTAGTACAGTACGAAAATGCAGTAAATGAAAGGATTACCGGTAGTGTTGGTAGCATTGGTAGAGAAAAAAATATAAAAGAATCTATGAGAGAGGAACTGTAAGCCGACGACTTCTAATTTTTTTGTTTGTTTTGCACATAATCAGAACCACAGATTAATTAGAACCACATATCGTTCAGTGTTAGTCCTTGTGCACTGTATATCCTTAAAAAATATAAACTGCATTATATACTTAAAAAAATTTGCTGCTCACTTAACTACTGCGCTTTCCTCTAACCAAAACAATTCGTTCTGATGCGAGTACAGTTTACATGCTCAAAAACAAAAAGAAAACTAAATAATTATTTATTTGAATGCATAGTGTATTTCACGAAAGAAGAGACACCACGCAGATGCAGCAGCTGTGAAACACTATACGCAAATCAAAGGGGGATCACTGCTGTAAGCTGCATCGGTACATTAAGCGGAATTAACAACAACGAGCGAAAATGTGTACCGGACCGGGGGATCGGCCATGAGGCTTACCGAGACAATCCGTGCAGTTGCGATAAAGCTGTGTCCCAGACGCCGCAGTGTTACCGCACCTGCCTGGTAAGTAGGAGATCCCGGGTTCGGGTCCCGATACGGTACACATTTTCGCTCGTCGGCGCTGATTCTGCTTAATGTCCCGATGCAGCTGATAGCAGTGATTCCCCTTCGATTTACATATAATTAATTATTGTTGTTATGCTTAGCTCCCTGGCACCAGAAAGTACAGGCCGTGCAGCTATTCCTGACAATGTCCTTTTTTCGAAAACTATTGGCAGACTTTCAGATTGGCTGCTGCTCAAAAAGCCAAAGTCTATATGGGGCAACTAAAGCTGCTTCCGGTGCTGCTCGAAGCAATGCGAGAGGAGCTATCAGTAGATTGCAGCAGTGACTCGACGGCAAGGAACTCCTTGAGAGCAGGAAAATGACTCGACTGGTACCACATAGCTTCGCGCGTAGTGCTCTTAGTGACTCAGCTGTTGCACGACTCAAGAGCCACCCTCAGGGCTTCAGTTTTCCCAGTACCTCTGTCCTACTTTCCTGACTTCACAGAAATTCTCGTTCATACGCCTTGCTAGATTAGCACTCCTCGAAGAAAAGTTTTGTACAAATATGGCTAAGCCACGGCCCAAGGGTTGTTTCCATACTGATTCTTCCACTCTGTAGTGGAATGTGCGCTGCTCCGAAATTTCCTGTCAAATTAAAAGTGTGCGCCGAACCTTGTAACTAACCGACAAATGCAGGAGAGATTCTGTAACGCCAGGAAATTATAAGAGACCTGCTGGCAGAAGTGACACAATGATTGCGCGATCAAGACAGTGTTGACAAAGGTCCAAGCATACGGAATAGGTTCTCACAAGGAACCCCTTGAGTCCTATGTCGCAAATTCAATCTTTTAGTAGGAGTTATTTGAAAAAGTTGTATTAACAGCTATCATAGGAAAAATATTAGCTCCTAATGACTCACCGTGTGCATCAGGAGAGCCACAGGAGATGAGAGTCCGGGAAGTGCAGACATCAACCTTCTACGAGATTTATGTATTACACTTGACAAAATGGACATCGTCGACATTCAAGAAATGTACGGAATAAATCGTTAACCTGAAATATGAACACCGAATAAAAAATGACCCTTCACAGTGAGCACAAAGGGTCGCACCATCAAGATAAAAGGCGAATTCCTTGGGAGTTACAAATCGTGCAGGACGTCCAGCTAATATGCACTCTTAAAGAATGCATATAGGATCATATTGGTGTCACGGGATGATGAGAACCGGTGGATCGAGATAGCATGCAATCGAATGCGAAACAGTCTGCTATGGAGCTTATCGTGAAACTGGCTATCCTTTCAGGCGTGACTGCAGATAGTGCGATAATGTTTTATAGGCACGGAAAAAATATCCATGCTCAATTTATCCAGTGGTTCCAGGTGGTAGAATTGCAATGTCACACACGGATAGTTTGCTCTAAAGGAGTGTGACTTTTATATCCAGAGCAGGAATCAAGGAAAAGCAAGTTATTTTGACCAGCTATTGGCTAAAAGCAGTGTTCATGCCATATATGAGTTCTCTTACGCCTATTTTTCCACTCTTGCTTTGTATGACGTAAATATTCCCTACTGATCTTGTAAGATTACGTATACGAGAAAGAATCGAAAGGGGCAGAGCACCTCCAACTTCTTGCAGCACAAAAAATAACTTTCCAGCCAATTTACTACCAAGGTTGACAGTTGGTGTAATTGTATACGAATGCGTTAAGGCATTAATATTACTTGATATTCGTAAGACTCTTGGTACCTCTAATTTCCAAGGTTCTTTTCATATGCATTTCTTCTTCAAAACCCGATTAGTCGGAGGGAAAAGAATTCCTTACTGAACGGCTGAATAAGTTTGTTTAACTGATACACAAATTTTCGGGCCGATTCCGCAGTTTTATGTGCGCTTTTGTTATCTTACGTCTTCCAGTTCTTTAGCATTGTTTGAAGGTATGTTTCCCTTGAGATTATTTTAATTTGTGTAGCGCCCAACTTGATGTGCATAACGTAGTAGGTCGCTGTCAAGCACATCTCGTAAATTGTATCGCGCATCCTTGAAACGTGCAGACTCCCGTTTTTGTGACAAGTGTGAGCTTATACGACTTCACAGATTTCACTGACTCATCTTGCAGAAACGTTAATATTGCAACTGCTACTAGTTTCTGACTCTACAAAATGCCTTGGGGTCCTTTCTGACAAAATTCCAACTTCGGCAACTTATTGTAGATAGAATGCAATGCTTGCTTTGTTCATCGCCATTGCTCTGCTTTGCATCAACACCGTTAGCACTTTAGTACTGTTGTGAGTTACTAGTCAACAAAGCGGTTCACCTACGCTGCGTAGCCTCATGGTGTACTCACCTTTGATACCTTGCATACCTTAGATACCTCCAGTCCCGCCCACGTTGCCATCAGCAGCCAGTATTGTGGCTGCTTCGTAGAGGTGTACAAATTCTCCTTCCAGCCCTCCTGCCTCTCACCGCGAACATTAAAGCATCTCAGCCTGCCGTAATTGAGACAAGAGTGCGTGTATACTGAAACAAAAAAATAGTTCAAATGGCTCTGAGCACTATGGGACTTAACTTCTGAGGTCATCAGTCCCCTAGAACTTAGAACTACTTAAACCTAACTAACCTAAGTACGTCACACACAGCCATGCCCGAGGCAGGATTCGAACCTGCGACCGTAGCGGTCGCGCGGTTCCAGACTGAAGCGCCTAGAACCGCTCGGCTATACAGGAACAGTGGTTGAAACTGGCCGTCTTGGGTTTCTGAAAAACTGGCAAGCTTCAACGGGACCCGACCAGTCTTTGGGCTATCAATCCAAGTGACTACGCTATAGCCACGTATATGTTTGCGTAGGCAGTTCCATTGCAGCTTGTTGTGGAGGTAAGTTCTTATGGGACCGAACTGCTGAGGTCCTCGGTGCCTAGGCTTACACACTACTTAAACTAACTTACGCTAAGAACAACACACACACACGCACACACACACACACACACACACACACACACACACACACACACACACACACGAGGCAGGACTCGAACCTCCGACGGGGGGGGGGGGGGGGGAGCCGCGCGAACCGTGGCAAGGAGCCCTAGACCGCACGGCTATTCCGCGCCGCATTCAATGTAGCTCATTTAACCGCAACATTGGGGGCAGAAAATAAACAAACCAAGCTTACAGCTTAGGAAAAGTTTTCGTGTGTTTATGAGGTAGCTTCAAATAAATCAGTAGGTGTCTTGCAATGCAAATTGTATAAAGAGTTACTAGACACTCATTCTGGAACTTAGAGTATTTTACATGTTTGTAGGGCCGTGCGCTTAAAGGCGCTGCAGTCTGGAACCGCAAAACCGCTACGGTCGCAGGTTCGAATCCTGCCTCGGGCATGGATGTTTGTGATGTCCTTAGGTTAGTTAGGTTTAACTAGTTCTAAGTTCTAGGGGACTAATGACCTCAGCAGTTGAGTCCCATAGTGCTCAGAACCATTTGAACCATTTGAACATGTTTGTAAATTTGGCCAGCAATTTCCTCACTACAGAAATATTTTGAAAGAGGACGAAGACCTAGTGACTGACAATTGTGTGAAAATATCTGCTAAGGAGTAGAGGCAATTTAGCAATATAGCTTTCTAAATATACGGCAAACAGTGATGAAAGAGGGAAGCATCTGGCTCAGTCGATATTAAAAACCACGTTCAGGTGGTATGCAATGTAGTGCGAAGAGAGCTTCGTATGAAAAGAATGCTTCGCCTTTTAGACATGTACTTCTTAGATTAACATTATATGAAGAACAAACTTCGTGATTTCTAAAATGCGTTTCGGGTATTTAGAATGAATTACTCATGTTTTAGCCACTTATGATGAATTCAGCAAACCAGCAATACGCAACGTGGAAAAAATATTTAACATTGGTATAACTGGGTTTATGTTAGGCTGAAACACGCAGGTTACAGAAACTACACTTCGAAAACCGTAGTCTGGCTGGCATTGTAGTATAACAGTAATCTTCAAGTTTTTAAGCGCAAAGGATCTTTATTTTCAGAGATGGTTCTGCATGTTACAGAATACATACACTAGAGGAGCCCTGATGATGGTTTGAAATGAGAATAACCGGTGGTCTTCTACATGAAAATTGGTGAAGTTGCAGAAAAAACTGTTCCTACCTAAATAATTAAATAAGCCTGAAATACAACTAAAAGGAAAAAGGTAAAATAAAATCCACAGTTTTCTGGGCTACAATGACCCAAAATGAATACATATTACATTGGGCCTCGTTTTGCGATATGCCGGTAAAAAATTCTTCCGAACTCTACTCATAATACTACAGTTAAAACGTACGAATAATTCACCACGTAGGCTAGCACTGCGGGAAAACTGGCAGGCAGACAGGCTGGCAAGCACAACTCCCTTAGCCTGCTTGGGCTGAGCGTAGCTTGGCTTGGATTCCGGTAAAGTAGCCTGCCCGTTCGACTGGAAACGCGCGGCAGCTTGCCTTCCTGGCTAGCAGGCGAGTATGGTCAGGCTGAAAGCGGAATGTGTACACCTCTGTTGCATGGTAGACAATGTGTGTGACGTCGAATGCCGTCAACGCCACTGGCGTTCTTGTCATATATGAGAGTCGATCGAACAATTCTTAAGTGATCGAACACAGTATCTGCGATTTTTTGCTGATGATGCTGTAAGTTAATGTGGATGAGTAGGACAAACAATGTTGGAATACACACGTTGATTCAATACCTACGCTTAACATTACCAAGCGAAGTGAAAAGAAAATTGGTAGTAGGGAACGAAAATGATTTCGGTTTACTGGGATAATTCTAGGAAAGTGTCTTCTTTCTACTTTTTTAGCATATGTGTCTTACCGCACGTTTCAACTGGTAGTTCTCCTTGTCCTGTTCTCAGCATTTTCCCTCATCTGTTTGTATGTTGGGCGTCTTCTAATGTCATCCACCATAAACATGCTTTGTGGTTTCAATCACAAGTAACAAAGCGTACGCATATTTAAACATGAAATACAATGATGTAAAATTTTGTTGTAGTTACCTGACACTGACGAGACAGCGATGTGTTATTTCAATGAATGCTGCTTTTTTTTGCATCGTATTTATTACCCAACATCGCATATATTCTGAGGATGACGAAACGATCGAAACTAGTTACACTTTTTTTCCTATAGGCGATCATGCCTAACAAAGATTTTCGAAAAAATAAAAGTTTGGCGTCTGACGGGGATTCGAACCCAGCACCTGGCCGTATTGATAACTTGGTACAATCAAATGTTCGATTTTTATTTTTCACCAGTAGCGAAATGATTGAAATTACGAGACAAAAACGTTTTGCTTTACCGGGGTTTCGAACGCAGAACCTATCGTAATTTTCCACTCATGAATAGACTTTAAATATCGGGTTATTTCACCAATAGCGGGATGAGCACATGCAAGAACTAGAAGTAACGTAGCGAAAAGTTCTGTGCTGACTCGACTGAACGCAGCCCATATCATTCACTGCAAAAATTGTTTTGTATATTTTGCTGTATCTGTCTAATGTTACATCTAAAATGTGATAGCTTAGTATTTTACTATTTTCTCATTTCTGTTACTTAGTTACATGCTCCATGGATCTTTTGCACGGTAGATCGTAATGATGTGGAACGCATCATTTACATTTACGTTGCAAATTAATTTGCACATACGGTAACATCCTGAACATTTGTAAGGTTATTTTTTTTCTTCTTTTCTTTTTACAAAAAGAAAAAAGATATGTTCAGATGTGAGATACTAATTCGTATTCACCACCTTTTACACATTACAGTAATAGAAATTCTTCTACGGAATAGAAAGAGTTGTCAAGGAGAAATTTTTTGAAGTTTGTTATCAAATTTTACATTGCTGTCCTTCAGACATTTTATGTTACTGGGTAAGTAATCAAAAATTGTTTTTGCACCATTGTGCACCCCTTTTTGTGCTAAAAACAAACTTAATGTGCAGTAATGAATGTCATTTTTCTTTCCGGTATTGTAATAATGCACTCCATTGTGCCTTTTGAGCTGTAGTGGATTATTTACAACGAATTTCATGAAGAAATAAATATACTCTGAAGCAGTAGTCACAATAACCAACTCCTTAAACAGATGTATACAAGATAATCGTGGGTGAGCACCACATTATTTTTACAGCACGTTTTTGCGCAATGAAGACTTTCTGAAAGATGAGTTACCCCAGAACATTATTCTATATACCATTATTTAATGAAAAATACGCAAAATGCATCAACTTACTGATTTTTCTCTCCACAAGATTTGCAATGATTCTAAGCGCAAATGTCGCAGAACTAAGTCGTTTTAGGAGCTCCAAAATGTGTGTTTTTTCCAATTTAAATTTTCATCAATATGGACCTGTAAGAATTTCGAAGTGTCCGCCTTATTTATTATTTGCTCATTATGTATTGCACCTATCATTGGTGTAATACCTCTAGATGTACAGAACTGAGTATTTTCTGTCTTTTTAAAATTGAGGGTGAGACCATTCGCAGAAAACCAGTCAATGATAGTTTTAAGCACTGTGTTTACCATTTCTTCTGTTTCTGTATGTATGCGGGGATTAATTACAATACTAGTGTCATCTACAAAAAGAACTAATTCTGCTTGTTATATACTAGACGAAAAATCTTTTACATATATGAGGAACCAGAATTATGAGCCTGGACTAGATTGCTTGTATCACTAACTACAACTTTCTGCATACTTTTGGTTAGGTACGACATTATCTACTGGTTGGCAATACCATCAGCCCCATAAAACATGAATTTATCTGGGAGAATACTGTGATTCACACAGTCAAATTGGCTTGGAGAGGTCGCAGAAAATACCAACCTGCGCTATTTTGTTATTTAACGCTTGTAAAATCTGATGAGTGAACTTGTAAATGACATTCTCAAAAGAGCAGCCCTTCTGAAACCCAAACTGCGATTTGCTAAGGATACTGTTAAGATGAGATACTATTCTAGAATACATCATCTTCTAAAAATTTTTGGAGTACTATGCGCGTCTCACACAGAACTGTTGTCGGTCAGCGTCTGGCAGTCAAAAATCTGTAAATCTATGGTGAGTCGAGGGCAAGCATTAAGCTACATTATAACTAAGCTGATTATCGAAATCGAGTTTCGTATCAATATATCGAAAGAGAATGTAAAAGTAAATTCAACAGTGTTGTTTACATGTCTTTCAAATGGTTCAAATGGCTCTAAGCACTATGGAACTTAACATCTGAGGTCATCAGTCCCCTTGCCTTAGAACTACTTAAACCTAAGTAAGGACATCACATCCATGCCCGAGGCAGGATTCGAACCTGCGACCGTAGCAGCAGCGCGGTCCAGGACTTAAGTGCCTAGAACCGTTCGGTCACAGCGTCCGGCTACATGTCTTTAACAACTGTTTATAACGTGAAGTAATCATAGTAAGAAGATTTGTGAAGGTTATTAACCAGGAGACTTAGCGTACTTTAAACACGTCAGAAATGCTTCATATTGTTGGAAGAACGAGTACTTCAAGAATTAAAAGGCTGTCGAAGTATTTGGGGAAAGACTTAAAATTTAAACTCTTACTCTCAGACGGAGATATGTCCTGTGCCTCTCGAGTAAGGGGTCCAGTTCCTAAACAAATGAGTCATATCACTCGGTGACACTTAACAGGCGTGTGTGACTTTCTGGATGGAGCCTGCGGCAGGCAAAAATGTTTCAAAATGTGTGGAATATTTATTTTTCCCGAACACTATTGATTTACATTCTCCACATGTTTACTGCTGTTAAACATTCCTTGTTACATACGCCAACTCTACGCTCTTGCAACTTGCTTTGTAAATTTTTGCCCGCTTCATTAGTGCAATGCTTGGTTCATCAGAAAAAAAATAGATTTCCAACAGTGTAAATACGAGTTGTTATTAAATTACTAAATCGCACTATTGTTTAGTTCCAAAACATAGCACCATACTAACTGTAGCATTTTATATATACAGCTAATAGTAGAGAACCTGTACTGCGAAACATACGAGAGCATTAAAATTCTACATTTGTTAAAAATGCTGTACTGCAGAGATCGTTCAAAACAATTGTAGAGAAATTTTACAAAATCGGTGCATTGTATCAGATGGAATTCTTGATTCTGCAGCGGAGTGCACACTGTGTTGAAATTGCCCGCCATGTTAAAATTGTGTGACGGACCGGTACTCGAATATGGAACGTTACCGTTCGCGGGGTATGCTGTTGCCGAAACAGGTATCCAGATACCCCATATTTACATTTAAATTTACGTGCTCTGCAAGCCATCATCCCTTTCCCCTTCGACTCGCAGAAAGAGCGAGAGAAAAACGACTGGCTATATGCCTCCGTGGGACCGCTAATTTCTCTTCCTCAACTCAAATGCGGATTCCAGGACGGGAGATGACGTTATTTCTGCGAAATACTATTGATAAATTTTAGACAACCGATATTTGTGGATGACTACAGAAAGATTCTACTACCACCAACATACATTTCACATAAGGACGGCGAAAACACGATAAGAGAAATTAGTGACTCACCCTTATGAGAGAGAGCAATTTAAATTTTCAATCTTTTCTCAAAATTACTTCAAATACTTTCGTAATTTCTACAAGCGTCCTTAATCGTTGAAGCGCACGTCGTTTCAGCGGTATGAAGTGCTACCGACCTGTTCGATGCATCACAAACGTGCTAGTTAATCATCTCCACAAACAGTCTTCCTATGATTATTTTAGGTCATTGACAATTACTAAACAAATGTACACAACACCAGTCATTTTAGGTTTTCATTCTCTTCAGATTTATTGACACTAACCTTGTTTCCGCTGGTATGATTAATTATAATGCATTAATATCAGTTTCGTAACAAACATCGCTAAGCTATATGGATTATAAATGGTCTCACAAATTCACTACTGGCAAAGGTTAACATGATACATATACATCTCGATTGTTAAATCACAACTTGGAAGCACACTACTGAAGGCTATCTGCAAACTTTAAATGAATAAGACGAGTAACCTAATGTGCGAACTGGTTGAATGCTTGCCCAATAATCACTAAAGATTTACACCTGTTGACTACCGGTCGCTGACTGTAAGAGCTTTGTGCAAGACGCCTGTGTAATGACGCACGTAGTACATAAACGGGAAAATAGTAAAATACTAACCTAGTACATGTTAGATAACAACACAAAAGTAAAAGTTACAAGAAATTTAGGCAGTGAATATACCTACATGCCAACATAAAAGACGAAAAAATAAAACATACAAATAATTTTGGAAATGAATATACACTATGTGATCAAAAGTATCCGGGCAACACAAAAACGTACGTTTTTCATATTAGGTGCATTGTGCTGCAACCTGCTGCCAGATACTCCATATAAGCGGCCTCAGTAGTCATTAGACATCTTGAGATGGCAGAATGGGGTGCTCCGCGGAACTCGTGGACTTCGAATGTGGTCAGGTGATTGGGTGTCACTTGCGTCATACGTCTGTACGCGAGATTTACGCACTCCTAAATATCCCCAGGTCCACTGTTTCCGATGTGATAGTGAAGTCGAAACGTGAAGGGACACGTACAGCACAAATGCGTACAGACCGATCTCTTCTGTTGACTGACAGAACGCCGACAGTTGAAGAGGGTCGTAGCGTGTAATAGGCAGACATCTATCCAAACCATCACACAGGAATTCCAAACTGCATCAGAATCCAATGCAAATACTATGACAATAAGGCGGGAGGTGAGACAGCTTGGATTTCAGGGGCGAGCGGCTGCTCATAAGCCACACATCAAGTCGATAAATGATAAACGACGCCTCGCTTGGTGTAAGGAGCATAAACATTGAACAGTGGAAAAACGTTGTGTTGAGTGACGAATCACGGTACACAATTTGGGTATGGCGTCATCTGCCAGAGTGTGTAGTGCCAACAGTAAAATTCGGAGGCGGTGGTATTATGAGGCGGTCGTGTTTTTCATGGAGGGGGCTTGCACCCCTTGTTTTGCGTGGCACTATCAGAACACAGTCCTACATTGATGTTTTGAACACCACCTTGCTCGCGACTGTTGAAGAGCAGTCGGGATGGCGATTATATCCTTCAACACGATCGAGTACCTGTTCATAATGCACGGCCTGTGGCGGGGAGGTTACACGATAATAACATCCCTGTAATGGAATGGCCTGCACAGAGTCCTGACCTGAATCATATAGATGGGATGTTATGGAACGCAGACTTTGTGCCAGTCCTCACCGACCGACATCGATACCTCTCCTCAGTGCAGCACTCTGGGAAGAATGGGTTGCCACTCCACAGGAAACCTTCCAGCGCCTGCGAGAGTGGAAGCTGTCATCAAGGCTACCTCTCCTCAGTGCAGCACTCTGGGAAGAATGGGTTGCCACTCCACAGGAAACCTTCCAGCGCCTGCGAGAGTGGAAGCTGTCATCAAGGCTAAGGGTGGGCCAACACCATAATGAATTACAGTATCACCGATGGAGGGCGCCACGAACATCTAAGTAATTTTTAGCCAGATTCCACATACTTTTGACCATATAGTATATCTTCATTAACTATTAGCTGTGGAATCAGAAATTGGGAAAATTATATACACTATTGTATGAAGACGAAAATCTAACAAACACTCGAATTTGCGAAGCCCACCAAGTATTTTCTGGGAAGTTAATTTCCATAAACTTAATATTTCATAAAGTAACATTTTCTTAGTGAAAATGTACGTTTTCGGAAAAAGAAAAATTGGGACTACAAAACTATAGCAAAGGTATTTTGACAGGATTGCATTTTGTGATAGCAACATTCTGAAATAGGGAGATTTAGCTTTCGAAATATCAAATTTTTTAAAAAGAAAAACGTTTCTTTGGAAGTGAAAAATGAGGACTTACAAATAACCTATGTCAGTCTTGCAACAAGCAGTTAATAGCAGTCTAATTTTGATGTGCACATGGTTTACACGTATCGTAAATTTAGATTTTTAGCAGAAGAAAGTGTCTCTATATGAACTATTTACGCTGTTGCCACTAGCAGACAGTAAATTATACTGTGAATAACCGAACGACCAACCGAACGACAGTGCATGTGTGTCGCCAGCGGTCCGCTAGCACTGGCTGTCGGTGCCTCACAGGCGGTCCGTCCCCGACTTCACTGCTGCTGAGTCCCGACTGCACTGATAGTCTGTCCTGAACTGACTAGTGAGACACACGACGACCCGGGAATACTGTCGGTCGCTCCAGAGATGGTATGACAGTGCGGTTATAGATACGCGCTGCTGCTGCCGCTCACAGGCAAGTAAGGCAGTAAGTTAGTGACGCCAGTAAATGGAACAAGAAAACGAGGCGGCAGTACAGTAATAGAGATGATAAACAATAAATGGCATGAACACGAGCCGTGCACGGCTCAATGTGTATAATAGAAAAACATAAAAAGGAGTAGAGCTGTAGCGAGAATGAATATTCCTCCTTGCTACGTCTCAAGTAGTGTAATTAACAGTATGTAGTATAATGGAACTGTAAATCTCTGCTGGCAAAACGTAAGCTTTTATTTACAAGTTTATTTTCCCTTTTTTTCCTTTAAACGAGTTTCCTCTAGTCTCTGCATTTCGCTCTCTCAAGCAAACCTTTTCAGTGAAAATGTGCATACTTCTCATGGATATCGAATGGTAACAGGACCTGTCAGAGCTTTCATTTCCGGAAAAAATTTATCCACATCACAACAGAGCATTCATAAACGATAATTCAGAATGTTGGAAATGCTTTCGGAATAATAAACAAATTTCATTTTGTATACGTTGTGTATCCATATGTTCCATCAGAATGAGAAAAGACTTCTATGGCTGTTTTGCAAGATGATTTTGTGCAGAAAATCTCCTCCTTTCGTGTATCCAAGTTTAGGTCGAATCTACTACCATGCTTTGACTGGTCACCTCTGTGATGCCTGAGCATCTCTTTGAGTCGTAATGCGGCAAAACCGTATTATAGTGGGCAATGAAGACATCTGTTTAGAACGCTGTAGCTATTTACTAGCTTGGCTTAAGGCTTTCTACAAAGCCTTTGCAGTTAGCGCCGCTTGCGCAGCTTGCGTGTTGGATGGCTTATATGTTCCTGTCTATTGTACACTGATAAGCCAAAACATTATGACCACTGCCCACGCCTAGTGATATTGCGGTAACAAAAGTGTGTCAGCGGAGCAGACACGGACAAGCTGATAGTATTACGTCATGGGAGAGAATCTCATGCGTTTGCATGGGACCGGTGGAAGTAACCGAAGACATGCTGACAGCTCCGAACCACCTGCATCCCTTCATGCTTGATGTATTGCGCGACAGCGATGTCATCTTTCAGCCGAATAATTGTCCTTTTCTCTGACACAGAACTGTGCTACAGAGGTTTCAGGAGCATTGCAGTGAACTCACATTGATGTCTGGGCGACCAAATTCGTCTGATGTAAACCCTATGGAACCCATCTGGGTCATTATCGGACACCATCACCACGTACGTAAATCAGCGGCCCGTTATTTACACGAATTGCACGACCTATGCGCAGACATCTAATGCCACATACCTCCACAAGCCTACCAGAAAATTATCTGATCCCTGTTCCACAGAATCCGTGATGTATTTTGTTTCGAAGATTGACAAACAAGCCTTTAAGATGGTGGTCATAATGTTTTGGTTCCTCAGTGCAGGTGACAGTGATGAATAATTGTACAGTTTAAATTGTTTTTGTTGCTGTATTTGATGATGATGATGATGTGACGATGACGTTTATTATGGTGTTGATAATGTGTACTGTGGTCGGAGTTGCAACAGGGCAACGAGCACGAAAATGATGACTCCGTGCCAGTTACCATTGATCAGCTGAAATAGTTGTATCTGGTAATATGTTGTTTCGAGCATGTAAGAAATTTCAAAACCGAGCCAACCATAGAGATGGGAAAGACCGACCCGTTAAAGTCGATACCGGTAGTTTATTTATTTATTTAACCTGATCAGATTAGGGCCATCAGGCCCTCTCTTACATCGGACCAGTGTTCCACACATGCAGCATTTCACACATCAGAGTAACATCATGAACATAGTTTAAATGAGAAAATTAGCTTACTCTAGTGACAATATGAATAAAGACTAGTGACTAAGACCTAATAAAGTAAATGCGGAAGTATTTTTACAACAGTTGCTATACATACATATTATGATAAAAGCAATAATAATAACAGTAAAACAAAAAATCTAATAATGATAAACATGACTAAGACCTAATAAAGTAAATGCTGGCAGTATTTTACATCAGGTGCTATACATACAGATTATGGTGAAAGCAATAATAATAACAGTAAAAAAAAAATCAAATAATAATGACAAACATGAGAAAGATTGGCAATAGTAATGAAGGTTTATGCAGATGTACATTAATATTTTGGTGTGTAAAGTAGATGTTTACTAGTATAGCGAGTTTTGGGTAAGGGAGGTTTAAGGAGGGGGAGAGAGGGAAGTATTGAGGTGAAGTGCACTCATGTACAGAGGAAGGCATTACTGTTGCTTAAGTAGATACGTCATTAACTGTTTTTTGAAGCCAGTCATGTTTTTAAGTTCTCTAACATAACGAGGGAGGTTATTCCAGAGTCGGGTTCACGCTACTGTAAAGGACTTGGAGAAGGTGACTGAGCGATGCAGTGGAACGGAGAGGATTTTATTATGATGGGAACGTGTGTTTGTGTCATGTTGTTCCGACATGAGTGTTAGGGACGAGGAGAGATATGAGGGACAGTGTACATTTATAAGGCAGTAGATGAGACAAAGTGTATGGAAATCTCTGCGTTTGTCTGCACGCAGCCAGGACAATTTTGCATATGCTGGTGAAATGTGATCAAAAAGTCGAACGTCACAGATATATCGGACGCAGGCATTCGTGACCAGTTCTAGACGTCGGGAATTTTCCTGAGAGAGGCCTTGTAGGATAATATCGCTGTAGTCAATGATTGGGAGTATAAGCGTTTGTAGCAATTTCTTTTTCAGATCGAAAGAGAAGAGTTTTTTATATTTTTGTAGGACATGAAGGGATGCTGATGCTTTTTTGCATACTGCAGTTACGTGCTCTGTCCAATTTAGATTTTCATCTATTATTACTCCCAAACTCTTTGCTGAGGGCGAGAAGTTAATAATTTTTCCATTTAGGATAAGAGGTGGTGCGGATTCCCGATGTTTTGGGCTAATGAGCTTAGAGTGACCAACAAGTACCGCTTGGGTTTTAGATGGGTTTAGTTTTAGACCTATGTCCTGTGCCCATTTTGACAGTGCGTCGAGGTCAGTATTGAAATTTTCAATAGCTTTCTTGAGATTGCTTGGTTTCGCACTAAGATACAACTGAAGGTCATCAGCATACATATGGTATTTGCAATAGGTCAGGACCGATGACACATCATTGACGTAAAGAGAGAAGAGTATAGGACCTAATACTGAGCCTTGGGGAACGCCTGACACTACCTGCCGCCATTGTGATTTTATATCCCCAGACAGGACGCGTTGCTGACGAGACGTCATGTATGAGCGAAACCATTGCACTGCGCTTGGTGAGAAATTTAGACCGCTAAGTTTGGCTAGTAAGATGTCGAAGTCGACAGTATCAAATGCTTTGCTGAAATCTAAGAAGCAAATGATAGTCGCTTCTTGTCTGTCCATGGCAAGTTTCAGGTCATCTGTCACCTTTATCAGAGCGGATGTTGTGCTTCGATGTTTACGGAAACCTGATTGGTATTCGTCTAATAGGTTGTTAGTAGTTAGGTACGTCTAATAGGTTGTTAGTAGTTAGTCCTGACTAACCGGTATTTTTCGGTGTTTATTTAGCCTCTGTTATAAAAGTTCTTTTTTCATTTTTTACTAATACTTGGTAAAAAAAGCAGGCATATCAGTTTTCCATAGAAGCAGTGCAAAAATTTTTGGTTCTTACATAATTTTTTTTAACCAACAATGTTATTCGCAAAAGTGCCATTGCTTGGAAATATTGGATTGTTTTAGAAATTGTAAAAAAGCGACTAGCATTATTTAATAACGTCGCCTAAAGTTAGGAATGAGCAACAAACGCATGACGTAACAATCTGCACAGCATTGCAGAGACAGTAATGTACGTGTTGTCGTGTGAGTTGGCCCGTTGGATGGTGCGCGTATGCGTGCAGTGTGCAAGGCCTGCCCACAGCTGGTCCGTACGGGAGTTTATTAATTCTAGAATGGTGCCATCCCTAGTTTGAAAGTATTTTACGAAGTGCTATAGCAGTGCTCCATTTGGCATAAAAGATGAAAAACGTGTAGAGGTGCAACAAACTTGCGACACGTTACTAGAAGAAAAAAACATCCACTTGGAAGAGAAGATTCATTTGGTTGACACACCTGTAATTTTGTTGAAGTGCTGTAAATTTGGGATAATAACTGAACCCTTAATTTTGTGGTGGCTTCAGGGTAAAAAATGGTAACATCCATTCCTGACGATGCAGAGAAGTCATCAACTTGTGGCCTTTCGCTCTCTGACACCGCGCCTATTTCGCTCATCTTTGCAGCCTTCTATGAAGTGAGTGAGGTCGGTTTCAGTCGCATCCTCAACCCCGTATCGATCGTTATTTCCTACTCTTTCACCTCCAGTAGAATTTTTCAATGCTTGTTCGACGTCTACGTTTATTACTGGAAGTAACAGGAAGAAAATAAAAAAAAAAACGTATTTCAGATTCCGGTTATTTTCAGCTGCTTTAACAGTCAGCTAGAACCGGAGACGAAAAGAACCGTGTAACTGAAAACCGGTTGTTTTAGCGATAACCGCCATTCCTACTCAAAGATCACGTGTGTGTAGTTAACTGTATTTCAGCGTTGTCTTGTGAAACAGAGTGCTGGTGAAGCCGAAATGCGGAGAGTGAAAGATTAACACAAAGTAGGAGATGATGTGAACTACGTCAAATCAGCTGAAGAGACAAAATGGATTACTATCAAATCATAACAAAATAACGTATTATTTCATTTTTCATATGTCACTGTACCTAAAGGGCTTACAAGATATCTTTCTATGACATGATTCTTTGAATACACTGGTATTTACGTGCCACTATTCGTTGTGTGCTCTGGATAACCTCACGCATTTGCGCGTTCTCATCGCTTCTAATTTGCTGTATTATACAATCCATTCAGTTTTAGTCCTGACCCATCATCCGCAGGCATTGCACCGTCTGTCACTTGCCACAACACGTTAAGGATCACTGAGAGACGCTTCATATCAGTAGATGTGGTACGGCGCTATCAAGGCGTTGACAGGAAATAAGTTTATTGTTGGAAGTTCCTCAGTACTCAACTCATCCCTGAAACGCTGTAGTCGGAATGGTTTTACCAAACAGAAAAAGGTATTATGAATGTGTATAGTCGATTATGAGGGACTTGTTCCACAAGAACGTGCTGTGATACGTCAAAAGAACTTGCGCTATTACACTAATCATGGCTATCTGTGACGGGTAGCTTTTTCAGCCACATCACCTACAATGGGTCCATGATTTGCTACAAACTGACATCACACACCGATGCAGAAATATAAAAGCTCACTGCGAATGTGTTAGTCCTCACAGTTTTGGGCTACTTTCGTTTATGAACGACGCCTTATTCAATCGCGATTGAACTGCTTTCCTTGATATGAGCTATTTTCACGTGAGAGACTGTTTTCTATCTGAAATCTGCCCTATATTTCACTTGCGGTTAGCTTATTTCGCGCCCTTGTGTATTATCAAACAATGTCACACAAATGTTACGTTATGTATGGAGATGCAAGCTTCCGGGTTATTATCTGAGTCGTGGCGTTGTGTTGTAGCGTTTAGACCAGTGGCCCAATCGTCAGCTTGTGAGCTTCACCTAAGCACGGATAGAGGAATCGTGGAAACGTTGGGACAACACGATGCCACTACCCTGATGACAGACAGAGAAAATTTCATCAGTTATGTTATATGCTTCCATTTGTTAGCTCGCCATGAACCATATTGCACTCTGGAAAGATCAGCACGTAGTGGCGTTCCGTGTTTCTATCCTACGGCCTAATGTACACTGAAGAGCAAAAGAAACTGGCACATCTGCCTAATTTCGTGTAGTGCCCCCGGAAACACGCAGAAGTGCCGTAATACAATGTGGCATGGACTCAACTAATGTCTACAGTAGTGCTGGAGGGAACTGACACCATGAATCCTGCAGGGCTGTCAATAAATACGTAAGAGTACGAGGGGGGTGGAGATCTCTTCGGAACAGCACGTTGCAAGGCATCCATGATATGCTGGTAATGTTCATGTCCGGGGTGTTTGGTGGCCACTGAAAGTGTTTAAATTCAGAAGAGTGTTCCTGGGGACACTGTAGCAATTCTGGAAGTGTGGGGTGTCGCATTTTGCTGCTGGAAATGCCAAAGTCCGTCGTAACGCGGAATGGACATGAATGGATGCAGGTGATCAGGCAGGATACTTACGTACGTGTCACCTGTCAGAATCGTATCTAGACGTATCAGGTGTCTCATATCACTCCAATAGCACAAGCCCCCTACTATTACAGAGCCTCCACAAGCGTGAACAGTCCCCTGCTGACATGCATTGTCCATCGATTCATGTAGTTGCCTCCACACCCGTACACGTCCATCCGCTTGATACAGTTTCAAACGAGACTCGTCCTACCAGACAACATGTTTCCAGTCATCGACAGCCCAATGTCGCTGTTGCTAGGCCCAGGCGAGGCGTAAAGCTTTGTGCGGTGCTCTCATCAAGGGTGCAAGAGTGGGCCTTCGGCTCTGAAAGCTCATATCGATGATTTTTCGTTGAATCGTTCGCACGATGAACTTGTTGATGGCCCAGTATTGAAATCTGGGAAAATCCCCACTTCATCGCTACCTCGGAGATGCTGTGTTCCATCACTCGTGCGCCGGCTATAACACCACATTCAGATTCCCTTAAATCTTGATAACCTGCCATTGTAGCAGCAGCAACGGTCTAACAAGTGCGCCAGACAATTATTGTCTTGTATAGACTTTGTATCGGCACAGCGCCGTAGTCTGCTTGTTTACATATATACATATATCTGTATTTGGATACGCATGCCTGTACCAGTTTCTTTGGCGCTTCAGTCTAATTCAATCACACATGTGATTTTCTACATCTAGAACGGAAAAACTACAGACCATATGGAAGTTCAATCAACACACCACCACATGCATCGAAATAAAATTGGTCGGTGTACATATGGAAGTAAAAACACACACGATGTAGGCAGTGTCTAAAAGTGAAACAGTAAATAGCACAAGAAACTGCCTATGGCTGGAAATTGACTCCTTTCGAGAAATTGCATGCGTTTGTGGGCCCAAGTATAATAAAATTTATTGAAACGTTTTAGTCTACGTAGTGTACCCACATCTCTGCTACATTTCCTGTGTATTGTACTAGAATATGAGGCAATATCCACTAGCATCACAAGTTACATAATCTGAACTCCCACAGTAATTTAGTAGGATGATATTAAAAATAGTTAAGAGGAAGTACTTTCTAAAATGTCCTGTAAAATATTATTTATTTGGTTAAGAACAGGCTTCCGGATTTTTAGTCCATTGTTAAGTGATAAGCATAGAGACCATAGAGAAATTAAGTGCGCCCCGCATAGATATTACTGATATAGACACTGTGGGTGATCTCTATACTATCTCGATGTCTCAACGTGTCGACCAAAGAACTCGTATTTCGTTCCTTGCTTAATTGCAACAAGGGTGCCACGAAATGTCAAGAGAACTCAAAATGAAAATACTTTTAAATGGCTCTGAGCACTATGGGACTTAACATCTGTGGTCATCAGTCCCCTAGAACTTAGAACTACTTAAACCTAACTAACCTAAGGACATCACACACATCCATGCCCGAGGCAGGATTCGATCCTGCGACCGTAGCGGTCACGCGGTTCCAGACTGAAGCGCCTAGAACCGCACGGCCACACCGGCCGGCCATAAAAGAACAGTTATCACGTGAAGCTAGTATGGCACTGTTTTTCCCTTTTTGCCAAGTCATAAATTTTATACGTATTTGCACTGTTTTCACTCATTTCTTTAATAGTAACAACAATGGTGCTTAAATGTTTGTGCTACGGATGCAAATCTAAACTCTTCAATGGAGAAAAAATTAGTTTTCATAAATAAACTTGTAATTACATTTACCACACTAATAAGAAGTGCTTTATGTGGTAATTAATATTGAAACATAATGTAACGAAGGCATAAAATGCCAAATTTAATATGCACGAATGTACGGCCACATATTTACGAGATAAATTCTGGATGTGTGGGAGAGTGTTTACGGTCAAATCGCTGAATGTATTCAAATTTGTAGCAATTTTTCACGTGCAGATAGGACCCGTATATGACAGTGTCAGTCATTCATTATCTTGGGATTATAGAGAACTCCAAAGCATTAAATTAAATGTAGGCACAACAGGAAAAGTTGGGGTGGAGGATGAGAATGTGTAATTAATATTTAAGTGTCACTAAGAAAAAGCGAGGATTTAATGTATGGTACTTGAAAGTTAAAACCGAAGAATTTACGCCCTAAGAGTACTTCAATGTGAGATAAATGACTAATTTTATGCGTTTGACAGCTCCAGATATCCATTTATCTCTTAAAACACCATTCCGGATACAGAACGGTAATTATTAATAACATTGTGAGATGCGTGTACAAAATACGAGATACTTTTGAATCGGCTCTGTCAGTCAATATCTGCAGGGCGGTTGCGGTCAAACTTCATGCGTCATCACAGTCTCGTGACTGTTAAGGATCGATGACTGTTAGCGACAAAAATTCCATTCTGCACATCTGAATGTTCACTCCATAGATGTATCTACTCCGTGACTGACGCTAAATATACGTAAAATTATGAGAGACGGAGCGTTTACAAAGCGAAGTATTACGTTGTTATGGCACCCAGAATCGTTACATTATGTTACAGTACCTGCGTAACACAAAAATCTCGTCATTTTGTGTATCTTCCACAAGTATATCAGAAATATGTATATAAATCGCACGTCATTTTATCTGTGGTTGCAACATGGATGTATCACCGACGATGGCCTACGAGGGCTAAAGTTGGTTCTTGATGAGATAAGTAACATTTTGCAAAACATCAGGAAAATGTATCTTATTTAAATAGTGTCATGTTCTGTCCACCACCGACAGATAATTAACTACAAAAACACATCTTTCTGAAACGTTAACGAAAATTTTCCTAGAGATAAAGGAGTTTCTATAATAAAGGGAAAAGTACGGAGTGGCTTATACAAAACATAAGAAGTTAAAATGTGTGTGAAATCCTATGGGACTTAATTGCTAAAGTCATCAGTCCATAAGCTCACACACTGTTGTTGTTGTGGTCTTCAGTCCTGAGACTGGTTTGATGCAGCTCTACATGCTACTCTATCCTGTGCAAGCTCCTTCATCTCCCAGTACCTACTGCAACCTACATCCTTCTGAATCTGCTTAGTGTATTCATCTCTTGGTCTCCCTCTACGATTTTTACCCTCCACGCTGCCCTCCAATGCTAAATTTGTGATCCCTTGATCCCTCAGGACATGTCCTACCAACCGATCCCTTCTTCTAGTCAAGTTGTGCCACAAACTTCTCTTCTCCCCAATCCTGTTCAATACCTAAATTATCCTAAGGACAAACACACACACCCATGCCCGAGGTAGGAATCGAACCTCCGCCGGGACCAGCTGCACAGTCCATGACTGCAGCGCCCTAGACCGCTCGGCTAATACCGCGCGGCTACGTAATAAATACTCTGAAACTTAGCCAAAGTCGATAACTCTTGACGTAGTACTAATAAAACAGATGAATACAGCTATGAAGCAAGAATTTATGATCTACTTAGAATGTACACGCTAACAAGGGGAAGGCCTCAGACACGGCCAACCGATTCGGCTCAAATTTGGCAGGTCGCTTGTGTACAACCTAAAACGAAGGACTCTTAAGATATTTTGGGTCAACACCCCCGCAATTTTGAGAAAATCACCCCTAAAGGTTATGACGAGCAATCGACTCAAAATTGGAGGGATCGATAGACAATTGTAAATAGAGCATTTTTCATCGTGAGGTATGGGGTCCGCAAACGCAACTTTTCCAGAAATCGAGGAAAGAAACTTTTACAACTGACACTTCTATACCCACATGGTAAACACGTTTTGCCGCCAGCGCCGATAGTGCAACAGCCAAGGTAACTGGATGGGAATCGGAAAACCCGGGTTCGAATCTCGAAG
The DNA here is from genome assembly GCF_021461385.2 of Schistocerca piceifrons. Lineage (NCBI taxonomy): Eukaryota > Metazoa > Arthropoda > Insecta > Orthoptera > Acrididae > Schistocerca > Schistocerca piceifrons. The sequence continues at coordinate 786,683,051 of NC_060138.1, forward strand.
AAACCTAGCAGATGTTATTCTTTTCACTTGTATTTTTCCGTGTCTCAATTGATAGGAATAGGAGGGTTAATAAGGAATGATAATAAGGAATGATAATAATAAGCTAGGCAAACTAATTTCCCAAATGCCTTGAGTTAGTAAAGTATTAAACTTTTAAGCCTTGTCAAGTGAAAACAACTCCGAGTAAGAGTGCTGCGAATTCCTCACGAGAGATCACAGATAGCCAACCGCGCGACGCTTGTTTACAGCGAGGCATGGGACAGAATGCACGCGGAGAGAGTTTTGTTGTCCTGGTTGCCTCTTCGTCATATCATAGTTGTGAACCTGGAAGATTGAAGATGTCCAGCACGAGCCTTATAGAAGTCAATCGGAAAGAGTTGTTTTCCGTCATTAGGCTGCCGCGAATCTCGCTTATACATGTAGTGATTTATCCATCGTTAATGCGCCGAATGAAATACGTTTTGTGAATGAATACAGTGTTCTTCCTTAAGTAACATATGAAGAGCACTGTTTGTAGTTTGTAGTAATTAGCTCGTCTGTTTACGTTGTAGTAACTAGTTATTGTTTGTTGTGTCATATCTTTCAGGTGTATAATCTGAATAATGGAGGAAGTACACCCTTCGACTAGCGCTGTAATGTATAGTTAGGAGCCTGTCACAGACGATGGCAAGCGGGAAGTTGCCGACGCTGTGTTTTGGTTTGTAAAAGTGTTGCAAGACAGGTGCATTATCAATGCACTACCGGAATCAGGCAGTTCTGTTTCTTGGCGTTCCAGATTGGTAGGAGCGGCTATCGTCGAACGATTTTTGGAGCTGACGAACGAAATGATTTTTGTTGATACTGAAGTACTATACCATGAAGACGAAGCAAAAGGTGATTCAGTGGAAGATATCCCGACTAGTGAATCGCAAAATGGTCATACAACTTTGGAAATCTCAACGTCACTTCATCTGTTCCCGATGAGTATTACGAACCGGTTACTAAACGATTGACCTACCGCGCTATACCCCTTGAAGTAAAAGTAAAGGCGGTAGCGCTAGCCAGGAATCATCCAAATTGGAACTGCAAAACAATGGAGCAAGAACAGACCTGAAAAGGAAGAAGGACTTGAAATTGTGGGAAAGTGATATCGTTAAAGGCGGGACAAGGTACGACAAATACCAGGCGATAAATAAGTGGTTATACGACCGATTTGTCGAATCTCGTTGGCGTAACGAGAATGTAACAACGAGAATACTTCAGCAACAATATATGGCCAACAAGGATTTTACTTTGCTGCATCATTATCTTGGGCCAGAAATTTCAAATCGGAGTATAAAATTCGTCAACGGCACGTCACTAAATACGTCTCTCATAAGGAGGTACAAAATATAGAAGATACACAGAAAGTGGCGGCTCTTTTCAGCACGCAAACGGTGTCACTTATGACTGGTTTTAAACGTGATTACGTGATCAACACCGATCAAACAGGATGCGAGTATCGGGTGAACATTCGACGCACGTTGCGCGTAAGGGAGAAGAACGAACCCCTGTCGCAGTTGGTAGTAAAAACAAACTAACACATTCGTACACGGCGCAATATGCCATCACAGCCTCTGGAAAAGTGTTACCTAAGATTTTCCCCTGTTTACAAGAAACGAATGTTACATTTGGTCCTCGGGTTATAGAAGAGGTCAATCGCTTAACCGACTCGTTGAAAAAGTTTTACATTACCTGCTCCAAATCCGGGAAACTGACGAATGAGATTTACAGAACATTTCTTGAGAATGTTTTAAAACCATACGTTTCTGATAACAAGTTTTGTCTTATATTGGATTCCTGGAGTGGACAAATTACTACTACAATATATGACACAATGTTTATAGACGGCGAGGGTCAGCCGACGCGCGCAGTAAAAGTAATACCTACAAACTGCACACATGTGTGCCAGCCTTGTGATGTTTATTTCCATCGCCAAGTTAGAATCTTTATTTCCAGGCTTCAGAATTGCCGTGTGCTTCTAGAAACCCAGCGAGAATTGCACAAGCGCAAGGATGCAATAACTATTCACAGCATAATTCATAACCAACTTTCAGCACCGATTTTTCAGGCAATGATATTGTATGCGTGGTACGCATCAAAATTAATTCCCAAAAAAGACATATTTTTAAATGTAAACCAAGTTTGTTTTCCGCCGACTCTTCGGAAGGAACAGTGTCGAAAGACTGCATTCATTAGATGTTCTTGGTGCCGTGAGTATATTTGTTTCGAATGTTTATATGACAAGTACCATCCATCTAGTTGTTCGGAGAAAAGTGAGGACACTTAACAGTGACTGAAGGAGCCATTATACAGTGACTTGGATTAACATTTTAGTTGTTTACTATCCCAAGAGGTTTGAGAAATTTATTTGCCTACCTTATTATTATCATTCCTTATTGTTTAGTTTACCTCATTAACCCTCCTAATCCTGTCAATTGAGATATGGAAAAATACAAATGAAAAGAATAATATCCACCAACTTTTTTCGATTCCCAGCCAGTTACCATGGCCGTTGCGCTATCGGTGCTGTCGGCGGAAAGCGTTTACCATGTGGCTACAGAAGCGTCAGTTGTAAAAGTTTCTTAGGTCGATTTCTGGAAAAGTATGCGTTTGCGACCCCATACCTCATGGTGAAAAATGGTCTATTTACGATTATCTATCAATCCCTCCAATTTTGAGTCGATTGCTCGTCATAACCTTTAGGGGCGATTTTCTCAAAATTACGGGGGTGTTGAGCCGAAATATCTTAAGAGTCCTTCGTTTTTGGTTGTACACAAGCGATGTGACAAATTTGAGACGAATCGGTTGGCCGTGTGTGAGGCCTTTCCCTTGTAAGACAAACAAAAAACTTAGGAATTCCCCGAATGGGACGGAAATTTGTAGATGTGACGTACATGTAGAGGCAAATAAATGATTACAGTTTCAAAGAGATTATTCAAGAGGACGAGTTTCACATACTGGGCATCTAGTAAAGCGTTGGTCCATCTCTGACCTGAGGGATATCGTGCAAGTTCTGTCCAATTGGCGCATTAGATCCTCAAAACACCCAGTTGGTTTGAGGGCCCTGCTCATAATGTTTCAAACGTCCTCAACTGGCGAGAGATCCGACAACGTTGCTGGCCAAGGTAGAGTTTGGAAAGCACGAAGACAAGCAGTAGAACCCCTCGCCGTTTGTGGGCGGACAATATATTACTGAAAAGTTAGCCCGAGATGCTTTGACATGAAGGGCAACAAAATGTGGGAATGCAATATCATTGACATACCGCTATGGTATAAGGTTGCCGCGGATGGTAATAAAAGGGCTGCTATGAAAAGAAATGGAATCCCAGGTCATCACTTCTGGTTGTCGGGCCTTATGGCGGGTAACAGGCAGTTTGGTATCTCACCGCCGTCCAGGGAGTTTCCAGACCCACCAGGCGGAAGAAGTATCTGGAGAGGTCCCGGACAACGGTGGGGTACAAACCTAAGTGTCGCCCGCCAGACGTCACCACAACAAAGATCTCTGATACCATTTATTTTCATAGCAGGACCCCATTGGTTGTCATCCGCGACACCCTTACAGCACATCGGTAAGTCGACGATGTTCTGCACCCCGTTTTGTTGCCCTTCATGACAAGCCAGCCTGGGCTTACCTATCAGTAACATAATGCCCGCCCGCAAACGACGAGAGTTTCTACTGCTTGTCTTCGTCCTTGTCGAACCCTTCCTCCGCCAACAACGTCGCCGAATCTCTTCCCAATTGAGAATGTTTGGAACGTTACGGGCAGGGCCCTGCGTTGAGCTCGGGACTGTGCCGATATAACGCGCCAATCGGACACAATCTGGCACGATATCCCTGAGGAGGACATCCAACAGTTCTGTCAATCAGTGCCAAGCCGAATAGCTGCTTCCATAACAGACAGAGGTGAACCAACGCGCTATTGATATACTCATTTTGTGAAGCTCGTTTTCTTGAATAAATCATCCAATTTTTACTGAAATGATAATCATTTTTTGTCTGTACATGTTCATCACATCTACCGCTTCCTACACTCATGCTCATAAGGATAATTGCAGAATGTGATGCCACACAACGTGGCACTACACAAGACTGGCGCTAATAGCATAGGCACATAGGGAACACACGACACAGATCTGTAAGTCCACGGTATTGATAATAAGTTGAGAAAACCGTCCCGAAACACATGTGCTACAAAACGCTACTGTCTCCTGCGCATGTACCCCGACATCAATATGGGATATGATCACCATGCACACGCACACAGGCCGCACAACGGCAGAGCAGCTGCTGGGGTATAGCCTCCCATTCTTGCACCAGTGTCTGTCGGAGCTTCTGAAGTGTCCTAGGGGTTTGAAGACGTGCAGCGATACGTAGACCGGGTGCATCACAGACGTGGTCGATCGGGTCTAGATCTGGAGAACAGGCAGGCCACTCCATTCACCTGAGTAGGTACTCCTCCACGATGGGAGCTCGTTGGGGCCATGCGTTATCATCCATCAGGAGGAAGGTGGGACCCATTGCACCGCTGAAAAGGCGGACATACTGGTGAAAAATGACGTTCCTCTGTCAAAGACATGCAAGCCAATCATAATCGCACCCCACACCATCAAACCACGACCTCCATACAGGTCCCCTTCAAGCACATTAAGGGGTTGGTATCTTGTTCCTGGTTCACGCCAGATGAAAAACCCGGCGAGAAAATCTATTCAGACTATACCTAGACTCGTCCGTGAACATAATCTGGGACCACTGTTCCAACGATCATAACGATCATGTAGTGTGTTCTTGACACCAAGCTTTACGGGCTTCCTGTGACCAGGGGTCAGTGGAATGCACCTTGCAGGTCTTCGGGCCAATAAACCATGTCTGTTCTGTCATCTGTAGACTGTGTGTCTGGAGACAACTGTTCCAGTGGCTGTGGTAAGGTCCTGAGCAAGGGTACCTGCAGTACTTCGTGGCCGTCTGCAAAAACTGATGGTGAGATATCGGTCTTCTTGTGGTGATGTACACTGTGGGCGTCCCGTACTGCAGCGCCTGGACACTTGTCTGCTGGAATCGTTGACATAATCTTGAGATCACACTTTGTGGCACACAGGGCCCGTGCTACGACATGCTGTGTTTGACCAGCCTCCAGCCGCCCTAGTATTCTACCCCTCATAACGTCACCAATGTGTGTTCTTTGAGCCATTTTCACCACACAGTCACCATTAGCACGCCTGAAAACGTCTGCACACTTACTCGCTGCACCGTACCCTGACATGCACCAACACACCTCTGCGTATGTGGACTGCTGCTAGCGCCACGTGCGACGACCGCATGTCAAATGCACCGCATGGTCATACCCCGAGGTGATTTAAACCCACAAACTGTCCACCAGAGCGTTGATTCACCATGTATCAGCATTGTCCTTAATTTATGAGTATGATGTCTCTCGCGCTGGTAATTCCTTAGTAGTGCCTCGTTCTTTTTTTTTTTGTCTTAGAATGTATTTGAGAAGTATGACTATGGTATAACCTTCAAGTTTCGTTAATATGGAGAGTGATTACTGCAAACATCAATGCCACACATGTACTGACTCGTGAAACTGGAGACATCAATGAGTTCCAGGGGAAGCGAATGTTATTCTTCTCGCAAAGCTGCTGTCAGAAACATAAACGTCTGTGGAGAGAAAGCGCAAAACACCTTCCGATAGGTTTACAGTCGTTTGCATTATTTACTGCATAATGTCAACGACAATTATGTGGTTAGAAATAGTTTCCACCATTTATCAAAAATGTACATTTGTCGTCGATCGGCAACCTGTACTTCACTGGCGTTGCGCAAGCTCAGTCACATATCATGTAAAACAGCAAATATTGTAGCAAAAGACTGAACTCTCCGATGGAGAGAGGCAACACTAAGTCCGAAGGGTGCATGTCAACAGCAAACGACGATGCAGTCCAAAGAGCGATACAGAAGCGGAGACTGAATTGTATGCAGTTGTTGATAACGGCGTTGTGTAACGGGAGGCCTGGAGATTGCAGCATCCTGGAAGCTGGGACCGTGTTGTTAGTGGACAGCTGCAGCGGGGCAGATAAAGGCTTTCAACGGTTCGCTGATCTGCAGTGATTCGTTAACTCTCCCTCCTGTGGCGCCGCTCTGGTGGACAAGCAGCGCGGCTCAGCTGGACTTACCATCAATCCTTACCGCATAATCCGAACGATACGCCACACCTCTGAGTAGGTGTCCCAAACCGAGGGAGATGAAGCAGTGCTAAGACAGTGGACTGGCGTTCACGAGGAACGCGGTTCAAGTTTCAGCTTTTCGTGAATTCCTCAAATCGCTAAAGGCAAATGCCGCAATGGTACTTCTGAAAAGCACATCGTCGACTTAATTTTCAATTCGAGTATGTGCTCCAGTGACTTTGTCATTGACGGAAAGTGAAACCTCGAACATCCATCCATCTTCAAATTGTCATTGCAGTTAATTGTGTCTAAATAATGCACGCACGCTATAGTAACTAATAATTATATTAATTAATCTAGCGATAACATGTGATCCATGTACAATGCTGAACACAAATTTCGCTCTTCCGCGTGAACAAAAAGCTCTCTAATTTATAGCTTACTTTACATCCATCGTTAAGAACGGAACCCTTATACGATCAATTTATTGTTCGTGTGTCTGTTCGTCTCTCTGTCCGACTGTTAAGACCCGTTCTTTTCCCGAACGGCTGGAACTGTTAAGCTATATAGACCCTATGATTACCTTATTTAGCCGTCGTGTCTGGTGGTCTAGTGGTAAAGCACGCAGCTGTAAATAAATAGGTCGCGGAATCGAGTTTCAGTCGCATAACGTACTTTTCAGTATTCATTTCAACCTAGACTTCACCCGTCATCGATGTGAGAGGTCGCCAGCAACAACGCGTAGTTCGGATTTCATATTAAAGTGTTGGTCCCGTTTCCCGGGTTGGATAAATGGGGGAGCCTAAGGACACGCAAGCGGCCTAAGTACTGTTCAATAGAAAGACCTGCACTAGGCCACTGAGCCACAAAAGCTGTTATTGTAATCCACATACCTAATTTAGTGTGTGCGGAACTCTCAGAGGCCGCCCAGAGTGGCCACGAGGTGTGGGGCGCCATGTCACGGACTTCGCGGCGCCTCCCGCCGGAGGTTCGAGTCCTCCCTCGGGCATGGGTGTAGGTGTTGTTCTCAGCATAAGTTACTTTAAGTAGTGTGTAAGTCTAGGGAACGATGACCTCAGCAGTTTGGTCCCTTAGGAATTCACAAACGTTTGAACATTTTTGATTTACCATGGAACCGAAATTTAGCGATTTTCTTTTCATGATCATGTGGATGACTTCCCACTTTTCATTATTTAGAGTGAACTTCCACGTATCGCACCATGCAGATATCTTGTCTAAAAAATTTTGAGATTGGCTTTGATCATCTGATGACTTTGCAAGACGGTAAAGGACAGCATCATCTGTGAGCCATGTTAGTTGCTCACTTTGTCTCCTACGTCCTTTATGTAGATCAGGTACAGCAGAGAGCCTATAACACTTCCTTGGGGGACGCCAAATATTACTTTGTTCACTTGATGACATAGCGTCAGTTTTACGAACTGTGACGTTTCTGACGGGAAATCGCGAATCAAATAGCACAACTGAGGAGATTACTTGGTGAGAATAAAGAGCTAGTTTTTTCCACAAGAACGATATTTTCTGAATACCTGTTGACTATTTGTCAATTAATCGTTTCCCTCGAGGTCATTCGTAATGGTTCGAACACAGTACATAGTCTAAAATCCTACTGCAAGTCTAGGTGACTGATATGGGTCTATAGTTCAGCATATTACTGCTACTTCATTTCTTGAGTGTTGGTGTGTCTTGTGTAACTTCCCATTCTTTAGGTACGGATCTTTTGACGAGTGAGAGGTTGTGTATGATTGCTAAGTATGGAGCTATTGCATCAGAATACTCTGAAAGGAACCTAACTGGTTTACAGTCGGGACCGGAGTCTTGCATTTATTAAGTGATTTAAGCTCCTTCGCTACACCGAGGATACCTACTTCAAAGTCGCTCATCTCGGCAATTGTTCTAGATCCGAATTCGGGAATATTTCCTTCACCTTACTTTGGTGAAGGAGTTTCGGAAAACCGTGTTTGAGAACTCTGCTGCAGTCGCACTCTCGCCAGTGACATCACCATCATTATGGCGTAGTGAAGGTATTGATTGTATTTTGTCGCTGGTATACTTTACATACGACCAGAATATCTTTGGGTTTTATGTCAGATTTTGAGACATAGTGTCATTGTGGAAACCATTAAAAATATCTCACATTTCGATATTCTGTAAAACTGGAGCAGTTTCAGGGATTCTGCGTTCTTTTAAATTTGGCATGCTTCTGCAACAGTCTTCCGTCCCATTTTGTGCACCATGGGGGATCACTACCACCTATTATTAATTTATTTGGTATACATCTCTCAGTTGTCATCGGTGCTATTTCTCTGAATTTACATCACATCTGGTCTACGCTTACATAGTCAGATCGGAAGGAGTGGAGACTCTCTTAGGAAGGCATCAAGGAACTTTCATCTCCTTTTTAAAATAAATGTATTTTATGTTTATTCTTAGTGCGTTTGGATGTGATGGTATTCAGTCTCGCTACAACCAACTTGTGGTTACTAATTCCTGTGTCTGTAATGTGCCGCCTATTTGCTCAGTATTATTAGTTGCTAAGAGATCAAGTATTTTTTCGCAACGATTTACAGTTCGAGCGGGCTTCTGATCTAATTGGTCAAAATAACTTTCTGAGAAAGTTCAAAAATGGCTCTAACCACGCCAAATATTACTTTGTTCACTTGATGACATAGCGTCATGACATGTGGGGCAGCGGGTGGAATTTAATTGTTAATATATGTAGAATGTTATGTAGAAAAGATGCATTTCCCGGCCGATTAACCATATGTGGGGCGGCGGGTGGAATTAATTGTTGTTAAATGTTCCTGTTATTTATGCAGTCTTTTGCCGTTCTCAACACTGGTTCTCTAACTACAATATTGGCAACCAGAAAGTGATTAGCAAAACGTGAAGCCTGTAATTAGAATTCCTAGTGCCCACTTCATTTGAGAAATACACTTATAGCTACAGCTTATAGCTCTGAGGAATTAGGAGATTGTCCGGGATTCATAATCAAAAACGATTCTCTATAAAAGATTCACTATATTCTGAAAGTCACAGACCAAAAAGAATCCACACAATCCAACTACCAGAGCAGTTCAGAGTCTAATGCGCTGATGCAACTATAACTGTTCAAATTAACTGTTTAAGTGAATGCTCGCCGTAATTTGATGATAATGTCCATCAAACGCCACGCTAAATAATGGTAGAATGTCTGTCCCGCGACGGCACGTGAAAATACGACATACGAAAACTGAAGATAGCTCATTAAAGTCATCCCAGAATTAACACTTCACTCGAAAACGATTTCATGGTTACGCGTATCCCGAGTAACTTACTACGGCATCCGAGGCTGTTTATAGCAATGATACCGACGCGACGCGACTCCCGGCACAGGTGGTGTGCTATTCAGCGTCTGGAGAGAACTGGGGACTTAACATCTGAGGTCATCAGTCCCCTAGACTTAGAACTACTTAAACCTAACTCACTTAAGGATATCACACACATCCATGCCCGAAGCAGGATTAGAACCAGCGACCGTAGCAGCAGCGCGGTTTCGGACTGAAGCGCCTAGAACCGCTCGTCAGCAGCGGCCGGCTTTCTGAGAAAACATTCATTATAGTTTCGGATGACGTTTTATGCCTACCGCCGGCTGTAAATATGTATTTTCCCCAACATATTGAGAGCAGATTGAAGTTCCGTCGTAAATTGCTCCGGAAGAATAGCATTAGATAATTGACAGATATCGATACATGATGGTGTAATCATGGCTTTACATTTGCTATTGTTAACAATCGGTTGCCAGTCTTTGCAATAAGTGGTAATTACCTGCAGGTCTTCGTACATATCACCATTTTTAATCTACAAACTTCTCTGTTTGCATCTTCGTACATCGCAGAAAGCTTCTGACATCATCTGCTAGATCACGCGTAACAGTTATCACAGCAAATAACTTATTCTAGCTGACGCAGCAGAGCAGCTAGCAATGAACATCTGTAACATGTCTTTGACGAGGTATGACCTGTGCTCGTCGGGTTGCCCGTATGACGTCAAGATGGCGCCCCGTGGAAGATTAATAAAAGAGGAATATGACAGTAGCGGCATATTTAAAAGTCAAAGATGACAATGGCCAAAAATTTTTATGAAATTTAAGGTGACAGTGGCCGGCAAAATTTGAAAAAAGCAAGATGATGCTGATGGCAAATTTAAAAATAATTGAGCATCCATTACAATGAAACAGCCAATTTTACCGAGGAGGCCATTAAAACGAATCTGACAATCAGTATGTAACTGCCATGTTCAAAAGTATTCGATTATTTATAAAAGACATTCAAAGTACTACAGGATTTCCAAAAAATTACGTATGTTTCACCTGAGTTGTATAAATTGACACCATTACACACAGATGTTCATGCCAAAAACTGTAGCTTCATCAGTAAATTTCATTGCTTCTATTATATTTTATGCTTTACTCTTTCAAGAAGAACATTTAGGTGTGCATAGTATCATTTCACACAACTGTTTTAGAATGATGATTTTTTGACTAACGTTATAATATGTCGGATTAATCGTCAGTCTCCTATTGAACTGGAGGAACTCTGAGATGAAATAAATAAAATTGTTGTATTATATGTAATTTTTCCACAATAAAGAAATTGCAAATTACATCTAATGTGTTTTACACTTTCAGAAATACGCTAAAATCACATTTATCTTTCTCTTGCAGTAAAAATCAATTAAAAAATCACATTTTACCTTTTCATATGTACACAATAAATTTAGTCATTATCCTCATTTTTCAGGTGGTAGTGACTCCAAAATAAGGTGATTACTTTATCCACAGGTATGAAACGTTTATTATGTGGAAACTGCGTGGCAATGGGATTCAGTTATAAACTGTACTGTTATTTTAAATTCGGAATTTAACACAAAGTTTCGGTAATCATCGATGGTTACTCGTTAACAGAAGCATGTCTGACAGGTTTTTCTCTGTGCATTAGCTGTCACTAATGCATACCTTTCAGTTCATACACCGACGAGTCCAGTAACAGGTTTGCCATTCAATTTATCTTTAGTTAATCCAACCTCTTTCCTGTTTATAAGTCCAATGCTGTTCGAACCTTTCTGACACTATTATCACTGAGTGCAGTCAGGTATTAGCTAGTACCCCGACCGCTCCCTCCACCTATATCAGCACCTAACTAAACTTTATAATGAAAAAGAATTTTTTGAACAATTTCTTTTTTAAAATGATGAAAGATTGATGATATTTAGTTTTTGTTCGTGTGTTCTTAAAAAACGAGCTAGTGACTCAAAAAGACAACTGATAAGCCGTAGTTCTAAAAAATCTTCTTGCTGTAGAAAGATGAAGCAATTCTCATTGCAAATGTTACCTAAAACTACTTCTTAAAAAAGAAAGCTAACTGTCTGTAGTGAGGATAGACACCCATTACAAAACATGCTGCCTTTTCACCCTAACGACACTTGGTTCACCCACACCTGCACCATAATTCAAAATCAACCTAATTAATCTGTGTGCACTATACAGGATGTTTCACAATGAATGTATGGGTTTTAAAACTTTGTAACGTTTATTACTTTCAACTCATAACTGTAAGTAATACAGTACTTCTAACGAAAAGCAACTCGAACAGTATTGTTTGTATACTAGTGCGCAAGAGTGACTGAATAACGTTTGAACGAGTGAGTGTTCCACATATGGCCCTAAGAAATCAGTTTAGAAGGCTACTCGTGAATTAGTATTCCGAGCTCTAAGGCCTACAGACTACCGTTTATGTGCCAACTGTGCAAATGAAATGTTGCTGCTGAGGAAAAATATTTTCTCTGTAGTGTCATACTCAGTGATGGATCGACATTTCACCTAACTGGAAATGTGACCAGAAACAATGCGTGCATCTGGGGGTCAGCTAATGCCCGTGAGGTGGTGCTGTTGCAAAAATACCCCCAAAACTGTATTTTTTTGCGCCATAGCCCGGTGGAAAGTTTATCGGTCTTTACTTTTCAGAGAAACAACTGTAATAGGCGTTTCTTGTTTTGAATCGATAGAATTATGGTTCTTTCCTCAATTGTAAGAAGCTGAGCGAAAGAACGTTATTTGGCAGCAAGATGGTGCGCTGCCTCACTAGTATAACTCAGTACATGACTGTACCTGGCCGCTGGATGGCCGCAAGGAGTCGGATGACAGAGCTTATTTTGTGTGACCTCCATGTTCACACACGATCTGACGCCATGTGATTTTTACCTTTGTGGGTTCATAAAGGATCAAGTGTATGTGCCTCCGCTAGGCAGCTGATCTTCGCAACTTTAGAAACAGCATTGTTGCAACAATTACTCCTGACACGCTGATCAAGGTTTCAGAAGAACTCGCATATCGTCTCGATTGGTGACGAGTGTACTCACAATGAACACTAATAGAAAAACTGTTTGAGTTGCTCTTTAATTTGATGTGTTATTTATAATTGTAAGTTGAATGTAATGAATGATGCAAAGCCTTAAAAGCGATGTATTCATTTAGGAACTACCCGTACTCGAGCAGCGTTTGTAAATCACTCGATTACTGGACTTCTTACTTCCGAACTGGCAAAAATTGGAATACTTCAGGCTGCCAACGCTTTGTGTCTGATTACAGCTATTACTGCTACTACTGACGAATAATAATAATAACACAGCGTCGGCTTTACAGCAGTGTTGTAGTCATTACACAGCTACTGTTGTGCTGTGAATTAGTTTGTTTATTGTAGCGAATTAAATAATGAAGCAATTTCTGTTTTGCTGCGGAACTACGCACAATTCTGAGAATGTATTTTCACGATACATTTAAGCATATGTGATGTATGTGCTCAGTTGTACTGTTGTAGATGCACGGTAGCAAGAACGAGCGTAGTTGGTGGACTACGTGAGGAAGACCTTAATACATTCATTTAACAAGTTGTAAACCTTAAAACACTGTCATGAGTTGATGCTAGTATTTGAAAAAATGTAATTATTGGTAACTTATGCAATCAGCAGTACAGTATTATGGAACAATGATAATATACTAACGTTTTGAAAATAATTTAGTTGCGTGACTGAAACACAACTGCATCCTTTTGTTTTTACCCCTCAGAATTTTTACATTTTACTCCTTGGGGGTAATAACAGCAAATCGGGAACCACTGTGTTAGAGAGACAGTATATGAAATTCGACTTGTTAATAAATAATTAAAGATAACGATAGAAGCTGAAGAAATGAATTAAAATTTATACCACGATCAGGACTCTAACCTAGATGTCGTTGCTTACTAGGCAAGTGTGCCAGCCATTACGCCACCATAGCAGTAGAGGTAATATAGGTTCATGGACTACCCTAGTCGAATGCCCTCCCTAACACAAACGTCAGTCCACGTCTTCAGCTTATTTTCCGCTTCTTAGATCGTCACTATTGCCAACGCTCCCTAGCATTGGATGTAATGGGGAAATTCTGCTCGAACCTCAGAGATAAGCGATTTATAGGTCTCATAGAATTAAATTTTCGCCGGCCACGGTGGTCTAGCGGTTCAGGCGCTCAGTCCGGAACCGCGCGACTACTACGGTCGCAGGTTCGAATCCTGCCTCGGGCATGGATGTGTGTGATGTCCTTAGGTTAGTTAGGTTTAAGTAGTTCTAACTTCTAGGGGACTGATGACCACAGAAGTTAAGTCCCATAGTGCTTTGAACCATTTGAATTAAATTTTCCTTCAGACGTTTGAGTCTCAACATTATCGTAGAAGCTGAAGAAACGAATTAATATTTGTGCTACAGCTAGGACTTGAACCCAGATCTCCTTGCTTACTAGGCTGGTGTGTAGCCATTACACCACCGTAGAAATATAGGTAACACAGCTACATGGCTACCATAGCCCAGTGGCTTCCGTATGTTAGTGTTAGGGAGGGTATTCGACTATGGTAGTCCGTGAAGCTGCGTTACCTATACTGCTGCGGTGGTGTAATGGCTACACACCTGCCTAGTAAGCAAGAGGATTTGGTTTCAAGTCCTAGCAACGGCACAGATATTGATTCGTTTCTTCAGCTTCCATCATTGTCGTAGTTATTGTCTCTAAGAAAATTTAATTATATCAGAGCTACCATTTGTCATTTATGCAGACATCGACTGTTTGCTGCAACAGGGTGTTAGTAATGAAATTGATGTGCATAAACAGTATAGAAGTACAGTGTATGTGCACCGCAGTTACAGTGCCAAATACTCAGAATTGCAGCAGTATCGAGGTACACATTGTGTGGAAAGGCTTAGGAAATGGCTGCATCTGATTGCAGAGCACATAAAAATATACTTGCTGAAAACAAGTCCCGAAGAGGAATGGGTATCTTGAGCAGCAGAAATTTGGCATATCTGCAAGAAACGCTTCAAGCAGACCAATGTGAAGCACAGACGTCATTGCCATTTTACAGGCAGATTTTGTGGAGCTGTACATGACAGATCTAATTTAAACTGTATATCTAATTTTCCCCCCCATGAACCATGCACCTTGCCGTTGGTGGGGAGGCTTGCGTGCCTCAGCGATACAGATAGCCGTACCGTAGGTGCAACCACAACGGAGGGGTATCTGTTGAGAGGCCAGACAAACGTGTGGTTCCTGAAGAGGGGCAGCAGCCTTTTCAGTAGTTGCAAGGGCAACAGTCTGGATGATTGACTGATCTGGCCTTGTAACAATAACCAAAACGGCCTTGCTGTGCTGGTACTGCGAACGGCTGAAAGCAAGGGGAAACTACAGCCGTAATTTTTCCCGAGGGCATGCAGCTTTACTGTATCATTACATGATGATGGCGTCCTCTTGGGTAAAATATTCCGGAGGTAAAATAGTCCCCCATTCGGATCTCCGGGCGGGGACTACTCAAGAGGATGTCGTTATCAGGAGAAAGAAAACTGGCGTTCTACGGATCGGAGCGTGGAATGTCAGATCCCTTAATCGGGCAGGTAGGTTAGAAAATTTAAAAAGGGAAATGGATAGGTTGAAGTTAGATATAGTGGGAATTAGTGAAGTTCTGTGGCAGGAGGAACAAGACTTCTGGTCAGGTGACTACAGGGTTATAAACACAAAATCAAATAGGGGTAATGCAGGAGTAGGTTTAATAATGAATAGGAAAATAGGAATGCGGGTAAGCTACTACAAACAGCATAGTGAACGCATTATTGTCGCCAACATAGATACGAAGCCCACACCTACTACAGTAGTACAAGTTTATATGCCAACTAGCTCTGCAGATGACGAAGAAATTGAAGAAATGTATGATGAAATAAAAGAAATTATTCAGATTGTGAAGGGAGACGAAAATTTAATAGTCATGGGTGACTGGAATTCGAGTGTAGGAAAAGGGAGAGAAGGAAACATAGTAGGTGAATATGGATTGGGGGACAGAAATGAAAGAGGAAGCCGCCTTGTAGAATTTTGCACAGAGCACAACATAATCATAACTAACACTTGGTTTAAGAATCATGAAAGAAGGTTGTATACATGGAAGAACCCTGGAGATACTAAAAGGTATCAGATAGATTATATAATGGTAAGACAGAGATTTAGGAACCAGGTTTTAAATTGTAAGACATTTCCAGGGGCAGATGTGGACTCTGACCACAATCTATTGGTTATGACCTGTAGATTAAAACTGAAGAAACTGCAAAAAGGTGGGAATTTAAGGAGATGGGACCTGGATAAACTAAAAGAACCAGAGGTTGTACAGAGATTCAGGGAGAGCATAAGGGAGCAATTGACAGGAATGGGGGAAATAAATACAGTAGAAGAAGAATGGGTAGCTTTGAGGGATGAAGTAGTGAAGGCAGCAGAGGATCAAGTAGGTAAAAAGACGAGGGCTAGTAGAAATCCTTGGGTAACAGAAGAAATACTGAATTTAATTGATGAAAGGAGAAAATATAAAAATGCAGTAAGTGAAACAGGCAAAAAGGAATACAAACGTCTCAAAAATGAGATCGACAGGAAATGCAAAATGGCTAAGCAGGGATGGCTAGAGGACAAATGTAAGGATGTAGAGGCCTATCTCACTAGGGGTAAGATAGATACCGCCTACAGGAAAATTAAAGAGACCTTTGGAGATAAGAGAACGACTTGTATGAATATCAAGAGCTCAGATGGAAACCCAGTTCTAAGCAAAGAAGGGAAAGCAGAAAGGTGGAAGGAGTATATAGAGGGTCTATACAAGGGCGATGTACTTGAGGACAATATTATGGAAATGGAAGAGGATGTAGATGAAGATGAAATGGGAGATATGATACTGCGTGAAGAGTTTGACAGAGCACTGAAAGACCTGAGTCGAAACAAGGCCCCCGGAGTAGACAATATTCCATTGGAACTACTGACGGCCGTGAGAGAGCCAGTCCTGACAAAACTCTACCATCTGGTGAGCAAGATGTATGAAACAGGCGAAATACCCTCAGACTTCAAGAAGAATATAATAATTCCAATCCCAAAGAAAGCAGGTGTTGACAGATGTGAAAATTACCGAACTATCAGCTTAATAAGTCACAGCTGCAAAATACTAACACGAATTCTTTACAGACGAATGGAAAAACTAGTAGAAGCCAACCTCGGGGAAGATCAGTTTGGATTCCGTAGAAACACTGGAACACGTGAGGCAATACTGACCTTATGACTCATCTTAGAAGAAAGATTAAGGAAAGGCAAACCTACGTTTCTAGCATTTGTAGACTTAGAGAAAGCTTTTGATAATGTTGACTGGAATACTCTCTTTCAAATTCTAAAGGTGGCAGCGGTAAAATACAGGGAGCGAAAGGCTATTTACAATTTGTACAGAAACCAGATGGCAGTTATAAGAGTCGAGGGACATGAAAGGGAAGCAGTGGTTGGGAAGGGAGTAAGACAGGGTTGTAGCCTCTCCCCGATGTTGTTCAATCTGTATATTGAGCAAGCAGTAAAGGAAACAAAAGAAAAATTCGGAGTAGGTATTAAAATTCATGGAGAAGAAATAAAAACTTTGAGGTTCGCCGATGACATTGTAATTCTGTCAGAGACAGCAAAGGACTTGGAAGAGCAGTTGAATGGAATGGACAGTGTCTTGAAAGGAGGATATAAGATGAACATCAACAAAAGCAAAACAAGGATAATGGAATGTAGTCTAATTAAGTCGGGTGATGCTGAGGGAATTAGATTAGGAAATGAGACACTTAAAGTAGTAAAGGAGTTTTGCTATTTGGGGAGCAAAATAACTGATGATGGTCGAAGTAGAGAGGATATAAAATGTAGACTGGCAATGGCAAGGAAAGCGTTTCTGAAGAAGAGAAATTTGTTAACATCCAGTATTGATTTAAGTGTCAGGAAGTCATTTCTGAAAGTATTCGTATGGAGTGTAGCCATGTATGGAAGTGAAACATGGACGATAAATAGTTTGGACAAGAAGAGAATAGAAGCGTTCGAAATGTGGTGCTACAGAAGAATGCTGAAGATTAGATGGGTAGATCACATAACTAATGAGGAAGTATTGAATAGGATTGGGGAGAAGAGAAGTTTGTGGCACAACTTGACCAGAAGAAGGGATCGGTTGGTAGGACATGTTCTGAGGCATCAAGGGATCACCAATTTAGTATTGGAGGGCAGCGTGGAGGGTAAAAATCGTAGAGGGAGACCAAGAGATGAATACACTAAGCAGATTCAGAAGGATGTAGGTTGCAGTAGGTACTGGGAGATGAAAAAGCTTGCACAGGATAGAGTAGCATGGAGAGCTGCATCAAACCAGTCTCAGGACTGAAGACCACAACAAACAACATCTAATTTTATGGTGTCTGTTGTGTTTAACAGTCTAACGAATTAAAATCCATATTTTATAATTACGAACCTATCCAAAACAGTGGAAGAAACGATTAAAACAAATCCAGGTCCTTGTTTCTGTGATTGCAACAAACATGCAAAAATGTAAAGCATTCACTAACACTGTCATAGTGGGCTATCGAAGTGACACAAAATTTTAATTTATAGATGCCTTTGACTATCTGTTGTTATCTCTAGAAAAACGTGTCTCACATTTAAAACCTGATGCATTGCAAATAGAAAGAGTACTCTGCTTGACAGCAAGCAGTTTAATTTGATGAGTAAGAAAGGCATATTTCCTTATAAGCATGTACCTAACGAGTTCCCTTTTGTAGGAGAGCAGTTACCTCCAATTGAGGCATTAAAAAGGTTCCTGAACGGTGAAGCGACAGTCAAAGATTTGGATTACCAAAGAATTTGAATAAAAAACACTAGAAGATTTCTCTGACTCATTTGAAAACTGATGTCTTGCTTTTGGTCAATGTGTCTAAAAATTTCCGGACACTCTATCTTAAAACATGTAAACTACCGGGAGGTTATAATTAATATTTCCCTATTTAACACGTTATAACACGGAAACTAATAACTGTACAAGTACCAAACTTGGCAGCTTTAATGTCCAGAGTATGGGGTGTTCGATTTCCATGCGTCACAGCACCACCGTCCCGTTCTAATTGTGACCAACAGGTACCGTGATCAGTCATCGTGATATATAGTCTCACACATCTGAACAGTCACAGTGCACTTGTTGACGTGTCAACATGAGCTTGGAAAAAAGGAGTAGGGCATTATTGGTGAAGCTCTATTATCAAAACACCAGTAATGCTGTAGCTGCACTTCGAGAATAGTGCCGGCTGAAAGGAAGGGTCCTCTTGCTCTACGTGCTGTGCGGAGCATGATGAAGAAGTTCGGATCAACTGGAGAGCTGGGCGTCGCTCTGGAAGGGGCCGACGGCCGGTTGCACCATATGTGGTCGATGGAATCGCTATTGCTTTGGCAGACAACGCTGCGCGCAATTGTCGATCGTCAGGCAGTGCGCGTGCTGTGTGACGATAGTTGAACATCTCGTGGTCCACTGTACGGAAGGTGCTTCGAGCAATCTCAAATGGTACCCGTACAAGATCCACATCGTACAGCAGCTTGCACCACAGCACGCACAACAGCGTGTTGACTTCGCTCTCTACTTTATCGCAATGATTGCAGTTGACGAAGGTTGCTCTGGACCACCATAAGGACAGACGAAGCTCATTTTTCTCTGACGGGTCAGGTGAACACACAGAACTGCTGAGTGTAGGGATCTTCATCTCCAGTCACTGTGCATGAACTTCTTCTGTATGGCGAACGTGTCACCGTATGGCGTGGCTTCACGGCTACGTTCATCTTTGGCCCATTCTTTTTTGAACGGGTGGGCGCTCAAGGACCAAAGACGTGCAGAATGATTGGCTAATGTTACTGCGATATGCTTCGCCACCATGACATACCCGCCCTTCAGGAGAGAGACGCACTGAACTCAACAGTTTTCATGCAAGATGGGACCCCACCGCACATCGCTCGTGAAGTTCACCTGCTTCTTCGAAACACATTCGGAAACGATCGAATTATCAACCGATCGTTTCCAAACGATCCGCCGGCACGATCACCTAATCTCATTCGCTGTGATTTCGGGTTGTGGGGGCTACCTGAAGGATAAGGTTTACAGGTGGAACGTTCACGCATGTTTTCAGCACATCAAGAGAGATAGCTAGCAGACCTGTGGACATGCTTCGTTCTGCTGTGCAGAATGAAATCCTGCGCTTTCAGACTCTTCTAGACACTGATGGGCTCGATACTGAGCCCCTTTTGTAGCAGTGATGTTACCGGTTTGTAATAGTGTGATGTACCGTAGCAGTCCTTGTCATTAATGCTATCAAGTTCAGTACTCGTATGGTAATTAGTTTCAGAGCTATAACTTGTTAAATAGGAAAAGTTTAATTATAACCACCCGGCATATCTAGCCCACAATATGATCGCAATTGGCTTGGCATGGAATGCATTGTTGAAAATTACTGATGTAAAATTGCAGCTTATTATGAACACGTGACAATCACAATTTGTTGAGGGTGGCTTCAGAAACGGTAATGTGAATATCCCCTAATATTCTTGTTGTTTAGCCTCCCGCTACTAGTCCAGAGTTCAGAAATTCAAGGCTGTCTTTGGCCTGTTGCATCCCTTAAGGCAGACAATGACGCCCATCACAGGACGAGAAAAAAGCAATACCGAATTACAAGTAAACAGTAGGTGAAAGATGCAAGATTGTTGATAGTAATACACTAAGGTGACAAAAGTCACGTGATACTTCCTAATATCGAGTCGAACCTCCTTTTTCCCGGTGTAGTGCAGTAATTCGACGTGGCACGGGCTCAACAAGTCTTTGGAAGTCCTGCAGAAATGCTGAGCCATACTGCCTTCTTACCCATTCATAATTGCGGAAGTGTTGCCGGTGCTGGATGTTGTGCATGAACTGACCTCCCGTTAATGTCCCATAAATGTCCGATGGGATTCATGTCGGGTGATATATGTGGCCAGTATGTTCTTCAAATCACTTGCAAACAATTGTGCCTCTGTGAAATGACACCGTTGTTTGGGAACATGAAGTGTAGTAATGGCTGCAAATGGTCTCCAAGTAGTCGAAAACAACCATCTACAGTCAGTGATCAGTTCAGTTGGACCAGAGGCCCAGTCCTTCTCATGTAAACACAGCCCACGCCATTATGGAACTAACACCAGGTTTCACAGTGCCTTGTTGACACACACATGAACTCTACCATCAGCTCTTACCAACTTAAATAGGGACTCATCTGACCAGACCACGGTCTTCCGGTAGTGTATGATCCAACTGGTAGGAAACCTTTTCACGTGAATCAACTGAGTAGAAATGACAACTCTGTCAATGCACTGCTCTTTTATATCTTACGTGCGCAATGCTACCGCCATATGTATATGTGCATATCACTATCCCACGTTTTTTGTCACCTCGGTGTACACTGCTATGTAAAACTTAAGGACGATTTAGATAAAGTAACGTAATGTATTAACTACGCGGTGGAAATGAATGAAAGTACGATAACGTGTTGCCAGTATGGAACAGAAAGATCGACGCCACATAGAATGTCACTTTGACTAGAGCGCCAAAAGGGACGGAACCTGCAACACCAGGCATTTGAAGAAATGGGAAAAAGACAGCGTGTGTCAGACAGTGAGCAGTTACAGCGCACTGTTCTGGTATTCATTGAAAAATCCCGGAGACCACATTTGGATGACTTCACGCGAGGAAGAAACTTTGGGAAAATGAAACAATAACGAAGTGTAATGAGCATAGCCTAGAGTTTAGCACTGCTGGCAGCACTCCTTCAGGTGCATGGGGAGCTTTCAGAGCGACAGGCACTGCAGCCTGAAGAAAAGGAGGTGATCGATCAGGGTCAACTGCAGCACAAATAATTGCTACATTGTACAACAGACAAGAAAGGACTCCACTTCAAACATCAGGTGCAATGGTAACCACATTTAACAGGACTGCGTGGCATGCAGCCTCACGCTACAGAGTGACACGGCGACTGCATGGGGCTGGTCTCTTTGTCCAACGACCAGTAAATTGTGTTCCATTGATAAGTGCACATATCTGCAGCACCACGTCCGATGGTGCCAAGAGCATAGCGCATGGACCAACGAGGAGTGGTATCGTGTACTCTTCTCGGATGAGAGCAGATTCAGCCTGAGTAATGATTCTCGACATACACTCACATGGCAGAAGGTGTGAACACATAATGCATCCAGAAACAATGTCGAAGATGATCGTGAAGGTGGTCCATGTGTTATGGTGTGGGAAGGCATAATATTGAATTAGTGTACTGACTTACAAATCTTTGAACACAGAAACTCACTGGTCAACGTTATTGTGTCACTGTGCTCCTTCCCCACGTCCATCTTTTCAGTTGTGCATTCTGTCATGGCTTCATTTTTATGGATGACAGTGTGCGACCACATCGAACAGCGCAGGTGTAGGAGCTCTTAGAATGAGAGGATGTTTGGTGAGTGAACTGGCCTGCCTGTTCCCATGTCTTAAATCCCACCTAGAACGTGTGAGATACATTGGGGGAGATGTACAGCAGTGAGTCCGCACTACCAACGACCATCCAGCAGCTGCCAGCCATGTTGATGGAGGAATTAAGAGTCGTACCACGAGGACTCCTTACTGTCCTTGTGGCCAGCGTGGAAGCGCATTGCAGAGCATGCACTACCATGGGTGGTGATCACACAACCTATTAAGAACCGTGACATACCTTTTGTAATGTCCAAGGTACCATCATACTCGTAGTGTCTTCTGTGTAGTTATTGCCTCTGAAGAACAGGTCATTTGTTTTTCTCATTGGATATTTCTTTCAGTTACCTTCTGTACTATACTGTAGCTGTTCATTCTATATGTGGTCCAAGTTTCATCGAGCTATGTACTTAACTGTAACACATCATGCGGAAGTTACCTTGGTCCTTATCTTTTGCACATCAATGTATATGTCACATTTACATCCGTATGTGTCCAAACAAAGTATTAAAAGACTGCTATGATAGCTCAACATCAATAACTTGCTACGAATAGCTGCTTCGATTCAATACCTATCTTTCTACAATCAAATGAATACCCCAAGCTGCGTACAGGTTTTGATGTACGTCAACGGGGACAGTTGAAAATGTGTGCCCCGACCGGGACTCGAATCCGGGATCTCCCGCTTACATGGCAGATACTCTATCCATCTTTTTTTTCCGTTGTTGATCGTTGTGTTTGGTCGTTGCGGGCGTCACAGGACAATCGTTAAAGTTCGTTTGTTCGTCCTTCCACTCAGTTTTTTACTACACAGGCCAACCAGCTCTCCGACCGATCACTCTGAGCTACCGTGCCGGCATCCATCTGGGCCACCAAGGACACAGAAGATAGTGCGACTGCAGGAACCTATCTCTGGCACGCCTCCCCTGAGACCCACATTCCCACCTTATTGTCCCGCACTATATCCATAGTGCCCTTGCTCATTATACTCATTACTCCTGGCTTTTTGCCCATTCGCGTAAGAGTTCGGGCACTGTTTGTGCATCTGCACAGAAAAAGATGGTGAAATTGCCGGTGAACCTTATATATATACTTACTTACTTATCGCGAATGGACCCAGAAGGATCACGCAAAGCTTTCTGACGTCGTTTCTTCCATACTTCTTTCATTCGTTCTCCATGTTTTCTTTTTCTTTCTTCTGTCCATTTTGTTCCTGGTCTCTTTAGTGCTTCCTTCTCCGACAATACAATCCACTTTTCCACCTTATTTCTAAAAGTTTTTCTATCTTTGACATCTTTAAGTTCAATATTTGCTTTTTGTAAATCTAATTTTACTTGGCTAATCCATGGTGTTGTTGATTTGACTTTTTCTATGTAAGTTGGAATTCTGTTGGTGAGTCGTGTGGGGGGAAGTCTAGTGACATGTCCATAAAATTTTAATCTTCGCCTTCTTATGTCTGCTGCCAGGTTTGATATAGTTTCTGTGGTTCTTCTTGATTGTATCCGGTATCCTTCTTCTGTTAATTTTGGACCTAAAATCTTTCTCATAATTTTGCGTTCTTCTTTTAGTATTTTTTCTAAATCACATTTTGTGTGGAGTGTGAGCGTTTCACTAGCATATAGTGCTGCTGGCTTAATTACTGCGCAGTAGTGTCTGATTTTTGTGTTCGAGGAGATGCATTTTTTATTGTATATTTCATGTGTCATACCATATGCTCTCTTCATTTTCTGTTGTCTGATCTTCTGTGCAACTTTCTCTCCTCCGGTTGGCTCCAAAATTTCACCTAGGTATTTAAAATGTTTTACTCTATTTATTTTTCCATATTTTGTGTTCAAACTGTGTATATGGAATTTCGTACAGAAAAATTCTGTCTTTTGAAACGAAATTTGTAAACCTACTTTATCCGCGCATTCCTTAAGGATCTCTATTTGTTTGGTGGCGATTTCTTCATCATCTGCAAGTATGGCCAAGTCGTCCGCGAATGCTAAACAAGATATCTCCACGTTGTCTTTGGTTCTACCAAGATGGATTGGTTTCCAGTAGGATTGATTTTTTAATTCTTTTTCCCATTCCTTAATGACTTTATCCAGGACTATATTAAACAGAAGTGGAGATAGCCCGTCACCTTGACGTACTCCAGTTTTTATGAGAAAAGGTTCAGAGATTTCTCCCCTGAATTTAACTTTAGATACAGTGTCTGTCAGTGATTCTTTGATAAGCCTTAGTGTTTTGGAGTCAAGTCCAAGTTCCTCTAAAATGTTAAACAAAGATTGTCGGTCAATTGAGTCATAGGCTTTCTTAAAATCTACAAATGTACAAATTATGGGGGCATTTCTAATTGCTTTGTGTTTTAATATTGTCTTTAAATTAAATATTTGTTCTATGCATGAGCGACCGGGGCGGAAGCCTGCTTGATAATCACCAATTTGGCGTTCCAGCTGCTCTTGTGTCCTTTTCAGCAGGCATGTTGAGAGAATTTTGTAGGTGACTTGTAAAAGTGAGATTCCCCTGTAGTTATTGACATTTGTTCTGTCTCCTTTTTTATGTAGCGGGTGAATAAGGGCACATTTCCAATCCTCTGGTAATTTTTCTGTTTCCCATATTTTTGTTATTATTTTTGTGAGCTCTTGCAACGTCTTTGGTCCTAGGTTTTTTAATAGCTCTGCAACAATGCCATCTTCGCCAGATGTTCTATTATTTTTTAAGTTTTTAATGTGACATTTGATTTCTTCCTGTGTTGGTGGTAATGAATCCGGTTGAGCGTTGGCACTGATTTCTTTGGGAAACCTTAAACTAGGTTCTGGGCAATTTAGTAGGTTAGAAAAATATTGAGCCAATACTTGACAGTTTTCCTGGTTTGTTAGGGCTAATTTACCATCAGGTTTTCTGAAACATAAATTTTGAGGGATATATCCTCGTATTTTATCTGCGAAAGTTCTGTAGAAGTCTCTTGTATTATAGTTTTGGAAATTTTCTTCTATGGCATCCAGTTGTGCCTTTGTGTACTTCCTTTTTGCTTGCCTAATGGATTTTGAAACCTGTTTTCTAACCTCGTTAAATAAATGTAGACTTTCTTGTGATTTTTTACTGTTATATTCTTGAAATGCCTTTTTTTTCCTTTCCAATGCATTTTCACAGTCTGAATCCCACCAAGGGTGTTTGAATATCTTTTTCAAGGGAATAGTTTCCTTAGCTATTCGCGTGATTTTAGAATGAAATTCTTCCCATGTGTTTGCCTTTTCCTTCTCCCATTCTTCTTTTACTTTAGATTCTTTAATCTTCTTGGTGTCATATTTCTGTATTTCTGTTTTCTTCTGATGACTTCTTCGTGCTGTAAACTTGATTTTAATTCTAGTTAGGTAGTGGTCTGAATCAATGTTTGCTCCTCTGCGTACTTGGACGTCGTAAATTTCTTTTTGTACTGGGTATGAAATCGCCACATGATCTATTTGAAACTCGCCAATTTGTTGTATAGGAGATCTCCATGTCTTTTGTTTTCTTGGACATTTTCTTAGAGATGTTGACATTATCTTCAGGTTATTCTGCTTACATAGTTCGACGAGCCTTGTACCATTTTTATTGGTAAATTTATGTGCAGGATATTTGCCTACGGTTTTTTGGTGGATTTTCTCTCTACCAATTTGGGCATTAAAATCGCCGAGTAGAACTTTTGTATCATCTTTTGGAATCTTGGCCATTATATTCTCCAAATTTTCCCAGAACTTTTCTGTTTCTATGGGGTTTTTCTTGTTGTCTCCGTTTGTGGGAGCATGAACATTAACCATTGTGAATGTTTTGTTGGCACATTGTAAGCGCATCGTCATTATCCTATTATTTACAGGAGTAACTTCCTTGATGGAGCTGAGCACGCTCTTGTGTATGATAAACGCCATCCCGAGATGGGGGGCTGCTCTTCCGATTCGTTTATCCGTCTTGCTCTTAAAGATGCGATAGTTGCCATAATCTGATGTTTCTTCATCTGTAAAACGTGTCTCCTGTAAAGCTAGTATTACTATCTTTTGCTTTTCAAGTTCTGTTGTAAGGTTTAGAAGTTTTCCTGGTTGGATTAATGTATTTATGTTAAAGGTTCCAATGTATGTAGGTGTTTTAAGTGGAAGTTTGCCAGAGAGCTCCGACTTTCTCTGGTGTAATCGTGTAAGTCCAGGTTCCCCAGAATCCGAATTCCTGGTTGCCATCTGTTGATGGGTGGATTGGTTACCACCTGGGGTAATGTTGTTATTACTTGCACGAGTCATACTTGCTTGTAATCAAGTTGGTCCAGTGTTTCCACTGGGTGTTTAGAACCAGGGATTGTTAGTTCCTGGCGCATTATGACCAGCCGCACATTGTGTGAACAGACGCTGACCAGGATGCCGATGGTTCCCACTTCAGACGCGTCCTGGATTTGGGTGTTGACCTTATATATATATATATATATATATATATATATATATATATATATATATATATATATATATATATATATGCCCATGGAGATATTATATGTTCTTTCAGGTATGTCCGAAGGAACAGATACCAGCTTCATATATACCTATCTTTTTGCCTAACCAGCAAGTCAGTGCTTTCGCAGTCTCCAAACATATTTCGCTGAATCGAAAAAAGAATGCATGTATGTTTTCTCATAGAGAAACGCAGAACAGGTTATGACTTGTTCTAATAATCAAAAATCTAGCCAATAATTGCCTGCCAAGGATTCAGCATAAATGTCTTTTTTCGCTGAGCCAACACATGGGCGAGAAACATGAACTGCGCAACGAAATTGCTGGTGCTTTCCAAAATGGTTTATAGAAACATGAAGCATTTTTTACCATCAGTTATTAAACTACATTGATAATAAATATAATATTATTGTTGATCATAACAAGTAATGCATCGTTATCAAATCAGCCTTGACTGTTCAGACAGTTTTGAACACGACACCAGTTTAAGCTAAATTCAGATTGTTCGAATACTTTTTAATATGATACTAATCTACACGAAATTCAGGTCATTCCGTTTCTTTGAAACATGACACCAATTTATGAAAAATACAGATTGTTCGGATACTTTTGAACATGGTGCTAATTTATTCGAAATTCAGATCGTCCAGGTACTTTTGAACATGGCGACACTTTACCCAAAATTCAGATTGTTCACAACTTTTGAACATGACATCAATTTACGCAAAGTTAGATCATTCGGAAGCTTTTGAACATTACGCCAAGTTGCGTAAAATTCAGGTCGTTTGGATACGTTTGAATATAGAGCCAACTGACACAAAATTCGGATCGTTTGGACACTTTCGAATACGATGCCAGTTTACCCAAAATTCAAATCATCCGAACTGTTTTGAACATGATGCTATTTTTCTTAAAATTTAGATTGTTCAAACATTTTTGAATATGACACTAATTTACCGAAAATGATACTAATTTATGCAGAATTCATATCGTCCTGATACTTATCAATATAGCACATGGCCCCACCAAATAGTATGCAGGGGAAATTGTAGTCACATCGCGAATTACTGACTAACACTGTCCCACTTTATAAACTGACCATCATTGTCCAACCAATAGTGCCCATATGGTGGTCACTCAGTTAACTGACCGTCACTGGCAGTGGAGTCAGCCCCAATAGATGGGTGGTCAGCGTGATGGATTGCCGTCTTACGGGCCCGGGTTCGATTCCCGGCTGGGTTGGAGATTTTTTTCCGCTCAGGGACTGGGTGTTGTGTTGTCTTCACCAAGGCGGCCGGACCTGCCAGCAAGGGGCCTCCTGGCCAATGACACCAAACGCTCATTTCCTTTCCTTTCATCCGCAATGATGAGAGCGGCGGAGCAGCCTTCTGAATTTAAGAGGCATAGCTGCTGCTCTCTTGGCAATTTTTGTTTGGATGTAGAGTGTTTCTTGAAACAAAGCCATTGTACAGACCACAATTAATTGCTTGTTTCACTGTCTCTGCTCACACACTAGTGATTACACCGCATTAAGATAGAGAAAATGCACCTGACAGATCTTAGATGAGACAAAGCAGTACTCCAGCAGCGGCAGCAGCCCTCGGCCCGTGCTGACTGCCACACTGATGCTACAGCACTGCCCCGTCACTGCTGGAGTTCTAGTGATTCTTCGTATTTTGCTGATCCTCTTAATACACAGCGATAAAACTGATATCGCACTTTATTAAGGTGAGACAGTTTTGTCGAATGAGCGCGTGCAATTCCGATTCAAAAATTATTTTGTTTGTAACAGAAAACAAACCGACGCTTTCCGTCGACGAAATTGGGCGTCGCATGAGAGACGTAATGCGCAGTACTTGTTTACATTGTTTGCAGTTACACTTTGGAAGAGCAAAATTGCAAATTTCCGCAGAAACACCAGAGAAAATGAGCCTGACGACGTTTAAGAGAGACGCGCAGAGAGGGACAGCTCTGGTCCGAATCATTTCCACTCTTTAATCTGATCTGCAGTGTGCTAAAAGATATTTTGAAATTTATATATCATTTTAACACCTGATGCCGCAGGGTGTTTGGAGAGCCGATTCAAGAAGCAAGCACTTCAACGTCCCATGAGAGCGATTTCTCAACCACTGAAGAAATAATTCAAGAAGGACACTGTTCCCAAAGAAGAAGAAGAAGATAGGCCAAGTTGAAGAAAACAAATTGTTTATGACAGCAAGCGGCAGAGATCTACATCTACATCTACATCTACATCTACATGAATACTCCGCAAGCCACCGTACGGTGCGTGGACGATGGTACCCTTTACCACTGCTAGTCATTCTCTTTCCTGTTCCCATCGAAAACAGAGCGACGGGAAAACGACTGTCTTTACGCATCCGTGTGAGCATTAATTTATCGTATCTTATCTTCATGGTCCTTACGCACAGTGTACGTTGGCGGCATTAGAATCGTTTGGCAATCAGCTTCAAATGCCGCTTCTCTAAATTATCTCAACTGTTTCCCGAAAAGAACATCGCCTTCCCTCCAGGGATTCCCATTTGAGTTCCCAAGCATCTCCGTAATACTTACTTGTTGTTCAAACCTACTGTAACAAGTCTAGCAGCCTGCCTCTGAATTGCTTTGATGTCGTCCTTCAATCCGACCTGGTATGGATCCCAAACACTCAAACAGTACTCAGTAAGAGGTCGCACCAGCCTCCTATATGCGGTCTCCTGTACAGGTGAACCACTCTCTCCTAAAATTATCCCAATAAACTGAAGTCGACTATTAGCACACTTTTCACCTACTTGTTCCCCCTCATATAGCATTGCAACGTTCCGCCCAGATATTTAAATGACTTGACTATGTCAAGCAGGACACTAGTAATACCGCATCCGAACATTACAGTTTGTTTTTCCTACTCATCCGCATTAACTTACACATTTCCGTATTTAGGGCTACCTGCCATTCATCACACCAACAGGAAATTTGTCCAAATCGTCTTGTATCTTCCTACAATCACTTAACTTTGTCAGTTAACCAGCATTTCGTTCTCGTTTAAGCATTTAGTCGAAAGAGTCAACCTTCAGGAATTGTGAAACGAGCCCTGTCGTCCAGGACTGTGTGCCACAAAGAGCGCAGATTCGCCACGAGATGGGGAAATTCACAGCCGTCTGTTATCCTGAACGAGGCCTAAGAGCTGTAGTGTACAAGTGAGACAGATGAAAATCTACATCATAGGGAAACCCCGTAGAAGCTGTTTGTGAACAAGGAGACGTAGCAGTGTTAAATATGGTCGAACTAAGATCGGCCATAAAGGGAAACATTCATGAAAACTATTTCTATTCTGCAGTAATTCAGGGAACGAAGCCACAGTAATTTTAATCTACCACCATTCATAAATTTTCATTGTGATCCCAACAAAATTTGAAGATTGATCATATCTATAATAGTTTAGGATTTACTGTTAAAGTGAAATTCACAAGTTTTGTAGCAAAGACCTGAATGCTAAAATCTGAACGCTTTGGTCGATCTTAACGATCGACATTTCATACAGAAACGCATCAATAAAATGACAAATGTTGTAAATATCAACTCTGTAACTTTATTTGTTTAAAAGATATAGTAAATTTAAATTATCAGTATTTTCAGTTAATTATCAGATCACCATTTCCTCCAAACAAAACACATGCAACGATGACAGCATGGCACCTTATTGAATCCTTAGGTAATAGAATATTTGTTGTAAAGTTTAGTGCTTAATAGTTACTTTTGTTCTTTATTTATTTATCAGAAAGCATATTGGTGCATGACTACTGGCCATGACATTCAAAGTTAAGGAGGAATTTGTATTGGTTTTATGTAAAAGAATTTAACGTTTATTATGTAATGGATATTATTGTTCATTTAGAACGCGAAAGTGGTCAAGCTTTGATTATTTAAATATGTTAAAATGTAAAATAATGTAGAATAAGCTGTACTCAATCAGACGGCCGGCTTCAGAGAAGGGAACTGCATTAGTCAGTTGAGCGAGGATATTTGTCGCGCGGGGAACACGGCCGGGGACAGGCAGAGAGACAGAGCTGGTGGAGTCGCGAAAGCGGACGGTCGGTCTTTAGATAGCTAGGAAGTGAAACGACTTAGAAAATTTCACGTTGTGTGGTATCGCAGAACTTAGTCTCTGAGCGGTGAGAAGCCGCACGCCTGGTGTGAACTATAAATTTTCGAGTAGTTAACGAGGTGGAGTATTGGACTTGTAATTCGCGACGAGATTATGAATGATCGAACTGTGACAGTTGGATATGTACTCGAATGTGATAGTAATTCTAAATACGACCACTTTCGCTATTAGTTTGCTTTGTGAATAAACATTATTCTAACCAAATCATAACTGTGTGGCTTACATCATTTATGGGTCGTTAATTTAGCTCCCGATATTATTACTACTGTTGTTATATGTTATATTAACGTTGGAGGTTTCATACAATTTCACAAACTTGCCACCAGCCGGACAATTTAACCAAAGTGCCAAAAGTGTCTAAATTAGGGCGTGTAATGCGAAACATGTGGTTCAACCCCTAGACGAGTTTGAGCCAAGACATTTCGACGAAGGGGAACCGCATGTGATCCCGAACATCTTTGGGATGTTAGCTCGCAACTTCGACACCTTACCGTACACCATATCGTCATCAGGAAACAACCGCAGATTTTTGCCTACCCTGGCTGCCAAATCATTTATGTATGTAGAGAACAAGAGCAGTCCTGTCACAGTTCCCTGGGGTACTCATTACGGTACCCTTGTCTCCGATCGTCACTCGTCGTCGAGGACAACATAACGGCTTCTGTTACTTAAGAAGTTTTCCAGCCACTTACATACTGTTGAACTTTTTCCGTATGCTCGTACCTTCGTTAACAGTTCGCAATGGGCACCGTGTCAAATCCTTTCCGAAAATCTAGAAATATCAAATCTACCTTTTGCCTTTCATCCATAATTCGCAGTATATCATGTGAGAAAAGGGCAAACTGAGTTCCACACGAGCGATGGCTTCTACAACCATGCTGATCCGTGAACATAAGCTTCTCACTCTCAAGAAAGCTTATTTTATTCGAACTGAGAATACATTCAAGGATTCTACAGCAAACAGAAGTGAGGGATATAGGTCTGTAATTTTGCTGGTCTGTTCTTTTATAATGGAGTCACCTGCGCTTGTTTTCAGTCTCTTAGAAGTTTCTGCTGGGCGAGAGATTCACGATAAATGCAGGTTAGGTAGGAGGCCAATGCCGTAGAGTCTCTTTGTAAAATCTGACTGGGATTCCATCCGGACCTGGTGATTTATTTGATTTCAAATGTTTCAGTTGTTTCTCTAAGCCAGGGATGCTTATTACTGTGTCATCCATGCCAGAGTTCGTCCGATGGTCAAATGACGGTATGTTCGTGCTATCCTCCTGTATGAACAATTTCTTGAACGTGAAACTGACAACTTCGGCTTTCATTTTGCTACCTTCAATTGCCACTGGTCCACAAGGGACTGAATGGAAGCCTTAGACCCACTTAGCGATTTTACGTAAGCTCAGAATTTCCTCATGTTCTCTGCCAGATGTTTTGCTATGGTGTGACTGTTGTAGTTGTTGTATGCTTCGCGCATAGACGTTTTCACAATCACACGAATCTCTACTAACGTTCGCTTGTCGTCATTTGTGTGTCTCCTTTTGAATCGAGAGTTGAACAGCATCTGCTTCCTTAACATCCGCCGAATTTCGTTATTAAGCCATGGTCGGTCTTTTCCATCCTTTATCCACTTACCACGCACATAACTCTCCAGACTACGATTTCCAATTTGCTTAAACTTTTCCATAATTCCTCTACATCCATCTTACTGGAACTAAGTGATGCAAATTCACTATCTAAGTGATATGCTAATAACTGCTTATGTGCTCTATCTAGTAGAAACACTCTCCTAGCCTTCTTGACTCATTTATTAACTTTCGCAATCATAGTTGCTATAATGACATTATGTCGCTAATCCCAGTTTCTATACTGACATAGTCGACAAGGTCCGGCCTATTTATAGCTACAAGGTCAAAGATATTTCCATTGCGTGTGGGCTGCCGAGATCGTTGTTCAAGACAAAATGGTTCAAATGGCTCTGAGCACTATGGGACTCAACATCTTAGGTCATAAGTCCCCTAGAACTTAGAACTACTTAAACCTAACTAACCTAAGGACATCACACACACCCATGCCCGAGGCAGGATTCGAACCTGCGACCGTAGCAGTCTCGCGGTTCCGGACTGCAGCGCCAGAACCGCACGGCCACGGCGGCCGGCTGTTCAAGACAGTTTTCAGAAAACCAACTGTGGTTTCAGTTGCCTGAGACTGCAGTCGTGTGTGTAAGTTGCGTTTGCCTGAGTTTGCGTGTGTGCTTATGTGTGCCTGTTGTTGACAAAGGCCATTTGCCAAAAGCTTTAAGTGTGAAAATCTTTTTGTTGTGCCTATCTGCGACTCAGCGTCTCCGTTAAATGGTGAGTAGCAACTTTCCTTGTCACCAAATTGATTCTTGCCAGCTTTGAAAGTCGTAGGCAATAATACACATAACAATGAAATAATATCTATTGAAGAGGAACGTTGGGTAGCGGCGATTGTTGCTTGAAGTTTATGGTGACAGCAGGACACAAAGCGAAAGACTCAACTCCAGAATGGGAAGTTGCATACGAGGTCATTCCATCATTTGAAAGACAGCCACAAAAGCTTTATTTCGCAAATTCAAAAGATTTATAAACAGTTCACGAAATTATTGAAAGGGGTTTCGCATGCTGAACAGCATAATTGGGATCTTGGAAGGAGTTGGCGAGAGATCGTGTTCGATTTCAATGGAGGATTGAACATATAGGCAGTATGATCTAACTATAGAAAAATGTAAGTTAATGCAGATAAACAATCCTGTAACGTTTTCGCGCTTCTTGACAAAGATATTCCAGTTAAATATCTAGCTGTAACGTTGCAAAGCAATATATAGTGGATGAGCGCATAAGGAAGGTGAATGGTCGACTTCCGTTTATTGAGCGAATTTTAGAAAAGTGTGGTTAATCCATAAATAAGATGGCACATAGAACACTAGCACAGCCTATCCTTGAGTACTGCTTGTGTGTTTGGGACCCCACCAGCTTCGATTAAAGGAATAAGTCAAAGTAATTCAGAAGCGTGCTGCTAGATTTATTACCAGTAGATTCGATCATCATGCAAGCATTACAGAGATGTTCCATGAACTCAAGTGGGAATTCCTGGAGGGTAGACGACATTCTTTTGTCAGAACACGGTTGAGCAAATTTAGAGAACCGACGTTTGAAGCTAACTGCTGATCGATTCTACTGCCACCAATGCACATTTTGCGTAAAGACCGCGAATATAAGAAATTAGGTTCTCATGTGGAGACATTCTTTCTCCCTCTCACTAGTTGCGAGCGGTACAGGAAAGGAAATGATTAGCAGTAGTACAAGACATATTTCGCCATGAACAAAATGAATTGCGGAGTATGTGTGCAGTTGTAGGTGTAGAATTGTAGTGTCAACTTCACAAGTGACTTGTCACAGGAGCTAAGAGCATAGCAGATGCACATGTATTCATAAATGATCATAACTGATTTCATTGTGTCAATGTGAAAAATGTTACTGAATTGTAACTAAAGTGAATACCTTAATTTGAGGTCACCACCACTTGAGCAAATGGTGACGATAATTGATTATATTGTGTATTGTGTATGTTTGAAAATGTAAAAAAAAAACAGTAAATATGATTTGTAAGTGATTTAAGTGTATGTGTGAAAACATAAAAGCATTAAAATGTGACTTGTAACTGATTGAATCTGTGAAAATTAAAAAAGCACATGTTACGTCAGTGTTTATCTGAGAAGTTCTTCAGTTTAATAGGAGGTGGATCATTAATTTGTCACAGACATTAGCTGATGAGACAGTATAGTATCTGACACTACAGTTTTTTTAGGTGTATCAAAAAGTCAAAACAGAGAGAAAGAGAGAGAGAGAGAGAGAGAGAGAGGGAAATTGGAAATTTGTGGTAAGGACAATGGGCCAAACTGCTGAGGTCATCGGTCCCTACGCTTACACACTACTTAATCTAACTTAACGTAACTTAGGCTAAGGACAATACACATATACACATAGTACATGCCCGAGGGAGAACTCGAATCTCCGACGGGAGTAGCCACGCGAACCAAGACAGGAGGGGGGGGGGAGGGGGGAGGGAGGAAGAGAGAGAGAGAGAGAGAGAGAGATATGAGAAGAGATGAGATGAGATTTACTGCCAGAGCGGTAAACAAGAGCCATCTTTGGTTTTTTAATTTCCTGCCATCGTCATCTTGCATTTCTTTAAAATTTCCCACCAGCACCATCTTTTATTGTTACGTTATTGCCCCTGGCACCCATCGAGTGAAGGTGAAAGCGTACCAAAGTAGCCTTAGCCCTACAACTAGCAACCTTACAACTCTTTGGTCCACCTTTGCCAGAAAAGAACAGTTTAACCACAGTATGCAAAAATAGCATACAAAGAGTACATAAAAGAGTGAAAACACTTGGCTATAGTGCAACAATGTAGATCACAGTTGCTGTTGAGTAGTAGAGGCATACAAGGGAGAAAACAGGTAGAAAGCAGCTGGTGTTACAAGGCGAACCCGAATGATAGACACACGAATCAGAACACTGGAAGAAAGATTTAGGTTGAGCATCCCATCGACGACGAGGTAATTAGGGATAACGGAAGCTCGTTTTGGGAAAGGACGGAGAAGACAATCGGGCATGTCCTACAAAAAGAACCACCGCAGCATTTGTCTTAAATGATTTATGTAAAACAACGAAAACCTAAATCTGGATATCTGGACTGAGATTTGAAACGCCGTCGCTCGAAATCGAGCCCATGGTCTACCAATGCACCACCTCGTTCGATGAGCACAGTGCAGTAAGATCAACTAGAGTAGCACAGCTTGGGACATTTTTTTAAAGTTTCGCATGGAAACAAACAAAGTTAAGATGTTACGGGGCGTCTACATCGCAGCAAACAGAGACCGAATACATGATCACATTGGTTGAAATTGGGAATGGAATCGAGTGTGCCTATCTCAAAGGAAACATATTGGTATTCGCTTTCTACTGAAACAACAGATACATAAATCTATATGATCGGATGGGGATTTGGACCCTTAACTACCCGGATACGAGTCCACTGCCTTAACTACAAGGCTGTCTTGCTCGGTTTACTTCCTACAAAAGCAGTAAAAATGTGCTATTTCTGAAAAAGGTGAACGACTGTTCAATAAATTGAGGGACGATTTACGCCTTCTTGCATTAGGAGGGAGCGTTTTCGCTGTTCCATCGCGAACGGCTGGTACTTCATGAGGAAATTTAAATTATTTGGGTTGCAACGCAAATTAGCTTAGGTAGCATCACGGAAAGGATAGAACGAATCAGTATCGATCCCAAGACGTTGTAGCTTGCAGCCAAATACTGTGCTCCCATACTTACTTTCAAGTTTTATGTGTAGTGCAATGAGAGGACGCTCGGTTTAACACTGTTCTTTCATTGTCGGTGTAGTAATAATGTTCTAGATTCCAGTAACAGAAGTAAGTTGCATATGTTATACACATTGCCTGTTTTAAATACTTAGGCAATAGGCTACAATGATTGTAAATGTTGTTCTTTATTTCTAGAGACTAATGTGAAAATGTACTTCATTGGATGAGGAGAAACTAAGCAATGTAACTCTGCCTCAGATACTCACGAGATTTACGTACTTGTATCGGAATTATAGAACTAATAATCGGCCCGAAGCAGCTATCATACGCTGTCCACTTCTACAAAAAAAGTCCTTGACATACGCTAGTACAAACTGAAAAGTGACCACTCTGAGATAATTTTCCCATATGAATGGACTTAATTCATAATTGTACCCCACGTAAGTGGTATATAATTTTAATCAAAGTATCGTACACCTGTGAAAAAATTTTCAGGATGTCGTACATTTCCTGTTACTACATGCGTCCAATGTTATCTCGGAAAATACTACTTCCACCTGATGTCGCAATTAGCCACTCAATGCAGACTCAACAAGACACTGTTCCATGCTCTCCGAGACATGCTCAATAGCTGACAGGTTTGGTGATAGAGGAGCTAACAGGGAGAATTGACGAACATCGTCGAGAAGACGTTTAGCAACTCGAGAATTGTGCCCATGGCTGTAGACCAGTTCTATGAGCATGCGATGTATCGTTACTTGAGTATGTCCAGATGACAGATATTATTACAGTTTACCAGAGAATAAAGGTCAGCACACTGAAACCTTCCCGTCTCCTCTATACCTCTTTTGTTACGCAACCTTCCCTTCTACAATAACCTATGAAACCTTCCCTTAGGATTTCTACATCTTGCTTAATAATAACAAATGAAATCTTCCCTTTGAAATTAATTCTCTTTCTCAATCTTCGCATAGAAATTTAAATGCTGCTTATTAAAAGTTATTTTCTGATTATTTCGACGAAACATAGAACGTGTTGTCGTCGTGGCCCTCAGCCAAAACTGTTCCTTGCCTTTTTTACTGTTACTGTTACTTTTACTGGATTGCCATCTGACTGCTACATCGAACTGCGATATGAATATACTTACTCTGTTTTACTATACTCTATTAGCTGCTGGTGGGCTGTCATAATAAGTGGCTGCATTTATTACCAAAGCTGACGTTATTCTTTAATAGCAAAGCTGACGTTATTCTTTAATTAATTTGACTGAAGTTACGTAATTCATAGTTAAACTTTTTCTTGACAACAATAAAATTTTGCGAAGTTTTACGTTGATGGCGTCTGAGACGGATTATAATCAGTAATCCAATATTACTGGCAAAAATTAATTATATTCTGAATGAAATGATTTTACAAATGTTCAAATGGGACTCACTTTTTACAATAATCTTACAACTAGCAATGCGCAAACATACCTTCAGTAGCCTTGAGTTTCTCAAAAAATTAATTCAATAATATTAGTTCCTCTTATGATAATAGTTAGCTGACGTCTCTGTACATCCGTTTATAATCTCTTGTAAATCATAGCTAGTGGCTGGCAGGCACACCGCTCCTCTCAACCTCTCGCTTCAGACCTGCTACCGACTCGCTTCACATCTCGCTTACTACTGACTTCCTACGAACGCTGAAGTTCGGTCTCTCCTGCCAACAATGCTTTCCGGTGCAGACAATCCCTGCTACCATTACAAAATGTATCAATGCTCGGTCTTTCCTACTCTTTTCTTAAAGTGTAACCATATACTGTCTCTCCCGCCCTTTTAAAATTATATCAATGTGCGGTCTCTCTTGCCAACAATACTTTGGTGCAGACGTTCCCTGCTACCACAATTATTTCCAACATGACAAATATTAATTATTCCTGCATAATCCTATTAATAAAATATAAACATCTTTCATAAATTGTGGTTTGTCAATAGACAATAGAAATATACACGTCTTACAACACTAACAACATTAGAGCAGTTGAGTGAAAGGACTGTTGTAATCGTTGTTGGAGACATGTAACTAATTCAGTTGGTACGCTGATCTTTTCGACTAGTGGCCTTAAATCAAGTCGTAAATTTTGTATCCCTGCACCCATATCGATATGTATTACTTTTGAGAGAATTAAGAGAAGTACATTTTCTTAGAAAGACAGGAGTGTGCCTTATAAACAAGTGTAGAAAAAGAAGAGGAATGTTGGGTAAGGTGTTAGCTGTTTTATTAATTGGAAGGGGGGGAGGAGGGGACAGAAAATGTTTGCTTGTCAATTGATGCAAAACACCCCTGTGAGACGTTTCGCTAAGGCTTATTTTGTGTCTGAGGATTCGTGTCAAAGGCTTCTGTTAGATTATTGCTCAGGACTATGATCATGACCGCCACTGAATAGATTATCGAGATTTGTGTGCGATGCCTCTACGTCCAGTTCGGGTCTTCCAGGATGACACGCCCCAGCTTTCATATAATGTTATGAGAAGCCGGTGCGTGGCGAGTCAGAAGTTTCATCCCTCCATAACTGCCGCATCTAACTGGTAACATGGTACACTAGTACACACGAGTTGAAGTAGAACTCCTAACGTTCAGAAGCATACTGACTTGCTTGACGCCTAGAAAAAGTAATATAATGAGCAACACTTTATTTATTATGAGCCTCTCAAGGGATTAAAAACAACCTAAGGTTGTGCAACGGCTAAGGCACACGCCTCACTTCCAGATGGAGTGGGTCTCATGTCATCCTTACTTTATAATACGAGTTTGTGTTCCTTCGCTAGTGACCTCATCACCGGCGGGCTGTGAAGCCCTAATATTCTGCTGTTCAACTCACTAAATATTCGGGAATTAATGCGTCTAGGACTGTGGTAACTATAGTAAAATTTAGTCATGTCTATAAACAATGATTCATGGAGAATAGAAGTCCTTACAGTGAGTGTTGTTTTCTGTTGAGTTCTTCGTAGACGACATACTTAGCTGTACCTCCTCTTGATGAGAGCTTTCCATAAATGTCTTTCTTCACATATTCTTTTTTTATGCCTTTTTGATACATACTTCTTTTACTTGATTTCTTTTACTCTCCTGTAACACCAGTATTCAAGTATTCCAAGTCTCCATTTTTATCTCAGTCCACGTTTCTTTTGATGTAATGTTCTTCAGAACCACAGTCGCAGTAACATCTACAGTAATTCTGTACTAGTATTTAGCAGCAGTAGACATTCTTTTTTCCTGGTAAGATATCTTTTTCTGCTCTAGTCTGAGTGTTTATTTATTAATTTTTTTTTTGTATTCTGAATAACAGTATCTTTTCACTTCTTTCACTGTTTTCCGCGATTTGGATACATTGTCTTACCTTTGTACATCCTTAATCTGAGTGTTGTGACACATAAGTTACTTAGTCCATCCTTCAGTACTTTTGAGGATACTTTATTCTTGGTCTGAACTGCTTCCGTGTTCTTCCAGGGGACGAACAACATTTCAGAAAAGCGGAAGGAGTGCAGTTGTGGGATGATAGAATGTTACACAGTTCACCTAAGGCAGTTTATGTGTTCACTTCCCCGTATTGCCGTTAGATTTTTACCGGTGAAAAGCTTGGTCATCTCCTTAAAAGCGAGTGACGTGATAGCGGCAAGTCATAAGTTTCCAACTACGTGCTTAAAACGCAGATAACGTTATGAGGTTGCCCTCTATCTTGCCAGCTTTGCTCTTGTCTTTTGTGCCCCGCTTTGAGGACAAAGTCCCATTGAAAGCGATAACTGTATTCTTACCTTTATCTGAATGAAAGAACCGTAATATGTTCTCTAGAGTTAAGCACTGTGACGCAAAGATGTGACACTGAGAAACTGTTCAAAAAATCCAAATTTTACTTTCAAATCGTCTGTTATAGGTTCAGTGTTTCATAATGTCATAAGCTCAAGCTTTTGAGAATTATTGTACGGTTGGGGAAAAACAAACTGGCTCGGAAAGTGTTTATAAGACTGACGCGGAATTGACCCCTGTTAATGAAAAAGAGAACTGTCCATCGCAGAAAATGCTGAAAACCATGATTTAGATGCAACAATGAGAGCGACAGCACACACCGCCTTGTCGAACCTTGTCACGAGTGTACGAGGTGTTCGGTGAGGAGCAGTGATATGCACTACCTCTGATCTCCAGGCCATCTCGACTGCCGATCTTTCTCAGGCAGAACTGCTGCGCAAATCTCACGATTTGATAAATCGAGCACAGAGCTGATCTATATCAGCAGTATCCATTTCCATTTCCTTGTGTGTCGTCCTTTAACAGCTGTCAACCTCGCGTCAGTCTTGCTTTGGTTTGTTTTAATTTGCTCTCCTAGTACTTCTAATAAAGATAAAAAATTATCAAAAACCCAGGTTCCTTTTAGTTCAAATTAGAATAGAGTGACCAAAAAAATCTCAAAATTTATGAGATCTGACAAAGAGCTGAGGAAATCTGGAAGAAACACACATCCAATCTAGCCCAATTAAGACACTAACCTTTGTAGCTACTTTTCCGTTCTTAGGAGTCTGTGAACGGTTATGAATTTATCGGCTTCAGACATTTCGTTACTTGCGTACCTTAAACTTTCCTCTACATAAAGTGTATTCCTGAGTTTTCAGGATTACAGTCCCAGGATGTCCCTTATTGTCACGGTATTTTGACCGACAACCAGGCAACCATCTTCGAGGGATACGTTTGTCTTTCTTGGCGAAGTGAAATTACATAAATTTCTTGTGTTTCCAGACGAGTGATTTCGTTGAAATGGTGCAATGTTTCGATGGTTGCAAATTCCATCATTTTGATGTGAGTGACGTTCATCGAAACGTGGCACTATTTTGACGAATTCACTCGGCTGGAGAAGTGAGAGCTTCATATTAATATCTCTAATTGAGTATTACAACCGGAGATCTCAAAGTTTATTCAAAAAATTGATTCGTCAGGGCATCTACTTCGTTCTTCGTCACATGATCACTCTCCATCGAATACTAGGGAAGTAAATAGTCCCTACGTTTTCAAAAAAGCTAGCTCCAGCATTCGTGATTTAGAAAAATTACCTTAGACCTAAATCTACATCGTGGGTACGGGGATTTGAACCGACTCCTCCGAATAAGAAACCCCTATCTTGGCAGTGCTCTTCCTCGATCGTCAGTTGTTCTAATGTATTTTCTGTCTGCACCCTCCTTAGGGCTGTATTTTACCTTGCTTCTCTTCTGTCTGCTGTCTGCATCCGACTTTTATCTTTGTGCAATGCCAAATTGGCATAACTTTGTCCTATTTTTGTAATGAAGAGGAAACAAACCTCAACCGGCCACTGCTTTCCACATTTCTCTTCATTGCCCCATCAGAACGCTTTTCGGAGTCAATACTCCATACACAGGGTGTAAAAAAATATATTCCACATTTTGAGAGGCAGAAGTGTGGACCAAAACAAGACCGAAATGCCCAGTAAACGTCGGCTCAATACATAACTTAAGAACTATGAGTACTTGGTCATTTTCAGCACTTTTAAACACATTTCTTCTACTGACCAGGTGCTCATAGACCTTAAGGTATATTAGAGCCCATAGTTATTCGACTCTTTTTCTTGTTTTGGTCCATACTACCACCTCTCAAAATATGGAAAGCAAAGAGATTCCATCAGAAGAGATGTGCTTCACAGCAGCAAAGATGAAAAAGTGCTCATAGCTCTTAAGATATACATTTTAGAGCCTACGTTTACTAAACGCTTTTTTTATTGTTTTCGTCCAAAGAAACTCCTCTTAAAATGTAGAACTTTTTAGCTCCATGTATAGGTGATGTATAAATCATATAATTTTATTTTGAAATTTCGTCTGCTTCAGTTTCAACCACTCAGACCTACCTGGTATTCTGTACAATAAAAAAAGTTTACTTTCGTGGATATAGTCATCATCAGAGGCTGCTTTTTCAGGTTCCACCAGGGTTTATGTTGCAAATACACTTGTCGTATTTGCCACCGGATGATACCAAGTCCGCCAATTTTTCATCGAAGCATCTGTTAGGTATCTTCAGCTTGCACAACGTTATTCAGCGGAAAACCCAGGAAGTTATTTGCATCATCAGACGCACTTGATACGTCACGATACGATAGTGAACAATTTTGACTTCTTGTGAGCAAAACATTTCAACAGCCTGTCACTTACCAGGTGTAGCAGTATGAAACCGGAGTTTCCCTATAGATGGTGCTAGCCGTTAGTGTAGGGTTCGTGAGACCGCGTCTGCAGCGCCATCTGCTTCCTGTAACGGCTGACGACGATTTTCAACACACAGTAATGCAAGTTTCATACTTCGGTATCTGTTTCAAACGCGTAAAAATGTCGAGTTTTGTGCCTACGAACTACCATTTGCCGACAGCATTGGTTTTCTGTTATCATTTGAAGAAAACTGCTGCAGAATCGCATCGAATGCTTGTCGAAGCATTCGGCGAACATGCTCTTGGAAAAACGCAGTGTTTCGAGTGTTTCAAAAAATTCGAAAGTGATGATTTTCATGTGAGAAACAACGAGCGCGGGAAACCACCGAAAAAGTTCGAAGACAAGAGTTTCAGGCCTTACTGGATGAAGATACTCAAACTCAACAGGAACTCGCGGAACAATTGAATGTGACACAGAAAGCCGTTTCTCTTCGGTTGAAAGCTATGGGAAAGGTGCAGAAAGTGGGAAAATTGAGTCCACATGAACTGAATGAAAGACAGCAAGCAAATCGAAAGACCACTTGCGAAATGCTGCTCGCCAGATGCAAAAGAGAGTCTTTTCTCCATCGAATACGGACACGTGGTGAAAAAATGGATATATTTTCAGAGTCTTAAGGGTCGTAAATCATGGGTGAATGCAGGCAAACCATCGACATCCACTGCAAGACCAAATGTCTTTGGGAAGAAGACAGTGCTCTGTGTTTGGTGGGATCTGACGGGGTGCCAACTATTACGAGCTTCTAAAACCTGGTGAAACCATTAACACTGCTCGCTACCAACAGCAAATGATCGATTTAAATCAAGCACTACGCGAAAAACGACAGGAATATGGAAAAAGGCAACACAAAGTCATATTGCTCCATGATAACGCCCCATCACACACAGAAAAATGTGTCAGGGAAACGATCGAGGCGTTCCATTGGGAAATACTAGGGCACGCGGGTTATTCTCCAGACTTGGGTTGGGCTGTTTTGGGGCAAGGAGACCAGACAGCGAGGTCATCGGTCTCATCGGATTAGGGAAGGACGGGGAAGGAAGTCGGCCGTGCCCTTTGAAAGGAACCATCCCGTCATTTGCCTGGAGCGATTTAGGCAAATCACGGAAAACCTAAATCAAGATGGCCGGACGCGGTATTGAAGCATCTCCAGACTTGGTTCCGTCCGATGATGATCTGTTTGCATCACTGGGACACGCTCTCGCTGAACAACGACTCAGTTCATATGAAAATCTATAAAAATGGCTAACTGGTTCGCTTCAAAAGAAGAACAGTTTTTTTGGCATGGCATTCATAGCCTGCCGGAGAGGTGGAAGAAATGTATAAATAGCAATGGAGATTGTTTTGAAGTAAATACTACACTCCTGGAAATTGAAATAAGAACACCGTGAATTCATTGTCCCAGAAAGGGGAAACTTTATTGACACATTCCTGGGGTCAGATACATCACATGATCACACTGACAGAACCACAGCCACATCGACACAGGCAACAGAGCATGCACAATGTCGGCACTAGCACAGTGTATATCTACCTTTCGCAGCAATGCAGGCTGCTATTCTCCCATGAGGACGATCGTAGAGATGCTGGATGTAGTCCTGTGGAACGGCTTTCCATGCCATTTCCACCTGGCGCCTCAGTTGGACCAGCGTTCGTGCTGGACGTGCAGACCGCGTGAGACGACGCTTCATCCAGTCCCAAACATGCTCAATGGGGGACAGATCCTGAGATCTTGCTGGCCAGGGTAGTTGACTTACACCTTCTAGAGCACGTTGGGTGGCACAGGATACATGTGGACGTGCATTGTCCTGTTGGAAGAGCAAGTTCCCTTGCCGGTCTAGGAATGGTAGAACGATGGGTTCGATGACGGTTTGGATGTACCGTGCACTATTCAGTGTCCCCTCGACGA
Source organism: Schistocerca piceifrons (assembly GCF_021461385.2). Classification (NCBI taxonomy): domain Eukaryota; kingdom Metazoa; phylum Arthropoda; class Insecta; order Orthoptera; family Acrididae; genus Schistocerca; species Schistocerca piceifrons. The sequence continues at coordinate 786,727,256 of NC_060138.1, forward strand.
TCACCAGTGGTGTACGGCCAGTGTAGGAGATCGCTCCCCACACCATGATGCCGGGTGTTGGCCCTGTGTGCCTCGGTCGTATGCAGTCCTGATTGTGGCGCTCACCTGCACGGCGCCAAACACGCATACGACCATCATTGGCACCAAGGCAGAAGCGACTCTCATCGCTGAAGACGACACGTCTCCATTCGTCCCTCCATTCACGCCTGTCGCGACACCACTGGAGGCGGGCTGCACGATGTCGGGGCGTGAGCGGAAGACGGCCTAACGGTGTGTGGGACCGTAGCCCAGCTTCATGGAGACGGTTGCGAATGGTCCTCGCCGATACCCCAGGAGCAACAGTGTCCCTAATTTGCTGGGAAGTGGCGGTGCGGTCCCCTACGGCACTGCGTAGGATCCTACGGTCTTGGCGTGCATCCGTGCGTCGCTGCGGTCCGGTCCCAGGTCGACGGGCACGTGCACCTTCCGCCGACCACTGGCGACAATATCGATGTACTGTGGAGACGTCACGCCCCACGTGTTGAGCAATTCGGCGGTACGTCCACCCGGCCTCCCGCATGCCCACTATACGCCCTCGCTCAAAGTCCGTCAACTGCACATACGGTTCACGTCCACGCTGTCGCGGCATGCTACCAGTGTTAAAGACTGCGATGGAGCTCCGTATGCCACGGCAAACTGGCTGACACTGACGGCGGCGGTGCACAAATGCTGCGCAGGTAGCGCCATTTGACTGCGAACACCGCGGTTCGTGGTGTGTCCGCTGTGCCGTGCGTGTGATCATTGCTTGTACAGCCCTCTCACAGTGTCCGGAGCAAGTATGGTGGGTCTGACACACCGGTGTCAATGTGTTCTTTTTTACATTTCCAGGAGTGTATTTATGAATTTCAAAATACAGAGGTGTAATTGTTGCAACCAAATTTCGGTTTCATACTTCTACACCTGGTAAGCCTTAAATACTATGCTAATAACGAACTGACGATGGAAGGGAACTTGGCGGTCAACACAAGTCGACGTTGAAGTCATTAGAGCAGATTGTGGAGTGATACTGCAGTATGCGGGCTGGTCCGCTGCTGAACGCCGCACCGGCTTGTCGTCCATTGCGCAGGTCGCATTGAGGTGGCTGCACCGCGGGGCGCTAACTGCGGATTTCCTCAATCTGTCCTCCTCACCGACCACGCCCCTGACCTGCTGTACCCGGATGGCCCACTTACGTCCCACCCTCTGGGGATCGCTCCGTAACTCTCGACAGATTGGCGCTAGTTACGGCCACAAATCTGCTACGAGCCCACTCAAGGTGAAAAGGTCGAAAGCATTTGGGCCCGCAGTGTTACATCATGGTCCCGATGTGCGCAGTAAGAACAGAGTTTTGCGACACAAGACCCTGCTGTTGTTCAATAATTGCACCCAGCTATTATGTAATAAGGATCGATAGAGCTATTGCTTCAATCTCTGTCGAGTCAGTATGTCATCGAACGAAATATCGAAAGAATCCATTTCAAAGTCTTATCGAAATTAAGAGCAAGTACTCATAGCTCTTAAGGTATGCATTTTAGAGCCGATGTTTACTGGATATTTCGGTCTTGTTTATCTCCATACTATTGCCTGCGTACATCTGACCACAAAATACTACAACACAGGTAATGCTCACTCTGAATACAAATGAGGCACTGAGATCCACAAGAGCCCAAAGCACAAACACCGCGTATCGAGAAAAATATATGTCTGTGAAAATTAGGTTTGTGGAGAATCACCAGTCTCATAGGTCTGACTTGCTTTTTAACCAAGTCTCAATACCCTATATTTTTTATGAAAAAATAATCAAGTCAGTTTATGTTATGAAATACTAGTTAATATCGGGATTTTATTTATCATTAACGTTAATTCACAAGTTTTCTGTAAGTTGGATAGTGACACAGTGTCTTTTGGCAGTTGTGAAGTTTGTAATTAATGTTAAACTAGAATCATAAATGATACTAAATACACCAACACACATTTATCCTCTATAACAACACTTCATGGTCCTCGTTAACATCATTTTCATGGAGCACATTCTGCGGCTAGAGGATCAGATAAAACTGCCGATATACCTTCGATTATGGAGTACTACCACTACGTACATGATGTGGACAATAAATTACATTCCTCAACCCAGATTACAGACCAAGAAAATTTTGATTTGTGCTTTGGGCCCATATGGAAATGAATATTCGAGAAATCGATGAGACACCTTTTCGTGAATGTTCATATATACAGTGTAGGAATACAGATGTAAGAAAAGCTGATTCACCAAAAGATCAACAAAAGCCAGGAGCGTGTACACATGATAAAATCTCAAAATCGATGGCGGTGCGCTTTAGGCCCTTATGGTTCGCAGTGCCTCAAATAATTTCGAACACTGCTACATGTAGCATTAGGAGAAATCTTGAAGAGAAACAAATGTTCAAAAGTGGCACGAAGGAATTTACTGTTTTAAAACTGCACTAGGAGCGAAATTTACATTTCGTACCAAAGTAGTGACAGTATAGGACAATATATGACACATACGGTGAAACTACCTTTCAAATGACTACTTCTAAACGGAACAAAATTGAACTGCATTCTAAGTAGTGCGACGCTATTCGACAACTACGTACGAGAGTGCTAAGTATGCGTTTTCCGTACCTGGAACACGTGCCAGAGGTACTACTTGCTTGGTGCAGACAATAGTAACCCTTATGCAGCTACAGTTCTTAGTAAAAATATAACCACAACTTTCTTCTCTATGTGTTAAATATCTGTGTATGTATTGTTAAAGAAAAAATGTTTCCTTGTAGGATGTCGTGCTAGACATACGCTAAACAATAATAAACGTGTACTCTATATTTGGATCAATAATCATTTTATTTCTGGTTAAAATTTTTAAAACACAAAAGAACAAGGAACTCTTCTTATGACACATAGATACATACGACAGTACCCGTATTTTTATAGATGGTTGGATTAGAGGTATTCCAGGTGGAAATATAAGAATCAGTCAAACGAAAACCGAACATCTGCCGCAGTGGGACCATGAAATAGCGCCATTCCAAAGTAATCATCACATGCATTAAGACATTTATTCCACTGGGAAACTAAACGTTCACTTCCTGTTTCGCAGAAAGCGGTGGGCCGCTGATGGATCCGCACGCGCAATCACTGTTTAATTTCCTCGTCCGAAAAAATGGTTCAAATGGCTTTAAGCACTATGGTACTTAACAGCTGAGGTCATCAGTCCCCTAGACTTAGAACTACTTAAGCCTAACTAACCTAAGGACATCACACACATCGATGCCCGAGGCAAGATTCGAACCTGCGATCGTAGCAGCAGCGCGGTTCCGGACTGAAGCGCCTAGAACCGCTCAGTCACGGAGGCCGGCTCCTCGGCCGATTGAAACCGGCGTCCACGCATGTCGTTTTTCAGGTTACCAAAGATGTGAATATCACACGGTGAAAGATCCAGGCTGTATGGAGGATATTGGGGCGTTTCTGAACCAAATCACCGAAGCATACCTTTCGACCGTTAGGCAGTGTAGAGACGGGCGTTACCGTTCAACAGGACTATTCCGTCCGACAGTATTTTGGCAGCCCGAGTTCAAAAGACAAGGCCAATAGTAGAAACAACCACATCTTCACCGCCAAAGAAATCCAAAACTGTTCACACACACATAAAAAAAAAGGTTCAAATGGCTCTGAGCACTATGGGACTCAACTGCTGTGGTCATCAGTCCCCTAGAACTTAGAACTACTTAAACCTAACTAACCTAAGGACATCACACACAGCCATGCACGAGGCAGGATTCGCACCTGCGACCGTAGCAGTCGTACGGTTCCGGACTGCGCGCCTAGAACCGCGAGACCACCGCGGCCGGCTGTTCACACAAGTTTCGGTAAGATCATGATGACCTCTGTTTTGACTGCAGGGGTCCTCAGCTCGTCAAGTTCCTCGACCCTGGAACCACAATTAGTGTAGGCACTCTGCAGATACTACGACACACACCACAAAATTCAGGACACCCAGGAATGCTATCGGACGGACTCATCCTGTTGCACGATAGCGGCTGGCTCTACACTGCCAATCGGACGAAGGCTACACTTGAGCGATTTGATTCGTAAACATTGCATCTTCCTTAGTATAGCCCGGATCTTTCAGCGTGTAATTTTCAAATCTTTGGCGACCTGGAAAAGGCGTGCGTGGATGTCGGCTTCAATCGGACGGGGAAGTGCAATATTGTGTGTAATAGTGGGTCCGTCAGCAGCCGACTGCACTCTAGCACAAAGAAAATGATCGTCTCATCTCCCAGGAGGTTTGATGTCTTAACCCGTGTGGTGATTGCCTTGGAATTGAACCATTCCGTGGTCCCGTTATGGTGGGGTTCGGTTTTAATTTGAATGCCTTTTACGTATCTCCCTGCATAGCTGAGTCGGTAGCGTCGTGGAATAGTACTCTGCAGTTCAAATCTCACTTTGATCTTATATATTTTTTCGTTCAATTTCGAATACCTGCATTGTTTAAATGAAAAAATTCATCAAATTTATGCTAATTAGCACGCATCTAATAATCATTTTTCGTGAAAAATGCACGTCTTCCAGTTTCTTATTACAATTTGTATACAATATTCCAGTTTTCATTGCAAATAAAAATTCTTAATTATTTATATTTTATAAAAGATTGTTAATAAAGCTGTTTAAACTAAGAAAATACAGCAGACTAAATTTTTAGCCGAAAGATGAAATATCAAATACTTTTTTTTTGGAGTATGTTCATTGTTTTATACCTCAGTTGTTTTGTACCTCAAATGTGGTCTCGCACGAGCCAGAGTGGTAAGTGTCGTAGAAATTTGAAAGAAAAAATCATTTTCACAGAATCGAGTACACCATAAAAATGCTGCATTTTTGCAGTTGCCACTGTACCATAGCTATATGAATCCAACAGAGCTGATTTGTAGCAAAATTAGGGGATTTTTCGTGAGAAATAACAAGAAACTAGCGCACGAAACTTCGTCACATGTCACGGCCGAACGCTGGCGGAATACAGAACGGCATGTCAGGGGGAGAAAATGTGACCCTTGAATGGCTTCGTGGATCCTGTTGTTGATCTACTAGTTATCATGTAGCTGATGATAGCTCCTGCACTGAAATGTATTTCTCAGATTCGGACATGGAATGACTTCAGACATTACTATATGACTGACTGTAATACCTTCGGTGGCTTCAATATTATTTTAAATATACGTTGAAATCCCTGCAATGCGCTTTTGCGTCGCCCATACCTGGCTCAGAAAAATTACCCTGTGTTTAAGTTGGGAATTTTCATTTCTCTTGTTGGCCATTACAATACTATGTTATCTAAGTACGAGAGCACATTACGGTTTCCGTCTGGTCCCCTAACAAGGGCGCGGTATTGCTGGAGTTTTGCCGAGTATTATTTCATTCCCTTCAAAAATTCGAAGCTATATTATTTCTCTACTCGTCTCTTTTCAAGTTTTAAATGCAAATGCTCATATTACTGCAGTTGAATTGGACCAGCTTTCTGGCCAGTGCTGTCCATTTAAATAAACCGGTAACGCTGCTGTCCCGTATTATCGCTCAGTAGATGTCTACATCTACATCTACATTCATACTCCGCAAGCCACCTGACGGTCTGTGGCGGAGGGTACGTTGAGTACCTCTATCGGTTCTCCTATACCAGTCTCTTATTGTTCGAGGAAAGAAAGATTGTCGGTATGCCTCTGTGTGGGCTCTAATCTCTCTGGTTTTATCCTCATGATCTCTTCGCGAGATATACGTAGGAGGGAGCAATATACTGCTTGACGCCTCGGTGAAGTATGTTCTCGAAACTTCAAAAAAAAACCCGTACCGAGCTACTGAGTGTCTCTCTTGCAGAGTCATCCAATGGAGTTTATTTATCATCCCCGTAACGCTTTTGCGATTACTAAATGATCCTGTAACGAAGCGCGCTGCTCTCCGTTGGATCTTCTCTATCTCTTCTATCAACCCTATCTGGTACGGATCCCACACCGGTGAGCAGTATTCAAGCAGTGGGCGAAGAAGAGTATTGTAACCTAATTCCTTTGTTTTGGACTACGTTTCTTTAGGATTTTTCCAATGAATCTTAGTCTGGCGTCTGTTTTACCGACGATTAAGTTTATATGTTCATTCCATTTTAAATCACTTCTAATGCCTACTCCCAGATAATTTATGGAATTAACTGCTTCCAGTTGCTGACCTGCTATATTGTAGCTAAGTGATAAAGGATCTTTCTATGTATTCGCAGCACATTACACTTGTTTACATTGAGATTCAATTGCCATTCTCTGCACCATGCGTTAATTCGTTGCAGATCCTCCTGCATTTCAGTACAATTTTCCATCGTTACAACCTCTCGATATACTACAGCATAATCCGCAAAAAGCCTCATTGAACTTCCGATGTTATCCACAAGGTCATTTATATGTATTGTGAAGAGAAATGGTCCTACGACACTCCCCTGCGGCACACCTGAAATCGCTCTTACTTCGGAAGACGTCTCTCCATTGAGAATGACATGCTGCGTTCTGTTATCTAGGAACTCTCCAATCCAATCACACAATTGGTCTGATAGTCCATATGCTCTTACTTTGTTCATTAAAAGACAGTTGGGAACTGTATCAAACGCCTTGCGGAAGTCAAGAAACACGGCATCTACCTGGGAACCAGTGGCCCTCTGAGTCTCGTGGACGAATAGCGCGAGCTGGGTTCCACACGATCGTCTTTTTCGAAACCGATCCTAATTCCTACAGAGTAGATTTCTAGTCTCCAGAAAGGTCATTAAGCTCGAACGTAATACGTACTTCAAAATTCTACAACTGATAGACGTTACAGATATAGGTCTATAGTTCTGCACATCTGTTCGACGTCCATTCTTGAAAACGAGGATGACCTGTGCCCTTTTCCAATCTTTTGGAACGCTATGCTCTTCTAGAGACCTACAGTACACCGCTGCAAGAAGGGGGGCAAGTTCCTTCGCGTACCATGTGTAAAATGGAACTGGTATCCCATCAGGTCCAGCGGTCTCTTCTCTTTTGAGCGATTTTAACTGTTTTTCTATCCCTTTGTCATCTATTTCGATATCTACCATTTTTTCATCTGTACGACAATCTAGAGAAGGAACTACAGTGCAGTCTTCCTCTGTGAAACAGCTTTGGAAAAAGACATTTAGTATTTCGGCCTTTAGTCTGTCATCTTCTGTTTCCGTACCATTTTGGTCATAGAGTGTCTGGACATTTTGTTTTGATCCACCTACCGCTTTGACATCAGACCAAAATTTCTTAGGATTTTCTGCCAAGTCAGTACATAGAACTTTACTTTCGAAATCATTGAACGCCTCTCGCATAGCCCTCCTCACACTGCATTTCGCTTCGTGTAATTTTTGCTTGTCTGCAAGGCTTTGGCTGTGTTTATTTTTGCTGTGAAGTTCCATTTGCTTCCGTAGCAGTTTTCTAATTTTGTTGTTATACCACTGTGGCTCTTTACCATCTCTTACGATCTTGCTTGGCATATACTCATCTAATGCATATTGTACGATGATTCTGAACTTTGTCCACTGATTCTCAACACTATTTGTACTTGAGATAAAATTTTTGTGTTGAGCTGTCAAGTAATCTGAAATCTGCTTTTTGTCACTTTTGCTAAACAGAAAAATCTTCCTACCTTTTTTAAAATTTCCATTTAAGGCTGAAATCATCGATGCAGTAACCGCTTTATGATCGCTGATTCCCTGTTCTGCGTTAACTGTTTCAAATAGTTTGGGTCTGTTTGTCACCAAAAGGTATAATATGTTATCACCACGAGTCAGTTCTCTGTTTAACTGCTCAAACTTTCAACATAGATATTTGTGAATATTTATGATCGTCTAACATCGCTCCTTCAGCCCACTGGACTTAGAATTTCGAGTATTTTATTTCACCTTACTTTGTCGAATATGTCAGCGTAACGCACAGCATGAAACCTATCCTTATTACCGTATCGTACTTGATTGTAATCTGGACAGCTTGGCTTCCGCTCCACGTGAAAAAAGCCCAATGAGATGTCAGCAAACGTGGAAAAATGTAGTGTTTGCATCATATTTACTACTTCGATGAACACAGTATAGTCCTCAGCTAGATTGAGGAACAAATTCTCTGTGAAAGGCACTCAGCAACATTATTTCTCGCTCTTGTTATCTTATTAAAAAAAAGGTAAGGCCGTCGGCCATCGACGTATAAGCGACGTGACTGTAGGCTACACTTCAACGGATCTCTTTCTGGCAATGGCAAGATGTCAACAAATAGGTCAATAAAATCAATCCTGCACTTAATAATGGAAGAAAGGGTAACTACAAATCAGACTTCCATCGTATCATTTGGGGATCTACAGAAAGCCTTCGACAAAGTAAGGTTAAATAAAATACTCGAATTCTAAGTCAAATGGGGTGAAGGAGCGATGTTGGACGATGATAAATATTCACAAAATATCTATGTTGAAAGGTTGAACATGGATATTGCAATATCGATACCAAACCCTTTGAAACACGGCAAAATCGATGTTAAAGACGGTATATCGACCTTGGAAGGAAGACCGGGAGATTAGGGCTTAACGTCCCGTCAAAAACTAAGTCATTAGGAAAGGCTAATCTTCGATACTGACTAAAAAAACAGGCTCCTTGTGTCCACCGTCAATAATTTTGTCACCATTAAACACTTTTTCTGACATGTCTCATAACGACAAGAATGCAAACATTTGAGATTTGTCAAACGTGGCCATGATGTGGGGAACGGCGGGTGGGGGGGGGGGGGGGGGAGATTACATTTTTGAGCGAAGTAAGGGGCTGTTGTAGCAGAGCGTGGGCTACATTGTTCATTCAGTTCATGCTTTATGGATGTCTACCTAGAACTGTGTACCTGTATTGTTTGATATGTTTTTTCTTCAGTTGCTAAAAATTATAGTCATGCTACGTAAACGCAATTATTTACATTTATGATATGCAAGATTACATTTGACCCACTTAAATATAAGTAGTTATATAACGGAGCTAACATACACACAATTACGGTTTTTCGAATGTTTGTGGTCTGTCAGTTATCGAATAAACAGCTGCAATTTGCATGTAAATTTGCATGTAAGTCCTATTACATGAAGCGGCTATTTGGATGCCCATTAATAACCTTTCGTATGCCTTGACTATACTTTTATTACTTAAAAATACCTTACGCTTTTAGACATTCCATCATTTTCAAAGGGTACAAAATACAATACAAAACTGGTATCAGAAGACATGAATATATGTTACATTTCACCGCTGGTAAGAGACGTAGCACAACGATGAGAATATGACTTTCTAGCTTACTAATGTTATATCAATCATATAAAATTGTTCATTAGGTACATTGTATCACGTCAACATTCTCAATCACGAGACAGGTGCAAACTGCTACCAAGGAAAAATTTTGTAAACCTAGTGGACGAAATCGCTAGGAGGCACTGGGTACACGGTACACGTGGCTTTTGGTTTTGTTTACAACCGCAATTTCCAGCGTTACACCGTATAAAACAGTTTCATCACTAAATATGGAAATCACTTTACAATGTTTTACAAAATGTATTTCTTTACAAAACAGTGTGTAACAGACCTTTAAGTGGCCAAAAATAATACATTGGAAGAATGCGCTAATTGTCTCGGGCGCCAGCTGTTAACAAACTTTTTTTTTCACAGTTTCATCATCATCATCAGTTGTCTGCTATATTAGCAGGTCCTTTGCCTCTCCATTTTCTGCGATCCATTGCTTCCTTCTTAAGGCTGTTGTATGTTATACCGTCCATCATGTCATCCAGTATCTGTAATCTCTTCCTTCCTCGCTTCCTTTTCCCTTCTACATAACCTTCTAAAACTGTTTTTATCAGTCCGTCATTCTTTCTTAATATATGCCCAATCCAGTTTCTTTTTTTTCCTCTTTATTACATCTAGTAACTGTCTTTTCTCTCCCACTCTTCTCAGTACCTCTTCATTTTTTACTCTGTCCATCCAACTTATTCTTTCAATCTTCCGTCATGTCCAGATCTCAAAAGCCTCCAGCCATTCTCTGTCTTTTTTCCTCATAGTCCATGTTTCAGCGCCATATAGAAGAACACTCCATACATTTTATGAGTCTCTTTCTGAGTTCTCTGTCCAGACCGCTGCAGAAGATTCTCCTTTTCTTATAAAACGCCTCTTTTGCCATTGCTATCCTTGTTTTAATTTCTGTGATGCACTTCCAGTCGGTGTCTATCCAGCTTCCAAGATGCTTAAATTTTTGCACCTGTTCTAGCGTTTCTCCATTCAGCATAATTTTTATTTCCTTATTTCTTCCTAGTGCCAGTACTTTTGTTTTATTTGTGTTAATTTTCATTCCATATTTTTTCCGTTAGTTGCAATGGTGTCCACCAAATCCTGTAATTCTTTTTCCCCTGTGGCTAGAAGGACCATGTCATCAGCAAATCTCAAACACCCTACTCTTCTTCCTCCAATTTCTACTCCTTTGTCATCTAATGCGCATTGGTCAATCATATTTTCCAAGTAGAGGTTGAAAAGAGTAGGTGATAAACAGCATCCTTGTCTTACTTCTTTCCTGGTCTGATCTAGTTTGTACTTTCTCCTCTCACTTTAACTGAAACTTTTTGATTAAGGTATAATGAGTTTATAAGTCTTCTGGTTTTCCAGTCCACTCTCTTTTCCCTCATTATAGTTGCCAGCTTGTCCCAAACCACCTTGTCAAATGCCTTTTCTAAATCGATGAAGCACATCCTTTTTCAGTAAACCTTTCTCCCAAGATTCGTAGGAGCCCTATTGCATCTCTGGTGCCCGTATTCCGTCTAAAGCCAAACTGCTCCTCGCCGAGATTCTCCTCCATTACTTTTTCAAGTCTTTTATTAATTATTCGTAACATCACTTTGGCTGAATGTGAAATGAGGCTGATTGTCCTATGCTCGCTGCATTTCTTGGTTCCTTGTTTTTTCGGTAATGGAATCATTACTGTTGTCAAAAAGTCCTCAGGCCATTCACCACTGTCATATATTTTATTACATAACCTCAATATTTCTCTTATTCCATTGTGGTTCAAGCATTTTAGTATTTCTCCCGGTATTGTATCTGTACCTACCGCTTTGCCATTTTTCATTGCAGCTATGGCAGACTTTACTTCTTCCATTATGATGGTCGGTCCTTTCTCTTCATCACTTACACTGTTGTGTGATTCAAGTTCCAGAGTTTCTGGTTTGCTATTTGTGTCATATAGTTCTTTTATATATTCTTCCCATCTCTGGAGGACATCGTCACGATCTTTGTACACTACTTCTTCGTCTTTACTCAAAATTTCCATAGTAGCGCTTCCTGCTCTGTTTTGTTCCCATGTCATAGTCTTTACTCTGTTGTATAGTAAGTCGTACCTTCCCTTCCTGTCCAGTTCTTCAATTTCATCACATTCCTCTTTTAGCCATTTTTTCCTAGCCGGCTCTGTTTCTCTCCGCAGTTCGTTGTTTAACCTTCGGTATATCTTTCTTGCATCTTCAGTGTTCTTGTTTTTCAATTTTGTTCTCTCCTCCATCTTGGAAATCATTTCTTGTGTGACCCATGGTTTTTTTTACCTTTTCCCTTTTACATATCCTATATTTTGCTGTCCTGCTTTAATGATTCCTTCTTTCAGCATATTCCAGTACTCGTTGGCATTATCAGGTGCTTCTTTGTCTCGTAATGTGTTTAGAAAGTCCCGAGACAGCATTTCTGTAATTTGTTCTTTGTTGAACCTTATCTTCTCTAAATCCCACTTCTTCACCATGGTCGCCTTCTTCAGTTTTTTCATTCTTATTTCTATTTCTGCCATGAGAAAGTTGTGGTCGCTATTAATATCTGCACCTGGTAATGTGTGCATCTTCTTAATTCCATTCCTGTATCTTTCTTCTACCAGTATAAAGTCGATTAGGTTTCTGTATTTATCCCCTGGTGATTTACAAGTGTAGAGCCTCCTCTTATGGTTCTTGAACCATATGTTTGCTGCTATCAACTGCCTTTCCCTGCAGAAGTCAATTAACCATTCACCTCTGTCATTTCTCTTCCCAAGACCATAACTGCCTACTATGTTTCCCTCTTTCCCTTCTCCCACAGTGGCGTGCAAGTTCCCATTACTATTTTGCTGCATTTTTTATTTTCGTCCATTATCCTCTCTATTACATTGTACGTTTCCTCTGCAATTTGGTCATCATCTTCTGAAGTTGGCATATACACCCGGACAATCAGTAAATGTTTTTGTGCTCCTTTCGCCTTACATCAATAACCCGGTCATTTGCATAGTCTACATATTCCACACATTTAGCCAATTCCTTTGTCATAATCATTCCTACTCCATTAATTCCTTTTACTTCTCCTCCTGAGTAGTAGAATACATATTCATCTGACTGCAACTCTCCATGTCCATTCCATTTTACCTCAGCAACTCCTGCGAGGTCCATATGATTCTTTTCCATCTCTCTTTTAAGGTTTTCTAGTTTTCCTGCTTGTAGCAGAGCTCTGACATTCCAGGTACCAATTCTCGTTTTGATTTTTTGCCTCCTTTCAAGTTGTCCCCCCCGGAGATCCGAATGGGGGACTATTTTACCTCCGGACACTGATGTAACATGAGAGGAAGCCATTTTTTGTGCATAAAATGGAGACTGCATTATGCAGGGAAGATAATCTGCGGTTGTATTCCGTTGCCTTCCGCAGTTCTGGAGGCCGTCCCTAACGTGGGATATAGACGCCTTTTGCAGCCGCCCGCTCCGGGTCAGACGCTCCATGAGAAGTATAGGTTGGAAAATGAAAGACCCCTAGCCCTGGAAACCTAATAGCGTCAGGGTCGGAAAAGAACAAGACCTAGCCGAGGGTGGCCAGATAGGAAAGTTAAAAGTGAGGAGCCTGGCATAAGTAAGTGGAAGCAATGCCAGGACTCAGCTCCGGGCCCCGTGGTCGCCAGCCACGTATCACTAGATGTGACTCCCTGAGGGAGTTTACAGTTTACAGCATTCAAATCTTGCATCACTAAACGTTCATAAATATCATTTTTATAAGAATTTACAAAGTGTAGAAATGCCAGTTGAGGCATGTAGCGTTCACTTATGAGGAACAGGTGGTGCCGTTGCGTTGCTATTTCCGCCAGCGGGAGCAAACGCATGTCTACACAGGAAAATCAAACATTTTGAGAAGCGCAATGTTGAAATCCAATCATCAGTTCCATCAATAACATACGGCAACCGTCCCAGATCGAGTTACATAACTGAAACGCTTTAACCCTCAGCATCAATTTAAAGCACTATCTAAAAGACGATCATGTGAAAACCAGTGCGGTATTAATGTAATGCTGGACTGGCAGCTGTGTTGCATTCTATAACTTGTCCCCTCTTTCATAAGCATTTGTAGCCACATTATTACAAACAGTTTTACAGGATCTTTTAATATGTCGAGAATAATCATGCGTACCCCATTATCCCCCTGCCCCGTTCTTTAGTTGCGTCGCGGTCTTATACAATGCTTGTTATTCACAGAAAACAATTTTTTTGTCATACAACCAAGAAAGCTCTTATTTACGTTATTTTAAGTGTGAAAACTTTAACAAGTCCCCGTCCAACCCTCCAGTAATATCTACAATTCTAATTGTTTTTAATTTTTCTGCTATCTTACGTACTATAATAGCTTATGGTTTGTTATATATAGTTACACCTATTTCTGTAAGATTACCCCCTTCATTTCTTTAACTGCATCACGGCCTTTTGCAATGTTTGTTATTCAAAGTAAACAGTTTTAAGGCCATAGAACCACAGAAGATCTTACGTGCGTTATTTCAAGTGTGCCAGTTCTAACCAATTCCCTTCCCACCCCTCCCGAAATCTCCATAATTTTTATTTTTTTTAATTTTTCAGCTGTCTTACGTACAATTACAGCTTATGGTTGTGATGTGCCTATTTCTGTAAGAGTTTTCTTTGGCTCGTGGAGGAAAAGAAGACATGTAACGTCAGTAAAAAGGAACAAGTTATGTAAGCTAGCGCAGTTGCCAATGTGCGGTCGAGACATAAGAAAAGTTGCCGAATAATTTTACTCGTTTCGTTTGTTTCTTTGAAAGATAGTTATTACGAATAATAAACAGTTTCAGAACCCTATTTTTACGCGAGCTGTGTTAACATTTAAAATAAATATGAAATGATACGACAGGTTTGGTACGTAGTTTTCGCCGATAAGCTGTGTCAGCCAGTTGTTGATACTTTATTCCTTATTCCTCTATCGGTTTCGTTGTTAGAAGGGCGTTACAAAATTGGAGCAGAGTTCCGTGTTGCGTTAAATATGCAGTGTGGACTAAGAATCATTTTATATATGGATCATTACAGGAACTACCAACACGTAATAAAAAAAAAAGCATCGTTGTCCGTTTCCCCTTTCACGGTTCCAAACAAAATCTGCAGAAGTGTATACACATTAAAATTCATTCCCCATGAGAATGCGGTGGATGAAAATTCCATTGTAATTCCACAGGCTTGCGAAATCAGCGGAGCATCTTCATGGAAGCACGTGTTGTAATGTAGTAACTAATAACTGAAACTATTTCGTATGGGTTGCAACATAAATTACTCCCCAATTTAACTGTGATGGAAGACACTCCTTAAGTGTATCAATAACGAAGAATGCTATTTGGGGGATGAAACTTTTATTGAATAAGCAGCATTTTGAACTACTATCCAGAACTATGTCTTTATATCTTGGTTCTGTTGTTTTTAGCAGCTTATCAATTTCTTCTACCACACTTCTGTACTTGTGAAACACAAATCATAGTTGAGAGTAGAGACATAACTATGTTCGTGGAGGTTCTTCCCCTTTCCCAGCTCTGATGGTTCAAATGGCTCTGAGCACTATGGGACTCAACTGCTGTGGTCATAAGTCCCCTAGAACTTAGAACTACTTAAACCTAACTAACCTAAGGACATCACACACATCCATGCCCGAGGCAGGATTCGAACCTGAGACCGTAGCAGTCGTGCGGTTCCAGACTGTAGCGCCTTTAACTCCGGCCGGCTCCCAGCTCTGACCCCCATTATGGAAAGAGGAAAAAATCCTTCAATAGACTGACTTTGTTACTGCATGAAAAATACAGGAAATAAGAACGAAGTTCGAAAGTGAAGTATCACTGTCTGTGACAGTGGACTTCATATTGTTAGTAATTTATGAAAATCAGGACTAGTACAATAGTCTATCTTTTTGTATTTATACTTTCGCGGTCTTTATCTAAGAACGGAGAGAACTACGCCTTCGCACCGTCTCCATACAGGGCATGCACTGCTGTGCTAGCATTCTCATTATTATCAGCGCAGTTCAAAGGCAGAGGTAGTTGACGTAACAAACAGAACAAATTGTTCCGTAACGAGCCACATGGGACCTACGTTTCCTGACTTCAAAACACTCAGGAAGCAATTCTGTTTCATCTATGACAGTGTGTCGGTAGAATGTAGACTCATCCCGCATTTTCTCTCTGTATGTTTCATGCGTCAGATCTTATGTGATTCAAATTCAGAACCACACTTCGCCATTAATTTAGGAAAAATTCTGTTTCTTGGACAGTGTTATGTTTATACTTCACACGTAGCTACACATATTTTCAGAGGGTGCGTTGCTAGATGGATAACTCTGCCAAATTTTCCATTCACTTCGTCGTTAATATTAAAAATGTACCACAGACACTCAAATACAGGCGTTTTTAATAAACGTCTTAGACACCAGTGCAGAACCAGCTTCGGCGAATTATAATATTAAAAAGTGAACATGTTACCTTGCCTCCAATCATATAGAACACAACTAGCAAATTAAGTTTCCAAATATTGCGTATTAGCCAAATTCCTGTCCCTCCTTATCATCCCCCGTTGTAACCAACGATAATGTCCCACTCACTTCCAGTCATTCCTTCTTCGGGGATAAAGCTTTGAAATCGCTTTTAGGAGGAGCCAATTTTGATTCTCGCTCTGGCGAACCTAGTTTGATGTTTCCGTGGTTTCTTCAAATCAATCCAGCCGGTGCCGGGAGAGTTCCTCAGTTAACATCACAGTCGTTTCCTTCCCGGGCCGTTTCTAAACTGAGCTAATGATTCACCTCCAATAACCTCGTTGCCGACCGAGCATTAAATGCTACTTTTATCTCTTATGGTGAGTATACACAGGGTCATTGTAAATGATTGAAATGATTCCACAGATCTGCTGTAGCTATATTATTTCACATATTTTTACAGGACTCTGCACACTCGCACAACATATACAAGTGCTCCATAAGCACTCCTATTGATTCTGCAGATATCAAGTCGAATTCAAGTTCTTCCCACATTCGACGCAGCATTTTCCTACCAGTCTGTTTAAAAGCACTGTTAATGCTAACTTGCACTTCTGGAAGTTTTGTTGGTAGAGGATGCGTAAAAACCGAATTTTTCACATCCACCAACTGGACATGTTCAAACACTTGCTGTATCAACGGCGCTCGACCACATATTCAAGAATGTACACCTTCAAGATTCTCTGTCATGTCCGAAGGCAGTCAAAAGCATCAAGGATTTGCCTTCAGCTGCTTAAACGACTGTCAGTGCTACGTTACAGTAAAACAGAGAAGCCCAAATTTACTTATTAAGTGAACATTATAAAATAGCACAAACAGGACAAGTTTGAAAACTGGAATGGAAATGGACCTATCACCACAAATCTGCCATTATCTGAAATATCACTCTGTAGATCTTAAACAAGATCTGTCAGAAGTATGGAATCACATCATCAGTACTATTCACCCAAAATTACAAGAAACTGCAGTTAAATGGTTAAGCTGTATAGCCACATCGTCAGCTTCTGAAAGACTGTTTTCAAAAGCAGGATACGCTCTTTATAACAAAAGCGATAGAGTGAAGGAGAAAATTCTCTCAATAATGTAATTTTCACAGTTCCACACAGGATACGGTGGTTGATGCGCAGTAACCAATTTTCGTCCAGAGCCCTGGGCGAGTTCATTCGTTCGGAAGGGGAGACCAACACTGTCTTCCACCTTTTGCCTGGTCGACGATGACAGAATTGAGGCGCACTCCCTGTAATATTTCTGAAATGATTTTACAGAATGTATCCGGTAAAAATTTCATTTTTGCGTTACTTGTAGCTTTATATGTCAGGTTCATTATCATGTGCCCATCATTTCGTAAATGGTCATAGTTATTTTGATATTTAGGTGCAAGTTCAAATGGTTCAAATGGTTCTGAGCACTATGGGACTTAACAGCTGAGGTCACCAGTCCCCTAGAACTCAGAACTACTTAAACCTAACTATCCTAAGGACACCACAAACATCCATGCCCGAGGCAGGATTCGAACCTGCGACCGTAGTGGTCGCGCGGTTCCAGACTGAAGCGCCTAGAACCGCTCGGCCACACCAGCCGGCTACGTGCAAGTAAGACACTGCATGAACTTCGAAATAGTTTGCACTGAAAAATAGAGGTCGTTATGATTTTACATTTGGTGCATATCACGTGATACATTTCTGTGTATGAAATTTACTTAAAACATTGATTTTTTTTTTTTAGGTTAGGTGGAGGTCAGCATCTGTCAGCAATCTTAAGAAAATTGATCTGGGGCAGCATGCTCATTTGCGATCGCGCTGCGCCAGCAATAAAGCCAGACTGAAATATCCACAATATTCCTCATATTTCATAAACTGTCTGAGATATCTAAATAAGCTGTTGGTAAATGATAGCATGTATATAGGAGAATATTTTGTCATACGGTTACTATGCAAAAATTCATTATCTGCTGTGTTATCCCACTAACTACAGACTTTTTCGATGGAAGAATGTGGTTTTTATGGGTCATCGATAGCTGGTGAGACGAAAGATGCTATGGGTTTTGGAACATCAGTGAAGACACATCTATTTTGCAGCGAGGATGTGGTTTTTCATAAGATACTGACCTTACTTTTTTTCAGTTCCTCACTTAATAAACCACACAACATGTTAGTATGGTGAGATTGTGTAAACTTCGCTGTGTTTTGGCAAAGGAAGCTAATTTTAACACGGCAACAAGAGAAATGTGTAGGTTTTACTCAAAATTGACCACTCATGACTTTTTTCTGAAAGTTAAGAATGATTAACAAGCCAGGCGGAAATAAATCGCCACATTTTCAGCGGAATCCTTTCTAGATACTAACTACAGCAGAAGTGTCAGATCTTCTTGAATGGTTACCATGTAAGTATGGGCATGGGGGCGCTCTACTTAATATTCAGAAAATATGTGAACATAGACTTCACTTTAGAATGACACTTCCCCAGTGCTCAGCATTTCCCCTACAGCAACTGTCTGCCGTCCCCACCACTACTGCTCTCCACACACATGCCCTGCTGTGTACGCATCTACTGGCCATGGTACTCTGTGTGGACTCTACCTCTCACTCACTGCACATACGCGTCAGAAGACAGAAAGCATCAAAATGTGTACCGAAGTAAAGACAGCAACATAAAAAGATAGCTTGTACTTGCTAATTAAAACCATGTAATCCTTGTCAACATGTTGTAAGGGTGAAAGCCATACTTATAAAGAGGCTAATTTGGCTTGGATGTAATTTAGGACTCTCGTTCTGATTAGCAAGTTTTACTGTTATCGAATTTGTAAATAGACTAAACAATGAAGTGTAAGAAAATTTCAAAATTGGTGGGAAAGACAAGCAAATAACAAAATGCTAACATCGTCAGGTGGTATAGCTGCAGGAAAGTGAGGTACAATTAAATGACTGGAATGGATAGCATACAGAACTTATTAATGAACGAAGCTAAGACGGAATTGAAGGAGCATAGTAGAAAGGACTACATCGACTTGCTTAATATCAGAACTGAAGCAGTCAGATGAATAAAAGATGTAGGATTACGCAGGGTAGCCAAAGCAAGGAAGATATTGTCAGTAGACTGTTGCAGCTCTCTTCAACAAAAGATGTATATTGATATCAAATAGTATATAATATGAAATATTGACTTGGAATTAAGGAAAAATGTTCTGATGGACTGTGTCTGGAAAACAGAACTGTACACACGTAAAATACGAATCATAGAGAAACCAAATAAGCAGAAACTCTGTTTGTCTGGGGTGTGATAGAAGCAGTTTAAAAATTAAGTGGACATATGAAGTACAGAATGGAGAGGTGTTAGGAAGAATAGGCGATAGATATCTATTGAAAACTCAACCAAGATGAAAAGAAATAGAAACAAAACTGTCAAATGTTTTGCGAAATGATTTTTCTAAAAATAAGAAACAGAATAGTTTACATAAACGTTTGCGCGTCTTTCAATGATGCTCGACATCATGTACAACAGATTGGACTGGACTGGAGAAACAATGTCCACTTGGATTCTGTGAGTAATTATCTGTTTAGACATCAAGGCATCAAGATCTCTCTTAGCGGTGAAAACGTGAATATGTTCAAGAATGGTGGTACAGCTATTACAGTAGGTAGCGTCCTGCGCAGCCTGCACATACGAGGCATAAGATTTATTTTTTAACTGATCAAGAAGATAATAGATGCTATTCAGTGTTAACGGCATTCATGGACTTATAAAACATGGAATTTATAACATTTATTGAGAATGCGGGAACAAGGATACCACTTACTCAGTTATTACAGTTGCAGAGGAGATGTGCAGAATATTAGAATGGAGCTGAACAGCCTTAGCAAATTGTCTCTGATTTTCTTCGAGGCCATTCCACCGCTTTACTGATGGACAGTTAATCAATAGAAAACAAAAAATTATTTCTGACTAGTTAAGTATGTATTTATTCCAATCTTTTATCAGTCCATCTGCAGCTTCCCCCTCTCTCTATCCATCTGCGCCCCCCCCCCCCCCCCAAATCTGTTCACCTGCTCCTTTCTCCTCCGTCCATCTCTTACACCCCCTCTCAGTCAGTCTACTCCTCCTTCTGTATCTTCTCCTCATCCCCTCTAAGTCCATTTGCTCCTCCCCCTATTTCCACCTCCCGTCTCTTCACCAACTCCTTCTGCCTCTCTCTCTTTGCATCTGCTCCTCCTCCAAATGTCCATCTCCTCGTCCCCACTCTTAGTCAGCTTCATCCTCCTCTACCTCCTCCTCACTCCTTCTACATCCATTTTCTCCTGCCCCTCTCTGTGTCAAACTCCTCTCACTGTCCATCCCCTCATCTTTCCTTCCTCTCTTCATCTTCTTGTCTCTCCACTTTCTGTCCATCGCGTTCTCTTCCCTTTCCCTGTCCATTTCCTTCTACCCCTGTCTCTGTACATCTTCTGAGAAATTCTGCCTGCTTGGCCCTAAACTAGAAGAAACTTCCAGAATGAAATTTTCACTTTGCAGTGGGGTGTGAGCTGATATGAAACTTACTGCCAGATTAAAACTGTATGCAGCACTGCGATTCGGACTTGGAACCGTTGCCTTTCGCGAACAAGTGGTCTGCCGACTTTTCTTTCATGAGTGGTTGTTGCCTTAACCGTTTTTTTTTTTAATTTTAAATTCATTTTTATTTCTTTCTTTAATAAATTTTGGTTTTTAAGTTTTTTGTTCATCACAAATGAAGAAATTTTACAATAATGACAAAGTGGAAAACGTACTGTACAATTTGAATAAGAAAGTCACTGTCACTTTTCCTCTTGCGACACTAACATGCTTTTTAATTTTTAATTTTTTTGCTTTACTTATTTATTTATTGCTTTTTTAATAAGTTAGTAGACTCACAAGGTCCAAACAATAGTGAACATTACTTAACTACAGTACAAAATGAAACCTATGTGACAGTGTTGTATTTTGTTAGTAAAAATATTAAACGAAATACAATCAAACTGAGGATACCCTTCAAGAAGTACAACATAAGAACAACGACCTCTCGAAAACATCGGAAAAAAACTCTGTTTGGTTGCAATTCTCCACAGTGGGGACCCAGGTTCGTCTTCTCTGAACACAGTCTGGTTCAAAGATCCATTTAGGGATTCAAGGCAGTGTCTACCGAATCAACTTCTCTTACCCGGCACTGCCAGCTGAGGGGTGGGGGTGTGGGGGGGAGGTATGGGTGCGAGGGTTTCGTGAATACGTCTGACGATATCTGGAATGGTACTGCAGTTGTACATGTCGTTCCTTTAGGAAAGCCCAAACGTCAAGCACATCTTTGAGACTGTCCCAAAACAGGTAGTACACAGAAAGCCCTTTAATTCAGTTCATCGCATGTGCCTTTGACTGAGGAAAGTAGGTCTTAACCGGGAGGAGGAGCATTCAGGATGCGATCGTGTGGCGCGGCATTCACACATCGGCGGAAGGTCCACATTCCACGCGATGTTCGTCAGTGTCTATCGCAAAACACCACATACGCATTGTGGAGTCGGCTAGAGCGATATCGTGCATTTACGTCTTTGTGGAAACTTTTCGTTAACCACGAGGTATCAGGTGGCGCGGATCTCTGTCGTAAAATATCTCTCGTGAATCGCTCACCAGACCACAGGCCTCCCAACTCCTGGGTGGCGTCTCTCAACCACATTCCGAGAGCGATTCGTCATCAACTGGCCGTACACATCACGCGCCGTAGATGCCCTAGTACAGGGGATACATATGCACAAAGCTATAATCTAGGAAACGTGTTTTGGTGTGGGAGAGCGCAGGCGTGATGTGAGCGAGTGCAGTATGGGGCAGGTAGGACAAAGGCGCCAGTTCCACAGTGAGGAGACCGGTGAAGCTGTGTCGACGATGGGTTCACATCTTGAGCATGGTGTTGATGTAAAGGGCCGCTGTGCGCGCTCGAACATTGATCCGTCCCAGTCCTCTGCGAGGGTGAGGGTGAGGACATTGTATCTCGTTATGAAGAGAAGCCCCTTACTAACGAAGTATCCGAAGGCCACTTGGATTTGCTGTGCCATCAGTGGAGTCATCGCTAGGATCTGCTCCAAATGAGGAATCTGGGACGCCATGTGGGCGTTAATGAAGGCGACATTTTCGCCCATAACTAAAGCTCCGAAAAGGTGGCCCCGGATGCCCATGAGAGCTTGTGAGGACGTTTATAGTTCAGCGCCGCCGTATACAGCAGACATCTTTGGTAAATACGATGGCCAAACACCGAAGTTTATCCATCGTCCGCGGCCGCCGGAGTGCCACATTCACGGCTGATTTACCCATGCACGGATACCGACTCGTACTCACAGAAGTTTGGAAGTTAGGAGGACTTTACTTCCACCAGTACCTCACCTCCTACCTTCCGAAGTTCTGAGTGAATGGGTCGTGAATCGTGCTTGGGTATCACTGTCGGTAGAGCATTTTCCAGCGAAAGTCAAAGGTCCCGATTTCGAGTCTCAGTGCGATAGACAGTTTCAGATGAAACGCACTGTAAATGTCATTGGGGGGGGGGGGGGGAACTGTGTGACCCGTCAGTGTATTGGAGATTATAATTTCCACACTTTCAGCAAAGCGAAAGATAGGTGTATACCGGAAGGCAACATGGCGGAGCTGAGGTACAAATAAGTTTTCCGTAGCATGTTAGGGAAACGTGAAAATAAACTCTGAATGCAATGAGTTTCAATAAAAATCACATAGGCAAGTGAAAAGAGGTGCTCCAATCAGTATCAGAGAGAGAGAGACAGAGAGAGAGCTTGCATATGAATTTGATGTACATGCTCTATAATTTACATGATCGCTTAACAATTTATGCCTCCCGCCGCCTTGATCCCCCTCACCCCCTGGTTGCTCCTCTCCTCTCCTATTCCCACCCCCTGCCACGTCTTCACTGTTGTGTCCCCCCTACCCTCCATCTCTAACACCCTTCATCTCCTTCCCAAGGTGGCTTCCATCAACTCCCCCTCCCAGATGATGCCCTCTCTCCCTCCATTTATCGCTCCTATCAACTGTGATCCTCACCCCCCTTCCTTTCCTCCATCCTTTTCTTGGGCTCCCTCTCCGCCCCTTCCATCCTCTTTTTTCCCCACCTACACTCTCTCTGTCCCCTTTTTCTCCCCCGAGTCCTTTTGCATTTCCCTCCTCTGCCTTTTCCCATTCCCTCTCGCGTCTGCCCTGCCCCCCCCCTTATAAGTCCTCTCCCTCCTTTGGTTCCCCCCTTTTCGTTTTTTCCTCTCCTCCCTCCTTGTTTTCCCTGTCACCTGTCCAGGTCCACCCTCCCCCCCCTCCCCCATCTGCTCTAGGCTATGGTGAGTCCTCTTTGTGCCGACATTTTAGTGCAGTGTTTACAGTGAGTGTTCAGTGTTGTGTGTGTTTTCCAAAGTGTTGCGAACGGCCATCCTACTGTCGCTGGGTGTGATTTTACATCTCTTGCGAACAGAAACCAGACTGTCGGCATGTTTTTTAATTGTCTGTCTACTATGTTACCTGTCTGCATCCTATGTATTTTATTCGCTTTGCCAACCCTTTGCTTTACGTTTTAACTTTCCACAATTTTCCACCGTTTTACAATTTAAGTCCCCGTTTTATCGCCAACTTTTATTGTTTCTTAACTTCTCCTTACATTTTAAAAAAGTCTGTAGGCTGCAGAACAGAGGGGAATCGAAATACCAAAAGGAAAAACAAAGAACAATTTATGACATAAAACGAAACGCTTTTACGTTCTATTAGGAAAAATTGGAAATCAAATTAGAAGAGCTGAAACGCTACTGGAAGTTTCCGGTGGTAGACACGTGTGCGTAACTAGTGTGAATGGGAAACGATGCCACGCAAACTCTGGCACGAGGCCAGCTGGCAGGCTGAGGTCTCTTCATCGTGCGTGTTGACTGAGGGCAGGCACGGCATATCGACGCCGCGATGGCACTCACTGCACTGCGGGCCGGGACAATGGATGGCCTCTGCGGCCGATTGTGCCCGCTATCGACAATTCAGCGAGCTATTAGCGCCAACGACTTGTTTCAGTCGGGCGAGTAAACACCGCGTCATACAACGTTGCTTTCCACCCTGAATTTCACAGCTTTTCCGACCGGCTGCCGTATCATACGAAATCTGGAGAGAGATTATCAGAGTACCATTCTGCTGGAAAAATGTCAGTCTTACTTAGTCTCTTTTTCTTAACTATCCTTTGTTGACTTACTTAGCTGGTTTCTAAAATCAAGGTCTCCCACCATATTTCATTATTACGTATTCATCTCCATATTAATTGTCAATAATGTCTTGTAATGACGTCACAGTTATTTTTGCAGTTTTTTATTTTACTTCAGGCAGCAACATCTCTATCTCTTTGTGGAAGGTCTGCCAAGAAGAACACGGGCTTGACGAAACGCTCGGCGTTGATCAATAGGGTTTTGATAGTTACCCAGCAGTAGTTTTTATTTTCACAAACGTGTATGGATGTGCACTATCGAACTGCTTTTATTTTAGGTTTCTTAGTTTTAGCTGCAATCATGACACGACGATCCGTGCCCGAGGCAGGATTCGAACCTGCGACCGTGGCGGTCGCGCGATTCCAGACCTTTGCGCCCAGAACCGCTCGCCCAACCCGGCCGGCGATCCCCGTCGGATTATTAGCGGTGACCAGGTAGATATTACACGGGATTCTCAGGTGAATGCGGTTGCATACTGGACCGAAATGTCGAACGTAGAACCTGCAGAGTATGGCGAAATGTCTCAGTCAGGTGACGAAAGTGAACGGGAGACCGCAGCAGAACGAAATGTAGGCGCTGCTGGTACGAGAAGCACCATCAGTGAGACTGCAAACCAGAATCACGAACGAAACGTCACAAAATGATGGAATCTCGTTCATCTAGTCGTGGAAGTGTTAGCGGCGGATCTCAGTTTGAGGCTTTCATGTAATTCATGCAAAAGGCAGAAAGGAAGAGGCAAGAGGCAGAAAGGAAGAGAGGAGAGACAGAGATAAAGAGACGGGAGGAAGAGGAGGAAAGACAAATCAGTCATAAAAACGGTCACAGACGGTATAGATTGAGTCAAGAAAGAGATCGCAGGAATCCAAGAAGAGCTAGAGAATGTCAAGAGAACGACAACAGAAACGCGTGAGGTCGCGAACCAGGTGAACCGCGATGCCAAAATAGCGCAATTGGTAGCGCAGGTAGCACGAAATGACGCAACAGTGGCCAAAGAACACGTTAAACTGGCAAGAACTGAGGTGTGTAAGACAAAAAATGCACTTGCAACTCTCCAGAAGCAAGGCAAAAGCATAGTTGAAGAAACGTAGGAAGAAATGAGTGAACCTGCGAAGCGAATCGAACAGATAGAAATCAAACAGGTCGAAATCCCTGAAGTTAAAGACCAGCAGACCCGAGTCGCCGCGCAACAAAACGAGTTGGCTAAGGACGTTCGGCAGGCACATGAGCGGGTAGCGCTATTGCAGACGCAATCTCATCCGGTAGAGCGCCATCGAGAGCATCACAGAAGTGAAGAAAATGTTTTGCGATTCTCCGAACTGCTATATGGGGACACACCCCCCTGCACATGGGCAAATGCAACAGAAATATTGTCCTGCCACGGCGAAGCCCGTAATAGAACACGCTCCGTCGGTAACACGCAGTATGTCAGAGACTGAGCCGCAGAATAATTGTACACGCCAACGGAGGTCAGAAACGTTATTCCGTGAATCTGACAACACGAGGCGATACCACAACAGTGCACGAGGATCGTTTGGGCACGGATACATGGAAACACGTGCTGCAGACGAGAGGGAAAATTCGTACGACGGATACTTCGATACTTTCGACCACCAACTTTCCTTGACTATCCAGAATTTTCAAGTCTACAAGGAGGCAAACAAAGCATTACATCCAAAAGACCTGGATGACACAGTACGATCACGTGCTACCAGAATCATGGCCACTGTAGTACAAGCTCCATTTTATCCGTGGTTTCATAGAAGGGTCGACTGCAGAACATATGCACTGAGTTGTGGAGGGTTGTCGCTCCTATAAAGAATTTAAGGACGCATTCCTTAGCACATGCTGGTCGCAAGAGACACAGGAATGGATAAAACAGGAGATCATGTTAGAAAAGGACTTAGAAGCGTAGGATTCCGCAGCCCTGTCGAATTCTTCGAATCCCTGGTCAAGAAGAACCGATTCTTGGATTATCATAATTTTCCATTTGTTATATTTCGGTGTTAATTTGTTTGGGTGTCATTTCCATTAGCTTTCAGCATGAATCCTTGTTGAACGTGGTCAAATGAGTTGCGTATTTGTGACATCTTCAAGCCAATATTCACTGCCAGGTGGCAGTTTGAATTAAAAATTCCGTTGCAATTTATACGAGTACGTCATCAGCAACTGGCACTTTTTGTGCCAAACCAAACCAGGCACGTTGCAAAACTGAGTACTCCAAACAACTGAGTACTGCTATTATTTTTCTGCACCTCTCAATTGTTGTCTGATTTCGGCTCTCAGGAGAGTAAGGTGATCTGTCATAATTTGACAGCAATTCAGCATCGTACTCTGTTGTAGCATTCTCGTAGGAGATCCTCCACAAGTATGACCATGCCCACTGAAATTGTTTCTGTTTACTTTCCGTTGTTTCTTGTACACTGGCCAAGGGTCGGATGTACGTCACTTTATGTTTTTAGTGGTGTCAAGACAGTAAAATGGCCTTAGAGCATGTGCGTCTCGATTTTCGGATGTGTTTCGTGTGCGTTAGTGATTCACGCTTTGGGCGTGTGTCGACGCAAAGACTCGGTGTGTTATGAGCCGTCGCCTGTCATGTAGTGTAGCCTGTCTCGTGGTGGAATTTTGCCAGTGCCATGTGAGCGCCGTCAGCGAAACATTGTGTATGGGGAATTAGCACGGATGCCGGCCGAAGTGGCCGTGCGGTTAAAGGCGCTGCAGTGTGGAACCGCAAGACCGCTACGGTCGCAGGTTCGAATCCTGCCTCGGGCATGGATGTTTGTGATGGCCTTAGGTTAGTTAGGTTTAACTAGTTCTAAGTTCTAGGGGACTAATGACCCTGAGCAGTTGAGTCCCATAGTGCTCAGAGCCATTTGAACCATTTTGAAATTAGCACGGACAAGTGCAAGTCACAGTAGAGTGGCGAACCCCAGACCGGGAAACAGAAAGCAAAAACGAAATGATGGACCATGGATCAGACTTATATATATATATATATATATATATATATATATATATATATATATATATATATAATGCAGTACGCTTGTGTTTCATTTCAGCAGCAGCGATTCTGACAGAGGAGACAGGAGGAATCCTTGTACTATGTAAAATTACGTGTACATAATCATAAATGCCACTACAAAGATTTCAGCAAATCACCAGCACATCAGTAAGTAGACGCACTTCCTGACCACTTCAGCGTCAGCAGACAACACTGCTGGACATAGAAAAAATAAAATCGGAGTATACAAGGAATAAAATGCATGAAATTTCGCTTTGTTAGTATTAGCAAAGGCATAGCGAAGTACAACAAGTTTGGTGGAGGTATAGAGGTAGCGCCAGCGTAAAATGAGGGTGCATGACAGCAGTAGAACTAATCAAAAGCTAATGAAAACACGTGCACACACAAACAACATTAACAGGGCCCTGCAGTCATTAAATTTATTTTTGGATATTGCGTCCTTAGTATTACTATATGTATACAAGGTGTTACAAAAAGGTACGGCCAAACTTTCAGGAAACATTCCTCACACACAAAGAAAGAAAATATGTTATGTGGACATGTGTCCGGAAACGCTTACTTTCCATGTTAGAGCTCATTTTATTACTTCTCTTCAAATCACATTAATCATGGAATGGAAACACACAGCAACAGAACGTACCAGCGTGACTTCAAACACTTTGTTACAGGAAATGTTCAAAATGTCCTCCGTTAGCGAGGATACATCCATCCACCCTCCGTCGCATGGAATCCCTGATGCGCTGATGCAGCCTTGGAGAATGGCGTATTGTATCACAGCCGTCCACAAGACGAGCACGAAGAGTCTCTACATTTGGTACCGGGATTGCGTAGACAAGAGCTTTCAAATGCCCCCATAAATGAAAGTCAAGAGGGTTGAGGTCAGGAGATCGTGGAGGCCATGTAATTGGTCCTCCTCTACCAATCTGTTGTTGGGAAGCGTACGAACACTTCGACTGAAATGTGCAGGAGCTTCATCGTGCATGGACAACATGTTGTGTCGTACGTGTAAAGGCACATGTTCTAGCAGCACAGGTAGAGTATCCCCTATGAAATCATGGCGGTGAATCGAGGAAGTACAGTACATACTGACGAAACTAAAATGAGCTCTAACATGGAAATTAAGCGTTTCCGGACACATGTCCACATGTCCACATAACATCTTTTCTTTATTTGTGTGTGAGGAATGTTTCCTGAAAGTTTGGCCGTACCTCTTTGTAACAGCCTGTATATTAAGCAAATTTTTTTCCACTCTACATTATTTTTTTCTGTAAATAGGAGAATATGACACTTGACTGCACTTGAGGATTGTACAGACTCCGGAACCAACATTAGAGACTGGACGTCATGGCCCATGCCCACAAGTGAAAGGCGAGTGGAGTGGGCTGCCGTAATAAGTCAGCTGTAGCAGCCCAGGTGCGGGGGACCGCCTGCTGCGACACAACCGGCCACTGACAGCTGATGCACCCACGTCATGCAGCCCGGTCGTCTACCAGTGGAGGCGACACGTCTCAAGCCAGCGCAGACAGTGGGATACAACCACGTGGCAACTGACACACCAGACTGCTAATTGTAGGACAAGCGAGTCGTGTGGCTCCACAGTCGACGTGAACACCGAGCTAACCAATTCAGTGGGGTGCCGAGAGTGACGTGTTCTGTCGACAAATGGCGAGCTAATCCGATGTCCCGCAGCTGGCAGGCATGTGTTCAAATGCAAAGGCGAATGGGCAGACTAGGGCTGTCCCACATCCCACTAACGCTGAATGGATTTCAACGACAGGGTGTGGGTTGCACAGCTGACTGTGGCCTGACCAGGATGAGGCAAAGGGTACAGCTGTGGTCCATAAGCTGCCCAAAATGCCAGTTGCCTCCTAGACACCAGATGCTGCCTTAGATGAGAGGGAATGCCAGAGACATCTGCCTCCACTTCTGCCACATCATGTTCTGAGTGAGAGGCCATTACACTTTGGCGCAAATTGCTGTTCTTCAAATCTACCATTGATGGTTTATGCACGTGCATAAGTGCCATGTTCTCAATTAGTGTGACATTTTCAATAGTAAAATTTGTCTCCCCATTGACCCTTGTGGAGGATAGGATACCTTCCCGTAATATCATAATGTAATATCTTTTTGTGACTTTGTAAGTATCAATTGAACTGTTTTGTTCGTGAGGTGTACCTTTTCTGCACATTTAGTAATGTTCTGATTATGTCCCTGTATTTGTTTTCATGTCACAGAAAATAATACATAAATTTACACAACTTAGGTACTAAGACAAACAGATTACACATATGATTTCCTTTTTCATTGAGAATATGAAAATGTATGTGTTTGATGATTGAGACCAAATGAGTGATAGAGCAGGGGTAAATCAATGAGCAGAAGACAGTTCATACTCCAGGATATTGTAGATGATTAGTGACTTTACACATCTCTTTATTCAGGATATGGTGTAAACAGGTATATTTCTTGCTGCAAAGCCTTTTAACCTCATATCAAATGTTTATTGGAAGTCTGTGATGTAGCAGTGACCCCTGGGGCTAATATAATTCATACTTCTCACTGCAATGTTTAAATGTACTATTGCTAGCTTGCAGCTTCATGTGAGTGAATGACCCTTGTAATAACTGAGGTCAAGATACGATATGTTTTAGCCATGGGCAATCATGATTGGCAAAGTTACCTCTTCACATACATTTGGGTTATCAGGATAAGATTCTCCTACTAGTTTCAGTGATTTCCACTGGTTTGTGTCCCACTAAACAACACTGAAGTGAGCGCTACCCATGCAAAAATCAACAGCAGGT
Organism: Schistocerca piceifrons; assembly: GCF_021461385.2. Taxonomy (NCBI): domain Eukaryota; kingdom Metazoa; phylum Arthropoda; class Insecta; order Orthoptera; family Acrididae; genus Schistocerca; species Schistocerca piceifrons. The sequence continues at coordinate 786,757,217 of NC_060138.1, forward strand.
AGAGAGCAGTAAGAGAGGACAAGTTACACTCTCACCTATTTTTCGCATACAGAAAATTATTGAACATTTCATTACAACCTGATGCACCTTGAGCAAGGTTCTAGAAAGGTAACGGCCTTAGCAGATGTTGATGGAGCCTGTTAGGGCACTAAAAGCACGTCATGGGGTGTTTTTATGATTCTTAGCCCATAGAAATGGCATGTTAGGAGATGAAAGCAACTGGCAGTGAGCCCATCCCATGGTAAATCTTGATGTACAGGTCCACAGCCATACAGGGCAGACAGGGCAGCCCCTCATCAAGATAGGTCTCCAGCATAACAATGCCATGCTACTGCCATGGCATCATCAGAAGCATGCGCTGGGGCGACAGTCTGAAGGAATGCGTCTACACAGTGGAGTTGTAAACTGGGCATTGTGTGTAGAGACCTGTGTAATAAAAATTCACCTGTTTGTGTGTTCACCAATAGTGCAAATAGGCCAGTGAACCATTTGCCCTGGGCGCCACGGTTGTATAAGAAAAATCCTACTTAGGAGAAACGTTTGGAGATAGAATCTTTATTACACCTCATAGCTAGGACTAACAAGTTCCAAGGCGCAGGTGATATAAATAAAGATCTTTGAGATTGTATATGTTTGCTTGTTGCCGTGGAAACGGACACTACTTTGGAAAAAATCATCTTCCACCTCTGCGAAAACTTAGAAAAAAACAGTAATTGGCGGTTTCTTTCTTTCCAGAGACGCAGGTTTCTTAAGTCATGCCCTGGTTCGACATGAGTTTGTGTTGTCGTGTGGGAGGGGAGATTTTGCGCCTCCAGAGTCTTGTGATTAGCTCGAGACGGGATGGAGGCAGTGTCGGTTCGTGCACTTTGCGGTAAAACGGATTTTTTTTTTCTGGAGAGGTGCGAGGCACTCCGGTGGGAGACTATGGTCTGGAAGCATTTCTGGGTGAAGCTCTGGTATGTGTGATTGGTACTTGGGATCTGTCCTGAGACTTTCTTCACCTGCGAGTAGTTTGGACTGGGGAACCTGTGGTGAAGTTCTTACTGTGCCGACAGTGTGACTTCAGACGTCTCAGACTACTCGTTTTCTGAAGGGACACTTATTCTTTTTTGGTTTACCAGACTTGACGTTTGGTATCCTTGTGTACTCTGTCGTATGAGTAAGCCAGATTGGTTCAAAAAATGGCTCTGAGCACTATGGAACTTAACATCTGAGGTCATCAGTCCCCTAGAACTTAGAACTACTTAAACCTAAATAACCTATGGACGTCAAACACATCCATGTCCGATGCAGGATTCGAACCTGCGACCGTAGCAGTCGCGCGGTTCCAGACTTAAGCGCCTAGAACCTCTCGGCCACAGCAGCCGGTGCCAAATTGGTCTCTGCTACACCCAGCGAACGGGTGTGACACACTGAAATCTTCGATGATTTCAGGGCTCTGGTAGAGAGTAAATTGCGATCCGTCTGCCTGATCTCTAGAGTCTGAGATGTTTGAATTTCTTTCGTAGCCGCTATAGATTCACAGGTGCCACCTTCACATCTCATCTCTGCCGCACACATCTACATCTACATCTACATTCATACTCCGCAAGCCACCTGACGGTGTGTGGCGGAGGGTACATTGAGTACCTCTAACGGTTCTCCCTTCTATTTCACTCTCGTATTGTTCGTAGAAAGAAAGATTGTCGGCATGCCTCTGTGTGGGCTCTAATCTCTCTGATTTTATCCTCAAGGTCTCTTCGCGAGATATACGTGGGAGAGCAATATACTGCTTCACTTCTCGGTGAAGGTATGTTCTCGAAACTTCAACAAAAGCCCGTACCGAGCTACTGAGTGTCTCCCCTGCAGAGTCTTCCACAGGAGTTTATCTATCATCTCCGAAACGCTTTCGCGATTACTAAATGATCCTGTCACGAAGCGCGCTGCTCTCTGTTAGATCTCTTCTATCAACGGATCCCACAATGGTGAGCAGTATTCAAGCAGCGGGCGAACAAGTGTACTGTAACCTACTTTCTTTGTTTTCGGACTGCATTTCTTTAGGATTCTTCCAATGAAACTCAGTCTGGCATCTGCTTTACCGACGATTAATTTTATATGGTCATTCCATTTTAAATCATTCCTAATGCCTACCCCCAGGTAATTTATGGAATTAACTGCTTCCAGTAGCTGTCCTGCTATATTGTACCTAAACGATAAAGTATCTTTCTTTCTATGTATTCGCAGCACATTACACTTGTCTACATTGAGATTCAATTGCCATTCCCTGCACCATGCGTCAATTCATTGCAGATCCTCCTGCATTTCAGTACAATTTTACATTGTTACAACCTCTCGATATACTACAGCATCATCCGAAAAAGCCTCAGTGAACTTCCGATGTTATCCACAAAATCATTTATACACTCCTGGAAATGGAAAAAAGAACACATTGACACCGGTGTGTCAGACCCACCATACTTGCTCCGGACACTGCGAGAGGGCTGTACAAGCAATGATCACACGCACGGCACAGCGGACACACCAGGAACCGCGGTATTGGCCGTCGAATGGCGCTAGCTGCGCAGCATTTGTGCACCGCCGCCGTCAGTGTCAGCCAGTTTGCCGTGGCATACGGAGCTCCATCGCAGTCTTTAACACTGGTAGCATGCCGCGACAGCGTGGACGTGAACCGTATGTGCAGTTGACGGACTTTGAGCGAGGGCGTATAGTGGGCATGCGGGAGGCCGGGTGGACGTACCGCCGAATTGCTCAACACGTGGGGCGTGACGTCTCCACAGTACATCGATGTTGTCGCCAGTGGTCGGCGGAAGGTGCACGTGCCCGTCGACCTGGGACCGGACCGCAGCGACGCACGGATGCACGCCAAGACCGTAGGATCCTACGCAGTGCCGTAGGGGACCGCACCGCCACTTCCCAGCAAATTAGGGACACTGTTGCTCCTGGGGTATCGGCGAGGACCATTCGCAACCGTCTCCATGAAGCTGGGCTACGGTCCCGCACACCGTTAGGCCGTCTTCCGCTCACGCCCCAACATCGTGCAGCCCGCCTCCAAGTGGTGTCGCGACAGGCGTGAATGGAGGGACGAATGGAGACGTGTCGTCTTCAGCGATGAGAGTCGCTTCTGCCTTGGTGCCAATGATGGTCGTATGCGTGTTTGGCGCCGTGCAGGTGAGCGCCACAATCAGGACTGCATACGACCGAGGCACACAGGGCCAACACCCGGCATCATGGTGTGGGGAGCGATCTCCTACACTGGCCGTACACCACTGGTGATCGTCGAGGGGACACTGAATAGTGCACGGTACATCGAAACCGTCATCGAACCCATCGTTCTACCATTCCTAGACCGGCAAGGGAACTTGCTGTTCCAACAGGACAATGCACGTCCGCATGTATCCCGTGCCACCCAACGTGCTCTAGAAGGTGTAAGTCAACTACCCTGGCCAGCAAGATCTCCGGATCTGTCCCCCATTGAGCATGTTTGGGACTGCATGAAGCGTCGTCTCACGCGGTCTGCACGTCCAGCACGAACGCTGGTCCAACTGAGGCGCCAGGTGGAAATGGCATGGCAAGCCGTTCCACAGGACTACATCCAGCATCTCTACGATCGTCTCCATGGGAGAATAGCAGCCTGCATTGCTGCGAAAGGTGGATATACACTGTACTAGTGCCGACATTGTGCATGCTCTGTTGCCTGTGTCTATGTGCCTGTGGTTCTGTCAGTGTGATCATGTGATGTATCTGACCCCAGGAATGTGTCAATAAAGTTTCCCCTTCCTGGGACAATGAATTCACGGTGTTCTTATTTCAATTTCCAGGAGTGTATATATTGTGAATGGCAACGGTCCTACGACACTCCCCTGCAAACACCTGAAATCACTCTTACTTCGGAAGACTTCTCTCCATTGAGAATGACATGCTGCGTTCTGTTATCTAGGAACTCTTCAATCCAATCACACAATTGGTCTGATAGTCCATATGCTCTTACTTTGTTCATTAAACGGCTGTGGGGAACTGTATCAAACGCCTTGCGGAAGTCAAGAAACACGGCATCTACCTGGGAACCCGTGTCTATGGCCCTCTGAGTCTCGTGGACGAATAGCGCGAGCTCGGTTTCACACGATCGTCTGTTTCGTCACCCATGCTGACTCCGGCAGAGTAGATTTCTAGTCTCCAGAAAAGTCTGTTCCAAAATTCTACAACTGATCGACGTTAGAGATGTAGGTCCTGCACATCTGCTCGACGTCCCTTCTTGAAAACGAGTATGTGCCCTTTTCCAATCTTTCGGAACGCTACGCTCTTCTAGGGACCTACGGTACACCGCTGCAAGAAGGGGGGCAAGTTCCTTCGCATTCTCTGTGAAAAACCGAACTGGTATCCCATCAGGTCCAGCGGCCTTTCCTCTTTTGAGTGATTTTAATTGTTTTTCTATCTCTCTGTCATCCATTTCGATATCTACCATTTTGTCATCTGTGCGACAATCTAGAGAAGGAATTACAGTGCAGTCTTCCTCTGTGATAGAGCTTTGGGAAAACACATTTAGTATTTCGTCCTTTGTCATCCTCTGTTTCAGTGTCATTTCGGTCACAGAGTGTCTGGACATTTTGTTTTGATCCACCTACCGCTTTGACATCAGACCAAAATTTCTTAGGATTTTCTACCAAGTCAGCACATAGAACTTTACTTTCGAATTCGTTGAACGCCACTCGCATAGCCGTCCTCACACTACATTTCGCTTCCTGTAATTTTTGTTTGCCTGCAAGGCTTTGCCTATGTTTATGTATGCTGTGAAGTTCCCTTTGCTTCCGTAGCAGTTTTCTAATTCTGTTGTTATACCACTGTGGCTCTTTACCATCTCTTACGATTTTGCTTGGCATATACTCATCTAATGCATATTGTACGATGGTTCTGAACTTTGTCCACTGATCCTCAACACTATCTGTACTTGAGATAAAATTTTTGTGTTGAGCCGACAGGTACTCTGAAATCTGATTTTGTCACTTTTGCTAAACAGAAAAATGTTCATACCTTTTTTTAATATTTCTATTTACGGCTGAAATCACCGATGTTGTAACCGCTTTATGATCGCTGGTTCCCTGTTCTGCGTTAACTGTTTCAAATAGTTCGGGTCTGTTTGTCACCAGAAGGTCTAATATGTTATCACTACAAGTCGGTTCTCTGTTTATCTGCTCAAGGTAGTTTTCAGATAATGCACTGCCACCGGTTATAAACGTTTGAGTATCCCAGTCTATATCCGGTAAATTAAAATCTCCACCCAAAACTATAACATGGTCAGGAAATCTACTCGAAGTATTTTCCAAATTTTCCTTCGGATGTTCTGCCACAACAGCTGCTGAGCCAGAGAACCTATAGAGACATCCAATTACCATGTTTGAGCCTGCCTTACCAGCGACTTTCACCCAAATTATTTCACATTTCGGATCTCGGTAAATTTCCTTCGATACTATTGCACTTCTTATCGCTATAAACACGCCTCCCCCTTCACTGTACAGCCTGTCTCTGCAGTATACATTCCAATCTGAGTTTAGAATTTCATTACTGTTTACATCTGGTTTCAGCCAACTTTCCGTCACTAGTACTATGTGGGCATTGTGACTGTTTATTAATGAGAGCAGTTATGGGACCATTTTATAGATGCTTCTGCAGTTTACTATTACCACATTAATATTGTCATTCCCTGTTGCGTTTTAGCTACTGCTACCTTGTCGCGTCTCAGGAGGCGTCTTGTCGGGCCTAGGGAGGGAATTCTCTAATCTAAAAACCCCACATGTGCACTCCACACATACTCCGCTACCCTTGTAGCCGCCTCCTGCGTGTAGTGCACGCCTGACCTATTCAGGGGGACCCTACATTTCTCCACCTGATGGCGGAGGTCGAGAAATTTGCACCCCAGATCTCCGCAGAATCGTCTGAGCCTCTGGTTTAAGCCTTCCACTCGGCTCCAAACCAGAGGACCGCGATCGGTTCTGGGAATGACACTACAAATAGAATGAGATTTTCACTCTGCAGCGGAGTGTGCGCTGATATGAAACTTCCTGGCAGATTAAAACTGTGTGCCCGACCGAGACTCGAACTCGGGACCTTTGCCTTTCGTGGGCAAGTGCTCTACCAACTGAGCTACCGAAGCACGACTCACGGCCGGTCCTCACAGCTTCACTTCTGCCAGTATCTCGTCTCCTACCTTCCAAACTTTACAGAAGCTCTCCTGAAAGAAGGGATACGCAGGGGTTCGCAGGAGAGCTTCTGTAAAGTTTGGAAGGTAGGAGACGAGATACTGGCAGAAGTGAAGCTGTGAGGACCGGGTGTGAGTCGTGCTTCGGTAGCTCAGATGGTAGAGCACTTGCCCGCGAAAGGCAAAGGTCCCGAGTTCGAGTCTCGGTCGTGCACACAGTTTTAATCTGCCAGGAAGTTTTGACACTACAAATAGTTAGCTGAGATTCAACCCTGCGAGTGAGGCTTTCCGCCTTCACCAACTCCTCCAACGGCCTGTATGAACTGAGGATGGCCTCTGAATCCAGACGGCAGCAGTCTTTGGTGCCGACATGAGCAACAATTTGGAGTCGGGTGCACCCAGTGCTCTCTATCGCCACCGGCAGGGCCTCCTCCACATCTCGGATGAGACCCCCCAGCCAGCAGACAGAGTGAACACTGGCCTTCTTCCTCGATCTTTCCGCTATTTCCCTTAGGGGCTCCATCACCCCCCTTACATTCGAGCTCCCAATAACTAATAAACCCCTCCCCCCTGCTCGGACTCGCTGAAGGAGCTGCCACATGTCCACTCACGGGCAGAGAGGTGGATGACACACGGCCTGCCTCCACATTGACCCTCCGCCTCGTACGACGTGATCGCCGTTGAACCCGCCACTCCCCTTGGGGAGAGGGTGGCTCAATCGCGCCCGGTACCCATGAAGATGTCTCGACACACGGGGACCGTGGGTGAAGCATGTAACACCTGGGATCTACCATGCGATGCACCAGACTCCCTACTGCAGCTACACTCCGAGGCAGCAGCCTGAAGACGGCTGACCGCGGCCATCAGCACGTTCAGCTGTTCGCGAACAGTGGCCAGCTTCTCCTGCATCCGAACACAGCAGTCACACATGCTATCCATCCTAAGAAATCAACAATTTACTGTAAACAGTTAAGTAATCAACTTTCATGTAGACTGCTAATTCACTAAAGGCGGATGATAGCTGACTAAACTGTGGTTTCTGGACACTTCTTGTTGGAAATAATGAAAATAAGCACTAACTGTCTCTGGACTGTATTCAAAATAAACACGAAATCTATGGAACGCTATTACTAGTACTCGAAAATTAAAGCTTCCTAAAAGCAAAAACACACGCAAAAGAAGTGACAAGTAAGAAAAACACAATTAATACTTAAATTTACGTAGCTTGCTGCACAGGAGATGTGAAGCAGACGACAGTTACGACGCCAGCTGCAAGTTACTTCGCCACATGAAGCAAACAGGGTAACGTACTGCAGCTCTGGCATTGTCAGGGCGTACAGATCTCAATCGCTACTTGCTCTCAGCAGCACCTATGTAGAGAAACCTGAATAGATTTGATCAATCAAAGCCTGCTCAGCTTCAGATCAATTCAGATTGCGTTTTGGGCCAGAGTACTTGACTCACTCCACTAGTTAAACTGTCTCCGCCACCTAGGATCCTTGTCCAGTATCGTCTTAAACCACCTGCTAGTTGTTTACGGTATTCAACCAATAACTTATTTAGCATAATTTATGTCTGTTTTTATGAAAATAAATGTTGTTAGTAATCTGAATTTCGTCTATATTCTCAATCATTTATTTAGTCCCACCAGGGTTACCTTTCACAGTTATGCAGCACATCGATATCCTGCGCATAACGACGTCTGTTGTGCTTCGTTTGATCCATGGGGTGATCATGAGGATTATCGTAAATGGGTGTCGTCTGGCCCCGTCCGTATCATCAGGTGCGTCAGACAGGGTTATTCTCTTTCTGCCAAGTTATTTCCCATTGCTCTCGAACCAGCTCTTCACGGACTGTGGAGACACTTGGAAGGACGGAAGGACTTAGCGACCACTCCGTGACCTGTTGATGCGGTGCATAGTCTGATGATGTGATGTTCTTAGCACGGACTGGTGACGAAATACAAACGGCGCTTTCCTGGCTCCAAGAGTGTGGGGCGGTGGCAGGCAATGTGATCAACCTCCGGAGATACCGCTACATGGTGGTGGGACGAGGCATGGCTGCAGAATTGGATGTACCCCTGACAAAGGTCCCAATGCCCAAATGTTTAGGGATATCGCTCCATCGACAAATACAACGTATGGCGACCGTTACGTATTGTAAGGTATTAGGACGACTCCACATAGACGTTCGCCTCAACAAATTCAGATCGCTGAGCGTCTTGCAACATGCTCAATACATCAATGTGTACATGACTTTTCACCTTAACCATTACGCCCACGTATTAAAGATGACTGACGCGATGGCTTCCAGGATACAGGCAGTGTTTGGACACGTGGTGAACGCTGGTTCCATTTTTAAGATTCGTTTTGTTACTCTTACTTTACCCTTCCACAATGGATGTGTTGGGCTCACCCACGTCAAGCATAGAGTGTTGGCACTATACCTTCGCTCAATGCGGCGACTCTGGCTTTCACCAAGAGACAATCTTCCTGGCATCCTGACAGCAGATGTGGCCCCACACATGCTTGTTCCCACCGGTGCCTGTTGCACATTTATCATCCTCGCTGTCACATATTAGGAAGTTTTTTTTTTTTGTGGAGCACAGCTATATGTTGGGGGTTATACTGGAGACACGGAATCTGACAGCAAAGATTTATTATAGTGTTCTCCGACTATGGAATCCGACTAACGACAATGCACGACGCCACCCCACGGTCGACTCCACGTGGGTTTGACGAGCCATCCATGCATCCATCCTGTTGATCTGTGTTGATCTAACCACTATGGGACTTAACATTTGAGGTCATCAGTCCTCTAGACTTAGAACTACTTAAACCTAACTAGCCTAAGGACATAACACACATCCATACCCGATGCAGGATTCGAACCTGCGACCGTAGCAGCAGCGCGGTTCCAGACTGTAGCGCCTAGAACCGCTCGGCCACAGTGGCCGGCAGCTGTGCTGCGGCTCGCGTTGGTGCCGTGTGTAGGTTTCTGCCAGACGGTATCGTTTAGTTGGCATGGTTGTGTTGTTTTTCTTCTTCTCATGTTCACTGGAGCCACTCGGTTTCGTAAGCGTTGCCTGTCCGCTAGTGACAGCAGCGGTGCTTATCGGCATGTAATTCTGTTGCCCTATCTTTGGAGCGACCTCGTTCCTTTCCCGTGTGGTGTGAGTGGGGAGTTCGGTTGGGGATGCAGGAGCAGCGAGGTCCGCGCAGAGCGACAACACGCCGGGACCGCTGGTGGAGTATATGGTGTGCCGGATCGTAGGGCAGTGGTCATGAGGGTCCCCGACCTCGTAGAAACCGGATTCTGCATATTTAAGTTGAGTGCATTGCAGTTCGCGTAGAGGAACCTCCACCAATGCGAAATCTTGCGATTCTCCATTGACTTGTGTTCGTGTTACTGGTCGTAGTGTCGCCTAGGCGAAAATCAGCGAGTGCAGTACCTGGGGAAGGCGGATCTGATTAGCCTTATTGAGCTTCTAATTACTATTTACTATTTTTAGCTTCTTACATTGTTAAGTTCAACCAGCGGTATTTTTACTGTCTCGTTGAAGCTAACGCCCCAGTTACCTGCCCTGGGGGTTGGTGTATGTAACGGCAGTGTACATTTCCTCGCCTTGCCGCCGCTGTCCGGTGAGGTGTGTAAGTTTGACAGTTTCTAGATTGCAGGTTGGGTGGCGTTCTTCTGCTTTAGTCGCAGTCATTCCTTCTTGTTCCAGGCGCTCTAAGCACAGTATTCTGTGGGTGGAGCCCAGACCACCAGTTCCGGCTTTGGCGCAATTTTACATCTTGCATTTTTTTTGTTGGATGTCAGGTAGCCTCACCAAGATCATCATTAGTCGCTCGTTTGACTGCCACTAGTCCGAGTTACCATCTCGTGAGCTGAATGCAACTCTTGGCTGCCTTTCTCTTCGCTCGCGAAAGTGTTTTTGGTGTGACCTACTCAGAGGTTGGAGACCGTCTGTCACTGGCCTTGTGTTTTATTTTATTACTGTATTATTAAGTTACCATCATTTGGTGATGTTTGTTTTTTTCTTTAAATTAACTTTTGCTATCCCATTTATGTTCGACAGTATATTTATTAAATTTTTTTATAACTGACATTTTGGCGTTACGAGGCCTTCAGCCGTGATTGTGGTGACTTGCTTTAAAATTCTGATTGCGACCTCATTGGCTTGTTTTCAAAAATTATTTGCTGCCTGTATTTTATCTATGTTTGCCAGAATTTTTAACAATTGCTGTTTTGGGCGTTAAAGGCCTTCAGTCGTGACAGTGGTTACTTGCCATAAAATTATGATTGCGACCACATTAGCTTGTTTTCTCAAATTATCTGCTGTCTGTATTTTATGTACGTTTGTTTGATTTTTAATAATTGCCATTTTGGGCATTACAGGCATTCAGCTGTTTTTATGGTTACTTGCTTTAAAATTCTGGTTGCCACCACATTGGGTTGTTTTCAAAAAAAATTTGCTATATGCATTTTATGTATGTTTGCTAAATTTTTTTAATAATTGCCATTTTGGGGGTTAAAGGCCTTCAGCCGTAATTGTGGTTACTTGCCTTAAAATTCTGATTGCGACCACATTGGGTTGTCTTCAAAATTATTGGCTGTCTTTACTTTATATATTTGTTAAATTTTAAAGAATTGCCATTTTGGCATTAAAAGGCCTTCAGCCGTGATTGTCGTGACTTGCTTTAAAATTCTAATTGCGACCTGATTGGTTTGTTTTCAAAAATTATTTATTAAAATAAATGAATGAAATTGCAAATCAAACCAATAGTAACTGGTTCGGGCCCCGTTCACAATTGTAAACCAATCCTGCCATCCTTAACTACCAGCTTTCACTGGTAGCAGAGCGTGGTTATGATTGTAATATCACCTTTCAGTTACTATTGGTTGAACTGGTTAAGCCTTGTTACTGTTGTACGTTTTCTGTCTTTGTTGTTTGGTTCTGTTTTAGGGAATCAGTTCTGTAATTGCGGTCAGGCAGTCCCCTGGGATCGGCCTATTGAGGAAGGACCACCTCATGTATGAGCTGGCGATAAGTCACCAGCCTGCTGAGGGCAGTGTTCCGGACTTAGCAGCCCGCTTGAGTGCTACCATTCTTCAGCCAGTTGACGTCACGCCGGGTGTTGTGGGTGAGACAAAGGCAGCCATTGAGTTTTTGTTTAAAGCTGTTAGGAGTCTCGAGGACAATATTGGCTTTTTAGAAGGCACTCAACCTAGTGGCAGTCAGTTATTCAGAGTGCGAGGGCAGTTGGTACATTTAGCCAACCAGATATTTGACTTAAGGGCATTAAAATTAGAGGATCGTGATAAGGAATCGACCGTTGAATTTGGGTCCTAGGTTAATGAACTGCACTTTAAGGTCACATGTTTAGAGCTTGATGGGAAGAGGACCGGAGAGCAGGATTTGTTACCTTCTGGGCGCTGCATTAGCGAGCCCGGGAATAACGCCCTTATGTCCTTCGAGGGGTTAGTCAGGGCGTTTGATAAATTGCCTAATCCCATGGTGCATCAGTTTCGAGACATCATAGAAATAGCTATAGACAGACTTGAGCAAATTGAAAGGTTGTTATGGTTGTTGGTTCGCTTTGAGCAACATGCTTATGGGTTTGGTGTTTTGCATCAGGTAATTTTGTCTCTATTGTATCCTTTAAATAGAGGCGAATTGATGACTCTGGTATCCAGGGCCATGGCAGAAGGGTTTTCACTGCAGCAGTTGAAGGAGCTTTTGATTAGCAAAAGATTCGTAAAAAGCTCTAGTGTCGCTACGTTTGGCAGATGCAGGAAGATAGCGAGGAGTTGCATCAATACGTGGAAAGTGTTAAGACGGCCTGTTTGGCCTTGTTAGTCGACTTCCTGAATGGGAGTTAGTGTGAATTGTTCAAATGGCTCTGAGCACTATGGGACTCAACTGCTGTGGTTATCGGTCCCCTAGAACTTAGAACTACTTAAACCTAACTAACCTAAGGACATCACACACATCCATGCCCGAGGCAGGATTCGAACCTGCGACCGTAGCAGTCGCACGGTTCCGGACTGCGCGCCTAGAACCGCGAGACCACCGCGGCCGGCAGTGTGAATTGTCCTGAGGGGAATGAGAGATGGCGGATAAGTCATTTTTTTTTTTTTTTTCGTGGGAAGAACTGTGTGCCGCCTTTGTAGCGATATCCGCATTGCCACTCTCGGACGATAGACACTGTGAAGTTAAAGTTCAGCCCATTGGCGTCACCGAGTGGAACTCCCGATTACCACCATCAGCTGAATCTGCTAAAGAGGAATCGCGTCGTTGTTTCAGGTGCGGTCGAACTGGGCATTTAGTTTGTATTTGCGTTCAGCGGCGGACAACCAGAGTTAATAAATCACGTCCGGCTGGGCAGCGACCCCGGTATGGAGCCTTTAAACACTGGTGTGCCCGTGTCGCTGCTCCATCATCACCCCGACTGCCTAATATTTGTTCTAGAGTAGGTGGTGAACCTTTTTGTGCCCTTTTGCATTCTGGTATCTGCTTTTCATTGTTGAGCTTGGAATGTTTTCTTGAATTTGGTCATATTGCAAGATTTAGGCCCGTCCTTTCTTCAGAGCAGAGTTGTCGGGTTGTCAATGGGAAGGTGTTGCCTCTGCAGGGTTGGGTCCGAGGCAGTATCTCGGTTAGTGATTCCTCGTGGCCCTTGTTTTGGCCTTGGTTAAGGAGCTGTTCGTTGATTTGATTTTGGGATGTGATTTAATCGGTAAAATTGGTCGTGTTTTCGATTATTCGGCTTACACCTTTTTCTTTAAGTTCGCTTCTGATCAGAAATCTGGCTTATGTGAGTGTACTAAACGTAGGGTGCATCAAGATGCGGGAATGTTGGCTGTTGATGCTAATGTTAGTGAGTTTGATCTCACCCATCTGAACTAAGGGGTTTGTTGGAGAGGTTCCCAGAGCTTCTCTGTGATAGACTGGGGGTTACTAATGTTCTTGACTACCATATTCGTCTGTCTGACCATATTCCCCTCAGGCAGTCCCCATATCGCCATATAAGGGAAAAGATCTCCAAAATGCTTGAGCAGGGAGTTATTAGGCCTTCTACATCCGCTTATGCCTTCCCTATATTCCCCTTTCCTACGGATCAGGGGCGGGACTTTCGGCCTGTTGTTGACTAGCGTCGCCTAAATGAGAAGGTCGTCCTTGAATTGGCTCCTTTACCTGATCTTCATAACTCCTTTACTTAGTTTGCCGGGGCTAATTGGTTTACTGTGCTCGGCCTGAATCAAGACTACTATCAGATTCCCTTAGCCGAGGAATGTAAAGACGTTACAGCATTTTGTACTCACTGGAATGTGTTTGAATTTAATAGGTCCCCTTTGGTTTGGCTACTGGCACAACCGTCCTTACTCGTTTGCTGGATAATATTCTTGGAGACTTGAAATTAGTCTGTGTTTACAGTTACCTGGACGATCTGGTAATCTATAGTCTTTCGTTTCAAGAGCATTTGGAGCATATTCAGCAAGGTTGCAAGGGGCTGCTTAACTGTTAAACCCAATAAGGTGACATTAGCCACGCAGCAGGTATCCTTGTTGGTCACCAAGTATCAGGATAGAGTACTCGCATCGATCAGGAGTGGGCTAAGGCCTTGAGAGCCCTTCCGCCGCCCACTGATAAGCGGGGGATTGTCAAGTTCGTAGGGATGGCAAATTATTTTAAGCGTTTTGTCCTTAATTTTGCTCAGTTGGCGGCTCCTATAAATGAACTGCGCCGAAAAGGGGTGCGTTTTGAGTGGGGACCTGCTCAGGAGGCCGCGTTTGAGCATATGAAGGCGGCCGTAGCCAACCTTCTCGTTCTCGAAGTGCCTGATTTCAGTAATAAATTTATCGTCCAAACCGGCGCAACGAATGCGGGAATTTCAGCAGTCTAACCCCTGAAGTTCGAAGGTCAAAGGCAGCCATTAGCATACGCATCTCGTCAGTTAACCAGCGCTGAGCTCAAATATTCTGTTTGCGAATGTGAGGCATTGGCCGTCTTGTTCGCGCTGGATAAATACCGGTTTTATCTCGAACATAAAGTATTTCAGCTAGAGACCGACAATCAATCCTTAAGCTGGGTGCTAACCAGGCCACGATTTCATGGTCGAGCGGCTGCTGATAACCCACACATCACGGCTGTAAATGCCAAACGACGCCTCGCTTGGTGTAAGGAGTGTAAACATTGTACGACTAACAGTGGAAAAACGTTATGTGGAGTGACGAATCACGGTACACAATGTGGCGTTCCGATGACAGGGTGTGGGTATGGCGAATGCCCGGTGAATGTCATCTGCCAGCGTTGTGTAGTGCCAACAGTAAAATTCGGAGGCGGTGGTGTTATGGTGTAGTCGTATTTTTCATGGAGAGGGCTTGCACCCTTTTTGTTTTCCGTGGCAGTATCACAGTACAGGTCTACATTAATGTTCTAAGCACCTTCTTCCTTTCCATCGTTGAAGAGCAATTCGGGGATGGCGCTTGCATCTTTCAACACGATCGAGCACTTGTCCATAATACACGGCCTGTGGCGGAGTGGTTACACGACAATAACATCCCTGTAATGGACTGGCCTGCACAGAGTCCTGACCTGATTCCTGAGGAACACCTTTAGGATATTTTGGAACGCCGACTTCGTGCCAGGCCTGAACTGCCATTCGCCAAGAAACCCTCTAGCACCTGATTGAACGTGTGCCTGCGAGAGTGGAAGCTCTCATCAAGGCTAAGGGTGGGCCAACTCCATACTCAATTCCAGCATTACCGATAGAGGACGCCACGATATTGTAAGTCATTTTCAGTCAGGTGTCCAGGTATATATCATTTGTTAGCAAACACGAAAGTAGTATTTGTGCTTTATTGGTTTATGATTAGCGTACTACTGCACAGTCTGAATTTGCAATACCAATAAACACGACATAGGGTCAGAGGGAGTTGAGCAGAGATTAATAGAGGTGTGGGAGGAAATGGACATAGAAAATGGGAAGGAGATGGACTGCGAGAGGGACAAGAGGATGTAGAGAGAGAGGGGGGAGTGCAGAAGATGGACAGATAAAGAGGGAGGAGGTGATGGACAGAGAGAGTGGGACGGAGGAGGAGATGGACAAAGAAAGGGGGAGGGGAGATGGATAGAGACAGAAGAGAGAAAGAGATTAGGAAGTACAATCATTACGACCGCTCCCCACCACGATATCGGATGCCACCTGGTGGCGTTGCGGGAATGTGACGTGGCAACAGAAGTATGTAAGCGGAGCAGACACGGAAGCGGGAACGCCATAGCGGAGGTAAGGGCTGCAAATGAAGAAATCCATTGAGATAAGCAACTTTGAGAAAGATCAGATTGTTATAACGCAGAACCTGTGAACGAGTATCTCAAAAATGGCGAAGCTGGTAAAATGTTCTCAAACTACTGTGTCTGTAAAACAGAACAGATGGTGATTTGTGGCATCTCTGCCCAAAAAACACACAGCTGGTACACGCATACGTGTTTCGGAGCACACCGTTCGTCGCACATTGTTGAACACGGAGCTCCAGAGCATTCCATCCGTACGTGTTCACGTTTTGACCCAACAACATCGTCAATCACGATTGCACTGGTCACGGGACCATCGGAATTCGACCGTCGGTCAATGGAAACGTGTCGGCTCTTTGGGTGAATGATATTTTTGCGACACTAGGTCGCTGGTCGTCTCCACAAACACTGTCATCAAGATGAACAGCGGCTCGAAACGTGCAGCGCGCCACGAAAGCACGCTGGTGGGAGCAGTATTATGCTATGGGAGACATTCTCCTGCGCTAGCATGTGACCTGTGGTAGTAATCGAAGACACGCTGACAGCTGCGAACCACCTACAGCCCTTCATGTTTGATGTCTTCACCGACGGCGATGTCAGCAGTATAATTGTCCATGTTTTTGAGACAGTATCTCGCTGCAGTGGTCCGAGGAGCAGTATAGTGAACTCATGTTGATGTCTAGGCAACAAAATTCGCCTGATGTAAATCCTAGGGAATCCATCTGTGTCATTAGCGGGCGCAATCACCGCGTAAGCAAATCGGCGGCCTGTTATTTACGAGAATTAAATAACCTGTGCGTAGATATCTAATGCCACATGCCTCCAGAAACCTGCAGACATACTGTCGGTCCCCTGGTACGCAGAATCATTGATGTATTTCGTTTCTAAGACGGACAAATAAGCTATTGATCGGATGGCCATAATGTTTTGGCTCATCAGACTATACCCAGTTGTCATTTATATTAGAAACGTGTGCTTTCTCTTTTCTTTCTCTTACATATAAGCAGACTGAGCCACAGCAAAGCCTGGCCGAGTACAGCTAGTTAAGCATAAAACTTTGATGTACAGTCCGTTGAGCCGTGTGGAGGCCGTAAAAATACTGTTTTCGATTGTAGACAGCGCGAACAGTTTGGTGCTTATCACGGTCTGTGAAATAAAACAGAATGTGTGGTAATGTATTTTCATGTCGTATGTTGATACAAAGAACTTTAACTGTGAATGTACGGTGTGCCCATCGCCGCGCGATTGAAGTGATTACGTAGACAATTGTGCACGGCAGGTATTGTTCGGTTTATACCGCGGACTAATGATATAATTTCGTTGTTCGGACAGATGCACTGTGAAAAGTTCCACGTCGCGATCAAACAGTAAAGCAAAAATCGGAAAACTGTGGCCAGACTGTGTAACAAACATTATGATGTCAGGTTATGTCACGCGTTAGTGGGAAGGTTCGTGTCGTATGTTCATCGTTGTATTCAGATACGCAGACTGTAATTAATTCTGCAAACATCGAGCGTTTCTGTTTCGTTCGTAACAGGCGCCCACGATCAAGGAAATCAGTAAGACGATACCAGTTATTGGATAAGACACTCGTGGATCATGGACTAACGACGCGGACGTCGACGACTTGCCAACTGCGACAGCTAAGTGGAAACTGTTTTGAAGGAACATTGGCTAGGAGATACCACGAACTACATTGTTCTACTCAGACATTAAATCTTAGTAAATAAATTCAACAGTAACTGTTTTTCGTCAGCCATTTACGCAATTGTAAATTGTCTATTGTAATGCTATTCTGATTTGTTTTTGATAAAATTCGGAACCATAGTTAAAACTTGGTCTCGTTCATTGAAGAATTTCAGCCCATAATCATAAATTTATACTTTCCAAACCCATTAACTTACGACCCAGTCGTTACTGGCAAACAACTTTTATTAATACTGTTGTTGTTGTTGCTGCGATCTTCAGTCCTGAGACTGGTTTGATGCAGCTCTCCATGCTACTCTATCCTGTGCAAGTTTCTTCATCTCCCAGTACCTACTGCAACCTACAACCTTCTGAATCTGTTTAGTGTATTAATTTCTTGGTCTCCCTCTACGATTTTTACCCTCCACGCTGCCCTCCAATACTAAATTGGTGATCCCTTGATGCCTCAGAACATGTCCTACCAACCGATCCCTTCTTCTAGTCGAGTTTTGCCACAAACTCCTCGCCGGCCGCAGTGGTCTCCAGGTTCTAGGCGCGCAGTCCGGAGCCGTGCGACTGCTACGGTCGCAGGTTCGAATCCTGCCTCGGGCATGGATGTGTGTGATGTCCTTAGGTTAGTTAGGTTTAAGTATTTCTAAGTTCTAGGGGACTGATAACCACAGCAGTTGAGTCCCATAGTGCTCAGAGCCATTTGAACCACAAACTCCTCTCCAATTCTATTCAATATCTCCTCATTAGATATGTGATCTACCCATCTAATCTTCAGCATTCTTCTGTAGCACCACATTTCGAAAGCTTCTATTACCTTCTTGTCCAAACTATTTATCGTCCATGTTTCACTTCCATACATGGATACACTCCATACAAATACTTTTAGGAGCGACTTCCTGACACTTAAATGTGTACTCGATGTTAACAAGTTTCTCTTCTTCAGAAACGCTTTCCTTGCCATTGC
The DNA here is from genome assembly GCF_021461385.2 of Schistocerca piceifrons. Taxonomy (NCBI): domain Eukaryota; kingdom Metazoa; phylum Arthropoda; class Insecta; order Orthoptera; family Acrididae; genus Schistocerca; species Schistocerca piceifrons. The sequence continues at coordinate 786,775,373 of NC_060138.1, forward strand.
CAGTCTACATTTTATATCCTCTGTACTTCGATTATCATCAGTTATTTTGCTCTCCAAATAGCAAAATTCCTTTACTACTTTAAGTGTCTCATTTCCTAATCTAATTCCCGCAGCACCACCCGACTTAATTCAACTGCATTCCATTATCCTCGTTTTGCTTTTGTTGATATTCATCCTATATCTTCCTTTCAAGACACTGTCCATTCCATTCAACTGCTCTTCCAAGTCCTTTGCTGTCTCTGACAGAATTACAATGTCATCGGCGAACCTCAATGTTTTTATGTTGTCTCCATGGATTTTAATACCTACTCCGAATTTTTCACTAGTTTCCTTTACTGCTTATTCAATATACGGATTGAACAACATCGTGGAGATGCTACAACCTTGTCTCACTCTCTTCCCAACCACTGCCTCCCTTTCATGTCCCCCGCCTCTTATAACTGCCATCTGTTTTCTGTACAAATTGTAAATAGCCTTTCGCTCCCTGTATTTTACTCCTGCCACCTTCAGAATTTACAAGAATGTATTACAGTCAACATTGTCAAAAGCTTTCTCTAAGTCTACAAATGCTAGAAACGTATGTTTGTCTTTCCTTAATCTATTTAATAAGTCGTAGGGTCAGTATTGCCTCACGTGTTCCAGTATTTCTACGGAATCCAAACTGATCTTCCCCGAGGTCGGCTCCTACCAGTTTTTCCATTCGTCTGTAAAGAATTCGCGTTAGTATTTTGCAGCCGTGACTTATCAAACTGATAGTTCGGTAATTTTCACATCTGTCAACACCTGCTTTCTTTGGGATTGGAATTATTATATTCTTCTTGAAGTCTGAGGGTATTTCGCCTGTCTCATACATCTTGCTCAATAGATGGTAGAGTTTTGTCAGGACTGGCTCTCCCAAGGCTGTCAGTAGTTCTAATGGAATGTTGTCTATCCCGGGGCCTATTTTGACTCAGGTCTTTCAGTGCTCTGTCAGTCTCTTCACGCAGTAGCATATCTCCCATTCTCCCCATCTCCCATTTCGTCCTCATCTATAAACTCTTCCATATCCATAATATTGTCCTCAAGTACATCGCCCTTGTATAGACGCTCTATATACTCCTTCCACCTTTCTGCTTTCCCTTCTTTGCTTTGAACTGGGTTTCCATCTGAGCTCTTGATGTTCATACAAGTGGTTCTCTTTTCTCCAAAGGTCTCTTTAATTTTCCTGTAGGCAGTATCTGTCTTACCCCTAGTGAGATAAGCCTCTACATCCTTACATTTGTCCTCTAGCCATCCCTGCTTATTTCTTCTGTTACCCAAGGATTTCTACTAGCCTTCGTCTTTTTACCCACTTGATCTTCTGCTGCCTTCACTACTTAATACTTAAAGCTATTAATTATTAATACTAATGAAGTAAAAGTTAAGCAGTTTTATTTCAGTTGTTTTCTGGGCTCTCGGGTGTCCAGCCGAATGCGATCGTTGAAGTCCCACGATATTTCGGCGAATAACCTTCCCGCCATCATCAGCTGGTTCTGATTGCAGCTTGCTGGACACCCGACAGCCCTGGAAACAACACATACGCTGGGAGAGCCTCTGATCACATAGTTTTATTTCATTTTATTCCCCCTTTAATTGCCATTGTTTGTTTATTTATGTAGTCTGTAAGTGTTTATCTGAAGTTGCAAGTTTTATAGTTTTGTCTTTAATTTTTTGCCATTCATTATGCTGTGCTGACGAAGTACATACGCTATGCATTATATTAGCAGGTAGTAGCACGGCACGAATTATTTAGTTTCTTTAGGAAAATATCTTGAGAGGTGGCATGAGCCCCCTCTCATATTTCTATCTTACGATTCTCCTCTCTAATTGCATGCGGTGGAAAGTTGCTATTCCTTCACACGCGGACTTTCCACACAGCGTCTCTCGTCACCCGGGTGGTCCAGTGACAGGCGGGCACTGCTGATTTTGAAAGGGTGTGAGGGAGTCGAGTGAATGCTTTCCAGACGCCGACATTGTCAAAAGACACGCCCGGAGGGGCCTGAAGTAGCGGCTGGGCTAGAGGTTCTGTTACTTTGCAGAACTTAGCGAAAACACTTTCTGGCGGGCTACTAGCGAGGCGTGGGAATGACTTGTGTACCCAGGCAGTTGTGAAGGGAAAATTCCCGCGCTTTCTGCAAAATAGTAACTGTGATTGGCTTGCTCAGGGCATAGCTCCGTGACGTAGCAAAATCAGCGCAGAAATTGGCGCCAAGAATCTCCATTGGTGGAAGGGTAGTGCTCCGGCAATATAGTGGAATTTTCCGCCAGTTTTCGAGTTGCTGATTGGAACGTTTAACCACGGCCACTGTCGTGGGGGCGGGAATGTTCGGTGTTCGGCATGTACAGGTGCTCAAGGGTAGTCGGCTCTCGCTTTTCGGTCGAGGACGTCAAAGCAACCAGCCATCGCCTCCGGTACGCCAGATCGTGTTCTGGCAGTTAAGAAGACAGTTTGGTAATGTATGTCCGCAGCACCGGCAGATAGGGATTTTCCTAGGTGATAATCAGAGCTGAGCATAGTGCGGCTGTTCGTCTTTTTCTAATTTTGTTCTGTCTTGGGTAGCAGCAATTAATGTGGGGTTAGCTGTGTGTCTCTCTTAAGATTTGAGTGGCAAGGAATTGGCTCCACATACCACTTCTTCATAAACCTCACAACCTAGTTTAGGGACAACTTCACCTTCACAGCATTTGTTTGAGTATCCAATTTGAGCCAATTTGATGTATTATAAATGTTCATGTGTTTTTGTTTATTATTTTGTGTTTAGTCTTAATAAATCATATTGTTATTTTGGACAGAACTTTCATTCTGTTAATCGGTAGAGCAACCCATCATTTCTCACTACGTTAATGAAACCTTCCTTTATTTAACTTATTTATCAAATTAAATTATTGCAGGTGCCAAACTCTTTTCTACTCCACTTGCAGGGTTGATTACAGTCAGTTCACGTATATTTTTTAATCCATTTGCAACAGCAAAAGTCGGAGTTAGAATAGGGGGGGCTTAGGGCATCATTTACATACGTAGATTCTAGAAGAATTTAGTGTTAAATACACTGCTTGCCCCGGCACCTCGCGTAAAATGGCGACCCTTAGCCTCGGATCTTTCCTGTGAATCGCTGATAAGCAAGTATTATTAGTAGTAGGGACACTCAGAATTTTTTTTGTTTACTTTTTTTATTGATTAATACCCAAGTTTTATTTCTGGTAGTTCCGCGTTTAGTTTTAAGTAGCGGCGCATGATTACAGTTTTTGTTTTCAGTGTATATATTTCTTTTGTTCATTGTTTTTTATGTTTCGTTGATGTGGTGTCCGTACCACATCGCACTTTGTCGGATTTGTGTGCGGTTTCTGTACCACATCAAATTGTGTTTGTAGTTACAGCGTTGGAACGGCGTTGTTGAAATTTTATGTCTATGTGGAAAAATATTGGGAGTAGATGATTTTTATTGTGTATTTTAGATAAATTTGTTTTTTTTTTAATGAATGATCACGAGAAGTAAGGCACGACTATTAGCGATCGAACTAAAACAAAAGAGAATAGCATAATGTATAAGAGGCAGGTTACTGACGAGGATACGTTCGGTGATGAGATGGGCACATTTTTAGCAGCACCAGACGACAGGGTCATTGATGAGGAAGGTGATTTTGACGCGATCCTAGAGCAACGTCGCGACCGTGATAGTGAGGTAGAGGATGAAACAGAGACAGGCAGACAGGTCGAGACGGCAGCAGAAGTTTATAATCAAACGAACAAGTGCAGACAGAGGCCAGCTCGGTCACGTCAGAGTTCTAGTGCCCAGGTGTCCAGAGTTACATCACCCAGGTGTGACGAGGATCAGAATGATGACATTAACCCAATACTAAGCTTCCTACGATCAATGAAAGAAGAAGCTGACGAACAACGTAAGAAGGAGAAGGAAGAAGCTGACGAACAGCGTAAGAAGGACACTCAGGCAATAATTTCGCATATAGGGAAAATTCGTGGGGAATTACTAACATAAAGAAAGAATGTGGAGAAGCAAAACAAATGTCACTGGTAGCACAAAAAGTAGCAGGCCTAGCCAAAACGGCAGCAACAGGGGCAATGAAAGTCGCAAAAGTAACTTCTCAACTCGCAGGTCGCTTGTGACGTGCGACACAAGCCCACTCAAAATCCGTAGCGTTCTTAAAAACCCAAGGTAGTATCGCGGTTACGAACATCACGAAACGAATGAAAGAAGTAGAGAGTCGAATAGCAAAACTAGAGCGAAACGGACACACGAGTACTGCGCGTTCGGATACCAATGATGGAGTACGCAGAATTGTGTCTCCGAGGAAAAGCCCGCCGTGCTCCAGCCCAGTGACAGAGTGCGGAACTAACAATGCATACGCAGAAACACCTAGTAATAGTTCAAATAATGGTAGTCCACTTAGGAGAGTGAATTCGGAGTGCCACTTCCACTGTGATACAGAGGTAGCACATCACAGTTATCAGCAAGATAGATCAGGACACTCAACAGACGTGCAAGTATCGGAAACGAGTGACAACACCAGTGCGAGGATCGGACAGGATTTTGATCAGAATCACTTCCTGTCGATACTAAAATTCCAGAAGTTCAAAGATAATGGAGGGTCGATGCATCCGAAGAGCTGGGTGATGCAGTTTACAAATTCATTACCGTCGTCATGGCCAACCCAGGCAAAATTAGAATTCATGTGTAGACACATCGAAGGCCAAGCTGCGGAAAAGATGCGGGGTGTGGCAGCGACGTGTCGAACTTATCAGGAATTTGTTGGTGCATTCCTGCGGACCTACTGGTCAAAGGAAACGCAAGACAGGATTAAAGAGGAAATAATATTTTGTCCTGAACTGGAAGTGTCCGCGCATAGGAGCGCAACCAAATTTTTTGATGATTTTCTCAAGAAGAATCAGTTTTTAGGTAGTCCATATAGCAATGGAGAAATCATCAAATTTTGCTTTTCCAAATTGCCAGTTAGGTATCAACAGGCACTCGTCGGGAAGTGTGGATGTGAAATAGAAGCATTCAAGAGTCTATTGCACGAACTCGAAGTAGTCTTTGATAAACAAGACGCAAAGGACTGGAAGAAGGCGCAAAATAACAAATACCACTGGCCAGCAAGGGAAGGCGACAACAGATCGCATAATCGCACCGGTCAGTTAGGAAACCAGGGTTACGGAAATCAAGGTTACGCTATTCAAGGTTATGGAAACCAGAGACACGGAAACCAGAACGTCAGGGAACAGGGTCATGCTAGACAAGGAATCTGGGAGAGGAGGAATAACGAACGGCAAAGCGACCGTAATTGGAGAGAGCGAAACCAAGGACAACAGGAGAACCAGGGGATTGAAATTAGACCTGCAAATCCTAATGCACGTCAGAGGAGGGGGAGTCTGACAAGGGATTGGCGCTAGTTCATAGGACTCCACCACATCTCTCACACAAAGAAGTTCGTGGAATAATAGTAGTTTAAGTGGTGTACATAGTAGAATAGGCAAATACTCTCCTGGAAATGGAAAAAAGAACACATTGATACCGGTGTGTCAGACCCACCATACTTGCTCCGGACACTGCGAGAGGGCTGTACAAGCAATGATCACACGCACGGCATAGCGGACACACCAGGAACCGGGGTGTTGGCCGTCGAATGGCGCTAGCTGCGCAGCATTTGTGCACCGCCGCCGTCAGTGTCAGCCAGTTTGCCGTGGCATACGGAGCTCCATCGCAGTCTTTAACACTGGTAGCATGCCGCGACAGCGTGGACGTGAACCGTATGTGCAGTTGACGGACTTTGAGCGAGGGCGTATAGTGGGCATGCGGGAGGCCGGGTGGACGTACCGCCGAATTGCTCAACACGTGGGGCGTGACGTCTCCACAGTACATCGATGTTGTCGCCAGTGGTCGGCGGAAGGTGCACGTGCCCGTCGACCTGGGACCGGACCGCAGCGACGCACGGATGCACGCCAAGACCGTAGGATCCTACGCAGTGCCGTAGGGGACCGCACCGCCACTTCCCAGCAAATTAGGGACACTGTTGCTCCTGGGGTATCGGCGAGGACCATTCGCAACCGTCTCCATGAAGCTGGGCTACGGTCCCGCACACCGTTAGTCCGTCTTCCGCTCACGCCCCAACATCGTGCAGCCCGCCTCCAGTGGTGTCGTGACAGGTGTGAATGGAGGGACGAATGGAGATGTGTCGACTTCAGCGATGAGAGTCGCTTCTGCCTTGGTGCCAATGATGGTCGTATGCGTGTTTGGCGCCGTGCAGGTGAGCGCCACAATCAGGACTGCATACGACCGAGGCACACAGGGCCAACACCCGGCATCATGGTGTGGGGAGCGATCTCCTACACTGGCCGTACACCACTGGTGATCGTCGAGGGGACACTGAATAGTGCACGGTACATCGAAACCGTCATCGAACCCATCGTTCTACCATTCCTAGACCGGCAAGGGAACTTGCTGTTCCAACAGGACAATGCACGTCCGCATGTATCCCGTGCCACCCAACGTGCTCTAGAAGGTGTAAGTCAACTACCCTGGCCAGCAAGATCTCCGGATCTGTCCCCCATTGAGCATGTTTGGGACTGGATGAAGCGTCGTCTCACGCGGTCTGCACGTCCAGCACGAACGCTGGTCCAACTGAGGCGCCAGGTGGAAATGGCATGGCAAGCCGTTCCACAGGACTACATCCAGCATCTCTACGATCGTCTCCATGGGAGAATAGCAGCCTGCATTGCTGCGAAAGGTGAATATACACTGTACTAGTGCCGACATTGTGCATGCTCTGTTGCCTGTGTCTATGTGCCTGTGGTTCTGTCAGTGTGATCATGTGATGTATCTGACCCCAGGAATGTGTCAATAAAGTTTCCCCTTCCTGGGACAATGAATTCACGGTGTTCTTATTTCAATTTCCAGGAGTGTATATGAACCTTTCTTCGGGGAACAATAATCGTTGCATTAATAGATTAAGATTGTTAAAGTATTAACACGTTGCGTTTTCTCGCATAAGAATTTACTGCTGTTAACTTTTTTTGTCTATGTTCGCGATCTCCTCTGTCGTTGCGATAAGAGGCACTACCTTTCCATGAGCAATGTTTTTGTCCTTTCCTATCTGGTGTCCATGTTCAGGGATAAAGATGCGTGACGAGATGTCGCACAAACGGGCGTATACAAGAACGTGCTCTTAGAAGCGTTCTGAGAAGTCGTGATACGCTCCATAGCGGCCACAACCAGTTCGTGAGACGTTCATACGAATGCTTGCAGGCACGCGTCAGTGCACTGCAAGATTGTGGTATATTGTGTGATTTCGAGGATGAACATGGGCAGTATAGATTTTACAGTGATGCGCCAGCATCGTTGTCTTGCAAGTCGGGGTGAACCTGTGAGCGTTTGACTCCAATGGTGCCCTAGGGCCTAGACGGTAGAAATGCGGGCATAAAGCCTACCATGCCAATGTGCTGGTTGGGGATTTAGCGTGCTGCTTGTGACTGTCACAGATGAATAACCAAGGAATTATACTTGGAAATTCGTGACATAGTGTGTAGCTGGTGTGTGGTGGGCGACGGAATCCTCAACAGGAACCAGTCCTGGCTTGGTCATATTACATTGCCTCTGGAAAGGTGTGCTTTGATCGCGAATACTGCATAACATAGAAAAAGAAGTTCCAACTATAAATTTATTGTCTTGTATAGCCATGGCTAACCCAGTATCTGGAGTTTCAGTGAGGCGTAGTGAGAACTCGGAGGCCATGTCGTACGGCGCGCACATCACTGTCGTCAATAGCGGCGAGCAGCGAGACATCTCAGCGTAGCAGGAATTATGTAAGAGTGTTGTATAAGGTAAAAAAAAATATAGAGAGAGTACCATAAACTAGGATAAATTAAACTTTAGGATTTTACAATAACTAGATCCTTAATATTGTGGCGGTTTTCTACCACAAGTGTTTGGCGCGCGCCTGTTTGGATGCTATTTTTCAGGTCACCAAACCACAGACCCGAGATGGAGGGACGACGGGCGAGCGAAAGTAGAATAGTTGCAAGTTCTTTATAGCACAGTAAAACTTAGACCTGCATAACAACATAATTTAATAAAAAGACAGAATTTAGATTGTTGGCAAATGGTAGTTAATTCTTGAGCATGTCTACTGTCGATCTATATAATTAATAGTAATATTAGTGCAGGCCCGCACATTTAATTGATCATCCAGTATAGCGTCACACACGATGTACAGTAGTGAGATCGGTCTCTACACAAATATCGAGATAGATTATTTCCATGTCTAGCTTAGATACACAAAGATTTGGTTATAGTGATAGCCGTAGATTGATAACTATATAATTAAAAAAAGTGTCTGAAATGACAGACCATCAATGTATCGTTATGTAAATTTATCATAACATAGAAGGTCATGGGAAAAAGTTAGGCATAAGATTTTTGTCAGAACTGTGCAGATGACGGGAATCGTGGCAATGCAGAGGCCAGGCGGAGCAAAAAACAAGAGGTCATCGGCTACCTGCAAGGAGAGCGTCAGCGCCACCTGACGTGAAGGGCGTGAGAGCATCCGGTCCTACAAGCTGACAGTCACCGGGCTGTATACCTGAGGGATTAGGCGGCGGACAGTCCTCGCCAGGCCACAAGCGAAAGTGAGGCTGGCCGTTGACACTGACACGTGACCCACACGCGACAGCCAGCTAGCTCTCCAGACGTGGCAGCCGTTTGGAGGGATTCCCTGCGGCAGACCACGTTATCGTGAGTACACGAAGAAGATAACATATGGTGTCATAACTGGCGTCTCATGTGCCTCAGGACAGAAAGGGACGCTATATACTCACCTGTTTGGGTTTATACAACTCACTAGCATTGGCCGATCTGCATACACAAAGCAGTATCGTGCCACACTAACAAATGAATGGTCTCATTTCTAACTTCTCCTCTCTATTAGAGAGCAGTTATAGCAATCGTCGCTCCTAGTTCGATTCTGTATGGATGACCTCACTCACTTGTGGAGTCAATCCATGTGCCATCATCCCTCGTCGGACTGCAATATTGGGAAACGTAAAGTACTGTCCAGCGAGAGAAGAGACCTAGACTAGTGATGTATCCCAACAAGTAGACCTCAGAGACAATTAATCAACGTGAGTAGAGCCTATTACTGTGTCTTCCTACTGTACTGCCGTGATCATATCTTTGGGTCTTGCTGCAATCTCAACAGAGTACTGCAGATGCTCCAGCACACCCTATTGCTGTTGCAACAACGTAGCAACAACACCCGGCGTTTAGCCCTATGTGATGTCAGTACTGTGGAATCTGTGAAGTGCTTCGAATATTTCTAACAATGTGATTTAGTGCCTCATTCTCAGCACAGTCGTGAACACTGTGCAATGTGCATGCACAACTTGATGCCCCATGAACCTTGTTTTTTCCTTAAATTTCTTTCTCTAGTGTTGTTTTTGTAATGTACGTTATACCTTATATGTGTTTGTGTTTTACACTGTAATTCTTATGTAAGTGATAGAGTAGGGCGCACAGATTACAAATTACTGTATTGTTCTCCACACCATGTTGTTTTTTTTGTATTTTTGTATTTGTTGTTGTGTGTATGCAAACAGTGTCCCTGAAGTCCCCATAAACTGAAGCAGATGCCACCACTGTCATTGTGAATGGACCATCAGTTCAGGGAACATTTTGTAAAGGTTATTCTTGCTGCAGGGAGACAGAATGAATTGGAGGCAGTAATTAGATTCTGAAAGCTCACAAAGAGATTGTTAACTTAAGTAGTATCATGCGTGAGTGAGTTCAGGTTAGTTTAATGATACAAATTGTTGTAACATCTTGGGCATTTAATTGCGGAGCACTCCAACTCTGATTGTAAAGAATAAACTGCTCCATATTTGGCTCACATGCCTGGGCCATATTTAGAGCGTGAAAGTCTGTGTGAATCGGTGTTTGGAAGGGGCTCCCTGGGTATGGATGTGTGATGTGAGTGTTAGAGTTCCATATTAAGAAGGTGAAGTTGGCTACATCATAAATAATCCTCCCTCTATGACCTGCATTTTTCAGTTGCAGTGATTTTCTTTATAGAGTGCGGCATGTGGAGTCAGTTTGCAAGATTGTTCTTGGGCGATTGACTCACTACCTTGCTCCTAAGTGAGCCAACCGCTCACCAATTACAATCTAAAATGGCGTAGGGGCAATGAGAGGTGGCATGAGCCCCCTCTCATATTTCTATCTTACGATTCTCCTCTCTAATTGCATGCGGTGGAAAGTTGCTATTCCTTCACACGCGGACTTTCCACGCAGCGTCTCTCATCACCCGGATGGTCCGGTGACAGGCGGGCACTGCTGATTTTGATAGGGTGTGAGGGAGTCGAGTGAATGCTTTCCAGACGCCGACATTGTCAAAAGACATGCCCGGAGGGGCCTGAAGTAGCGGCTGGGCTAGAGGTTCCGTTACTTCGCAGAACTTAGCGAAAACACTTTCTGGCGGGCTACCAGCGAGGCGTGGGAATGACTTGTGTACCCAGGCAGTTGTGGTGGGAAAATTCCCGCGCTTTCTGCAAAATAGTAACTGTGATTGGCTTGCTCAGGGCATAGCTCCATGACGTAGCAAAATCAGCGCAGAAATTGGCGCCAAGAATCTCCATTGGTGGAAGGGTAGTGCTCCGGCAATGGAGTGGAATTTTCCGCCGGTTTTCGAGTTGCTGATAGGAACGTTTAACCACGGCCACTGTCGTGGGGGCGGGAATGTTCAGTGTTCGGCATGTACGGGTGCTCAAGGGTAGTCGGCTCTCGCTTTTCGGTCGAGGACGTCAAAGCAACCAGCCATCGCCTCCGGTACGCCAGATCGTGTTCTGGCAGTTAAGAAGACAGTTTGGTAATGTATGTCCGCAGCACCGGCAGATAGGGATTTTCCTAGGAGAAAATCAGAGCTGAGCAGAGCGCGGCTGTTCGTCTTTTTCTAATTTTGTTCTGTCTTGGGTAGCAGCAATTAATGTGGGGTTAGCTGTGTGTCTCTCTTAAGATTTGAGTGGCACGGAATTGGCTGCACATACCACTTCGTCATAAACCTCACAATCTAGTTTAGGGACAACTTCACCTTCACAGCGTTTGTTTGAGTATCCAATTTGAGCCAATTTGATGTATTATAAATGTTCATGTGTTTTTGTTTATTATTTTGTGTTTAGTTTTAATAAATCATATTGTTTATTTTGGACAGAACTTTCATTCTGTTAATCGGTAGAGCAACCCATCATTTCTCACTACGTTAATGAAACCTTCCTTTATTTAACTTATTTATCAAATTAAATTATTGCAGGTGCCAAACTCTTTTCTACTCCACTTGCAGGGTTGATTACAGTCAGTTCGCGTATATTTTTTAATCCATGTGCAACAGCAAAAGTTGGAGTTAGAATAGGGGGGGCTTAGAGCATCATTTACATATGTAGATTCTAGAAGAATTTAGTGTTAAATAAACTGCTTGCCCCGGCACCTCGCAATCTCACCAGTGGTACTTTGTTTATTTTGGACTAACGTTTGATCATTCATAGCGTTACGGTTTCTGGGTAATCACTTTTGTGCGTGGGTATAATGTCAGTTAAATAGAGGAAAAGGTAGAGTATTCCTCTTTTCAGTTAGTTTAAAGATCGAGGTTTTCTCAGTCCGAGTAGTTGAACATGGTCAGTTCTGGCTCAGTCGATGTTCGAGAAAGTGCTGCTTCAGATGATACAGCTGCATTTTGTGATAGCCTCTGCTCCATTATTTTCACAAGCTATACACTTTGTTGTGTGGCATTTGAAACAATCTTCTAAGAGAACTTCAATGACGTAACATCTATGGGACTTCATCAAAGAGTATGAAGATAACAGTGCCGCAAATCGCTGTCCCACCATTAGGAGAAGGGATTCTGCCCTAGTATACCAAATGTAAGCAAGTACATAACTGAGCTACAGTTCATGTGTTTATTATCTCGGCTGTCATACAAAGTGCTCAAAATATTGACCTCGAGAACTACTACGCGCTAGAAACTCATTCTGGAGAAACAATAATGCATGTTGAATTTTCTATGGGGCTAACGGCATCACAGATCTGTATTATAAGGTATTTCATGCCTTCAGAAGTCATCTGTATCTTGTAATGGACACTTGTTTTAATTTTCGCCATAGTTAAAAGTAAAGAAGCGTTGAGTTTGGTGTGTGTGTACCGTTTTTTATTTCCTGAATCACAGTTCCACTGCACTCCAAATGTCCTCTTAAGAGAGTCTGTCATTACTTGTGCAGAATGGGAGGGACATCAGTCATGTTCGTACTGCAGTGACTGCCTTCTGTCCAGTGGGATGTCTTCCAATAACTGCACCAGCAGCGTCTTAGAAACTCAAGATACTTGACTGTATTTAAATTCCCATAAATAAAACAGGGACCAAAGTTGTGGATTTTGAGAAAGAAGCACCAAACATTGGTTGACCATGAGCATTGTTTTTATCCAAGCCTTCGAGTTGGCATGGACTTTCATCTGACGATTAGTGCATGTTAATAATTACTATTAAAAACAGTCTTGATCACGATTTATTTTATAAGGTGACCGGTTTCGACCACTACTGTGGTCATCTTCAGACCTACAAGATGTATACAAAGCACTAATTAGAGGGCTACATGCATTAATGAAAATACATAGAGTTATACAGCTATAAAACGTTGAATTACCATTGAGTGGGAACCCCTATCTGTTGGAGAATCACAACTGGAGAAACCAGTGCACGTCTTACTTTATATAATGGAGGCTCCACCCACTTCTGACTGCAAGATGTCATTATTAACCAATGAGTTATAAGTCGAATTACAATTTAAAATTTCTTAGTTAAAAGAACATTGTCAAGAATTAGAAATAAATATACATTAAACTTAGCTTATTTAACAGCTATTGTCAATTAAAAAGCGTTAAAAAATATTTAAAAATGTAGGAAAATGAACTTCAGTTTGGCAGTACATGGGTTGCCCTCTCGTGGCCTGTCAGTGAACCATTTGGAACCACTGGTTGCTATGGTGAAGTTAGACGCCGTTGCAAAGATGAAGGAGCAAGCTTTTTCCACTGAAGTTGTTAACAATACCAACTGCCCCTCTTATAACCTAAACAAAAAGCTCAATCAAATCTTAAAATCCTTCTATGTTTATAAAGAAAATTATAGTATTAAAAACAGTTTCGAATTAACTAAGTTAATTTATGATGTGGATATTCCAAAAAACGCAAGGTTTGCATCGTTAGACATCACAAATCTTTACACGAATATACCTATTCAAGAGACTATATTATTAATGATAACTTAACGCATCACAAAATCATGAGCCCCAAAGAAATAGTAGAATTCATTGAACTGTTAAGAATTACTCTAGATTTTAATTATTTTTCATTTAATAATAAAATATACATACAAGAAGATGGACTTGCAATGGGAAATTCCCTGGCTAGCACTATAGCAGATATCTTCGTCAACTATGTTGAAATCCAATTTTTCAAAAATAATCCAGAAATAACAAATAAAATTATATACTACAAAAGATACGTTGACGACACACTGCTATTATATAACGGCTCTAAGGAAGAAATTGATGCTTTCGCTAACAACTTAAATAATTTACATCCAAAACTTGTATTTACAGTAGAACATGAAAGTAAAAATAGTATTAATTTCCTTGACCTCACAATTACAAAACAGAATTGAAGACATAATATTTCTATTTATAGAAAACCCACATCAACCGATGTAATAATAAATGCTACATCATGCCATCCATTAAGATACAAAATGGCATTTTTTAAAACTATGATACATAGGATACTGAAATTACCTCTCCAACATGATGCAATCCAAAAGGAAATTGATACATTAAAACAGATAGCAGTTGCTAACAATTATAATTCCCATCAGGTTGATCTGTTATATAAAAAATTACAAGAAAAAAATGATGCCGTTATAAATTCCAAGAAGAGATTTACACAAATGACATACATGGGACCTATCTCAGATAAAATAAATAAATTATTGAAGAACACAAGCGTGGCAATAGCATTTAAAACTAATAACCCCCTACAGATGAAACTGAAACACACAATTGGAGACTCAAATAGATACCAAAAGTCAGGTGTTTATAAAATAATATGTAATGACTGTGAGAAACAGTATATTGGCCAAACTGGCCGAAACTTTTTAACACGTTTCAGAGAACACACTACTGGTGCTGCACGTATCAAATCAATATTCGGTCAACTGTGCCAAAAGGACCACTGCTAAATACCTTAGAAGAAATTGAAATTTTTTCACTTCACAAAAGTAATCCATTATCTGTTTTAAACGAACAACTTCAGTTCAAAGACAAACATTTCTTTGAGCTTTTCGATGATCTGCTTTAGAATGTCTACTCTTCTGTATTTGTTTTAAAAAAATAGGTCTTTCAAATTATTAAGACTTTTAGCAAATATTTTATCTTTACATTGTAATTGTATTTTACCAAACATTATTTTATGATTGACTATCTGTTTTAGAATTATTCCTTTTATGCTTTTAGACTGCTAATTCACATCGTTTTATTTTATTATTGACAATGGCTCATAATTTAATAATTTTATAATTTTAAATTATTTCAATTTAATTTGCTTATATGACTGGTATGTATCTTGAGGAATAGCAACGCCTTATAAAAAAAAAAAAAAAAAAATGGCACTTGTAATCTACATACTAACTTCATAGATAATATTTCATATATACGGTCAACTACTTCGTAGCGTATTTGTGCAGCATGAGTTATATATATCAGCTACAGATTATTGTAGCTTACTCTTTTCGTTTCAATAAAGACAAGTTGCTGCTCAATAATACATCGTCTGACGCCACAGTCTTTTCCATTCCACTTTGCAACAACTTCATTGGAAAGAAGCCTGCTGCCACATCTTTGCATTGGCGTTTGTCCTCACCATGGCAACCACTAGGTCAACTATCGACTCTACAACAACTTCAGTGGAAAAAGCTTGCTCCTTCATCTTTGCAACGGCGTCTAACTTCACCATAGCAACCAGTGGTTCCAAATGGTTCACTGACAGGCCACGAGAGGGCAACCCATGTACTGCCAAACTGAAGTTCATTTTCCTACATTTTTAAATATTTTTTAACGCTTTTTAATTGACAATAGCTGTTAAATAAGCTAAGTTTAATGTATATTTATTTCTAATTCTTGACAATGTTCTTTTAACTAAGAAATTTTAAATTGTAATTCGACTTATAACTCATTGGTTAATAATGACATCTTGCAGTCAGAAGTGGGTGGAGCCTCCATTATATAAAGTAAGACGTGCACTGGTTTCTCCAGTTGTGATTCTCCAACAGATAGGGGTTCCCACTCAATGGTAATTCAACGTTTTATAGCTGTATAACTCTATGTATTTTCATTAATGCATGTAGCCCTTTAATTAGTGCTTTGTATACATCTTGTAGGTCTGAAGATGACCACAGTAGTGGTCGAAACCGGTCACCTTATAAAATAAATCGTGATCAAGACTGTTTTTAATAGTAATTATTTACAAGACATTGATCACTGCTGATTCCCATAATGCATTCAAAAGTAGTGCATGTTAGATGGTTCTTCTTTAAACAAAATATTGCATACATATGGCGTCACTTTGCACTTTTTGTAGGTAACATTCGGGAAACTATAACCATGAAGCTGCAGATGCAGGGAAATGTGAAGAGGACGAAATGCAATGGTAAGGACAACACACACATACCCATGCCCGAAGGAGAACTCGAACCTCTGACAGGGTGAGCCACACAAAACATGATAAGATGCCTCAGACCACATGGCGCCTCTTAGCGACATACACATTTTGTGATACTGCTCTAAAATGTTAATTTCGTTTCATTCATCAGTTGCTCTTCTTCTTCCTTGGCATATTTTAATCTCCACACTTAGAATTCCTAGAGTTTTGTTTATAATATTTGTGAAGACAGATAAAGAGTGCTTGGCTTGACCTGGATACTCTTCAGTATACAACGGCACCACCACTCTGGTAGTTTGGTGGCATTCACCACAAATTATATTACTCTGTGAATATCTCAATAGGTTTACGAGAAAATTATTTGATTTCTGCAGCAGCACAACAGTGAATGATGGACTTCAAGCATACAGATAAACAGAGGAACCATACCTGCGTTATGTGTCTGCTTACGTTTGGTATAATAGGGTAGACATTTGTGGAACCTCTTCTTCTGATGGCAGGACAGCAGTTTGTGGCGCTGTTATCTTGGTACTATCTGATAAAGTCCCACGCATGTTACATAGTTAAAGATATCTCAGAAGCCTCTTTCAAATGCTATAGAAAAGAGACTATAACACCATTAGAAAAGAACAAAGACGATCTAGCAATTCGACGATTGTAAAGGATAAAAATTACTTGCGAACTTCGCGAAACTTGAAATATTGTCCGCTGTAACTGCAATACCGATGTCTCGATGTATTTATTAATTGAGGATATATCCAGGGTGGGGGTGGGGCTGTCATACCTGCACCGCCCTGTATATACAGGGTGAACATTAATAAAACCAAGATACTGCAGGGACAGATTACTGTCTAGAAATGGAGGTAAAACGGTCCTATGAACATGTGCCTGGAAAATAATTGTTGCCATGTTGTCATGGTAGATGGCGCTGACAAATGGAGCTTCCTCTGACCACATGCCATGTGTTCCTTATGTGTTGCAGGCAGTGTGATTGACGCAGTGTACTGTAAACAGCAGAAGGGTTCGGTGTTCATGTGTTTGTATGTGGCCAATCAGATGGAAATGATCGAGAGGGAGCACCAAAACAAGTACCCTCCCAGACACCAAGCACTTCACACAATATTTCAAGCCCTTTTGGCGCTTATGTGATAATGGGTCCTTTTAGACAGACCAATATGCAGGGAGGCGGTTGGCTGTGCATATACGAGACTTGGAGGACTGGATTATACAGAATATTGAGACAAACCCCAGCACAAGCAGCAGACAGTGGCCCTTCAACATGGTGTAGGCCAATGTATGATTAAGTGTAACCTGCATGACAAACGCTACCATCCCTATCACCTGCAATCCTATCAGGGCCACTTTGAACATGTTGTGATGTGGATACGACGCTAATTGTACTGTGTACCAAGACGATTTGTTGTCATTGCAGACACACCGTCCATTTCTGGAGAAATGTTCAAAGGACCTTTCGTCTGCTATTTCCAGTCAGGAATCCGTCCCTGCAGTCGGTCCGTTAATACAATGTTCACCCTGTATAAACGACCCAGTGAATAATATCCTAAGCTCTAAGAGGCTGTTCGTAGAATATGCTATTGTACACAGAGAAATTGAAACGCTAGAAAATTGTAGTGAAATAGACCTGCAGAGTATTGATGATTGGTGTGAGAACTGGCAGTAAAACTATTCACAGGAAAGGTAGATGCCACATTGAAATTCACCGGATGAACCCTCAGGAAGTGTAGTTCACCCACAAAGGAGGTAGTTTACAGAACTGTCGTTTGAGCGACATCTGAATTTTGCTAGTCAATCTAGGAAATGCCTCAGATAAGTGATAGAGAAAAGAGAGAAGATTCAAAGAAGCGTTGCACAATTCTTCACAGTCTCGTTTGGCAGACGCGAAGCCGTAATTGAGGTGCTCATCCGATCCCAGTGGCAGACACTACAAGACAGATGGTGTGCATCAGAGTGTGTTTTACTGAAAAAGTTCCAAGAGGACACGCTCCAAATGTCGAGACACTGTAAAAAGATCCTTGACAGCTTGCAGCGCTGTTGCCACTTTTCAACTGCGAAGCGGTAATGGCTGCAGAGCGAAACAATAGCCATCTACAGAGCTGTGACAATATTGAGGTGTTGCCATAGTGATGTTTACAAAATCATGTTACATTATTGGTTGAGGTAGGCCCACGAAGCTACCACACCGAGCTCACTGCAACAATCAGAAATCAACTTATGGTGACTCAGATATAGAAGAGTCTACGAATGTATTGCTTCCTTCTACGAAACGACCACGGAGATAATATTAGAGAGATTCAAATTCACAAGGTGTCTTATTGACAACCAATATTCCTGGCACCATTTGCGACTGGGACAGCAATGGACGAAGTTACAGAGCGTCCTCCACTCATCATAAGATCGCTTGCGGAGAATAGACGTAAATGTAGGAAACCGATCAGCTCAGTCACAGTTGATAGTTTGCTCCTGACTCGTTTCCGCATTGCAGCGCATGCATCAATGCTAGAGTGCCTGTGCAGCCGCACTGCAAACAATATACAGAAGTGCGTTAAAGTAATTTTTAACGTATGGACCCATGTGTGGACAGATACAGTGATTAGTCAAAAAATTATGAGTACCGTCCATCACGAGAGCGAGTGCCGCCTGGGGGAGTTGTTAGCATGCAACGCTGCAAAAAAAGTATGTAAACAGAGTAGAGGCGAACGGGAAATGGTTTTTGCACTGATACGCGACGCATGTGGAGAGCTCTACTGGCATAAAAGTCTGGTCGGATGTAAAACCGCTAAGCGGGTCTAAGGCTTCCACTCAGTTCTTTGTTGACCAGTCTGGCGAGGCAGTTGAAGATAGCAAAACGAAATCCGAAGTTTTCACGTTCGAGACATCGTTCACGCAGGAGAACCTTAGAAACATACCATCATTTGAACATCGGAAAGACTCTCTTAAGGACGACATAGGAATAATCATACCTGGCGTAGAAAAGCAACTAACAGATTTGAAAACAAATAAATCACCAGCTCCGGATGGAATCCCATTTCAGTTTTACAAAGTGTTCTCTATGACATTGGCCCCTTACCTAGCTTACATTTATCGTGAATCTCTCACCAGGTCCGGATGGAATCCCATTTCAATTTTACAGTGTGTTCTCTATGACATTAGCCCCTTACCTAGCTTACATTTATCGTGAATTTCTCGCATAGCACAAAGTCTGAAGCGCCTGTAAACAAGCGCACGTGACTCCAGTATATAAGATAGGTAAAAGAACGGATCACGCAAAGTGCACACCAAAATCCCTAAATTCTGTTTGCTGCAGAATCCTTGAACACATTGTCAGTTTGAATATATTAAACTTGTTTGAGGATTAGAAGCTTATATTCACGAATCAGCATTGCTTTAAAGCACCGCTCGTCCGAAACTCAGATTCCCCTTTTCTCACATGATATCATACTGAGAACTATGGCTGAAGGGAAACAGGGAAATTTCATATTTTTAGATTTCCGGAAAGCATTTGACACGGTGCCACACTGCAGGCTGTTAACAAAGGTACGGGAGTGTGGAATATGTTCACAGATATGTGAGTGGGTCGAAGACGTGTTAAATAATAGACACTCGACGGCGAGTGTTAATCAGAGACAAGGGAATCGTCACGAGCGCCTCAGGGAAGTGTGATAGGACGGCTTTTGTTTTCTACATACATAAATGATTTGGTGGACAGGATGGGCAGCAGTCTGTTAGTTAGTTAGTTAGTTACGTGTTCCATTAATCAATAGCCCGGAAAACCGTTATGATGTGAAACGTGTCAAATGCACAAGAAATGCGAACAGGAAACAAGTTTTCTTTCTTTATTTTTTGTTTGTTTACATTATACTGTTGTACCTAAATATTTCTATCATCTATCCCATTCCCTTAAATGGTACAAAATGCCTATATTATATCTCCAGATTTATTTACTCATATTCAAGAATTCATCCATGGTATAGAAAGAGTTGTCAAGGAGGTATGATTTCAATTTGTTTTTGAAGCTATTACTGCTGTCCCTCAGACATTTTATTTCATCTGGTAATTTATCAAAAAGTTTTATAGCAGCATATTTTACCCCTTTCTGTGCCTAAGATAGGTTAAGTAAAGGATAGTGTAGGTCTTTCTTTTTTCTGGTATTGCAGTCATGAATGTCGCCGTTGATTTTATACTGGTCCATGCTGTTGAGAAAAAATTTCATTACTGAGTAAATGTACGGTGAAGCAGTTGTAAGAATTCCTAACCTTTTAAACAGATACCTACAAGATGTGCGACTATGAACCCCACACATTATTCTAACTACTTTCTTTTGAGCAACGAGTACCTCTTGCTTAAGTGTTGAGTGGCCTCAGAATGTTATTCTGTATGACATCAGAGAGTGGAAGTATGCAAAGTATGTTAGCTTACTAATTTATACATCCTCAAAATTGGCAATTATTCCGATTGCAAAAGTTGCCGAACCTAGTCTGTTTTAGGAGATCCAAAATATGAATTTTCCACTTAAGATTCTCATCTATATGTACAGCCAAAAACTTAGTATGCTCTACCCTGGCTACTGACTCCTTTTGATGTGTTATGTTTAGTGAAAGAATTATACTTTTTGCAGCAGAAAATTGGATGTACTGTGTTTTTTCAAAGTTCAGAGCAAGCCCATTCGCAGAAAACCAATTAATAACTTTTCCAAAGACCTTATTTGTATAATTTTCTATCGAACTTTCTTTTACTGGATTAATAATTATGCTTGTATCATCAGCAAACAGTGTCAGTTCAGCATCTTGTTTCACATAAGAAGGGAGGTCATTCACATATATCAAGAACATGAGGGGACCCATGACTGAATCTTGTGGAACACCTAATGTAATTTCACCCCAGATAGATGAAGTGGCAAACTCCTGTGAATCACTTGAAGCATATAAAGAGACTTTTTGCTTCCTGTTCTGTAGATATGACTTAAACCACTCATATGCTGTTCCATTTATACCACAGAACTGTAATTTCTCTAAGAAAATGTCATGGTTCACACGATCAAATGCTTTGGCTAAGTCACAGAATATTCCTACTGGTGACATTTTACTATTTAAAGACTCTATTATGTGGACAGTGAAACTGTATATTGCTGTCTCAGTGGAAAAGCATTTCTGAAATCCGAACTGTGATTGTTTGCTGATGACGTAGTGGTGTTGAGTGACTGTAGGAAAAACAAGACGACTTAGACAAAATTTGCAGTTCGTATGATGAATGGCAGCTAGCCCTAAATGTGGAGAAAACGTAAGTTAATGTGAATGAGTAGGAAGAACAAACCTGTATTGATCGGCTAGAGTATTACTAGTATCTAGCTTGACACAGTCAGGTCGTTTAAATATCTGGACGTAACGTTTGCAAAGCGATATGAGGTGAATCGAGCGTGTGAAAACTGTGGTAGGGACGGGAAATGGACGACTTCGGTTTAATGGGAGAATTTTAGAAAAGAGTGGTTGACCTGTAAAGGAGACTGCTTATAGGACGCTGGTGTCACCTATTCTTGAGTGTTGTTCGAGCTTTTGGAATTCATACTAGGTCGGATTGAAGGAAGATATCGAAGCAATTCAGAGGAGGGCTACTAGATTTGTTACTAGTAGGTTCGTACAAAAATTGTAACGGAGATGCTTCGGGAACTCAAATGGAAATCCCTGGAGGGAAGGTGGCCTTTTTTCGCGAAATACTATTGAGAAAATCTAGAGAACCGGCATCTGAAGCTGATTGCCGCACAATTCTGCTGCCGACAATATATATCGCGCCTAAGGACCACGAAGACAAGAGACGGGAAAGTAGGGCAAATAAGGGGGTGTGCTGACAGTCGTTTTTCCTTCCCTCTATTTGCGAGTAGAACAGGAGGGGAAAATGACAGGTAGTGATATAAAGTACTCTCTGCCACACACTTTAAGGTAGCTTGCGGAGTATCTATGTAGATGAAGACAAGCAACTTCGACAAAGATTAGTTAGCTGTGACAGGTTGTCTGGGAACAAGCATCTCCGAAAAAGCGAAGATGGTCTAATGCTCGTGTGGTATACTCGTTAGTAGCTATGAAAAGGATGGTGAAACCACTAGTGGATGTCATCACAGAAAGTGGAGGTCAGAGGCTTGCTCGCTCTGTAAAACAAAACAAGCGGTGACATGTGGCAGATCTGGCAACAGAATATACTGGTGGTCAGTCAGAAGTCCTAAGAACCATATTGTTCAGCGCGTATTGCTCAACTTGGGGTTCCACAGCAGACGATACCTACGTGTTCCCATGTTGGCTCAACGACCATATTGCGATTGCAGTGGACACAGAAAAACTGGATGGGGATCTATGGAAACTTTTCACCACGTCGGATTAATCATGATGACTTCTCAGCGTATTTATTTCCCGACAGTATATGTTTACCGATTATTACTGTCAGGCTAGTCTGGTTCCGGTTCTGAGTGGGAGAGTTGCATTCGCGGTTACACGGTGTACAAAGGAAGTCGTCTTTATTTAGTTGAGATCCATCTTTTGAACATTACAACATACAAGGAATCTAGTAAGATCAATGAAATTTCTGTTCAGTGCAGAAGTCTAGTTTTGCATCTGAGGTTAGCTGGCAATGTTTACTGATATCAGTCCGTATGTAGGTATTTCATCATGTGTTTCTGCGCAGTGCAGTTGGTGGAGACAGGTTGCTAATTCGAAATTGCATGGAAGCTCAATGTATCATCATCACTTCTTGCTATGATAAATTCTAAGACGTTACCTCACATGTAATGCGAAGATTAATTTTCTCAGAGATTTGCAGTGATACATTTCATGAATGACGCTGTGTATGCTTGTGTATACTATACTTTATATTGTAGGTTGAAACATCCTCAGTGGGTTGTAAAGTATGCTTGTGAATGCAGATAGTTAAACACATTCCTCATTCGTTTATTGTATCGAGAAGCCCATCATTATTTGTATACAATCCATTTTAATAAGCCTGTCTTACATAAAGTAACTGCTGGAGTTACAGTCACTCTGATAATTAAATCTACGATTACTGAGCCATGGCTGAGGCACTATGGTAATAAAAAGAAATTCTGTGCATGCTAGCTAGGTTACAGGAACTGATTTAGTGATTACGCTGCCTCACTAAATTGTGACCATAATATGTATGGCAGAAAGTTAGGGCATTATTAAATAATATTTCGGTTAGCTAACTATTTTCTGCATTTCGTATTTATGAGCACAGAGCTTGAGAGACTCCGTCATTGCACTGCTGGGTGTTAAAGTGTAACGCTGACACATGTTCAAAGTATTCAATACCACTTATAATATAGTTCATTCATGTACTACATGAAATATTGAGATTTGCAGGCCATAGTTTCTCCTCATAGCAGTGAATTTAGGAAATCGTATTCTGTGTGACTATTTTATATACAACTACCTGTACCTAGTCACACTTTCCTGTGGTACAGTGTGCTTAACTGGGAAAGAAAGAAAAGAGAAAGCCCATGTTTCTAATATGTATGGGAGTTGGGTACACATCCTAATCTACTTCTCTCCTCTGTCTGTCCATCTCACCCTCCCCATTTCTTTGGCCCTCTCCCTGTCCATCACTTCCTCCCCCTCTCCCTGTCCATCTTCTCCTGCCCCCCTCTCTCCATCCCCTCCTAACACCCCTCTCTCTGTCCTTCTTCTCGTTTCCTATGTCCATTTTCCCACACCCCTGTTTTCATCTCGTCTTCTCCCTCCCCTCCCACTTCTCTGAACTTGAGCTTTGTTTATTGTTATTGCAAATTCAGATTCTGTAGTAGTATTCTAATCATGAACTTACCTGTTTGCTAGCAACGTTTCACTGTTTTACATTTTACATATATATACTAGCTGTCTCTGGCGGTTGCGTTCGCATTTCAGTAAAATGAAATGTGTGTATGCTTTTAATGGCTTTATTGGTCAGGAGACCTCGTCTGGGAGGTTCTAGCGTTAGTGCACGTCTATTTATTTGACGCCCCTTTGGCGACTTGGGCGTCGATGATGGTAACGTTATGATGAGGAAACACACACACCCAGGCGCGAGAGGAAGAACTTCGGCTCGGCGAGGAACTGATCTCCGGACCCCACGGACAAAAAATCAAAAAAGCTACCCACAAGACCACCAACACCTGAGTGACGTTGCTCAGTCTCTTAGGAGGTTTAGTTAATCAAAAAATGGTTCAAATGGCTCTGAGCACTATGGGACTTAACATCTGAGGTCCTCAGTCCCCTAGAACGTAGAACTACTTAAACCTAACTAACCTAAGGACGTCACACACATCCATGCCCGAGGCAGGATTCGAACCTGCGACCGTAGCAGTCAGGAGGTTCCAGATTGAAGCGCCTAGAACCGCTCGGCCACCCCGGCCGGCTACTTAATCAGACCACCCCACCTTACCTCCAATCTCACATCGTCGGCACCCCATCGCCCTTTATCTACTTCATTTAAAAAGTGAAGATTCTTCATTATACTTTATTGTTTTTTGAAATAATGGAACAACTGTTGTTATGTTGTGCATTACTAGATTTTTAATGGAAAAATGCCTTGTACATCTTATGTTTTTAATGGTCACTAAAGTTACTACAGTTATTAATGTTCATGCAATGTGGATTACTGTTCCTTCTAAACAGTTGTGTAGATAATATTGCAGTATATGGTGTATACAGTATATATTGTAAACATTGGTTTTTCTTCCCTTCCTTCCCTTCCCCCTCTTTTTTAATCTCCATCTACTTATTCAGACTACTCCCCCCACACAAGCCAACAAGTTTCTTTTAGATGTCATGTCCCTTTGATAATTAAATCTGGTCTGTTGTTCACATTCTTTTTGATAACAGAACATAACTTCTCCATGAAATTTTACCTAAAAAGTATACTTTAATGTAATTTAAAATAGTGGAACAACTGGTGTAGTATACTACATTTCTATGTTTATAATGAAGAGCTGTTCTGTACATTTTAAATATTTAATATTTAGTAAACTTACTACAGCTAGTAACCTTCATACAGTAAGGGACTCAACATTCAGTCTAAACATCTGTGTAAATAAATGTACAGTATAGGTGTATATATACACTGTTTCCCCTTCTCTTACCCCATCCCTCCCCCATTCAGTTCATCTACTTAATCTGACTACCCCATCTTTCCTCCCCCTCCCACATCAATCCTCTCCACCCCTTATCTATTGAATGCCTCTAATCCGTTCCTTTAATCCTAGTGTGCACCATTCTGTCATTCATTATGGATCCATTGCCCCCCCCCCCCCGGCTCCTCACCCCTTCCCCCAGTTTTTTCATCATTGTACTATACTTGGTGTTTATAACAATCATTGGCGCTTTTATGTAAAGGGTCTTAAATTCCAACTACGTTTGTGACCATTTATTTTATATAACAGACCAATTTTTAAACATGACTGCAATTAACTACAATTTATGACTGCATATTTTATAATTGACCATGTATCAAATATTTACAATCTTACAAGATTGTAGCTCTATGAATCTTTAACTACAATGATGTAAGACGCGTTTTTACATGCACACTGGGAAGTTGGCTCTTCACACCATATAATATGAACACTGGCATCTTCTGCCCATTTCAAAGATAATGTAACCAGTTCGTACAATAAAGAGTCCCACTACCTATTCCCATGACATACCACAGATCATATGGTACAAACTGGGATGCCTTTATGTTAGTCTTTGAAGATATTTTCCCTTATGTTTAACTCAGTGGCTGCTTAGAGACAGTATAGCAAAGCTTAAAACCTGTCATTTGGTCAACTATTTTATTCCACAACCATATCCAGTGAAGGGTTCATGGTAACTTTCTGTAAATTAGCCTATGACACAAATGTTCTCGCATTTACTTTTGAAAAATTTGATTTATATAACCGAAGATACATATTTTGACTATGGTTTGTGTTCTACTGAAGTCCAATGATTTTAATACGTAAGCAAGAGAAAAAATCATGCAGCCTATGCATTAATTTAAATGTTTCCCCTGCCATTTTTCTAATAGTTGTAGTTTTATTGTGCTTTAATCTGTTGCAGTTTTAACTCTCGATAATGGCCTAATGCCGAAATCTAGATTGTGGAATGAAACCTGTTGTACAGTCAAATGGCTGTTATATCTTTCAAAAGCATAGAGAATTGTATAAGCATTGTATTCATTACCTTAAACGGTATTACATAGATCATATCAAACAATAAAAGCATTTTCACAATTACAATCAAATTCAAAAGTTAAAGAGTATATAGCTTTCTCGAAGAGTAATTATTATTGCATATTTTGCGTTATATTCTTCAAATTCACAAATGTGTTGTACTACATACCTTCTAAAGTAGGTAGTGTTCTTCCTCAGCATTCAATCTATCTCCATATTAAATATCATCAGAGTCGATTCAGCGTTTTAGCCGTAAAAGCATAACACAGAGGTAGGATCATATTTATAACGTTATTATGGATTTATATATTTGAAAGTATATAGTCTACATGTGTCTAAACGTTTATTGCAGCAATGTGGAAAAATTTTAAGTACATCGGAAAGGTAAATTTTGAGATTCTTTGTAACAATGTTTTCCCTTTATGTATTACATATGTATACACGGTGAATCACCTAAAACTTACACTGCAAATATTGAGGATATAAAAAGTGCTATTGAGGTGTGGGTTTTACAGAATAGATTGGTAGTCAGAGGCTGGTACTGTTAGCCAATCAACAGATTGCAATAATACTTATGAAGTGTATTTTTTGTGCCAACATATAATTTTTTAAATGGAACAATGCCTATTGATATTAAAAAATTAAAAGTAAGGTAAATTATAATGCCGTTGGTGTTTGTTGCAGGATTCTAGTGCGATTTGGTTACGAGATACTGTATTTTTAAACGTTCCATCACTGAAACTTGTACAATACCTGTCGCAGCACATACTAAAGAACAACAAGTGCATGAACTAGTTATGTGGATTCTGACCATTAAGGAGACCATCAGGCACAACAGTTATGTTCAAAATGACCACCACCATCGCAGAAGCAATACAGGCTTCCAGTCTGGTATGGAAAAACAACTGCACACGCACTAGCATTTCAGCGGAGCTGTCCAAGCAGGCTGCATTAATACGTCTTGCATAGCGTGGGGTGTAGTTAGTATGTTCTTGTTAACAGCGTCATTCAGCTTTCATCACAGAAAAAAAGGCTCCATGCATCAAATCCACGAACGGGCCGGCCGAAGTACGACTCTTCTGCGCCCCATCCAACGATTTGGAAACAATTCGTCAAGACATACTGTAGCACTTCGTGCACTATGGTCTAAATAACCATAATGTTGGCACCATAGGTTCCTCCTAATCTGCAGAGTGACGTCGTCTAGCATCTGTGGAGGATGGTGTGGTAAGAGGCTGCGATACTTGTGTGCGTTCAGTGTTCTGTCTCTGAAAAACGGGCCTAGGAGCAGATGGTTCACTATCCCACATCACACGTTCACAGGCCATGGACGCTGATGTTCCAACTGTCAACGAGGTTGTCAACAGGCCAGTAGCGCATGTTTCGGCGGTTCACTTGACCATTATTGGTAGATGTGGATTCATCAATAACAAGATACATGATACATCTGGAGTACCCTGTCTTAATCCATGTACAGAAATGAAAGCAGGTTCTCATAATCTTTTCCATGCAGCTTCATGCTGTATACAGCGAGCAATATCGTGCTGAAGTGCAGTAAGTGGACTTAACCTGAGAGAGAGAGACAGTGCCGCGGGTTATAGAAGCGTCACGCTATAACAGATGTTTTTCGTATTCATAACCATCAGTTGATAGGAACTGAGATGACTCGTTGAATTCAGTAGCGCCTCAAACCATAGCATTGTTTATTTCTCCACTAATCGACAAGGCAAACTGCGGCTTTCCTGTCCCCGAGGTAACATGTATTAGATATGAAGTCATGACTCTAGGGCAAGTTGTAATTGGTCACTACATTTTGCCACTCGCTAAGTGAGGGGCGGCTGTCACAAACCCGTTGCAGTCAGAAGCAATAATGGTTTCTGTACAATAATGGTTGACGCCCGCTACCGGGTCAGCCTACGGCTTCAGCTGCAGGAAGGTGCACATCCACTGCAGCACTCCATTGCCGCACCAACAGTTTGGAGAAAATCTGAATGATCCGTGACCGACATATGAGGCGTTCAGAGCACAAGAGAGTCAGGTCTATTTTTTGTTATTTTGGGCTTATTCCATTTTTAAATACTGTTTATGAAGTTACTTTCAGAGCATAAAACATTCATGCCAGTGTACTGTAAATGACTGCCGTAAGACTGGCAGCACTGTTGAGCACATAGAGAAGTCTCTTGTTCAGAGCGCAATAGGAACATATCCATTGTAATAGTTTGCATGGCTTGTTTTTCCAGTGTCTGAGCTCTAGTTCAAGCGGACTGTTGATTGTGAGTGATTAATCTGAAGATATGGAAGATAACGCATCGGAATATCAATGTTCTAGCTCAGTTAAACTAATGATAGCTTCCTAAACTTGATAAGTGAAAGCAAACTAATGAGTTAATAACTAGACTGGGCTGCAGAGCTTGAGTGTATGATAAATTATTTTATGTACTTTTGCAGTCATTATACGTTATATTAATACATTTTTCTTTTACTTCAGAAAAGGTGGTGGTGCTTCTGCAGCAGCTGACAATAATGTCTGCAAGCAAGACGGTGCAGAGAGCAGAAGAAGAAAACGTTCTCGACATCCTGAGAACTGGAAGAGGAGTAGCAAGCAACTGCAGTGGAACTTTGGGCAGGAGTATACTACGAGGAAGACCGTAAGTGTTCCAGCTAAAGGTCCTCCTGCTAGCTCCCCATGCTGCAGGTTGCAGTGGTACAATCACCTCGGAGAAGAAACGAGAGAAAATATATTTCATTTTACACATGTACCTTCTCGGACTTGTTCAGTCAGTTCCGTTTATGAGATCTCGGAAAAGAGTTGATTCTGTAAATCCTAAGAACGTTAGCCTCAAATATTTCTGAAGGACTTGAGTGAGATCGGTAAGGAGGTGGAGGTGGAGGGGGGGGGTGGGAGTTTAGTGTTTAACGTCACGTCGACATCGAGGTCATTAAAGACGGACCAAAAGCTCGGATCGTGTCAAGGACTGGGAAGGAAGTCGGCCGTGCTCTTCCAAAGGAAGCATACGGGCATTTGCTGGAGCGATTTAAGAAATCACGGAAAACTTAAATCTGGATGGCCGGACGTGGATTTGAAACGTCGTCAGATCTGTAAGGGCGCGTAACCTCTACACATAATAAAGTAATCTTATATTCAGAATGTTATACTAAGGAAAACAGGAACGTTACAACATCGTTGTCTCTCATGAGATTTTGTCAAGATCCCAGCATCTAGTCTCATCCATTGATAACAAATTTTTGGTATCAGTACATTTTTAATTACCTGACGACAGTGATTTTTGTTTAGCGGAGAAAATCAGTAGGAAAATTTCGGACATTTACGGACCAAACGACTGGATAGGTATCGTTATAGAGGCAAAGAAAATGTTCTCCAGATTGATGTCATTGAGATGATATGCTCAGCCTTCTTATCCTCCAGAAACTTTGACAATTCAGTAACGAACAGAATGGCTGATGGTTGTGGCATCAACTACCTGACTATGAGATGATTACATTATCCAACAGAATTTCATTTTACCCTGATTCATATGCAACTTTGAACTCTGCTGTACAGTTTGACGAAACTGACTTAAGAAAGAAACGTGTCCGTCCCATGACATACTTTTGTAACATCCAGCTGTGTCATCTTTATACCAGATGTCGACAGTAACAGAAGCGAAGAAAAAGGACGTGGAGGAGTTATTGCTGTTGATTCCGCCTGTGCATAGTCAGTTTTTCAAAACCCGGTTATGTGTCAATGCTATAAGAGGTTCCTCAGCTTTGCAACAGCAAGCAGACAGTTCTTGTTTAGAAATATTAGTTATAAGCAGACACAAGGAGTAAAATTACAATTGTATGTTCAAGAAACGTTCTTCCGTCACTGTATCGTTAATAAAACCTGTATACTAGAATAAAGAGGAAGATACAAATACGGTACACCGAGTGCAGATAAGAATCAAGTCGAAAATTTTACTTTTCTTTTCAAGTTTGCATATAATGGCACTTAAATTCACCCTTAAGTCATTACATGAATACGTTATACAAAATACCATCTATCATTCAGACACTTTACATGGTTTAAACTTTCTTATGAAAATAATTATTCAGCTAAAACTTTGTGTCAGTTTTCTCAAAACTCTCTTCTTGTGACTTAATTCCCTTGTGCACTGAACACCCCATACGTACCAAAAAGAGACCGTTCAGTAATGTGGCCATGTTGCATGGTGCTGGACCTGTTCATAGCCAAACACGACTCTCCCGACTGTTACATGCTATACTATCGTAAAGTATCCTCTTTGGGAGTTGAAATGTCACATCGCGACAAATTCATTACCCGCTCATTCTGCTCCCTTCCAGCTCAGATACCGATACTGCACTATAAGACGTCGAAGACGTATACTGATATTTGCTTTCAGATTTTCAGTTCTTTGAACGGTTTTGATTTAATGAATCTGAATTTTTCCACGAACGCTATCTCTTACTAATGTCAAAAGAGTCTTGCTGGTGTACCGTGCTATACATCTTCTGAGTTGAATCAAACTAATTCTTGCTGGCTATTGCTATTTTTAGACACAATTCATTCTTGAGGATAATCTCATGCCTTTTGTCACCTCAGTGTATATACCAAACAGAGGCGGTCCTGCAGTGTGGCCATGTTGCGTGGCGCTGGAACTGTTCATTGCCAAATACGCATCTCTTGACTGTTGCATGCAATACTATCATGAAGTACACTACTGGCCATTAAAATTGCTACACCACGAAGATGACGTGTTACAGACGTGAAATTTAACCGACAGGAAGAAGATGCTGTGATATGCAAATGATTAGCTTTTCAGAGCATTCACACAAGGTTGGCGCCGGTGGCGACACCTACAACGTGCTGACATGAGGAAAGTTTCCAACCGATTTGTCATACACAAACAGCAGTTGACCGGCGTTGCCCGGTGAAACGTTGTTGTGATGCCTCGTGTAAGGAGGGGAAATGTGTACCATCACGTTTCCGACTTTGATAAAGGTCGGACTGTAGCCTATCGCGATTGCGGTTTATCGTATCGCGACATTTCTGCTCGCGTTGGTCGAGATCCAATGACTGATAGCAGAATATGGGATCGGTGGGTTCAGGAGGCTTATACGGAACGCCGTGCTGGATCCCAACGGCCTCGTATCACTAGCAGTCGAGATGACAGGCATCTTATCCGCATGGCTGTAACGGATCGTGCAGCCACGTCTCGATCCCTGAGTCAACACATGGGGACGTTTGCAAGACAACAACCATCTGCACGAACAGTTCGAAGACGTTTGCAGCAGCATGGACTATCAGCTCGGAGATCATGGCTGCGGTTACCCTTGACGCTACATCACAGACAGGAGCGCCTGCGATGGTGTACTCAACGACGAACCTGGGTGCACGAATGGCAAAATGTCATTTTTTCGGATGAATCCAGATTCTGTTTACAGTACGCTGTGAACACACATTGGAAGCGTGTATTCGTCATGGCCATACTGGCGTATCACCCGGCGTGATGGTATGGGGTGCCATTGGTTACACGTCTCGGTCACCTCTTGTTCGCATTGACGGCACTTTGAACAGTGGACGTTGCATTTCAGATGTGTTACGACCCGTTTCTCTGCCCTTCATTCGATTCCTGCGAAACCCTACATTTTAGCAGGATAATGCACGACCGCATGTTCTAGGTCCCGTAGGGGCGTTTCTGGATACAGAAAATGTTCGACTGCTGCCCTGGCGAACACATTCTCTAGATCTCTCACCAATTGGAAACGTCTGGTCAATGGTGTCCCAGCAACTGGCTCGTCACAATACGCCTGTCACTACTCTT
Source organism: Schistocerca piceifrons (assembly GCF_021461385.2). Taxonomy (NCBI): domain Eukaryota; kingdom Metazoa; phylum Arthropoda; class Insecta; order Orthoptera; family Acrididae; genus Schistocerca; species Schistocerca piceifrons. Next base: position 786,807,184 of record NC_060138.1, read on the forward strand.
GATGAACTGTGGTATCGTGTTGAAGCTGGATTGGCAGCTGTACCTGTACACGCCATCCAAGCTCTGTTTGACTCAATGCCCAGGCGTATGAAGGCCGTTATTACGGCCAGAGGTGGTTGTTCTGGGTACTGATTTCTCAGGATCTATGCACCCAAATCGCGTGAAAACGTAATCACACGTCAGTTCTAGTATAATATATTTGTCCAATGAATACCCGTTTATCATCTGCATTTGTTCTTGGTGTAGCAATTTTAATGGCCGGTAGTGTATATGCTCTGTACGAGTTGAAATGTCACACCACCATAAATTCATTTCCCCGCTCATATTGCTCCCTTCCAGCTCTTATGCTGATATTGCACTGTATGACGTCGATAAAGCATACTGACATTTGCTTTCAGATTCTCAATTCTCTTGAAGGCTCTTCACTTACTGAGATTGACGTTGTTGCTGCTCCAGGAACGTCAACTCCTACTAATATCAAAAGTGTCTTTCTGGTGTTAAGTTCTGCATATCCTTTGAGTTTGATTCCTTTGTCTCATTCTTGCTGGTCAATGCTATTTTTAGCAAGAATTCGTTCTTGATGAAAATGAAAGGCTGGGTACCTGGGAGGAGCGATGGCCGGGCGCTCGAGCCATTACGCGCCCGGGCCCGGCTGTCAGTGGGCGGCACGCTGCGCCGGAACGTGCGGATCGCAGACGGATCCGCTCGTGCATATCACTGCGCCGGCCGCGCCGCGCCGCGCGGCCCGCCAGGAGGAATGCCGGGCGGCGGTGAGATTGCGGCGGAGCTGTGAAAGCCGCGAAACTGGCTCTGCTTTTAATTAAACGCCGAAAATTTGCATCGCTATCCGCGGCGTTAATTAAACTTGAGGTTAGTCCGCTGCGCCATGTGCTGTTAGTTTTACATTAGGCAACTAATTTTCACTTCTAGCGATAGCGTCCATTTTATCTGATTTGGAACTGTTTCCATTTCCTTCTCAGATTGTTTACTTTAAAGCATGTAACACAGAACTGCATCCCACTTTCTCAAGACGACACAAAAGCGATCGAATGGAATAACTTCACAGTAACGTCGTGTAAGTATCTATAATGAATTTTCACTCTGCTGCGGAGTGGGCGCTGCTATGAAACTTCCTTGGCTGGTTACAACTGTGCCGGACCGGGAACTTTGCCTTTCGTGGACAAGTGCCCTACCTTCCTAGTTACCGCAGTCACAACTTTCATCCGCCAGCACCTCGGGTAGTTCAGTCGGTAGACCACTTACCTTCGAATGGCAAAGGGCCTGTGTTCGAGTTCCGTTACAGCAGGCATTTTTTGATCTGCCAGAAAGTTTCATCATTTAAATTTATTTCTTCTGTATGTTTCAGTATGTCATTACTTACTTCTTCCCCGCAGGAATGTCTTCCTTCTACCATACAACAGCCATGTCTGTAGTCCATTTTCGTCTCTAAATTTTTACAAACTTTTAATTAAGTAACAGTTGCATTGTGTACTACGTTTCGTTTCCCAAAACATAGAAAAGAGTTGTTTTGTCAGTTTACATACCGCGTGAGGTGACGCATTGTTTGTTTACTCATTTTATTTTTATTTATTGGTTTATTTAATCTGACAGGTTTAGAGCAATCAGGCCCTCTCCTACATCTCACCAGGAATTCCACATATTTTATGTTACACATTTTACGATAAGCGTGTAATAATTTACGATCTAATACAAATTATAACGCTTAGAAACTATAGTAGTGCAGATAATAACTCAGGGTTTACATTGTTTCAGATAATAACACAGAATTTACTTTGTTTCTTGATTAGAACAACAATAAATAAAAATTGCTGGAAGGTAGGTTTAAACTAAGAGCGCTAACAACAATGGACCTGAGAGAAAGGGGCGCAAGAAAAGGAGAAAGACCAACTTGATGACAAACAGTTAATAAAGATAAGTGAAAAGATAACGGCGTGACTCATAGAGAAATGAAATTAAAAGGGAGTGTAACTGGTGTAAGATGGCAGCTCTGCTTTACTGATTAACGTATGGAAACTTAGCCATATCCATCAATTTTTATTTGGGGGGGAGGGGGCGGGGGTTAGAGAAGGGAATGCTTCCGCTTCATCCTATAAGCAAGAGGGCATTCAGTCTGGGGTAGCTTTTCCCAGAAGAGAACGGTAGCAACAGAGGAGTTCGCGAATGTTTTTGTTTTATGAATAGGGACAGATAGGATGCAAGATGAGTAAGACCTCGTGTTTCGTTTATGAAGTGACGGCCCGAGATTGATCTCTGCTGCGAGGTACTGCGGAGCCTGCGCGCTGAACAGTCGATAAGGTAGACGTCATATGTGGTAGTCACGTAACGTGTCTGCCGGCAGTCAACCTAATTAGGCGTATGAAGCGCTGAGATAGTCATACAGGGGACGCAAATGTAAGTGGAGGTGTGATTGCACAAGCCTACGTTTCAATTCTGTGGATGTAAGTTCTCGAACTTCTTTAGGGCGTAGAAGCCTTCCTGTCTTTGACGACAGTGGTCTCTGTCCAGCTGATATCCTCACTCAAATTTTCGTCTAAATACTTACGCTGTTTGTCCTCGGAGACTTCCACGACGGTATGCGTGAATAAAAAAAATGCTTCACATGGCTCTGAGCACTATGGGACTTAACATCTGTGGTCATCAATCCCCTAGAACTTAGAACTACTTAAACCTAACTAACCTAAGGACATCACACATATCCATGCCCGAGGCAGGATTCGAACCTGCGACCGTAGCAGTCGCGCGGTTCCGGACTGCGCGCCTAGAACCGCTAGACCACCACGGCCGGTGCCGTGAATAAAATCTCTGTCCTCAAGCCCCATCATCTCGAATAAAACACTCGACCTTTCGATGGCTGTATGTGTCATTGTCTTCACGAGTAAAAACCATGGAGTGTTGGGGCTGTTTCTTTTTTCTCCTTTATTGTCGTTACTCGTACATCCTCCTCGCCCCATATGCGTGGCTCTGGGCTGTCAGCAGTACAATCGACTCTCTCTTCGGTCACATGGACAAGTAAAGGTAAATTAGATCACAAAACACTAATACAAATGTGAGATATTCACATGGATTTAAAACATTTGGAATGGTGAAAAAGTAATGGTAGTGTTTATATGTATATAAAACAAGGTGTTCTTCGTGTTTAAATTAAAAACAGTAATAATGAAAGAATAAAATGGAAAAAAACACGAATGTCAGTAAATAGAGTGGAAATTGTAGGATTATTAGAGTCAAGTTTTTCTACGTCACCAGAAATATATATGTCAAGTACACGGTAGTAAAAGAAAGGAAAAAAATTATATCTCGTTATTAGTCATGGCATCACATCACGAAACCAATCTTTGTGTACTAGACAGCAGTGGGACACAACGCTCTTTTCTGATGAGACCCAGACAATACTGATATTTGTGTGTGGAGGCAATGAGAACAATGCTGATACCCTAACTGCATCGCACGCAGCTGCAATTATGAAGGCGATCCAGACATGTTTTGGGGTGGAATGAAATATGGCCGCAGAACACTTTTCGTGCCAATACATATGGGGATGACTGATATGAAGTACCGGGAAGACATCCTTGCACACATTGTGGCTGCATTTGGTGATCATATCGCAGTGGGATTCACGCTGAGGGACGCCACAGTCTTGATAAAACCTTCCTAGTGGAGCATTGAATCAGTCAGATCTCAGCTGCGTTTGGAATGCAAGGGCCATGCTAAGACGAGCAGTTTGCAGTCGTCCTGACCCACCAGAACCGCTGTGTAGGAATGGGACGATATTCCACAGGCTTATCTGGACAGTTCGGTAATTAGTATGCCTAACCGCAAGCAAAAGTGTCTCCAATTACGAGGACGGCTAATTGGTTCATAAACGATGTGTTATGCACGATAACAGTGAGAAGAAACTTTAGCATTTGCAATGGAATCGTCTATCAGGTTTCGCTTTTGTTTATTTGTTTGTATTTACCAAGCAGAAATGTGTTTATCTTCCTTGCTCTTGTTCCGTTATGCTTTTACCTGACAGAGCAGAATCAGCTTGGTTCCTCTTATGTTCGGTATTGACAATAAAGCAATATGCAACATTTATTTTGACCATTGTATCATTTCATCTGCTCTATCTGTTTGCTGGTTGCCGATGCGATAATAATTTATTTTATTACCGTTGGCTTGCAATGGACATTCTTCTCCTTTCTGTGATTACTTTTAAACTGATTTTACACCAGCTGTGCGTGTGACTCATCTTCGTAAGTATTGTATTTCCAGACATGCGCTTGTGACTGGACTGCAGCTGGACTGACAGCTTGTCGTCAAGTACGCCCACTACTAACTGAATACGGTATGATAGCCGAAAGTTGCCACTAGTGGAAAATGAACAGTAACTATAATTGATGACGTAATGTTGTAATTTTAGAAATTGTGTGCGACTGTGGTACCCGGTCTTTCACTTACATTAGACCCTGATATCGGGAGCTGGCTGTCGGTTACCAAGTACCGCCTGGTGTGGGCTCCCCGTGAAAGATGTTAAGCACGTGCACACTGGGCTCTCCATTAGGTTAAGTTCCAAGTCCAAGCTAACACGCGGGCACTGGAGCATACATCGTGGGCCAAACAGGCGTCTGTTGCATCAAACACCGACGAAGGCGGCCAGACGCCGAAATCAAACATTACAATAACTCCAGCAGGAGACGGGAATGACTACACACCAACACTGGAACAAGGAGCGATCAGACGAACAAGCTCAACAGCGGATGTAACACCTATATGTACAAACATAAAATCGAAAATGATAGCAACTGTACACGAAATTCTAGCGGATTTTCGAGCAGACCTAAAGCAGAAGAGGGTATTATCTACCATAATTACTGTAACAGTCAGGAACAAAATATGGGCATTAGCACTCGGCCAAATCAGACTTCGTTGACAAAATGACGAATTAAGAACTGGAAACGAAAGAACACGTAGAGAGTTATCTGCGGCAAATGCCCCTGACGCAATAGACAGAATTCAGCAATTGTAAATGGAGATCGCAGCCCTAAAAGAAGAAAATCGAAAATTACGCACTGAAACGAAGCCAGCACTGAATTTCGCTGCAGTCGCGACATGTGGTCCCGTCACCAGGCCTGAAACCAGGGATGAAGAACAAATTGAATTTGCAAAAAATAAACAGGCGACTGTCCTCTTTTTTAAATCAGAGAACAACCGGGTGCTAAAGCCATATGGGAAACCTTAACCAAAGCAATAAACCTTGGACTTGATAAAATAAACGTTAAAGCAATAAGGAATACAGCAAACACAGTAATTATTGAAACTGAGGCACAAGCAGACAAAAGGAAGATTATTGAGAGAACATCAAACTTAAAGGACAATCGATGCGAAGAAACCAAAAAACTAAGACCACTACTGGCAGCACACAGCGTTCCAACAACACTCACAGATCGAGACTTTCTAGAAGAATTGTTTGAAATAAATCTCAGCGACGACATCACCAAAGAGGAATTTCAACAAGATGTCAAAAAACAATAGAAGACAGTTCCGAAAGGGAGGTGACACCAAGGGTCAGATTACTGTTCTTACAGAGGGCTAGGGTGTACATACAGTTTGAATCTTTTCACCTTAAGGACTGTGTCAGTACAAAAGTGCTGGAATTTCGGCTATTCGTCAAAAAGATGCGACAGGGAAACTAGCTGCGGGAAATGTGCGACATCCGGTCATAAAAATTCGAATGTCGTGAAGAAACAACTGCTAGCTGTCTTCCTTGGAAGAACGGGAAAAGAACATGTAACAAAGCTGAGGAATTAGAATGCCCTACTTACAAAGAACTCTACAAACGACAAATAGAAAAATCAGAATATGATGTTACCAACAGTGTCAGCTAGCACACACCAAAACAAAAGCAGTGGGACAACACTCTTTGGATATCTAAGTAGGGATATGAATACAAGTATCAACTACGGAAGTGTACATACCTCTTCTCAACAAAAGACCCATATGAACACCAGCACTGACCACGCTTAAGCAAACACAAATCATCGGCAACCAAAACAAGAGCGTAGCTACGTGCAGTAACCTGGATGTAACGACTGCAACGAATTGGGCTGACCACAGACTCTACAACGGACATGAATTCTCTCAAAAGTTGCAACAAAAATATTTTAGCCTAATAGATTATATCGACGATGCGTGTTTCTACGGCGCCATGTACTACAGTGTGGTGAGGCACATCTAATACGAACTTTTCCAGGGGACAATACTCCAGCGACCTTTCCTAGAGTAGATGAACTGGAAGAGTGAAGAAGACCTTAAAAGCAACACGCTACACACAACTGAAGTACATAAAGATGACGATAGAAATCCAAGCTATGGTCCTGCCACACCAACAGTAGTGCTATGACGCAGTCGTTAAACACACACATCACACTTAACAGAAGTACATAATAATGCCAGCAGACGTCCGAGACACCGTCAATACCATGCAGAACAGGCTAGCGCCACAGGCATAAAACCAGTACACCTGGACACACTAAAACAACATGAACAGAAACTAATTCTTCCCTCGCCAGAGGATAGATTACCGCATAATGAAACAAAAACTTCGGAAAAATATGAGTAAGATACATCAAAATGTAAACTATACAGGCAAACTACGGTGACAATAACCACGAAAAGACAACTCAGGTGCAAGAAACAGCTATCAATGAGAAACAATCGCAAACAGAAAACTTCAAACAACAAAAAGTGATTCTACACCATATGGATGCTAATTACAACATGAACACACAAAAATCTCACACTGAAAAATCGCAACAATCTTCAACTGACGAGACATCAAATCACCCAAAACCGAAAACTACACCAAGAGATAAACACCACGAAACAGTTAATCAAAAAATGTTCAAAAGAGTGTGAATTCCTAAGGGACCAGACTGCTGAGGTCATCGGTCCCTAGTCTTACACACTACTTAAGCTAACTTAAACTAACTTGTGCTAAGACCAACGCACACACCCACGCCAGGGGGAGGACTCGAACCTCAGGCGGGAGGGACCGTGCTGTTCGTGACATGGCGCCTCAAACCGAGCGGCCACTCCGTGTGGCTGCAGTTAATCAAACAGAGTTACAAAACCATGCAGTAAGAAACAAAATAGACTACGATGACATCGAAGAGATCTTACGACTAAGTCGACTGGAGAAGAAAGGAGTTTTTCAAACTGCACTAAGACTGGCAACAAGGCTGAATCACCCATCGGGCGACACTATATGATACCCCACGACTGAACAAAGAGACAGAATGATTCTACGAACCGAAACACTACCAATAGATAAACTCGAACTCTGTAATCTTTTACGCACATCATGTGAACGAAGAAATAAAGACCTTAACCTTGACAATGTCTACTAGGAGCCGGCCGGAGTGGCCGTGCAGTTCTGGGCGCTACAGTCTGGAGCCGAGCGATCGCTACGGTCGCAGGTTCGAATCCTGCCTCGGGCATGGATGTGTGTGATGTCCTTATGTTACTTAGGTTTAATTAGTTCTAAGTTCTAGGCGACTGATGGCCTCAGAAGTTAAGTCGCATAGTGCTCAGAACCATTTGAACCTGGTAAGGACGCATGGACGCGTGTACCTCGATTACTTGCAGAGCGAGCGTAAGCTCTTTGTTTCTACTAAATTTCCATAGCGAAAGTCTCGCAGCTAAACTGTATGGGTAACACGACGGTGGCCGAAGAGCTTTGCAGGCTGGTGAACGACGTACGCGCGGACATATTGTGTCCGCAAGAACCGTACATACGAGATGGAAGAATTCGAGGCCTTCCGAGGCAGTGCTTGCAAATCGCAGGCAGAAAAAGGGCAAGGCTGCAATAATTGTAGTAAACAATAACATTACAGTAACACAAATTACGCAATTATGCACACAATGTACGGTTACAGTCGAAATAACTTTAGGCAGGGAAACATGGATCATCTCGTTGATCTACGCCCAGTGCTTATTTGATACAGAGTCTTTTGCAGACCTAATAAAAGATATTGAACGATTTGCACTTATCTTAACAGACAAAAATGCTGGATCAATCCTCTGGCACTCTGACAGAACGATCGCCAGAGGACAAATAACAGCCGACATTATAAACGAATGTAACCTCTTAGTTTCAAACAAACCAGGCCAGCAGCCAACTTACCACGGAAATAATGGAGTAGGCAGCAACACAGACATTTCTCCGGTAAACAGCGCATCACTAATTGAGGCAGCGAACTGGCAGGTGCTCGAAAAGTGAATACACAGTCTTAATAACGCAATAATAATATACACTAAAACAAACGCTGACACAAACACAGACACATTACAACACCCAAGGCTGCTGCTACGCAAAGCAAACTGGCAAAAACTAAGACAAGTGACCGAAGTGTTCCGTCTATGCGGCACAGTTCTTACAGACGTCTTACAGAGGGCACAACCTACAGCAGTAACTGCTGCACGCGACGCACCCAAAGAAAGGGCACCATTGTCAACACTATTAACAAGACTAAGAAAAGATGCTCGTGATAAACGACGATATTACCAAAAATCAAAGTCAGCACAGGAAAGAGAAATTAGATTTCAACATTATCGTGATGCTAAAACACGATACAGAGAGACGACGTACATAAGAACAGGAAAGACCACTGGGACACATATGTTAGGACAAACTTACAGAACAACATCTGGGAAGAGCCGCTTAAACTGCAGGCTGAGCGTATAAAGATTCCTACAGTATTATTAACACTGAGGAAACCAGATGGCACTACCAAAAGATGCTGGAGATGCGCAGGACAGTATCTCCTCAACAAATACTTCCTGACGATGACCACACTCAGGACAAGCAACTGCACACGGCCCTTCACAGACTACTTTATGACAAACACGAAAACGAAGGTATTACCATCACTTTGTTCACGAGAAAGTTGCACTGTAAATGCACAAAATAAAGAACAAAAAGGCTCCAAGCCCTGATGGTATCCACCCTGAAACCATCGAACAAGCTGCTCCATTTATCGTACCATACTTGACAGACTTGCTGAAAGACGCTCTACCAGAAGGACGAATACCGAATATATGGAAGAAGGCAAATGCAGTTATAATCAAGAAAGTGGAGGACAAAGACATACAGACCAATATGCCTCATTAACAATCTTGACAAGGTACAGGAGAGATTGCTGCGCGACAGGCTTCAGTCGCACTGGCAGCTCTTAGGCCTTTGCCCACATCAGTTTGGTTTTCGACTGCATAAATCCATCGACGACGCACCAAACAGGGCCACAGAAATTACACAGACAATATATGACAAATACAAAGTAGTAATCCTAATAGACAGAGCTGGTGCTTTCGACAACCTTTGGTGGCCGGCGTTATTTGTTAGACTTAGAGAAATAAATGTGCACAGGCTCTATACACAGCCTTAGAGATTATTGTAAAAACAGGATAGTGGAATGGAAAACTGGTCGCCAAAAGGTTATAAAGAGGGTAAGAAAGGGTTGTCCGAAAGGATCCATATGCTGACCGATTTTCTGGGACATAGCCATAGAACCACTGCTGAATGCACTAGAAGACAACTACCTGACTAACGGGGTAATTGCGTTCACTGATGACCTTATGGTCATGGTATCTGCAAACTCCACGTCCCAATTAGAGACTAAAGCCACGCAGCTCCTTGCGTTCGGCGGTGAATAGTGTACGAACAACAAACTCACAATAGCAGCAAACAAAAGTTTTTACCTACTTCTAAGAGGCTCGCTGAATAGAAATCCAATTATAAAGTTAAACAACACATCTATAAAAAGGAAAGCTGTGACAAGATACCTTGGCATATATATATTGACGAACATTTACACTTCAACTAACATGACAGACTGACAGTTAACAAAGCGACGAAACTGATGCATAAACTCGCAAGACTGAACGCAGACTACCGCTTCAGACAGTGGGGACATATTACACAGCACTCTTTGAGTCAATAACTTGTTTTGCGGCTAGCGCTTGGGCACATTGATTATGCTTTGGTACGCATAAAACCATTTTGAGTCGCGGCCGGTGAAGTGATCTACTCAGAATTTCGGGGGCTTTCCGCACGACCTCGATTGAGGCACTGTGCGTGATACTGGAAGTTTTCCCTACAGACATTACAATTCGCCACAGGGCAGCTGCATACTGGCTGAAGAGGGGAGGACGCGACAAAATAAGAGAAATAGCTGGAGAACAAGACATAACCGACCGACGGAAATTAAATAAGCGGAGAATTGATACATGGCAGACAGAATGGGACACAACTGTTAAAGGAAGACGAGTCTACACTTTCTTCCCCAGTATACAAGAGCGGGTGAGTTTCAAGTACATAGAAGGTGTGTTCAAAAAGTAAGGTGACTTCATATTTTTATGAAAAAATATTTATTTATTCATCTATATTCATTGTCCCCTTGTGTCAACGCTTCTTTCAATCCTCAAAGCACTTCTCTTAAGTACTTTTTCGTACAGTCTTGAGTAGGCTACATCCAGCGATGCAGTTTTTATTTTCCCAATGTTTGAAAATTTTCGTCTTTTCATAGGTCTCTTCAGTTTTGGGAACAGGAAAAAATCGCAGGGGGCCAAATCCGGTGAATATGGTGGCTGAGAAATGATTGTCATGTTGTTTTGGACAAAAAATCTCTCACAAACAACGATGATTGAGCAGATGCATTGTTGTGACGCAAAACTCCACAATTCCGGACGTTTTTTGAGTCTTGCTCCTCACAAACGGCGCGTAACGTCAAGGCAATAACCCTTATTGACCGTACGACCTTGAGGCAAAAATTCATGATGCACCACGCCACGGTAATTGGAAAAACAAAAAAACGGTGAGCAGGACTTTGACATCTGATTGAACTTGGCGTGCTTTTTTCGGTCTTGGCTCTCGGGGATACTACCATTGGGACGACTGGGCTTTGGTTTCGACGTCATAACCGTAAACCCATATTTCGTCACCAGCTATGACCATTTTGAGCAAATCAGGATCATCACTGACGTCATTAAAGAGCTACTGAGCGATGCTCATTCAACGGTTCTTCTGACCAAAATTGAGAAGTTTTGGAACAAACTTCGCTTACACACGTCTCACGCCCAAAATATCCAAAAATTGCATGACACGAGCCGACCGATAAGACAACGTCCTCAGCAACTTCATTCGACGATTTTCCAAAACAATTTCCTGCACAGCTTCGATGTTATCATCTGTTGACGTGCTGGGGCGTCCAGACATAGGTTTGTCATTGGCATCTAATCGGCCATCTTGAAAGAGCTTGTACCACCTGTAAACATTTATTTTTTACTTGGAGCAGACTCACCGTATGCCACTGTCAACATTTCAAGTGTTTTAGAGCACTTGACTCCATTTTTCACACAAAATTTGATGCAAATTCTTTGATCCATTTTTTATAATAATCTAAAATCACCGAGAACACTAAGACACGTCTAAGCTTTCTACCTGTCAAAAGCAAGCGAAGTATGCTATACACTTGAAACTGTGAAAATATGTTCGGGACATGTGTACCAACATAAAAAAAACAAAAGATCGATAATCGAATGTAGGTTGCCCACGCAATTTTAAAAGTCACTTTACTTTTTGAACAGCCGTCGTGAATCAAACACGCGGGATGGCGCACTTTCTCACGGACCATGGCCTGTATGCTGTGCATCTCTTGGCCTAAACCAGACTTACGTTTGTTCCTGTGGTGACAATGGCACGCCTGAACACATATAGTACTCGTCTGCGATGCCATAGGACACATAAGACCGAGTTTAGGAAACCAGGACATAGGACAGTTATGACTGGAACTCTATAAACAACATCGCAGATGAAGTATCGCGAGCACTATAAGCAACATAAAAACAGGAGAGACCGTACTCAAGTATAAGACAGTACACAGTAAAAGGCACAGACACAAGCACAGATACGGAATCGGATGCTTCATCACACACAGGAAGTGAAGACGAGACAAACATACTAATATAGCAAATGTAAGAGGAGGTTCTACAACACTACGTCGAATTAATCTGAAAAAAAACCCTCTCTATGCAGCTGTTTGTTATAACATTTTATACCGTGTAACACTATCTGAAGATGTGACATTTCTTCTTCTTTCGATGCATCAGGTGTGACTGGTTCGAAGTCTTACCGAGCCCTTGCACCTGTTGCAGCTGTCTATGACATTTAAGTCAGCTCCCAATCTCCATTGTTGCCATAAGTTCGGAAGCACATTGTAACATAACAAATCAATACATTAAATTAAGTGTTACCACTGTCAAGGTAACACATTTTTAACAGACGTAACCGTACATGTAAAAGATACAAAGAGAAGAACTGTCACATCATTGCTAAGTCAATTTTCCATCTGTTGTTTCTTCCATTAAATACACTTTTAAATTAAAATTAAAATACATCAATAATGTGTCTCATTAGTCTCATTATCTAAGTTAGCAATAATTTTAAACAGAATTGCTTATATTCGTTTATTTGTTTTTTAATATATTTCTTGTAAAATTTTCAACAACAAAAAAGATGTTTACTAGTAATAAACCTGAAGTTGTATGACAGAACATGGAAAAGCACACAATGTACGACCTGCGATGTAATAACAGGTAACAGTCTTTACTTAAGAAGTAAATAAAATGAAAATAAAAATAAATAAATACTCGGTCGAAAGAAAGATTTAAAAAAAGGAAGACTTAAGTCGGTGCACTTCTGTGAGGTGCTGCGTTGTTGGTTTAGATTAGATTAGATTATATTTACTTCCATTCTAATTGATCCGTAGTGAGGAGGTCCTCCAGGATGTAGAAGATGTCAGAAAAACAACAACACATGACAAATATTTACAAGAAAAACAAATAAGCTAATGTACCATTCCACAGGTCCCAAGTGAAATGATCGTCATTTTTTAATGAAAACTATATGAAAGAGTCATTTTACAAATACTAATGCACTGAATTTATAATTAAGAAGTTTTTTATTTATTTATAAGCTAATAAACGTGTAATACAATGAACACATTACTGCACTGAAATGGTGCAGAAGTTAGATTGTACTTACACACACACACATATATTTACAATGAAAACATTACTGCACTGCAATTGTGCAGAAGTTATATATATATATATATATATATATATATATATATATATATATATATATATATATACAAAAATCAGTTGGTTTTATTGAGAAATTCATCAATGAAGTAGAAGGAGTTGGCCACCAATAAATCCTTTAGGCTTCTCTTAAACTGAATTTAATTGGTCGTTAAGCTTATTATGGCTGCTGGCAAGTTATTGAAAATGTGTGTTCCTGAATAATGCACACCCTTTTGTGCAAGGCTAAGTGATTTAAATCCTTGTGAAGATTATTCTTATTTGTAGTATTGATTACATGAATTGAGCTGTTGGTTTGAATATATTGGGAAGCAGGAGTTAGTATCCTTAGTTCCCTAAACAGGTTTTTGCAGGATGTTCTTGAGTTCACACCACATATAACTATAACACAACATACAATAGCGTATACTTCAACTGTACTAGCAAGCTTTTCAATAATAAAAATATAGATGCACGTTTTTGTGCCAGGAAAACTTTAACTTGGCTTGATGAATTACCCCAAAAAACAATCCCATATGACATTATGGAATGAAAGTAAGCACAGTATGCCAGCTTTTTCATTTTTATATTCCCTATGTCTGACACAATTCACATTGCAAATAGAGATTTGTTACGTCGCTTCAGCAGTTCTGTGGTGTGCTCCTCCAAGTTGAATTTATTATCAAGCTGTAATTCCAGTGGTCACGTTGGGGATGGATTGAGAATTTCCAGACGGGGTATTCGCACAGGTGAGTGTTGGCCCGGCCTGAGTGGCTGGTTGGCTGCAGCTGGCGGCGGCCAGAGGGCGCTGTGTGGGCGGAGAGGCGTAACTCTGCCACAGGGCGCCATCCGTCAGCTGCGACGTGGCAGCCAGCCCGCCTGACAAATTGCTTTCTCCGGCGGGCAGAGCGCCTCGGTGCGCCGCCCACCTGCACGTCCAGACGCTGACGTAAGGAGGGAGGAACAACGGACCGTAGCAGAATGAAGCATTTAGCCACCGAAGTAATTAAGGGGCGGACGTTCATGAATCTGACCGAAAATGCCAATTTTTCAATTTATTTTTTATTTATTAATAGAACTCATGAACAAATGTGTGACGTGACACGCCCGTCACGCCCACTTTTTAAAACAGTACTGCAATACTAGTTCGGTGACAAAGATTCCGTGGGTTACTTTCAAGCAAACTTGCACGGGATACAACTACACTACTGGCCATTAAAATTGCTACACCAAGAAGAAATGCAGCTGATACACGGATATTCATTGAATAAATATATTGTACTAGAACTGACATGTGATTACATTTTAAAGCAATTTGGATGCATAGATCCTGAGAAATCAGTACCCAAAACAACCACCTGTGGCCGTAATAACGGCCTTGATACGCCTGGCCATTGAGTCAAACAGAGCTTGGATGGCGTGTACATGTACAGCTGCCCATGCAGCTTCAACACGATACCACAGTTCATCAGGAGTAGTGACTGGCGTATTGTGACGAGCCAGTTGCTCGGCCACCATTAACCAGACGTTTTCAATTGATGAGAGATCTGGAGAATGTGCTGGTCAGGGCAGCAGTCGAACATTTTCTGTATCCAGAAAGGACCGCATAGGACCTGCAACATGCGGTCGTGCATTATCCTGGTGAAATGTAGGGTTTCGCAGGGATCGAATGAAGGGTAGAGCCACGGGTCGTAACACATCTGAAATGTAACGTCCACTGTTCAAAGTGCCGTCAATGCGAACAAGAGGTGACCGAGACGTGTAACCAATGGCACCCCATACCATCACGCCGGGTGATATGACAGTATGGTGATGACGAATACACGCTTCCAATGTGCGTTCACCGCGATGTCGCCAAACACGGATGCGACCATCATGATGCTGTAAAAAGAACCTGGATTCATCCGAAAAAATGACGTTTTGCCATTCGTGCACCCAGGTTCGTCGTTGAGTACACCATTGTAGGCGCTCCTGTCTGTGATGCAGCGTCAACCGTAACCGCAGCCATGGTCTCCGAGCTGATAGTCCATGTTGCTGCAAACGTCGTAGAATTGTTCGTGCAGATGGTTGTTGTCTTGCAAACGTCCCCATCTGTTGACTCATGGATCGAAACGTGGCTCCACGATCCGTTACAGTCATGCGGATAAGATGCCTGTCGTCTCGACTGCTAGTGAATACGAGGCCGTTAGGATCCAGCACGGCGTTCCGTATTACCCTCCTGAACCCACCGATTCCATATTCTGCTAACAGTCATTGGATCTCGACCAACGCGAGCAGCAATGTCGCGATACTATAAACCGCAATCGCGATAGGCTACAATTCGACCTTTATCAAAGTCGCAAACTTGGTGGTACGCATTTCTCCTCCTTACATGAGGCATCACAACAACGTTTCACCAGGCAACGCCGATCAACTGCTGTTTGTGTATGAGAAATCGGTTGGAAACGTTCCTCATGTCAGCACGTTGTAGGTGTCGCCACCGGCGCCAACCTTGTGTGAATGCTCTGAAAAGCTAATCATTTGCATATCACAGCATCTTCTTCCTGTCGGTTAAATTTCGCGTCTGTAGCACGTCATCTTCGTGGTGTAGCAATTTTAATGGGCAGTAGTGTAGAAGGCCGTGATATACAGGCTGAACATTATCGAAATCGACGAACTGCAAAGAAGGTTTCCTGACCGGAAACGGACGAAAGAAGGTCCTACGAATATGTGTCCGGCAGGAGATCGTCCCGGAACACAGTATAGAGCTGTATCGCATCCACGTCACAACAGGTGTTCAAAGTGGCCGCCACGGGATGCAATGCACGCGTTCACACTTCGCATCATGGATTGACGCACTCCTTCGCACTATCCAGTCTCTCTCCGAATATCGCCATGGGCGTCGTGATCAAGCTGTTGAAGGGTCAGGAACTCTTTTAGCATACACAGCGCTTTTAAGATGCCCCCAGACGTTGAAGTTCAGGACGTTTAAGTGCGGTCATCTAGCAGCCCATGGGTCTCCGCTTCCCGTCCATCGTTCGGGGAAGATGTTGTTGAGTAGTCGATGAACTGTAATGCGGAAGTGGGGTGGTTATCCGTCATGCAGAGCATAACCTGTATTGCCAAAGGCATATGGTCAAGCAGCCCCGGCAGAGTACCACGCAGGAAATCCAAGTACGTTCCTCCGTGGAGGCGTTGTGACGCAGTAATCGATCCATGTATGTGGTCGCCAAGAATCTCTGCCCACACACTGATGCTGTCTCGATACTGATGAGACGCCTCAACCATTCCCCGAGGATTGTCTGTGGCCCATAGATGACAGTTATGCAGATTGATGATGCCAGTTCTGGTAAAGGTAGCTTCGTAGCTAAAGAGGATTGATGACAGAAATACGTTAACTGTGATTGTCTGATGCAAAAACCATCGACTAAATTCTCCCAGTGAAGGAAAATCCTCTTCTGGTAACCGTCACACTCGCTGCGGGTGCTACGGATAGCAGGGTTGTCATGCAGGATACATACAATCGTACTTTGGCTTACACCATGTTGGCGGGCCACTTGCCTGGAGCTTGTACCAGGGTTCGTCTCAGTTTCCTGTGGAACCTGGTCCCCTAAATCTGGTGTATGCACAAACGCCGCCTCTCTGTACTTTCGTCTGTCTGTAAGGATCCATGATCACACAAACGCCCAAAAAGGGCTTGAAATGTTGTGTGATGTGGTGTCTGTGATGGTACTTGTTTTTGTATAGGCCTGTTGTCTCTCGACGCTTCCATCTGCTTCGCTGTGTAGCAAACACCATCTGGGCTTGTTTTCTGACATGAATACCAGACCATTCTACCGCTTACGTACACTGCGTCAACCACGTAGCCTGCAACACACAAGGAATACACGGAACGTGGTCCGAGGAACTTTCATTCGTCAGCGCAATATACCATGGCAACGATGCATATCCGGACCCATGTTCATAGACCTTTTTTCCTGTTTCCAGTCAGGAACCCGTCCTTACAGTTTGTCGCTTGTATTAATGTTCGCCCTGTATACTCTTTGGTTTTGTAAATCTCCTCTGAGTATTCCGTGTCTTAGAAACAATAAAAACACAGTTGCTTTGTATATGAACAAGCAGTTCTTGTTCTGTCTTGTGCTACTGACTGAGATTTGGCAAGTGAGGATTATGGGAAGGCTATCAGACAGAACCTATTCAGTGTAAGCGACATGAAAGTGCAGTATGGGATAGATTTTCCCATATGGTGTCGACAGATGAACATCCAGTTCATCATCTGTACCACATTAGGTAGTGTAAATATCTAGAGGATCACAGGGATAGCAAGACCTAACTTCACGAAGTCTGTTAACGGCCAGACCCAGAATCCAGATGAGTCTGTCAACTCACTCATATGGAATAGAAGCCGTAAAAGCACATTTTCCTCTTCTACAGTTGTCGGTATTGCAGCTTATGCTACAGTTTATGTATTTAATCACGGGAACGTCTACGATAATGGACGTATTAGAGAGAATGGACTTTAAGCTAGGAAATGTCACTTATGACATCTTGAGAAAAATAAATTTACAGTGCCTCTCTGCGGCAGAAAAGTTAGGTCAGGAACTGATAAAAGTAAGAAGGAAGAAAACAATAAACCGGAACCTAAGTCTTGAAGAGAAAGAGGACCCTGAGTACAAATCTCGAGCCATCTGAATGGATGACGTAAGAAAAAACGTTAGGTTGAACTTTAAATTCATTTTCTGAAAATTAAGTTTTTTGACGTTTATGTACCTTTTTCTCAGCATCTACGCAGGCGAGAATTATGAAATTTTGTGCACTTATTTCTAAAAGCTCAATAAATGTTGTCTTAAGAGTAAATTTTGACATTCTGATTGTAAGCTGAGGTACGGGACAAAGTGCTTGAAATTTTGATTGAATATATTATATTATAATTACAGAATTATAATTAAAATTATTAAAATTCCCTTATTCGATATATTCAAAAGACCTAATGGGAGAAGCTTTCTAGTTCAGAAGATTCAACAGAGAAAAATTTTGCGGAAACCCCTTTAATAGTTTCTGAGGAAAGGATATGCAAATGTTATTTTTTGAAAATAAAATTTTTAGATTCCTCAAAAAGCTTAAATATATGTAATACAATAAGCTTAACTGTAAATATGTTAATTTCATGTAAAGCATGGTAGAAAATTTCATTGCTGTGTCTTCGTAACTGTGGATTTGGGGTTGGGTTGTTTTGGGGGAAGAGACCAAACAGTGAGGTCACCGGTCTCATCGGGTTAGGGAAGGAAGTCGGCCGTGCCCTTTCAAAGGAACCATCCCGGCATTTGCCTGGAGCGATTTAGGGAAATCACGGAAAACCTAACTGTGGATTTGATGCAACATTTAAATAGTGCGGCGTTTTTCATGAACGTATTCCATAAGTGTTTTCCCCATGGCTATCCAGAGAAAGCCTCCTTTAGGCTGTAAATAATATATTGGACAACACTACTTGCAATAAAAATTACTACACTACGGCGGGTAGCAGATAACGAAATATACTTTTCGAGGGTATGCAGCATTGGAGGAAGAATACACGATTGCATTTGTAAGTTATTTAGATGCACACAGAGCAAAATTTAGTACACGGACTGCCACGGTGGTTCTAAACTGGGTGAGTATCATGTCGGAATGAGTTTGGATGACAGATACGGTTGTGTCATTCCACTGCGCTTCAACTCTATGAGGATTTGATAAACCATAGTGGCCGGCTGGTGACGGTGTGACGGACTCTCGGCAAACCCTGACCAGACGTCTTCAGTGGGTGAGGGAAAGAAGTTGTCACATCAACCGTCGGACACATTCTATCGACGGCAGGACAACACGGGAGCATGCAGTCTAGCGTTATGTTGTTGAAAAGTAAAGCCGTGGAGTCAGTGTAAATAACTCACAGCAGTTCAAGGCCTTAACACGTCCGAAATGCAACGCCCGCTGTATCTAAAAAGGAACAAGTCTGAAAACGTGACGTGGTTCCACTGTGTCCAATACTGCACGTCAGCGCGCTTCTCTTTCTTGCCACTTAGAGAGAAGCCGCAACAATGGTCTGTGTGCTGACAGTCTTTACTGCTCCAGACGTCGTCGCACTGTCCGTTTGGGTACTTGCTTTGCTGCGGAAAAGCCTGTTTCCTGAATCAAGGTACGATATGTGGCTCAACGATCCTGGACGGTGCACGAACAATACGCCTGTCCTCTAGGGATCTAGTCGCTTCGTGCGGCTGAGAACCTGCATCGCATTGCGTTTTGCTTTCCTAAAGCCATTAATTCCGTAATCACACGACAGCCGTTTGTCTCCGACCACTGTGAGCAGGAATATGGTGGAACGATAATCTATGGTTTCGATAGACCAGGATACTACCGCTGTTGCGGTCGTATTCGGGTGTCCTTCCTCCATTGCCGGTGCCGTTATAAACAGAGCGACGGATGGGCCCTCGACGGGTCAAGCACCACCGGACAGCGATCGCCCAACTTCTGCGTGGCCGAGACGGCTGCCTGGACAGCGAGCGTATTGCCGACCGTCTTCCGTGGTATTGCTCACTCGACTGACGCTGCGTGAAGTTGCTCGACGACGTTTATCTGTGAATAGTGGCAAGATGTTCATTTTGCGGAGGAAGGAAGTAGTTTCCTGTATCAGCGCCCTCTGTGGCAGCTTGACAGACGGAGAGGACTATTTGTAAGTCTTGTGTCGGAAGACTAATAAGATTCCTTTTATGCGCGTCCTCTATGTGGCGACTGATGGGAACTATGTGGCACCAAACCGTATCCTTCCTTGCTGGTGACGCCCTCTGTGATTCCAGATGTGCTGTGTGTGATGAGGGACATAGCACTAAATTAAAAAGTAAAATAAAATAAAATAAAATCTTTCAGAAATATGTTGTATTTACATCATAGTCACTAGGTAAGCATCATTTATATTTAACAATTTGTCGTATCTCTTGACGAGTTGACAAGTACCGTACCGTTTGCTTAAAATTCTGACACCTGAGACTGCAGCCAACCCGTGAGTATTATATTCAGTTTCTTCATCAGTGGGGGCCTAACCACTTTTCACGCATATTAACGAGGTAATCGTAAAATGCGTTTTAGACAGGTACGTGCCGAGTAAAACTGTGAGGGACGGGAAAAACCCACCGTGGTACAACAACAAAGTTAGGAAACTACTGCGAAAGCAAAGAGAGCTCCACTCCAAGTTTAAACGCAGCCAAAACCTCTCAGACAAACTGAAGCTAAACGATGTCAAAGTTAGCGTAAGGAGGCTATGCGTGAAGCGTTCATTGAATTCGAAAGTAAAATTCTATGTACCGACTTGACAGAAAATCCTAGGAAGTTCTGGTCTTACGTTAAATCAGTAAGTGGCTCGAAACAGCATATCCAGACACTACGGGATGATGATGGCATTGAAACAGAGGATGACACGCGTTAAGCTGAAATACTAAACACCTTTTTCCAAAGCTGTTTCACAGAGGAAGACCGCACTGCAGTTCCTTCTCTAAATCCTCGCACAAACGAAAAAATGGCTGACATCGAAATAAGTGTCCAAGGAATAGAAAAGCAACTGGAATCACTCAATAGAGGAAAGTCCACTGGACCTGACGGGATACCAATTCGATTCTACACAGAGTACGCGAAAGAACTTGCCCCCCTTCTAACAGCCGTGTACCGCAAGTCTCTAGAGGAACGGAGGGTTCCAAATGATTGGAAAAGAGCACAGATAGTCCCAGTCTTCAAGAAGGGTCGTCGAGCAGATGCGCAAAACTATAGACCTATATCTCTTACGTCGATCTCTTGTAGAATTTTAGAACATGTTTTTTGCTCGCGTATCATGTCATTTCTGGAAACCCAGAATCTACTATGTAGGAATCAACATGGATTCCGGAAACAGCGATCGTGTGAGACCCAACTCGCCTTATTTGTTCATGAGACCCAGAAAATATTAGATACAGGCTCCCAGGTAGATGCTATTTTTCTTGACTTCCGGAAGGCGTTCGATACAGTTCCGCACTGTCGCCTAATAAACAAAGTAAGAGCCTACGGAATATCAGACCAGCTGTGTGGCTGGATTGAAGAGTTTTTAGCAAACAGAACACAGCATGTTGTTATCAATGGAGAGACGTCTACAGACGTTAAAGTAACCTCTGGCGTGCCACAGGGGAGTGTTATGGGACCATTGCTTTTCACAATATATATAAATGACTTAGTAGATAGTGTCGGAAGTTCCATGCGGCTTTTCGCGGATGATGCTGTAGTATACAGAGAAGTTGCTGCATTAGAAAATTGTAGCGAAATACAGGAAGATCTGCAGCGGATAGGCACTTGGTGCAGGGAGTGGCAACTGACCCTTAACATAGACAAATGTAATATATTGCGAATACATAGAAAGAAGGATCCTTTATTGTATGATTATATGATAGCGGAACAAACACTGGTAGCAGTTACTTCTGTAAAATATCTGGGAGTATGCGTACGGAACGATTTGAAGTGGAATGATCATATAAAACTAATTGTTGGTAAGGCGGGTACCAGGTTGAGATTCATTGGGAGAGTGCTTAGAAAATGTAGTCCATCAACAAAGGAGGTGGCTTACAAAACACTCGTTCGACCTATACTTGAGTGTTGCTCATCAGTGTGGGATCCGTACCAGGTCGGGTTGACGGAGGAGATAGAGAAGATCCAAAGAAGAGCGGCGCGTTTCGTCACAGGGTTATTTGGTAACCGTGATAGCGTTACGGAGATGTTTAACAAACTCAAGTGGCAGACTCTGCAAGAGAGTCGCTCTGCATCGCGGTGTAGCTTGCTCGCCAGGTTTCGAGAGGGTGCGTTTCTGGATGAGGTATCGAATATATTGCTTCCCCCTACTTATACTTCCCGAGGAGATCACGAATGTAAAATTAGAGAGATTAGAGCGCGCACGGAGGCTTTCAGACAGTCGTTCTTCCCGCGAACCATACGCGACTGGAACAGGAAAGGGAGGTAATGACAGTGGCACTTAAAGTGCCCTCCGCCACACACCGTTGGGTGGCTTGCGGAGTATCAATGTAGATGTAGATGTAGATGTAGGTCTAAATCACGTGGAGCCAAGTCCAGACTGTACGGCAAAAGTTCACAGACGACTTTCCTTCGTCAATATTCTGCGCCAGTTCTTTGCTACCCCAAGCAGTCTCAATCGGTCCTGCGCTGCAATTGCACATTCAGCCCACAATGACGAAGCCAATACGACGGGAAATTCGGTGAGCAGGAGGACAGAATGAGGGAGATGAGTAACAAAACTGGAAAGCAAGAACAGCCAAGATTCATTCGGAAAATCACAGAGCAATGTGAGCAGACAGAGATCAATCGGTTGGGCAGTGAGACACTGAAGAGATAGTGACGAGATGTTCGAGTGAAAAAAGACGCTAATGAGATGGTATGCAGGTAATCAGAAGAACCAGAACAGACAGTGAATTTGCCTTTTGGAGACAAGCCATACATCGAGTCACATCACCACATTCACCCCGATGCCTATCTTCACTTTGTGACACACTCGTTTCGCTCTGCATGTTGAATAGATTTACCTTGATATCCCATGAACGAATCTTTAAACATCTGACTGCTTTTCCTTGCGTGACCTCAGCCTCGAAATATTACAGTAGCGCTGTTTCTGCGAGATAATCATCGCTGGCAATACTTGCGCAGAGAGTGAGCCCAGGAACACAACGTCGGCTACCAAGCGTGCTGTACCCTAAGTCAAGCATCCTCCAGGAAGGAACCAGTCAGGCCACCCATTGTGTCGATGTTAAGTCACAAAACACAGCAGATGAAAGTTGCTGGCTGTCAGTCCAGCACCATATAGAGAACACAGGGTGATTAATGCATCGCACCGACATCACCTCTGCCACACACACCTTCATTCAAAATGAACCCCAATGATTGGTAGGATGAGACCACACATGCCCTCACCCGTACCTGATCAATTAATAAGTCATACTCATGCCCAGTCAAATTGGCCTGGAGATTTATATTGCACCAGGGAAGAATAGCGTTCTGTTATTCGGTTTTTGCGTAGTGAAGATGTGAAACCTATTGAAATTCATCGACGACTGAAGGTTTAGTGCGGTGATGCATGTTTGTCACAGCAGCAAGTCTACGAATGGAGTATGAAATTCGAAAATGGTGTGACTTCAGTGGAGGATGCTCTTCGTCCAGGTCAGGCACAACAAGTTGTGACTCCACAGGACATTGCAGCAGTTGAAGCCATAGTGAACGAAAACCGCCGAGTGACACTGAATTATATCGCAGCATGTTTACAGATCAGTCATGAGCCAGCACACGACACTGTGCATGAAGAGCTCCAGTTTCACAAAGTGTCTGCAAGATGGGTGCCACGGCAGCTGACTCCTGAAATGAGAGAACGACGTGTTGATGCTTGTGAAGAACTTCTTCGGCGCTTTGAACGAGAAGGTGATGGCTTCCTTGCAAGAATCGTTACTGGGGACGAAACCTGAGTTCACTTCCACCAACCGGAAACGAAGAGAGCGAGCAAGGAATGGCGCCATTCCTCATCGCCAAAACCAAAGAAGTTTCGAACAAAACCATCAGCAGGGAAGGTTATGTTGACTCTCTTTTGGGTCGAAAAAGGCGACATTTTGAAGCATTACGTGCCTATAGGGACCACTGTCACCAGTGCATCGTACACAGATCTCCCAAAAAATCATCTGCGGCCTGCAATCAAATCAAAGCGACGTAGATTGCTGTCAGCAGGTGTCCTTTTGCAGCATGATAATGCAAGGCCCTACACTGCCCGTACAACAGTTGCAACAATCACAGACCTGCATTTTGATTGTCTTCCTCTTCCACCATAGTCACCAGACTTTGCCCCAAGTGATTTCCATATGTCTGGACCTCTCAAAGACGCAGTGGGAGGAAAGAAGTTCCGTTCTGACGAAGAGGTACGCCACGTGGTATATGAGTGGTTGCGCGGACTACTAAAAGAATTTTTTTCTAAAGGAATTTATGCACTTTGTAAGCGCTGGAGGACTTTCATTGAGCGTGGGAGAGATTATGTTGAAAAGTGACACAGCTTTGTACCGTTTCAGCACAATAAATAATAGTTAAAAAAATATTTAAGGTTTTCATTTGACTCACCCTCGTGAAATATAAAAATAATTAAAAATAGATAAATGAGAAGTACAAAAAAGGCGAATTATAAGGAAAATATTAGGACCACAATACACAACAGAAGGTAGGAAATTATGAAGTAATGCTGAAATGTTCCAAAATACAGAAAATATTTCAAACCTAATGAGGAAAAGAAGACTAATTTTTTTGTACATCTATTTAGAATGCAAAAAAATGTTCAGATGTGTGGGAAATCTTATGGGACTTACCTGATAAGGTCATCAGTCCGTAAGCTTACATACTACTTAACCTAAATTATCATAAGGACAAACACACACACCCATGCCCGAGGGAGGACTCAAACCTCCGCCGGGACCAGCCGCATAGAATGCAAGACAGTAGATTAACTAATAACATTTTCAAATATTTGTGGGATCAGAAGTCCATAACAAGCTGGGTGAACGAAGTAAAAAAGGATTTAGAAAAAAAACATAAAAATATAATAAATAAACAACAGAGAAGCGTTTCGGAAAAATATTGAAATTGGAAGGATTCCAAGGCAAAGTAGCTAAAAAGATTGGTTCAGGATGGTCTGCAGACACAAAGAAGAAACGTAGTGAACAGCTGAAGGCATGGTAGAAAAGGAAAGAACAAAGAACGAAGAATTGAAATTGAAGCTTGGTCTTCAGATGGCCTCTTTGCAATTAAAAAATCCATATTTTATTCTCTTTAATTATTTGTTTCATTACATTTTGGGCCCGAGTATGAGGTGATTGGCATATTAATTTTCATGATGCAATCTCAGTTTCTTGAATTATCTTCACTGAAAACGGATTGTATATTGCCAGAAAGCTCTCGTATCTTATATTAAGGGATTAGTGTCTGTAGCACAGACTAAATGTGTTAAGTACAATATCAGCCTAGTATTCTTACTGGGAAAAGAGACCCATCAAAACTGCAAGAAGGAGAAATATTAGACATCCAGTTACAACAATCTTCCGATAAATAATGGAGAGCTGTGCATTAGGGAAGGCCGCGAAGAACTTCCTAAGACCTTGAAAACCACAATACCCCGACTCCATATTGTGGTAAAGACAACGATGCACACAGCTACCAGTAAAAAGAAAAGACAACTACGCATGGTCTAAATAAAGGGTGAGTAGGGAGGAAAGGCACATGCTTTGAGGGGTGATAGTATTTGTGATTATGAATAAAATACCTCATATGGATGTAAGCCCTATTCCACATAGTTTCAGAGGTAGGAGCCATTAGCTGCCGTGTGGTAGTGGAATTTTATTCTTTTTCTAACCTTGTTTGACAGCTTTAACTCAGTACAAGTTTTCTACATGCATGTAATCAATAAACTGTATGTGCATTCTCAGACTATTATAGATAATATCAGAGAATTCGCATATACCAAAAATGGCTCTGAGCACTATGGGACTTAACTTCTAAGGGCATGAGTCCCCTAGAACTTACAACTACTTAACCTAACTGACCTAAGGACATCACACACATCCATGCCCGAGGCAGGATTCGAACCTGCGACCGTAGCAGCAGCGCGGTTCCGGACCGAAGCGCCTTCGCATATATCGTTGATGATTAATTTCTCTCTTATGTTTACTATTGTTTTAACAACAATAAAGGAAACCTTACAAAAATTGTGCACTGTACTATAAAAAATGAAATAAAACTACTCATGATAACCTTACGACGAAAGTCTGTTTTAATAAAACTGAGTATCTCTACACAACTGTGCCTCTATTGGCACGAATTAGTAAAACACTACTCACTTAGATTTCGATTGAGTCTGTGCTTAATTGGTATGCTGTATCATACTCAAGAGGTATGCAAATGTGGCATTTCATAAATAAAGTTATGTATTCCTAGAAACCCAAAATTTGCTTGTGAGCAGTTGAAAGAGCGTTACCTGTAGTACAGCAGTGTAAGTTTTTCACCATTGCACTATGTGCTGAAAGTATTTTCTTGCTATTTCCTTATCGATGTTCGATCTGACTGCTTGTAGCTCTTTCACAGAAGCGATGAAAACGTTAATGTCAGCGAGACTGGAACGGCGAACCATAACAGGCGCTTCTCTACACGTTAGCATGTAACCACAGAGCTAGGGAAGAGGTTTCCTCTTACGAGGCCAATAGGGACTAGAGCTCGTAAACAGCTATTTAAAGGACGAGATTAGTTGCGATTTCCACGTGCAACTACTTTCCTGGGCCGAAAAACGTAAATTTGAACAATCATTTGTTACACTTCAAGCGTTAATAACTCTGATTATTCAATGGAAATGACAGGAAAATCAAGTGAACCTTGAGGCTTAGTTCCGTGCACACCAGGAAGTATCTCGTCGATCACAGAGTTGCCAAACATACCTTGCAGTGTTGCCAAATCTCAGTTACAGTACCAGCAGGAAGAAGACGAACCGATATGAGCCTACAGCGGGCTGGGAAGTGACCAAAGCTGGCGTCTCAAAGACGCAGCTGCTATGGCCTGGAATACGTAATGCATCTGATTCGCATTTCTGTAACTAGGTTTAGGGACTGGGGCGTAGTTACTAATAATACTCAGAACTGACTGCAAACTAAGCATCATTTTTATTTTGTGTAAACATAACACACTAACTGCGCGTGAAGGAAAAATTTCTGTGATAGGGCTTGGTTTATGCTATACAACACACCGCTTCCTTTTCTTAAGGGCCGCGTGATAGTGTTGTAAGGCGCGATCGAAAAGTTTCCGTTTGAAGCGCCTTGCTACAACGTCTATGCAATGTAGCGCGACTCCGATGTGGTTATATAAGCACCAACATGTAGGTAAGATACTAGTGTGGCATTCGTGTCGTGTCTCTCCTACTTGCGTGCGGTAGGTACGGAAACGTGAACTATGACAAGGTTATTACCAAATGCGTCCGAATAGGACCAACGTGCTTGGCTGCCGAAGGACAAACACCGCTAGACATCCATCTGAGGAAGAATAATGTGTGTGGGGCAGCATGTCGGTCGAAAACCATCTCACCACAAGGGGTACTGTTACTTTATGGTAAAGTATATCCCCATATTGCAAGTGTAACAAAGGACGGACATGCGTAGTCTAGGCAATCCCTTTAATAGGGCTGGTATATCTTCTAAGTGTACTGCCAGTAAAAGGCAGTCTTTGATTCGCCTTCTCTAGAATACAGTATTTACGCGGTGTTTCCAGTTTAAGTTGTTCGTAAATGTAGTACCTAGTTATTTTTTTGAATTGACGGCCTTTAGTTGGATTTAGTGATAAATATGAATTTTTGCAGCCAAGATCGCGTGTTGAAATATTTTTATTCCCTCGGTGATCAGTTTCGATAGGTCTAGCTGTCATCGTCCTATCTACAGTATACCAGGAAAAGAACATTACTATGACAATCTGCATATTTGTAAACCAGTATACAGGCGCATAATAACCAGATCACATTATTTCACATACATTCTGAAAATAATATTAATGTACATGAATCGCACAACCATAACGTGAACACATTCCATTTATAAAACACAAGAGCCATATTGGCTATTCAAATGCACAAAACAGAGTAATTACAAAGAATTACAAACTACAAAGCACCGACAGTGTGCCCTGGAGTAGCGGCAGGCTCGTCCATGGAGCCGCTGTAGCTACAGCCCATCAGGAAAGACTGAACGGGCATGCAGAGGAAACGCCTAGTGGTATTTACGTCTTGGTCAACAGATGGCGTAAGTGAACCATGACGTCGATTGTAATACTCTTTGAAATACAACATTGTATTGAGTGTACAACCACAATCATTTAAGACTATCGGGTTTAGTTGAATTGACAGCCTTCAGATTTGTGTGATTTATCCTCCAACCGAAATTTAACGGATATCTTTTAATACTCATGTGGGTGACTTCACACTTTTAGTTCTTTACAGTCAGTTGCCACTTTTTGCACTATATATACACCTTATCTAAATCATTTTGCAGTTGGTTTTTGATTATCTACATTTACTACACGATAAACAGCAGTATCATTTGCAAACAATGATGACTCTTTCAGTGAGTTACTACGAACTGTGGACTTCCACGAATGTAGTCGTACAATTGCGGTGATACTCCATAGGTTAGCGGTTTGATTAGAAGTCAGCAGTGTAGCATATATTGTTGCCACAGTATAAGAAAGGATGGAAACGGTTGATAGAGTCATAGCTACATTAACACTTGGCACATTTATTAATGCTCTCACAGTTTTAACAAATCTACACTTTGCTACATACAACAACTCCTTAAAATTTACACACCGTCGAAATAATTAGCAAATTAATAAAGCAGAACCATGAAATTTATTCAATTCAGGAATCCAGAAGCAAGCAGACTTTCAACATCGCAAAAATAGCTAAGTCTGTACTTACTCTGGAACCAAACAATCTACAGGAATTGAAATTTATTTCAGTTTCATAAGGGGCATAAGAATGCAAGGAGCACTCTCAGAAAAACTACTTTTCTATTTTTATTTATTTACTCTATGTTTTTAAGAAAAAACGGGAGGTGACAACTCCTGCGTTGTGGACTTTGGGCTTTCCGATATTTCTGCTTGTGTGCAATGCAAAACCATTACAGGGCTAACAGAAAGTTGTACAGAGCTCTTCAGACTTTAACTAACTCTCAAGTAAACGTTCAAAATGGCTTGCTACAGCATCCACCAGTGAACGTAGAGTAGAAGTAAAATTTGGACTGATTCTTCCCATTTTTGAGTAGCTTGCTTAGATTCAAGGTGCTTCGTTGTTACATGCAGTATTTATGTCATCAGGCTTCGAGTTATCTCATATGACGAACAGAATACTATATCTCATAGTGTACCTGAAACAGCTCCTTGTTAGACACAAACGTTATAGAGTTGCACCGACAGATGCGTCCTGGACAGGTGTAGTGTTATGAACTAAGAAATAAACAAACGTATACTGTACACGTTTTTAATGAAATATCTACACTGAAGAGCCAAAGAAACTGGTGCACCTGCCTAATATAGTGTAGGGTCCCCGCGAGTACGCAGAAGTGCCGCAACACGACGTGACATGAACTTGACTTCTGTCTGAAATAGCGCTGGAGAGAATTGGCACCGTGAATCCTGCAGGGCTATCCGTAAGAAAACGAGGGGCTGGAGATTGCTTCTGAAATGCACGTTGCAGGGCATCCCAGATATGCTCAATAACATTCATGTCTGGGGAGTTTGGTGGCAATCGGAAGTGTTTAAGCTCATAAGAGTGTTCCTGGAAACACTCGCTACAAATTATGGACGCGTGAGGCGGCGCATTGTCCTGCTAAAACTGCACAAGTCCATCGGAATGTACAATGGACATGAATAGATGCAGGTGATCAGACAGCATGCTTATGTACGTGCCACCTGTCAGAGTCGTTTCTAGACGTATCAGGGGTCCCATATCACTCCAAGTGCACACGCCCCACACCATTACAGAGCCTCCACCAACTTGAACAGTTCCTTGCTGACATGCAGGGCCCATGGAGTCATACATGTCCATCTGCTACAATTTGAAGCGAGACTCGTCCGACCAGGCAACATGTTTCCAGTCATCAACAGTCGAATATTGGTGTTGACCGGTTCAGGCGAGGCGTAAAGCTTTGTGTCGTGCAGTCATCA
Organism: Schistocerca piceifrons; assembly: GCF_021461385.2. Classification (NCBI taxonomy): domain Eukaryota; kingdom Metazoa; phylum Arthropoda; class Insecta; order Orthoptera; family Acrididae; genus Schistocerca; species Schistocerca piceifrons. The sequence goes on from NC_060138.1 coordinate 786,837,085, forward strand.
AGGGTAAACGAGTGGGCCTGCGGCTCCGAAAGCCCATATCGATGATGTTTCTTTGAATGGTTCGCACGCCGACACTTGTTGATGGCCCACCATTGAACTCCGCAGCAGTTTGGGGAAAGTTTGCAATTCTGTCACGTTGAACGATTCTCTTTAGTCGTCGTTCTTTTTCCGGTCTCAGCGACGTCGGAGATTTGAAGTTTTACCGGATTCCTGATATTCACGCTACACTCGTGAAATGGTCGTACAGGAAAATCCCCTCGTCAGCGCTATTTCGGAGACTCTGTGTTCCATCGCTCGTGCGCCGACTACAACACCACTTCCAAACTCACTTAAACCTTGACAACCTACCATTGCAGCAGCAGTAGCCGATCTAACAACTGCGCCAGACACTTGTCTTACATAGCCGTTGTCGACCGCAGGGCCGTATTCTGCCTGTTTATATATTTCTGTATCTTAATATGTATGCCTATACCAGATTCTTTGGCACTTCAGTGTGTAATACCATACTTTTAAGGCGGATACCACTTCATAGTTTAAATCAGGCCAATGTCTCTCTAATGAAACGTGCACACGAAAGTGTTGAATCTCTACAGCTGAAGTAGCACAAGCAATATATGCGAACTGTTTCGTTAGCAAATAACAGTACACCATAAGAATGGAAAATCATGAACTGGGAACAGAACCGTCAGTACACGGGATCTGAAGGAAATTAATGTCCGACACAGTGACAACAGACATTTTCTATGCATCCGGCTTATTCACATTGCATAAGTGCACAGTGCGTTCGTGCGAAACATACACAATAACAGTCCTTCGTGGGACAGACCACGGTTCCTTCCGGTTAGTCATAACCAAGTAAACACACCGTCTACCCGTGACGGGAGTTCCTTCACAGTGAGCGACAACTTCCTGCTTACTCACTGTACTCCTTCCAACTCGCCGTCGCTGTCACCACATTTCCGCACTGCGCTCGAGCAAATAAACCCTTGTTCTGTCAGAGAGGCCACAAGCACAGTCGATATGGAGTATGACCAACATGGAATAAAAGTTCGGATTTTTCCAACCTAGGATATAGTGCCGGCCACGGCACACTTGCGAGGAACGATGTCAAAAGCCATCAGCAAATCTAGAAATATGGAATTAATACGATAACTCTATGGAAAACACTCATTATTTCCTGTGAATAAAGAGCTAGTTATGTTTCACACGAACGACGTTTTCTGAATCTGTGCTATGTCAACAGATCGTTTTCTTCGAGGTAATTCATAATGTTTGGATACGGTATACGTTCCAGAATCATACTGCAAATCGACGTCAGTGATATAGATCTGTAATTCAAGGAAGTACTCCTCTTTCCTTTCTTGCGCATCTTTCCCGTTCTTAGGCACAGATGTTTCACCGAGCTAGTGGTTGTATATGATTACTAACATGGAGATACAGGGTGACAATTATCGAACTACAAGAAATAAATTTCTCATAACTTCTGAACGGTTTGCTTTAGGACGCTCAAACTGCACGGTTGGCGGGGGGACATTATGGGTATTAATATGCCCTGTATGGTTTTGTTTAGCGATAAAGCCCACTTTCATTTGGATGGGTTCGTCGATAAGCGAAATTGGTGCATTTGGAAGATTGAGGATCCGCATTTTGCAATGTAGAAGTCTCTTCACCCTCAACGAGTGACTTTGTGGTGTGCAACGTCCAATCGCGGAATAATCGGTGCGATATTCCTTGACGGCACGGTGTCTACCGAACGGTTCGTGAAGGTTTTGGAAGATGGTTTCTTCCCCAGTATCCAAAGTGACCATGATTTCGACAAGATGTGGTTCATGCAAGACGGAGCTCGACCCCATCGAAACAGGAGAGTGTTTGATGTCCTGGAGGAGCACTTTGGAGACCGCATTCTGGGTCTGGTGTACCCAGAGGTGGCTGGCATGGGCCTCGATTGGCCGCCATATTCTCCGGATGTGAACACATGCTACTCCTTTTGTGGGATTGTATTAAAGACAAGGTGTACAGCAATAACCCCAAAACCGTTGCTCAGCCGAAAACACGCATTCAGGAGGTCATCGACAGCATCGATGTTCTGAAACTTCAGCGGGTCATGCAGAATTTCGCTGTTCCTCTGCGCCACATCATCGCTATGATGGAAGGCATATAAAACATGTCATCACTTAAATCACAATACCTGTAGTGATGTTTACATTTTGAATAAAGTGTGTGCACGCCGTAGGGTTGTAACTAACTTCCGTTTTCTTTCTTATATTTCAAAAATTGTCACCATGTATTAGCATACTTTGCAAGGAACCTAATACGTAAACAATCTGGACCAGAAGACTTGTCTTTGCTATGTGATTTAAGTAACTTCGCTATACCGAGAATATCGACTGCGAAGTTTCTAATGTTTGCAGCTAATCTTCATTGGAATTCTAGAATATTTACCTCGCCTTCTCTGGTGCAGGAATTTCGCAAAACCGTGCTTAGTAAGACCGCTTTTGTGTCGCTGCCATCAGTAACATTGCTGTTGCTATCGAATACTGAAGGTAGTTATTGTATCTTGTCGCTGGTGCACTTCAGGTGCGATCAGAATTTCTTTGCATTTTTTTCCCCAGATTTCAAGGCAGAGTGTCGTTGTGGAAATATTAAAAGCATCTAGCTATGATGAACGCGTTAAATTTATAGCTTCTGTAATACACTGCCCATCTTGGAGACTTTGTATTCTTTTAATCTTGGCGTGCTTTTATCGTTGTTTCTGCAGCTGTGTTCTGACCTGCCATGGGGATCAATTCCGTCTCTTGTTAATTTATTTGGTAGAAGTGTTTTAATTTGCTGTCGATACTACTCCAGTTAATTTACACCACACCTGGTTGACGCTTACATAGTCAATTTGGAAGGAGAGGAGGCGATCTCTTAGGAAGGCGTCCAGCAGATTTTTATCTGCTCTTGCAAATTAATATATTCTGCTTCTATATTTGGTGTATTAATATATTCTGCTTCTATATTTGGTGTATTCGGATGCCGTGGTATTCAGTCTCGCTACAACGACCCTGTGGTTACTAGCTTCTGTATTTGTTATGATGGTCCCTGGCTATTCAGGATTATTTATTGCTAAGGGCTAAGCATGGCTTTGCAACCATTTACAACTAGAGTGGGCTCCTGAACTAATTGTTCAAAATTATTTTCGCAGAAAGTATTCAGTACGATTTTGGATTACATTTTATGCATCACACCGATCATGAACACGTATTTTCGCCAACATATCGAGGGTAGACTGAATCACCACCAACTATAGGGTGGGGCAAATAAAAGTGGCCTAGACGACTTGTGGCAGCAATAACGGAGGAGGAAAAGACCTACAGTCATTTCCAACAGGATGGAGCAACTGTCCATACAGCCGGTCTAACCATGGGGCACATTTATACTATATTCAAGCCTGACAGAGCTATTAGCAGAGGTGAGTCTGGTCGCAGCCCTAGTTAGGTGACCCTGGTCAACTGATCTGTCAGTGTGTGGAGCCCTCAAGTCTAAGGTTGTACTACAACGGCCCTCACAGTCTTCAAGAACTGCAGCATTTCCAGCAGCCCAGCTTCGATCCGCCATCAGCAACTTGCTGGCCAGGTCCCAGAAGTGCCAAGAGATGAATGGCGGTCACTTTCAATACCTGCTGCTCGGGTTTGTACTGTATTTCCTTTCATCTGTTGTATTTCTTTATACCGTGAAACTCTGTTATCGGGCGACATTTATTTGCCCCACCTTGTATAATTTAGAGGTAGGATCCTAAGTTAAATGGGACTCAAGTTTTCAGCAACTATATTATATGAGTCGTGGTGTCGGTAAAAGAAGTCAATTGCTTTTTTTTCCGGTTGTCAAGTATTACCTCTATTCATTCTAACTCACAGGAACTGTCTGCTTCAATTTCACCACAACCAAAAGTACTTCTGGAATCAACAAACAGTACACCACCAACAGTGTTTAATCTATCCTTCCCGAACATTGTAAGATCCTTTGTAAAAATCTTGATTGAACTTATCTCCGGCTTTAGCCAGCTTTAAGATCATATCAGGATTAGAGCTTCTGTGTTTTCTATTACCACTGGGAGCACTGACTCTTTCCCAACACAACTCGATAGTTTACGACTATGATACTGATTGTCCCTAGTTCTACCCTCATCCTGTATTTGGCCTTCATCTTTTGAGGCTGTGGCTATTTTTGTATTTTCCAAAGACTCTGTAATCTATAAAAATTGCCCAGTTGGCTCCACATAGCCGCCGCTACCCGTGTAGCCACCTCCTGTGTGTAATTGACTGCTGACCTATTTAGCGGAACGTGATGCCCACTTCCTTACAGTGAAAGTCAAGAAATCTGCAACCTACACGGCTGTAAAACCCTCTCAGTATCTCATTCAGACCCTCCACTAAACTCTGTACCAAAGCTATGCTACCAGTCTTGTCGGCAGTGCTACAGATGGCGAGCTCTGCTATCATATAAAATTCAACACTGGCAGTCTTTACTTCAGTTAGCTGCCGGAAACCAGAGAGTATGTATTCTAACCGGAAGATACAAAGTGACGCACGTCATTAGTACCGACGTAAGCCATCACCTGCAGTAGATTGCACACTGCGTTCAAGGTATCTGGAAGAATCCGCTCCACATCTGGTATGACTCTCCCCAATATGCATATAGAACGCATGCTGCACTAGATTTCTTTATCCCCTTGGCAGCCATATTTCTAAGGGGTCACATTGGAGTTCCCAACTGTCTGTAATCCCACCATCTGTGAATGCCCATATCTTGCAAGAGAAGACGCTTCCCCTGAAACGGGGCAAACAACTACATATGGGTCGGGATCTTTGTCAACCAAAAATAGCACCTGAAATCCGTTTGTCAGACGAACTATGTAGGCTTTTCAATCGGCCCAATGGAAGTTGTGCTGCCTGGAAGGGCCTCCCACCTCAAAACAGGAAGTGGCCGCGCCTGCCACTGTAGTGCATCAATAGGGAGACGTGTGGGTCGTGTTGAATGTCTCTTCGATCCCCATATCCCGTCACCACATCGACGCCCATTGGCAACAGCTTGAAGATGCATGATCGAAGCATGCACCATCTGGAGCTGTGAGCGAAGGGTCACCAACTCAGCCTGTATCCTACCACAGTGGTCACAGTGCATATCCATACTAAAAACGGCAGAACTCTACACTACACAGATATTAAAACGCTGGACTGCTCCTAGTAAACACACAAACAATCAAGAAATTTAAGAATTAAACTATACAATGCAGAGGTAAATAAAGTCACTCCTAATTAGAAGCACGTAAAGTAGTTCTTAAACGAATGCTGTGCTCTCCTCTGGTATTGCTGCAGCGGAAACTAGCACTTAACTGATGGTATTGTGGAGAGCAAAGTTCCGAATTGAAAAAATATAATTTTCCCATCTTTAATGCAAAATTGTCCGCCCTGATAGCTGAGAGGTCAGCGTGGCGGTCTGTCACGCTAAGGGGCCCGGGTTATATTCTCAGCTGGGTCGGAGATTTTCTTCGCTCAGGGACTGCGTGTTGTGTTGTCCTCATTATCATTTCATTATCATCAGTGGGAGGCAACGGGAAACCACTACTGCAATCCCTTCCCTAGACGCTCATGCGGTGGACCTCTCTGACGAGGCTTCCCCCCTGACAAGACCTGCCGTAAGGCAGAACACAAAGTATATATAATGTAAAATTTATATTGTCCTTTTTGGGGTTTGTGTTAATATTTCCACATAGTCTACAGGCGAATAATTAAAAATGCAGGCAGGTGGATCACAGTTCATAACTTTCCTCGATCCTGATTGTCTGGAAGATTTACTTGTAAGCAAGCAGCTTTCATGTTTACTTATTGCCCTCAAATGGAAAAACTGAAAAACACAGTAACTGCTTCGTAAGCTATCCAATAGTTAACACCACATAGGACGATTTGCACAGAGCGCAGCGGAGAGATTTTTAAGCATTGTTTTTGGTGTTTAATATACTTAGAAATTCTTCTAGAGTGTCACACACCGCATCCATCCTAGTCTACTAAGAACATGTTCTTTAGCCAAGCAAAATGTAATAGTTTCTCGTAGACACATATTATGGCACATTTTATAAAATCTATAAAATGGTTACTAACATCTTTGTTTACATCTGGGACTGTGATTTGTTATATAATTTATTTATGTATCTTCAGTGAACAATTGAATATCAGGCATATGAAACAGTCTATTCTAATGGTCTTATTGTTGTTCACAATCAAATTATTGTGTACTTGGTACTCTTGTTGCACATAGAAGCTGAGGTCTGATGTCGGGTAATCATACATCTCCACTTTGATAAAAATCTCAGCAAACTCTGACGTTATATACAGATCCAAGTGCTGTCCTTTGCATGTGACCCCTAGTTTTTCATTGTATAATCTGGGACATTGCATTGCATAACCCTTATAACGCCTCAAACTATCTCTTAAGCACACTGGCGTGTGGGTGTCATCCAAGGCGATTTTTTTTCTAATACACCTCCTGCTGTCACATTGTCATTCTCTTATAGAAGACATGGTAGTTTTGTCTTGGCGCCGTGTCTTGCAGGGATGAAGTTGGAGAATTTACCATGTGGATAACTGTTAAATACATGACGCATTTCTTCCTTTAACATCACAGACCGTGCTTTCTCTAATTGTTCTTGGCTGTTCACTAATACACAGCTGCTCCATCCAGCAGCAACGTGATACCTGTGCAAGTCTCATCACTGTAATATCAGAAATAAGACACGTGCAAGTTAGAATACACGACCAGTCCTCGACTTGTCTGAGACCTTGGTGATGAAGTACACATACAAATCTTAACACTGTCACCCTGATGCCATATGCATGTGGTTTTCCTCCTACGGCTCCCCTTTCCCTCCTCGCCACATGTACGCATCTAGCATAATATAGTGCATCTAGCAGCGGGAAAGTCGTTTCTGTAGTTTAAAACTGATCCAATAAAATACATTTAATTAGCATTCATTTGCTAAGCAGGTAAACTTAAAGTTCTGTACCCACGTTTTGCTGTAACACGGGGGAAAGTAGGAAAGTCTACCCAAGAGGATGTGGAATGTTTTAACATTATTACTATACAGAAAACAGACGGCACAATTACAACTGCAAAAATTCTTGGGTGAAAGAAGTGCTGTAAAGGGTGCATGTAAGCATATGAACGGTACTGTGTGGATTCAAGTACCTGGAAGCAGACTCGATGGCCGCATATGCTATGCCGTGACCGTCGGACTCTGACAGGTGGTGTATCGGGTTTAGCCACCTAATATGAGGTTATGATAAATAATACAGACTTTAGACACGGAACAAGCGTTGAGACACTTAATTAGAGATTCCACTGTGCCTTGAACCAAGTAAATAGAAAAATCGAACAACAACCGTTTCTGTGGGCCAATTGCACCTTAATATGTAAGTTACAGAAGTAACGCTAATATCTATATATATTTTGATAAACAATACAGATGTGTAAATAACATTGTGATACTTAATTAGAGAGGGTCCATTGCGCCTAGCACCAAGTAGATACAAAGACCGAACGATAGTTATGACTGGGAGACAAGTGGGGTACAGAGAACAAGATGGGCAACTCCAGGGTGCATATTATTTGCCTGTGTCGTTTTACTGGCTGGTAAAATATTGGACTATGACTGGGACAGCACAGTGTGTATGTGTGTGTGTGTGTGTGTGTGTGTGTGTGTGTGTGTGTGTATTTTCTGGCTTTCTAACTCTCTGATTGGCCTATTTCCAACAAAGATGTGTGACTTAAGAAGGAATTGAAGACTGAGGGATGGCCGATGTGCATATTTGGCTCAAAGAGTATTTTTCTCTCCTATTAAAAAGGTATTTCAGAAAGAAAGCATTTCAAATTTGTTCGTGAAAAGTAGACCAACAGAGAAAAAATACTGGCGGGTTGATTTAAATTGTGGGCTTAGGCATCAATGGTTGTGAGAGGGAGTGTCAGAGAGAGAGAAAGTGGAACGTGATAAAACACAAATAATAAAAAGAAAGGAAAAAGAAATGTAAATAGAAAGAGGCGTAAGTGGTAGATGACTGGAGCATTAGTTTTGTTGTTTGATGGACAGAACTGGCCGTATATTTTAAGTGAGGCAGGTTATGATTTAATATCCTGTCAACGACCAAGTCGTCAGAGCAGAGCACAAACGCTGGTACGAGAAATGTAGGGAATGGAAATCGGTCGTGTCCTTTCAAAGAAAACGCCTTAAGCCATTAAGGGAAACCACAGACCGTGTAAATTTAGATAGTAGGGCGGGACTTTCAACCACCCTCCTCCCGAATATGAGTCCGTGTCTCCCCACTGCATCAGATGAGCTGTCCCTGCAAACGGACTGCAGTAATTTGAAACGCAATATCCAGAGTCAGGACAAGATTCTATGATTACAGGATTATGGAAGCTTACACCTGAGACAGTAATAGAGAATTTACACAAAACCATAGTAGACAAATCGGAGAAAGAAGAATCAGAGAATGCCAAATGGCTGTTGGATAGCTTTCATTTATCCTTCTCATAAGAAGGGAAACACGACACTGGCGAATAATTTATGTCGTTCAAATGGTTCAAATGGCTCTAAGCACTATGGGGCTTAACAAAAATGGCTCAAATGGCTCTGAGCACTATGTGACTTAACAGCTGTGGTCATCAGTCCCCTAGAACTTAGAACTACTTAAAGCTAACTAACCTAAGGACATCACACACATCCATGCCCGAGGCAGGATTCGAACCTGCGACCGTAGCAGGAGTGCGGCTCCAGACTGAAGCGCCTAGAACCGCTCATCAGCCACCGCAGCCAGCTAATTTATGTGACATAATCTTGTGACGTGCAGCATCCTCTTCTGTCCATTTAAAACCATTATAATAGTAAGTTAAGCATAAACTGGGAGAACGTCAAGAATTATTCCAAACAGATCGGTTGACAGTAGCAAAAATATTGAAAATATTAATAAGACACTACATGCTGAGAGGAAGACAGTAAGTGCATACCCTCAAAGATTTTAAAAATTCATATCACTACGATTTCGTGATAAGTTGCTGTGGATTATAAGAGCAAACCTGACTAACCCAAAGCAGAAAATAAATTTTCAGTTATGTTGCTTTACGCCTTTTGAAACCACCACGAGAGTTCGACAGGGACATGGCCTCCTGCCACTCTTGTTCGACTAGGTACTGACAAACTGACAAAGATAGTACAAGAATGATGCAAGGAATTAAGACTTCAGAACCTACTTAAACCTTTGAGGATTCGGAATGAGGAGAATTGTGGTGAAATAGGCTGTTTAGCTTGTGCAGGTGATAGAGCCATAACAACAGAAGATTTTGAAACAGGAACACAACAACCTGGGCTGCAAATATCTTTTGCAAAATAGAAGTAATGATAAATATGAAGGACAATACAGCCCATTGAACCTCCAGATACGGAACGATAAGAGGTATGTACAACATTAAAAATCCAGACAAATGTGTTACAGGTAACAGGCTGGATAAGGGAGCAATGAAATAAAGAGCCAGAAAAATTAAAACAGGTCACCAAACCACATAAAATATTTAAGACAAAGAATGCTTATCCATAAAAATGAAAAAGAAATCATTAAAACCATACGATAATACCAGTGTGTGTATATGCATCCGAGTGTGTTGTCTTCGCTGAGAAAGCATTTAGAAAGAAATGAAAGATCGTAACACAGTGTAACTGGATTCAAATTATAAAAGTGAGATCTACATAAAAAAGGTAAATAAGAACGTTATTCTCAAATAGAAAAAAAATCAGGACACAATGCACAAACGCACAATTCGGTTTCATGACCAAGAAAGAGCAATGAAAGATTCTAAATGGGCGAAATTCATGTTCAACATCTTAGACCGAAAACAGATACAAGATTTAAATATACAACCGAAAGACAAGAAAAACAGAGACGTGATAAGAGCAGTGTTTCTGACATGTGTTACTTCCTAAAACGAGAAAGGAGAAACTGATGCCAAATGGTCCGGTAAACTCAGTGCTAGATATAGTGCATTGAAGCAAAATATTTGGTCTAAACGAAAACAGAAAACACGAAAAAAACTGTCATAATGACTGTAAGCTTAACATGATCCACAGACATCAGACTAAAGAAATAAATAAATATCTATTGTGAGTGCTCCACTCATCCATTGACGTGGCTTGATGGTACTTCATTTATCAGCCGTTAGAAACTACACATACACTCAATGTTAGTGAAAGCAGATTAGATATGTAATAGTTCATCAATAGTTCAAAATTGTTACTCATTCTGTCACAGCTTACGATATATATGAGAAAAAAAAGTTCTTATGGAGAACCAATAATCTCAATCAGATGAATAAAAATGCTGCTGTGTAGGTACTAGGATTACTGTATGACATGTTTTTTCACTACAGTAAAAAAAGTGACTTCCTCCTACCAACACTCGGTTGACTCCAACGTAAAACCCAACTGTCCTCAATAAACCATTCTTATCCTTAGTAAAAAATACAAAAAGGCAATGGAACAGCGTTGTTTGCACTTTCTTCTAATAATTATAATTGGCTGTCCGTTGGCTCGTTAGCGGCCAGCTTTGATGCCATGGGCGTTCATTAGCATCAGTGACGCGTATTACTCCAGCTTAATTGGCGTACTCGGACTTCGCAGCGCGATTCCTCACATACAGCACTAGCAATACAAAGATGTCACTCACAGAACTTTGTTCTGAGCATATTTCCGGTAGTAAATGGACGTTAAAGACTGGCAATATGGCAACACTTTAATCACATGTAAGGTAACTACTTCTGTCAGCATACAACAATAGTGCTGTGCAGCTGGTGGAGTGGATAGCGTTTTGGAGTAACATACAGTAGGGCGAGGGTTCAGTTCTGGATCGAGACGTATTTGTTAAATGTAGTTTTTGTGTGATACGGTATGTGACGTCTTAATTGTCGTACAGCGATTACAGTGGGTCTTATACATTAGGTAAAATACATGTAGCAGACTTAAATTTTTATAACTATTATAGAAACCAATAGTGATAAAATAATAGACAAATACATTTAACCATATAAAATTATTAAAAGGAAATATATAAAGATAATAGGTCTGACACTTTTACTGAGAATTTATGGTCAAAAATAAAATATACATAATACATTGCCTACAGCAATCTATAAATTACCTATAAAAGATAAAATGTCTATATGATAAAATAACTGAAGAAAGGACAGATCAATGATCAGCGCCCTCTGTTGGCTCGGTCGCCAGGATGTTACGTAGGTGAGCAGCGATCGTAAGAACTTAACCACTAGAGGGCTTTTTATACATCGTGATATGTCTCCCACATAAAACGTTAATACAACATATTAACAGCCAATAAATAAAATCATACAGTCTGGCCGTACAATCCATGAACAGGTAGGGTATAATCAGGTACAGGATTACAGCAACGAATGTATGGCACATTTTGTACAGTAACGCCTGTTGCAAAATGACAGTGTGGACGATGTGGCCTATTTTATACCATAATTTAGATCTATGTGGCGATGTTATGTTGAGTGTATTTATATGTTTTGACAATGCAATTATGGCCTTATTACATTAGGACATGATGTAGAACAGGTACGCTTTACCTTATTTTATCTGTACATTTCCCAGTTTGTATGGTAGTATACTGTGATATGAAATGCTGTATTGTGTTGAAAGATAGACTGCCCACTAGGTGTATATATATATTGTAGATCTCAAGATGGTCATTACTGACTGAATTGTGACCAAAGATTGGAATAAAAAACATTTGAATATAGGTAATGGATTTATGAGTACAGTTGTAGATACATGGTTGACGACAGATGGAAGTTTTTGTCTGGCCATGAGTGGTGATTGGATAGCCTAACGATAAGGCGACCAGTTGTGACAAGCGCGAAATCTGTGTTCGAGTCCCAGTCCAGCACAAATTTTCATTGTCATCACTCCATTGTACAGATGGTGATTGTTAATTTTCGCTATTTCGAAAAAATTTCTTGTATTGTAATTATTATCTTTTCAACAGTCAGTCTCTTTTTGAAAGATCTTTGCCAGCTGATACTCAGCAAATTTATTGACTATTCTCTCCAAGTACCATATGTTCCGGATGAACCATGGGGGAATTGCTGGCGCCAGTGATTCTCTTATGTAGTAGGGGCAGTAATCCCACTCATTCTGGCATGCGCGTTTTCTCTTTGGTTTTCCTCTTCTGGCTGCTATTTAAGTGCGGCGCTTCCAGCTATGCCTCTCTTGGTTTTCCGGTGCGGGGCCCTAGTGATCGTGAGTAGTTAGATTTTGTAGATTCTGGACAACTAGACCAATCTTATAAAAAATAAAAAGTTACTTGTTAACACTCGCAATTTTTTATCCATAAGATTGATCTAACGATCCAGAACCTACAAAATCTACTATCCCTTTTACCTAGTAATAATATAATATAATACAATAATAACTATAATAAAAAATCATTTATCTTGCATACATTTCCCATATGTGAATGTAATGTGAATAAATAAATTAGGTAATTAACTATTATTTAAAAAAAACATTTTTATAACATTTTCTTAGCCCCAAATAATGTCCTATTTTCGACTTTTGTGAAAAACATGTTTTTTAAAAATTATATTAAACAATAAGTATATATAATTATTTACTTTCCACTTTAGCAGCCATAAGATTATTGTGAACTGTTGTTTGTAAATGTTTTTTGAAGGAAGATTTATTTACAGTTCTTTAATTTTATTACATTCCTTACAGCATTCTTTACATACATATTTATTTCCACCTGTTCGATATTTATATTTATAAAATTTGTCAATACTCTTTTTAATCATACATTCACTACACTGTCTTAATTGTGGCTTGGCACAGCCTAAAGTCTGCTTTAGCTGATGCTTAATGATGTCCATTTAAAGAATATAAATTTTTTTCACTAATTGAAAACTGCAATACATCCTCACAATGTCCTACACATTTTCTGTGTTTCGAACTTCTCTGCCCCTATGTACACAGCGCTATACGAAGACTAAGTTCTGAATTAACAGAGCTGCTTCTTTTATTCGGGCTGTTATTAAGTACATAGGCGAGTGTGCTGGATGCTTTAGCCAAATGGCTAGCAATCTTCACACAAATACGTTATAATGACCTTTGATGTGCGCTCTCTCAATGGTCAACGAATGTGTGAAGTTTGGCTGAAGTAAAGAAGCTTGAAGAATGTATATATAGTTGGAGTTCTACTAACAAAGTATCTTCTAAAAATCAACTTCTTTTCCAATTTATTTCAGAATCAAATTCATTATTTTCTTAACATTATTCCATTTTAAAATTGGAGAACAAACGTGAACAATTGACGAATGCGATTTTAAACGAGAAAATTAAAAACAAAAATAGAGAAAATTACATCTAAAGTAAAGTATGTTCCCACATTAAGGTAAATGGAACTTACTTCAGTGCCATCTGTTGACAGAAGTTAGAATCCAGTTAGTTCAGACTAATGCTTGCAGATGTCTCTCTAAGTACAGTTAGATACATATAAAATGAAGTACAGTTTCATACATGCAAAATGTATCACTTTTGGACTTGTGATTTTATGTTTAATCTCAAGACTATGAAAATTCGTTTTTACTATAACTTTATATTTTTAGAGATATTGGAATTCTGATTGCATTTTTGATTAGGCCATTTTCCCCTAGAAGTTTGCTACCCGGAATACACAGAAGTCTGGTTGCATAACTAACAGGGGCACGGGGAAAAATACCTTTTTGTTCTCAGTCAAATATTAACCGATTTTAAAAATTCAAAGTGCTAACATAATCTACATAAAAAGAGTTATCTAGAAAAAATATAATAAAATAAATCGGAAATCATTTAATAAATAAGATATTAAAATTTGCAGTTTTTATTTTTTCTATCTCTCTTAAAATGTTTCAGAAATGTATATAAGCATGAAGATAACACTTTTATAAATTTTTTAAGGTTTTCATTCATTTATATAGAAGCAAATGTTAATAATTAAAATTTTTCAGTAAGTAATCAATGTTGTGCATCATATGTAAGATTTTTTTACCATACATAATCACATAAGCAAGTGTATCACTTGGAACTTCATCATTAAAAGTTGCACAAAGTTTCATTGTAGTTTTCTGTATAGTTACAACATTGTTTCTGTGTGTCGTATTGATTACATAAATTGAATATTAATTTATAAAACTAAATGGACTAATATCAATATCTGATTTTGGTAAAGTAATTATTTTAAAATCAAGAAATGCGTCATATGCTTTAAGAAAATTATTTGGCGGATTAACATTTCACATTTCTTGAAGAAAAACTTCATTTTTACCAATTTTTAAATAATTATTCTGTAGTTTGACATGATCAAATAATGACGAATTAACTAATTGATTATTTTTACGATTTGTTTGAAATTAACACATACCAAGTATGGCATATCAAATTCTATAGAGTTAAAATAATTTGTAATATCTAGTTCAAAACTGTTTTTACCAGATAAACCAGCAACTTCTTGTGTTTGAAGTTCATAAAAAGAAATAGGAATTTTCGGATTTTTAAGAATAATTTCACATTCTTCAAGTTCATAATGTGGTTCATATTTAACAACTGGTACACGAATTTCCAGACATTCTATAATAATTTTACCTTCTTTAGGAAGAGTATCTTTTATTTCAATTCTAGCATCATTTTTATCAGACCAACGAAGAATTACATCTCCAGAAGGTGAACTATGTGTAAAAATTACAGTTAAATCTCCTTCCCACATAATTTATTTATAATCTTTAAAAATCCACCAAGTAATGATAATGAATAAAGTACTTCATTTCTTATACTATTTATTTTTCCCATATTAATTATACGTCCTAAACTCATTTTGTCAGTAACAGATGAAGTTAGATGAAGTAAAGCAGGTGAAGAAATAAAAGGATGTTCAATTCTGGGTAAAATATTATTTCCTTTCTTTATGGTTATAAAATCAAACAGTTTCATTACGTAATTATCAATTAATTTTTTGTTTGATTTTCCATCATAAGTTGGATAATCTATGCCATCATTTCCAATAATACTAAAATTCATGTACAATTGTGCATGACTTGGATGAAGCAAACCATCACCAATATTTATTTCAATTTCTGTATTTTTGATAGGAACATTTAAATTATTTTTAGATTTCGCATTCACAGGGAATGAATAGAATTGATAACTTTCAATTTTATTCATGATGCAGTCTAAGATTGTTTTAGCAGTTACTTATTTATTAAGGGAAAAATTTATTACCGTCAGCAAAGCAGACTTTAGTCTGTGAATAGCATATTTCTAAAACAATGGTTACAGTAGCACCATTAAAGTCAACTAAATTATCATTTTCATCAGTTATTGTAACTCCTAAATCCCGAATTGTATTAAAAGTAGGAACATTTACAGGATATTTTGGTTCACAAATTATTGGTCCACCAATTCTGCATTATGTTTAAATGAAGCAATAATATTAGTTTCTTTATGAAAATGATCATTATGTTTTACATACATTCCATCAACAAGATTAAAATTTATATTTATTAACTCAAAAGGAATTATTTTAGGAACATCTTTAGCTACAGATTTTTCATTAGGTAAAACAACTTGATTATTAAAACCAAATAAACTTCCAATACTATCTTCTATATCCATATACAATTTTACATAACTTTCAATAACAATTCTGTTTAAAATTTTATTTGCTTTAGTATGTATACTAAGTTTTTTCGAAGGAATTTCTATCGTTTCTCCATCACAATAAAGTTTGTTATTTCTTGTTGTAATATTTGGTGCTAAAAAGTTGAATAAAAACCAACTAGTGAAATATTAGTGTAACTATCACATATTGGAACAGTTAATCGTTTTCTAAGTATTGAAGATTTATCACTAAGTTGAAATAATCTACTCATTTACTACTGAAAACAATTATTAAGTAAATGAATAAAACAGTTTGGGAACCTAAAGTAAGAATTCCGGAAATAAGTTAAAAAACAAACATGGTAAACTTTTACCAAATTCTGTTAGATGTGCGATAATTGGACCAAGTGGTTGTGGAAAAACATTAATGATTGATAATTATATTTTAACTCCAGGACAGTTAAATTGGAATAAAATTAATCATGTAAATGTTTTTCAAAAAGCTTAGATCAGCCAAAGTATCAAGAATTTATAAAACAATGTACAAAACTGAAGATAAAATTAATGAAAATATTGTTGGATTTATTGAAAATAACGAAGAAATTATTCCTTCAGATGAATGTGATTATAATTCAGTTGTGGTATTCGATGATTTAATTTTAGAAAATCGAGATGTCGTAAGAGAATATTTTACCAGAGCCAGACACAAAGGTATAGATTGTTTTTATTTATCTCACACTTATTCTAAAATACCTAAACAGTTAGTTAGAGATAATCTAAATTTTTTAAATGTCTTTAGACAAGATGATACAAATTAAAATCATATTTATCATGAATTTGTTGGTGGAGATTTAAAGTTTGATAATTTTAGAGAAATGTGTAGTAAATGATGGAATGATGAGTTTGGATTTTTCACAATAGATATGTCTAGAAAACCAAATGAAGGTAAGTTTAGAAATAAAATAAAACATTTCTTAACAACATATACATCAAACATAACCATCAACTTTAACATAAACATAAACATAAATGTAAACATAAACATAAATATAAACATTAAACATAAACATTAAACATAAACGTTCAACATAACTAATGTTTTTTCTTCCTTAATAAATGTTTGCAAAGTATGATGGAAAGGTTGTTAAACAAGGTAAACAAAATAAAAAGAAAGCTGAATAATTAAAAGAACAATTTAAGCTTTGGAAAAAACAACCAAGAACAGAACATGAAAAATATAAAAAAGAAGATCAACCTGTTATTGATGCAATTGAACAAGTTAACCAAGGAATCGAAGGATCATGAGATAATGTTCTCAAAGCAATTGAAGAAAATAGTTAAGTTGAAAAACATATGATTTCATATCATCATCATATAGAAGATTTTGGAGATTTATCACCAATTAAACCATCAAAAGATAGGTCTGATGATATTCCTGGAAAATATGATTATACATTAAGTGAATCAGAAATCCAAGATGTATTAAAGAAATACCAAGAAGAAAAAGAAACAAGTAGTCATGAAAATGAAAACAAAAAGATAAATGAAACTAAAGATATAAATGTAATTGAAATAATGTTAAAGTACATTAATCATAGTGAATATAAAGATTTTGGTTTAAAACCTGTTGGCATGTTTAAATATGTTGGTAATTTACCTGTTGAATTCAGTGGAGATAAATTAAAAATTGGTGAAAAAACATATGCAGGTACAGATGGATTACTGAGACTTTTAACTGAAAAACGAATTACTATTGATGATATGACTGAAAAATTGGGTGGTCTAGATTTATCAAATTATGCAGACATATTATATAATTCAGGTGCATTGTATTCTGATAATAATCCAAATAAAATAAGATCAAGTAAAGGTAATAAAGATAAATATTTGATAAAATCAACTGTTGATGGTTATTTTTCAAACTTAAGAAGACATACTATCATACTATAGATGGTTCAGAACCAAGTTCTCCTGAAAAAATAGGTGAAAGTTTAATTAAAAAATGTACAGATAAATCAATTGAATATGTTTCGATGAATGATGTTAGACAATTAATTGATAGATTAGCAGTTATTCATGGTGAAGAGCTAGCTGGAAATAATAATTATCATAATGAAAAAATTAATATTGCACAAATGTTAACAAATAAATTTATTTATTTTTAATTGATAGTCCAATAGGAATTCAATATTTAATTACATCTTTGAATAATCTTCCACATACATTTTGGAAAAGTGATAAGTATGGATAAGGATTAGTCAGTTGGGTTTTAAATAATGTTCCAATGCCTGAGATGCTTCTACCAGGATATAATTACTGTGGACCATTTACTAAACTTGAAGAAAGACTAACACATAGTGATCCAGGAATAAATCCATTAGATGAAGCTTGTAAAAAACATGATATTGCTTATAGAGATAGTAAAGATTTGGAAAAAAAGACATAAAGCTAATGAACAACTTCAATTAGCTGCAAACGAAAGTATGTATGCAGTGATACTTCATTTGGTGAAAAAGTTGTAACAACCGCAGTTAGAGGAATAATGCATGGAAAAGAAATTTAGGTATGTGAATTAATGTTGATGAAACTGGTAGGGATCATAAATTTAAAAAATCTTTATTAAATTTTTAACTATATAAATGAATAACTTTACAATGATTATACTACCTAGTGGCAAGACAAAACCAAAATCAATTATATTAAAGTTAAATAATGAACAATTAAATGCAATTGAACCATTTTTAACAGGTTCAAAAAAGGAAAAAAGAAAAGGAAGTTGGTGGAAATTTACTTATTACATTAGGTATTCCTGTTGTTAAAAAAATTACTGAATATTTATCAAAACGAAAGATGGTAATGGACTAACACAACATGAAGTCGGATTTTTACCATTATTATTAGCTGCATTATGATATTTAGCAACAATTGGTTCTTTAGCTGGTGGATCTGCAGCAATTGCAAATGCAGTTATAAACAAAAAGTAAGCTGATAAAGAATTGGAAGAACAAAAAGGACATAACTTAGAAATGGAAAAGAAAGCAGGAACTGGAATAAAGGGAACAAAAAAAATTCGAAAATGTAACTAATAAATATCCTAATGCATTAAGTAATTTTGATTTAGAGGAACTTACTAAACAATCAAAAATTAAACACTTTCGTGGTGTATATATGATTGGTGAATTACCAAATAAGCCATTTAAAATTGAATGTGGTATAGTTAATTTAGATACATCTGATAATCCTGATACACATTGCATTTGTTATTACAAAAATGAAGATAAAAAATTTGTTTTTGATTGATTTGGTGGTAATATACCAAAACAGTTAGTTAACTATTTAGGGAAAAATGAACTATATTACAATACAGAAATAATAGAAAATTTTGATGAAGTAATATGTGATCATTTATGTTTATTCATCTTGAAATTGTTATGTGAAAATTATAATTTTATTGATGTTTTAGATTTAATAAATGGTCATTTTTGGAATTAAGATACATCTAATTAAACAAAATGAACAAGTAGTTAATACAACTACATTAAAGTTATAAAATATAGAAAATATCGAAAATATTATTAAACAACTAAAGTCATCAATAGATCAAAAGATAACTATTACAATTAAACAATTTCATAAAGAATTTAATGTTATTTTTAAAGTAACTAAAGGATATATTGGTTTTTAAGGTAGAAGACTTGCTAATGTAGATGCAAAAGATGTAGTTAACAAACAATACTTAGAAAAAGATTATGTTACAAAACCTGAATACACAAACTTTTTAACACAATTTAATAAGTATTTAATGTAAGAGAAATTGAAAAAGCTTCTTCAGATAATTTCACAAAAACAGATTTAACTGCATACTTGAAACAGTTAAGTAATCTTAAACAAAGGCTATATGATAAACAAATAATTGAATTTACTTTTATGATGGGAGGTGAAGTAAAATGTATAATTTTGAATATGATTTCGTACTTAAATGGATTATTATTGTTGGTAAAAATAATACTTCGATGATTTTGATATAACAGTCAGTGTAGCTGATAAGCCATATAAAACAAAAATTATATTCAATCAATAATGGTACATAAATTAACTTTTATAACTGTAATATTGAATGATTCTGTTAAAACTGTTCCTGTACCTGTTAATATAAATGTATTTGGTAAAATAATTTAAAATTTAAACTTTAAGAAATTTTCTATCTATATAAATGGAAAATCATACTTGACATGAATATCACATTTATTGTTTAAAGTGTAAAAAGTTTATAGAGTGACAATTAAAAATGAAAGACAAAGAATTGAAGGTCTTTGTACAGTTTGTAAATCTAAAAAGAGGAAATTTGTTAAAATAATTTTGTAGAGGAACAAAGTTCTAAGACTGCTGAAGCAGTCGATAGTGAAGGTTTAAATAATAATAATGTTCATGAAAATATACTTAATGAATTGCATAAACCAATGAGAAAGAATTTTAAAAGAAGAAATGTTGTTTCTTTTAGTATAGATGGTTTATGGCAAGCTAATTTAGTTGGAATGGATTCAGGTAATTTAAAAGGGATTTCTAAAATAAATAAAGGATATAAATATTTATTGAGTGTATTGATGTCTTTTCGAAATTTGCTTGGGCTGTTCCTATTAAAGATATAACAGCTTAAAAATATAGTTTATGGTTTTCAAAAAATTTTTATAGATAGGCAACCAAATAATTTACAAACAGATAGTTGTAAAGAATTCTATAACAAAGAAGTTTAAGAATTAATGGAGAAATATAACATTAATCATTCAACTTTTTCAGAATTAGAAGCATGTGATGTTGAACATTTTAACAGAACACTTAAAGAAAAGATGTGGAAGACGTTCTCTTTACAAGAAAATTATAAATGGATAAATTTAGTTAAAGATCTAATTGATGAATATAACACAAAACATTCCACAATAAAAATGAAGCCAATAGAAAGTAAATGAAAAAAATTTGAAAATAACTAATATTGTCTCTAATGAAGCTGATGCTAAATTTAAAAAAGTTGTTAAAGTGAGAATTAGTAAACAAGGTATTTTTGAAAAAGGATATACAGCTAATTGGTCAACAGAAATATTTGAAATTGAAGATGTTATTTATTCTAATCCAGTTACATATAAATTAAAAGATATAAAAGGAAATTTTTAAGAACAAGAACTACAAAAAACGAAATATCCAGATGTATACTTCGTTGCAAAAGTTCTAAAAAGACAGATAATAAAGTTTATGTTAAATCTTTTGATAATTCACACAATAGTTGGGTAAATACAAATAAAGTTATTTTATGGTAGTTCAGTTTGATTAGTGACTGCTAAAGCAGTCTTTGATTGCGTCAAGTCTAATTATATCTTGAATCAATTGTTCTTGTATATAGTTATTCAAAATACTGAAATAGTTCATATGACATTCAATCCTTAAATTTTCTTTCATTCTTTGAAACAGATTTATTGAATTAGGATTATAATTCAATCTTAACATTTCTTCAAAATTTGGATGGTTATCTTTGATTTTATATAGTTGTTTCTGTAAATGTTTTCGTTGTGTTCTAATGACATAATAATCATATTCACAATCATCATCAAATAATTTTAAAAGAATGAATGTTGGTCTTAAGTTTTCAGTAATTGTTTTATGAACTACATGTGGTAATAAATTATTTATTTCTTCACTTCTTTTACCTATTATTTCTGAAGCCATATTAACTGTTTCTCTTAAATTTTTCGATTTGTATTTTATCTAATTTACGTATTTCATGTAAAGATTCTACTTTATATTTATAAGCACCAATCATCTCTTTTCTAATCTTATGGTCACCATGTTTTCTAATTGATGGTAAAACTGCTTCATAAACCCAATCTTGAAAATCTTTTGCAAAAGGCATTTAAGATTTCATAACTAGAGAATAGAGACCAGGTTCACTGATAAATTTTGTTGAATTTTTTATATATTTAGGTAGCGCTAAAATAGTGTTACCAAAATTCTCATATGTTTTACAATATTTTTGTTTAACATTCTCTTTAATACCATTCTTAGGTCTAACATATCCTAACAGATCAGCAACTTGATTTGCATAAAACCATGGATTATTTTCTTCATCAATAATCATTAAAACTTGCTTATTGTTGTAAGTAAGCTTATTGTTGACGATATCTACAATCGATTCCATTTAAGAGAAAATTTTTTTATTAGTTTTGCAAAAAATAAATAGTATTTGAAATTCGTAGTTTGTATTGATGATTAAATTAAATGAGAGAATTTAACTTTTTTATAAATCTAATAAAAATTATTTCTTATAAATAGAGAATCAAACCGAAATGCAATCTCAAGAAAAAGATACTTATGAACTAATTGAGGTATGTGAGAAAGATATTGATTGCCCTATTTGTTTAAGTGATGAAAATAATAATCAATTTGTTAAAACAAGTTGCAAACATATTTTTCATAAAGAATGTATTGATGAATGGTTACAGGAAAAAGAAAATTGCCCACCTTGTGGAAGTGCTATTAAAAATAAAGAACCAACATTAAAAGATATATTAGCTGCACTTGATTATTTAACAATAACTACAAGCTCTTTTGTTCCTTTATTTGATAGAAATCGACAATTTAGAAATCAGAATATTTGAAAATATAAAAAAATTGCTGTTTTACAATTCTAATAACTTTTTTCTATATAAATGAAGCATGTTCAAGTACAACTAGATTGCTCCCCAAAAACTTAATTTTGTAAATATTGTACTACAGAGAAATCAATTGATAATTTCACTTTTCAAAGGTATACAAAAGTTGGTTATAGAACTATATGTAGACCATGTTTAAATAAATATCATGTAGAAAATTACAATAAGAATTGAATTCCCTGCGTATCTGGAAAAAGTGTTGCTAAATATTATTTTAAAGAACATTTAAGACGAAACCAAATGAAGAACATATGAAAATTGAAAATCAAGAAAAATCTAAATCTACATGAATAATGAAAAAGTTATAATTGAAGAGAAAAAGAAATGTTAAAATTTGTCAAGAAATTAAAGATTTAAATTGTTTTTATATATATCCATCACATAAAGATAAACATAATAAGAAATGTAAAAATGTACTTTAGAATATATTAAGAATAAGAACGGTTTAACTTTAAAGAATAATCCTTTATGATTAATTATCTATCCATCTATTAAACAATTATCATTTTATTTAGTAAAAATAATTACTACAAAACTAATGAATATATTTTAGTATTAAATACAAGAGCAAACTATTTGATTCTTAAATTAAATAATAAACTACTTGTTAAACTAAATAATCAACAAATTATTTAAAAACTAATAGTATGTTAAACTAAATAATCAACTAATTCTCTTTTTGATGAATTATTCATTAAATAATAATCCTTATCTATGTATTAAATAATTATCATTTTATTTAAAAAAATATTTTTTTACAAATCTAAAAATTTTTTTGTAATAAATAGAAGAACAAAATGGAAAGTAACATTGCTGTTCGGTTAGAACAACTTGCTAATCAACTACAACAATTTCGAGAAGGCGAAGCGATCAGCTGTGGGGAGCTATGAGCCCTCCTCATGTGAAAGGAAAAGTGGCAGGGGGAGCCTCTGCTGATGTCACTCACCCCAGCTGAGCCTACGGCCAGTCTCAGGGGCACCGCCGCGCTAGCCGATAGCTGCATCATCAGACACGCCTCACAGCAGGCATCACAGTGGTAGCCACTGCTGATGTCACTCACCGCAGATGAGCGGGCTGGCCACCTCCATCGCCACGGCGCGCCCGTCAACATCTGTGTCATCTGACACACCCCCACGGCAAGCATCGGCAGACACCGCTCGCCCTTAAGTTGGGTAACCCCTGACGTGAAGCAGCGGACTATAGCCTGAAGCATCTATATGCAGCAGGGAATGACGACCGGTTGGCTGTCACCCTGGTCTCCGGTACCCCTCGCTGTCATCATTATAGCTGTCGTCGAGACATTATGGGACTGATGAATGACGATGTGTTTGAAACTGCTCTGTCGTGAAGAGGGAGAGAAAGGAACTGTTTACAAGATATGATTGCTGCCAAGACTAAGGTATCTACGAACAATTATTTACTCTGTGGATCGCTAAGTAAGCATAAAGTAAAGAAGGACTGAGACAGGCGCCATTGTGAATGGTTCGACAAAGGAAGAAATGATCTCTCAGGCAATACGATTGTGATGACCAAGTGAAAAAGTAGAGCATGATGAACTCACATAGTTTATCGGTGATCCATAGCTCAGGTCATAGTAATATTGAAAGTTCACTGACAAAGGTTAACTGAGGAGTTTTGTTCAGAGATAATCTGGTTGGTGATAGGCACAGGTGGCGGAGCTGATGAACAGATGTAAGAGGAGTGGGCCATGCTGTTACATTGTGTTTCGCAAGGTACATGATCACATAAACAGACGGCATACACAGTCACCGGCACTTGGATGTGAAGTTAGGTTGTCCTCCAAGTATCTTTGGAAGAATGCCCCCTCCCCATCGCCCCTTGGCAGTGGTACATTGTCGATTGGCATGTGACGATATGAAAGTAGGCAAAGTGCATTTTGTGTTTGTTTATTTTCAGGTCCATTGATTTTTGTAACAACTTTTCTCTGTTCTATATGTTTGCCACTATTTTGTACATTTGTTTTAGTGGTATGTGGCGCAGTGTTGTGTTTGGATAACGTATCTTTATGATAGTTCACTTGAAGTTTTTTTGTTGACGTTTTTTATCATGTTCATTTGGAATCTGTCAACAGGTTAGGTTAGTGATTCTTTAATTTTATTATGTAGCTGAAGTATGTGTCTTTTGCTGTTGTTTCTGTACTATGCACAGTGTTTTTACCATTGCAGATTACTTTAATGTTAGTTTCTTTGTGTATCTAGGTTATGAACTTAGTTGTGACGTGCACAATGTGGGTGTTGTCCCATATAGTTTAGAGACTTTTGTCTTTGATTGTGTAGTAAGGTAACATTTAATTTTAGTATCAAATAACTTGGGTTCTTATAAGTGTCATCGTTTCTTGATGTTCCTTTATGTGAATTAGAATAGTTCTATTGTAATTTGTTGATGTGTGTTTGCACACATCCATGTTGGTATGGATTTAATGAACCTAACTTTATTGAAAGGTGTTCTTCTATTTCGTGATGTTCGTGACATTACCGGGAATAAAACTTTTGTCTCCATTATAGAAGTACAATTTTCACGAATAACTTGATATTTCCCATGAATTTTTTAGTTTTGCACTTACATCATAGCTAGATAAGTAAAATTAGTTGTCTTTAAGGTGTGTTTGAGAAATCCTTTGATAATTGATTGCTAAGACATGGACGTCTTGATGTGGTATAGTATTGTGTTGTTCCATAACAAAATTTTGTTTTGTTTTGCCCTTAGTGTAAAACGGGCGCCCACTGAATTTTATGCCTAATTTATTTGTTAATTTTGCACTTTCCACTCAGATTTTTAAGTGTATGTCAACATCGTTTGATTTTGCAAATGACATTTCTTTGGCTCATCTTAATGTAAATTCTTTCATTAATTATCTTAGCATTATTGGATTTGTGTTGATCTTGCACTTTTCACTTAGAATTTTACATGTGCTTGGCAGCACCATCTGATTTTAAAAATGACATTTCTGTGGTTCATTTTAACTTAAATTTTCATGACGAAATGAATGATTTTGAATGGTCATCACTTGTTTGCCTAGGGTGTTAATTTAGACATTTCCTATGTTATTCACTTGCTATGTCGTTTAAATGCCATCGCCTTATGCCAAGTGGCCACATATTTGATCCGCTCATAGCGGGAATATTCATTCGTGCCAGAGAGCAGGATGTTGCAATTTTTTTTGTCCTTTTCTATAGCACAAACTACTGCTTTCAATTGTTTCCATTTTTCTGTTACTTATGCATAGAACATAACATTGGTAGAAGAAATGAACCAGAATTGTCCTCCCATGAGAAGAACATTCCGGATCATTTCTTTCCATCCACGCATGCGGTGATGAAACGGTACAGTAGTTTCCGCTCTATAAGCAGCTGGTTGCGCTGCTCGCTCGCACCGGGAAATAGAAACAGAGGCGGCTCCGCAGCCAATTTTATTACACGACGCGGACGGCCGCGGGTGCAACAGAACCCATGTGGACGGATGGAAAGAATTGTGTCAGGCTTCATAATAAGTATTTATATGTGTCGTGTATTATGCATTTCTTGTCCGTGAATGTGAATCTGCACATGAACTATCCGAATCCTCCTCACACCTTTCCGTAAAGCGTGGCCAAATATTTGTTGGGAAGTAGTTCTGTAGTATAGTAGTGCCACCCTTACTCTTGGCTAGGGGATAAGAGAGACAGCACAAGCAGGTAAAAGTCAAAGACTTTCCAGTGTCACAAGATTTGGGGTGGAGAGGTTGGTCACGGCCAAGTGGTTCGACCACCCCCTCCACCGGGGCCCAGGAAGACCTCCAGGTGCCTGCCATATTGTAGGAGTGTTACAGAAGACGGGTAAGTGAGCAGACGTGCCCTCAGTGCGTCTGTCTCAATGTTCACGCATGGAAGAGAGGTATTTGAATATTTGTACTAATTCTTTTATTTCCAGCTTCGGATTGTGTAAGGAAATGAATGATCTCGGTAATTTAGGAAATTTGACCCCCCTGTGTTAATGTATCTGGTCCCCAGTTTGCCTGTTATCCTCCTCACATAGTGGATGTCCTATGTAAAATGTTGGGAGACTTTGATGATATACATTTGGCCAACGCAATTCCGTCTTACCTGTAGAAATGTGCGTGCGGATTAGTATATAATATACCCGAGCAATAAGTTGAAAGTTTGTAATATCTGTAAACTGAAACAATTGCTGCTATCGGTGTAAAGTCGTGTGATAATGCTTAAAATAAATAGGAACTCCCTTAAAAATCGCAAAGAAGACAAATTAAAGGAATTTATTTAAAATAAAAGCTATAGAATGCGGGGACCCACACATCAGCGTGTGAGCCCTCCAGCCCTTGCCTAGTATCGTACAGAAAGGACACGCTCTCTAGGTAGCGCTCTCAATCTCCTCTCCCCAGTTATCCGTTGCGCAATTTTGATTCAGGGCTTGACCGCATCAACTTCCATCTGGCGTCCCTAGGCAAGGAGGTAAGACGGTAAACTTTCACTGTGGTCAGTCATGTTTTAGGGTGGGTCATGCGTTGAGCTGTATCCGCTGCTGCGTGGAACTTAAACTATTGAGATAACTGTCTTTTCTGCCTAAATATTGCTGTTATACTTTAGAGGGATTTCATGAATGAGTTCAGTGGAATAAGTCACTATATAATTGGTGGAATTCCGTTGTTCTATGATCTGTCGATTGGTCTAAGATTCCCGTTCGGAATTTTGCTCTTTTACTTTAAATTTGTTATTAATATTCTGTACCGTTGCTTGTTTTACCAATGGGGATTTAGTCCCCATAAATTCTCGTTAAATTTATGTCCAGTTATGCTTGTCATCTGTATTGGTCTGGGACTACTTGTTATTTAGGAAGGAGCTTTACGTAGCACGTTTCACTCCGTATAATCTTAAAAAGACTGTATAAGGTTTTTAATCATATTTGTTATTGGTGGCTGTTGGAAGTCCGGTTTGTAAAAGATTTTGTGCAACTGTTTTTGGGGATATGTGTAATAAAACTTTGTGAGCTACAAGCCTTATTTACGTTTTCTTGTGACTCACGTCCCACCGGATGAGACGTATATATACTGGCAGTTGCTGTTTCCACATAAAAACTTCTGCAAATTTTGTGTTGCGTCCGTCGTCTGCGGTACTACTATAGGAAAGCGTGGTTATTTTATGATGATAATGATCGCGGGCCTGCAATAATCACTCAAGTATTTATTGTAAATTTGTTTTTTTCTGCTCTTGGTAGTTCCCGTATTTTGCGCCGTTCTTCGGGTACAATAAGTAACGAAATACTGTGATGGGCCAAAATGAGTATAATGCGTCACGTAAGAAAGATGTGGCACTATCTTCAATATATATTTGGCTAAATAGAAGTCAAAGTTGCCCCATACTAAGGGAGTGAGAGGCAGATGAAGAAGTCCTGCATCGTCGTTCTAAGATAGGTGCTAGTGGAGGTGGTTTTCCATTCCCTTCCCCGATCTGTAATGAAGTGATCAGTCAGAACATTATGGCCACCTATCTAGTAGCCGATATGTACACCTTTGGTACGGATAACAGCTGGGACATGTCGTGGAATGGAGGCAGTGAGGTCTTGGTAGGTCGACGGAGGGAGTTGGCAAACACAAGTTACCTAACTTCCGTAAATTACGGGGAGGGAAGCGATGAGCTCTGACACCACGTTCAATCATAGACCAGACGTATTCGATCGGGTTCAGATCTGACGAACTGGCGGGTCAGCACATCACCTGGAACTCGACACTGCGTTCTCGGACCACTCCATGACACTCCTGCCCTTGTGATATGGCACGTTATCTTGCTGAAAATTGCCACTCCGTCGGGAAACATGATTGTCATGAAGGGTGTACGTGGTCTGCAACTAATGACGATACTCCTTGCCCGTTATAGCACCTTGCACGAGATCTACTGGACCCACGGATTCCCAAGTAAATGCACGTCCGAAGGGACATTGAAATATAATTCGAAATAACACAGTCACAGCAAAATCGGAGAACAGTAACTGGTGCGTTCATCTTACCGTTTATTGTTCTACAACTGTGTTATTATCTTTGGAGAATTTAGGAACTGCAGTAGTTACAAGCATTCTGCCGCACAGAGATACGACGACCCTTGTAATCATTGTATTAACTCTAAGCTCTGCGCCGGGAGAAGCGTTGTGCCCCTCCAGCTAGGCGAGAAGCGTACGGCCACTTAATTAGCCTTGTCGCTCCTTCGCCCGTAATATCTAATTTCTGGGGCTTAATATAACGTCGTTAACATGGATATCTGCTGGAGTAAGGTGATTTGCTGGCAGCAGGGCTGGAAGCGATTCTACAAAGGTGTCGTCCGTGAAATATAAAAGATAGCAGCATTTCGCTCATTAACAGAAACCACAAATGCTGTAACTATATTGCTGGACTCAATTCTGATATTTTTTTATTAGTTCTATTCTGCCGCTACTTCTCCTGTATCATTAACGGGGAGAAAAGTTCACATGGATCAGTAACGTACCGGCACAGACGTTGACACTCTTCCACCAGCAAAAAATTTCACTTCAGAATATACACTGAGAGAAAAGAATTCACAACACCAAGGCGGAGTTGTGCGACGTAAACGGAAGTTGCTATTTCTACATCTGAAATATGGTGTATATTCAAAGTTCTTGCCAGTCGTGTAAGAGCGGCACTAGTGGCGCTTCCATAAGGATGCGAATCAACTTTAAGTACACGCTGTAACAGTCTTCAGCGTAAGTGAGCTAATGTTAGTCAAGAACGCCTTCAAGGCGACAAATACGCCATTATCAACACATCACTGAGTTTGAATGAGATCGTCTAATTTGGCCACTAGAAGCTGGGTGCTCTTTCTGCGAGATGCTTATGACAGTTTCCACAACGAAACTTTTTCTCGAAACCTGGCAGAAAATCCAGAGACATTCTGGCCGTATGTGAAGTATGTTAGCGGCAGGAAACAATCAATGCCTTCTCTGCGCGACAGCAATGGAGATACTATCGAAGACAGTGCTCCCAAAGCAGAGTTACTAAACACAGCCTTCTGAAATGCCTTCACAAAAGAAGACGAAATAAATATTCCAGAATTCGAATCGAGAACAGCTGCCAACATGAGTAATATAGAAGTAAATATCCTTGGAGTAGTGAAGCAACTCAAATCACTTAATAAAAGCAAGTCTTCTGATCCAGACCGTATACCAATTAGGTTCCTTTCGGAGTATTCTGATGCATTAGCTCCATAGTTAACAATCATATACAACCGTTCGCTCGACGAAAGATCCGCACCCAAAGACTGGAAAGTTGCGCAGGTCACACAAATATTCAAGAAAGGTAGTAGGAGTAATCCACTAAATTATAGGCCCATATCGTTAACGTCGATATGCAGCAGAATTTTGGAACATATGTTGTATTGGAACATTATGAATTACCTCGAAGAAAACGGTCTATTGACACACAGTCAACACGGGTTTAGAAACCATCGTTCCTGTGAAACACAACTAGCTCTTTATTCACATGAAGTGCCGAGTGCTATTGACAAGGGATTTCAGATCGATTCCGTATTTCTGGATTTCCGGAAGCCTTTTGATACTGTACCACACAATTGGCTTATAGTGAAAATGCGTGCTTATGGAATATCGTCTCAGTTATGTGACTGGATTTCCTGTCAGAGAGGTCACAGTTCGTGGTAATTGACGTAGGGTCACCGAGTAAAACAGAAGTGATTTCTGGCGTTCCCCAAGGTAGTGTTATGGGCCCTTTGCTGTTCGTTATCTATATAAACTGTTTGAGAGACAATCTGAGCAGCTGTCTTCGGTTGTTTGCAGAAGACGCTGTCGTTTATCGACTAATAAATTCGTCAGAAGATCAAAACAAACTGCAAAACGATTTAGAAAAAATACGTGAATGGTGCTAAAAGTGGCAGTTGACCGTAAATAACGAGAAATGTGAGGTCATCCACATGAATGCTAAAAGGAACTCGTCAAACTTCGATTACACGATAAATCAGTCTAATCTAAAAGCCGTAAACTCGACTAAGTACATAGGTATTACAATTACGAACAACTTATATTGGAAGGAACACATAGAAAATGTTGTGGGGAAGACTAGCCAAAGACTGCGTTTTATTGGCAGGACACTTAGAAAATGTAACAGACCTACTACACTACGCTTGTCCGTCCTCTTTTAGAATATGGTGTGGGATCCTTACTAGTTAGGCCTGACCGAGTACATCGAGAAAGTTCAGAGAAGGGCAGTACGTTTTGTATTATCACGAAATATAGGAGAGAGTGTCACAGGAATGATACAAGATTTGGGCTGGACATCATTAAAAGAAAGGCGTTTTTCGTTGCGACGGAATCTTCTCACGAAATTCCAGTCACCAACTTTCTCCTCCGAATGCGAAAATATTTTGTTGACACCGACCTACATAGGGAGAAACGATCTCCACGATAAAATAAGGGAAATCAGATCTCGTATGGAAAGATATAGGTGTTTATTCTTTCCGCGCGCTATACGAGATTGAAATAACAGAGAATTGTGAAGGTGGTTCGATGAACCCTCTGCCAGGCAATGTGATTTGCAGAGTATCCATGTAGATGTAGATGTAGTTTGCAGAAAGAATTGGCAGGCATGTAGCCACTGTGGTCAAGAGAATGTACGGTAGCAACAAGGCCGTGCTCCGGACGCCCACGTGGCACTACCAAGAGGGAGAGCACAGTGGTCGGCGTATCACTCTGGCGCATCGTACTGCATCTGCAGCAGCAATTTGACCTGCGGTTGGCACCACAGTAGCACAACGAACTGTTACAAATCGGTTAGTTCAAGGACAGCTCCGAACCAGACGCTCTGTAGCGTGCAATCCACTTACCCAAACCACCGCCATTTGCGACTTCAGCGGTGTCAAGCGAGAGCTCATTGGAGAACAGCGTGGTCTGTTGATTTTCCTGGTGAAAGCTGTTTCTGTTCCGGGGCAGGTGATGGCCGTATGTTGATTAGGAGGAGGCCAGTTGAGCATGCTTGTCTGCATGCTAGACACACTGGACCTACACCTGGAGTTATGATCCGGGACTCGTTCTCGTATGAAAGCAGGAACACTATCGTGGTTATCCCACACACACTGACTGCAACATTGTACGTCAGTCTGATGTTTCGCGCTGTTGTGCTGCCATTAATGAAGAGCATTCGAAGAAGTGTTTTCCAGCAGGATAACCGTCGGCCACATACCGCTGTTGTAGCCCAACATGTTCAACAGAATGTTGACATGTTGACTCGGCCGACTTGATCACCAGATCTACCTCCAAAGGAGCACATACCGGGCACCGTCGGACGACAACTCTAGCGTTATCAACAAACAGTATTAACTGTCCCTGTACCGATCGACCTAGTGCAAGGGGGCATTTAATTCCATCCCCCGGCACCTGTACAATAGAATACATGCATGTTCGCCTGCTTACAGTCAACATTATGGCGGTTCCACCAGTTATTGCTGTACAGGCATTTCATATCTCCGGTGGGTTATCTCTTACTTTCATTAACCTGTGATCTTGCAATGTTAATCACTTAAATATGTTACCTAGAGAAATGTAATCCCGAAATTTCAATACTCTGCTGCGATTTTTTATCCGCCGGTGTGTGAACACAAAATGTGGCCTGACTGCGAAGAGTTGTGGTGTACATTACTAATAAACAAAAAATGTGGCCTTATTGCGAAGTGTTGTGCTATACATTACTAATAAACACCTTTCGCGTGGAGTACTCTGTTGATCGTACCACGCTCCCGTTCTGCAGGTAGTTACAAGTATCTGCAAGAATT
This sequence comes from Schistocerca piceifrons, assembly GCF_021461385.2. NCBI lineage: Eukaryota > Metazoa > Arthropoda > Insecta > Orthoptera > Acrididae > Schistocerca > Schistocerca piceifrons. Next base: position 786,869,324 of record NC_060138.1, read on the forward strand.
CGGAACGGGAGGAATGAAATCATAGGCACTAGATTTTGGCGGAACTGGCAAAATATCGACATGGTGTCTCTAAGGAGCAGCTAAACACATCATCTTCGTGTGTTACACGTAAAATGGAAGCAGGACATATATTCAAAATTGACTTCCGGAAATGTGGGTGGTGCACAAAGCAGACCTGAGAGTATTTTTATAAAATAAAGTTGTTGAAGCTTTCGTGGGCATTTATTGAGGTATAGCCTGTTGGCTTTTGTCTGAAGATCTTCGACCGACGTTCGAAGACTTTTCTGACTTTTTGCCAGCACGAGTGACTCGTGTCATCAAAGCTTCTTCCTCCATTGCTTGTGGCTAATCGGGGGTGGACCTTTGACACCGAGCGAGGTGGCGCAGTGGACTCGCATTCGGGAGGACGACGGTTCAATCCCACGTCCGGCCATCCTGATTTAGGTTTTCCGTGATTTCCCTAAATCGCTCGAGGCAAATGCCGGGATGGTTCCTTTGAAAGGGCACGGTCGACTTCCTTCCTCTTCCTTCCCTAATCCGATGAGACCGATGACTTCGCTGTCTTCTCTCCTCACCCCAAAAACAGCTCAACCCAACCCAATCTTTGACAGTGTCAGACACCTGAACTAGCGAAAGCCAACAGGCCATACGTCACGTTTGTAAAAAGTGATTCTGCTTTATTTTCACTTATGATTCATTCACTCAACCCATTGTCATGCAGAACTACCCCATGAAATGCAATAGAAAGTGATAATCTACATACCAGAAATTTTTTCTTACGCATAATTCGTAAACTGAAACATCCCAGTCTACGCAGACCCCTCTAGAATCAAGTTGACACCGTTACCTTTAACTGAAGAGGAATCTACGCAACTACTATTTAAGAATAAAATGATATTAACTTGTGCAATTCCACCTAGTTCTCCTTCTAAAGCGAAGTATGTTTTTGCATGATAGTTTTCTAAAGAGGTGCATTGCCTACTGGCATTAGGATGCTGAACAACGTCTTTTTCTTAGTTTTGGCACCAACAGTGACGAAGCGCAACCCTGTAGAAGCTAGAAATAGCTCTACGTAATGGAAAGTTTATACTCAAAATTGTCTAAAACGTAAAAGTAAATTTCTTTGAGCGCAAAGTTTCGTAATTATTTTTGGATCAACTTTGTAGCGTAAAGTAAAAAATTGAATCATAAATACTGATTTACAACACCATAAAGGAAACCTTACCAGCCTTGCATGTTTTCAAGCAATACTTTCGACTATGATACAGAAAATGTAATATCAGCTTCAAGAATGTAGCCTATAAAATTGTATGAGTAGGGGAGAGATTTGTACCTTGTAACTCTTTTCGGACTTTCACGTCTGGCCAGTTCTGTAATAGGAGTATAATATATTTTCTTATTCCAGTTTTAAATAATAGCATTCACTTTATGTATGCTACAGTCTTTCTCTGAAATTACAAAAATTATGCTGGAAAAATGAGGTTTTTTCCAAATGTGAAAACCTGTTCCAAGGAACCTCAGAGCAGATATTCTATTCAAATTTAAAAGTGTTGCAATCGACAACATCTTGTCAATATCGTGTTTAATAGTCTATGTGCTACATTATCACCCTATCGCACACCGGTATTCAGTAAAGGAAATCAGGTTAAGAAGAGGTAGTATCAAAAACAAGATCTATCTATCTATATCCTAATCCCGCTCCAGCTACTGCCGGGTCTGGGTGCTGACGAGTCCTCTCCGTTTGGCTCGGTCCTCCCACCACTTTTCTTCCTCCACTTGCTGCCAGGTCACACCTCTCCTTTCTACAGATATTCTCACTCCCATTTTCATCGTGTTCTTGGGCGCCCTCTAGGTGTTTACCCATCCATCTTTAGTTCTTCCATTATTTTGGGGAGTCTCTGCCCGTGCATCCTCTTAACATGGCCATACCATCATAATCTCTTTTTTTCAATTTCTTCTCTCATACTTTCTAATCTCTACATTCCTTGCTCTGTCCGTTCTTGTTTTTCCTTAACTGCTCTGAGAAATTTCATTTCCCCTGCTTGCAGTCTGCTCCAGTCCCTTTCTGTCATTGTCCATGTTTCTCCACCATAGTTGACAATAGGGAAGTAATAATTCTTATACATAAGGAGTTTTGCTTTTTCTGAAACTTCCTTATTCCAAATCAGGTGTTTTATTGTTTGGTAGAAATTGCCTCCGTTCTGTAACCTCCTATTAATTTCGTTAGTTATTCTTCCATCTCTAGATATTTCACTTCCTAAATAAGTGAAACTTTCTACCACTTTGAGGGGTTCCCCATTCAAGGTAATATTTCCGTTGATTCCTTTCTCTCTTCCAAATACCATTACTTCACTTTTATCTTTATTTATTTTTAATCCATACCTTTTCATTATTTCCTTCCAAGCATCAAGCTGTAACTGTACATCTATCTCTTTATCACCCCATATTACCACATCATCTGCAAAAATCATCTTTTCTTTCTCTTTTACTATATTTTTAACTACCCTATTCATTCCCTCCATCACAACATTAAAAAGTGCAGGAGATAGAATACTTCCTTGCTTACGTCCTTGTCTTATTTCGAAGTATTCAGAGTTCCCCAGTGGTGTTCTAATTCTACAGTTGTGTCCTCTGTACATTTTCTTTATTACATAATCAAAAACAAGATACAAGTTAAAAACGTTTTGAAATAGGTGCTACTGGTAATTAACACAAATATCCGTTTGCAAGATAGGGAAAACAGAGACACACAGTTCATTTGCAGATATCACATGTTTCATGGTAGAAGGCCGTGAATTGCTTCGTGATACAAGATCGTGCACGAGCGATGAAGTATGGTTGAACGGTCCACGCTTGTTGTAACTAGTTGTAAAAATAAAGAAATTTTACGTGCCATAAAACTCTGTGACTGACGAATTAACAGTATCCTCCAAACAGCTATAATATATTATGCAGCACTTAAACGTATAGATTTACTGATATTTACAAACGCTCCACAAAACACAACTTCATATCTCACAACAACAAAAAGGGCAGAAAAGTACCAGAAACTGCTTATGGTGGTTTCTAACGTACATTCCTTGAAGAAATTCTAAAATCAGTCAGTAGATTGAAACACCGACTAGGAAACATATGTTCCCAGATACTCTATACTCCAAGTAGAACACTCTCCCCTACTTACTCATTTCTACACTGTACCAATCTTCCTGTTCTGATAAGTCTGCTAAAAGTAGTTTAGCAGTTGTGCAGTTGCAGGGCGAAAGAATACAGCTGCACTCTAGTGAAAGACACTTTGTCTAAAGTGAACAGAGAACCGTCTGTAATTTCTCTTAATTCTTTTCCGAAAATACAGCTGCCAATGACAACCTTTCTCCACAGTAATACCCATTTAAATGAAGAACTGATGAGACAATGAATATGTGAGTTTCATTTACTTACAGTGGCGGTTTAGTACATGCAGTGTGCTCTGCAAGTTTCCTCTTCGACTTCTCTGCTATACACTGTTGTGTGTGACTTCGTACATTACAGTAAGGAGGGGTGGGCTACAGAGTGGTGTGACAACTGTCGTCGTAGGAAAGCTGGACAGGAGCAGAAATGATCAATCAACAAGTTAACACAACAAGCAAAAGATTTACTTAACTTGTATCTGTCCAAGCGTACGAAGATTCGTTGCAAATAATTCAGTAAGAAATAGAGTCCACTTCATACAATAGCAACTACACTCATGCTCATAAATTAAGAATAATTGCAGAATATGGTGCCACACAACTTGGCTCTACACAAAACTGGCGCTAATATCATAGGCACATAGGGAACACACACGACTCAGATCTTTAAATTTACGGTATTGGTGATAAGTTGAGAAAACCGTCCCGAAACACATGTGCTACAAAACGCCACTGTTTCCTGCGTATGTACCCTGACATCAATATGGGATATGATCCCCATGCACACGTGCACAGGACACACAACGGGTTGACATACCCAGGATCACGTGGTTGAGAAACTGCTGGGGTATAACCTCCCATTCTTGCACCAGAGCTTGTCGGAGCTCCTGAAGTGTCGTAGGGGTTTGAAGACGTGCAGCGATACGTCAATCGAGAGCATCCCAGACGTGCTCGATGGGGTTTCGGTCTGGGGAACAGGCAGGCCACTCCATTCACCTGATATCTTGTGTTTCAAGGTACTCCTACATGGTGGCAGCCCGGTGGGACCGTGCGTCATCATCCATCAGGAGGAAGGTAGGATACACTACACCCCTGAAAAGGCGGACGTACTGGTGCAAAATGACGTCCCGATACACCTGACCAGTTACAGTTCCTCTGACAAGGACATGTAGGGGTGTACGTGCACCAATCATAATCCCACCCCACACCATCAAACCACGACCTCCATACAGGCCCTTTTAAGGACATTTCTGGAGTTGGTCGGTCGCAATGGCTGACCAGTTCTAGGCGCTTCAGTCTAGAACCGCGCGACCACTACGGACGCAGGTTCGAATCCTGCCTCGGGCATGGATGTGTGATGTCCTTAGGTTAGTTAGGTTTAAGTAGTTCTAAGTTCAGGTGACTGATGACCTCAGATGTTAAGCCTGATAGTGTTCAGAGCCATTTGAACCATTAAGGGGTTGATATCTGGTTCCTGGTTCACGCCAGGTGAAAACTCGGCGAGAATCACTGTTCAGACTATACATGGACTCGTCCGTGAACATAACCTCGGACCACTGTTCCAATGACCATGTACTGTGTTCTTGACACCAGGCTTTACGGGCTCTCCTGTGACCAGGGGTCAGCGGAATGCACGTTGCAGGTCTCCGGGCGAATAATCCACGTCTGTTCAGTCGTCTGTAGACAGTGTGTCTGGAGACAACGGTTCCAGTTGCTGCGGTAAGGTTCCGAGTAAGGCTACTTACAATACTCCGGAGACGTCTGCGGGCACTGATGGTAAGATATCGGTCTTCTTGTGGTGTTGTACACTGTGGACGTCCCGTACCGTAGCGCCTGTAAATGTTTCCTGTCTGCTGGAATCGTTGCCGTAATCGTGAGATCACACTCTGTGGCGCACGGAGGGCCCGTGCTACGACCTGCTGTGTTTGACCAGCCTCCAGTCGCCCTAGTAATCTACCCCTCATAACGTCATCAATATGTGTTCTTTGAGCCATTTTCAACTCACAGTCACCATTAGCACGTCTGAAAACGTCTGCGCACTTACTCGCTGCACCGTACTCTGACATGCACCAACACACCTCTGCATATGTGGACTGGTGGCAGCGCCAACGTGCGACGACCGCAGGTCAAATGCACCGCATGGTCATACCCTGAGGTGATTTAAACCCGCAAACCGCCAACCAGAGCGTTGTTTCACCATGTTTCAGCATTATCCTTAATTTATGAGCATGCGTATAGTATGAGGCTGACTGTACTAAGCACTAACGGCAGTGACGTAGCGATGAGGCTGCAAGTGTAAGTGGGCTAAGCGGCTGCCGCCGGCCGTCCCATATTGTGGCGGCAGAGTGCGCTCGTATTCCAGAGCCACTGGGGGCGTGGCTGAGCGGGCGCGCACCGTTGGTTCCGCCAGACCTAGCGCAACTCCTAAGGGCGTCTAACGTAAACCTGGAATTCCGTTGCCAGCTTCGCGACATCCATAGGGTTTATTATCGAAATTACGAGAGAGCACATTCCGGGAAGAGATGGGCAACATATTACTACCGCCCACATATATCTCGCGTAATGATCACAACGAAAAGATCCGAGAAATTAGAGCAAATACGGAGACTTACAAGCAGTCGTTCTTCCCACGCACAATTCGTGAATGGAACAGGGAAGGGGGGATCAGATAGTGGTACAATAAGTACCCTCCGCCACACACCGTAAGGTGGCTCGCGGAGTATAGATGTAGATGTAGATGTAGGTTGGTAACGATACGTAATACCAAATACACAATACCTCACAGACTCATAACACCCTTGCTGAATCAAGTCTCACGTCACTTCATTTGTAGTCAATACACTCCTCACGGAAATACCTCTGTCTTCTTTCACGACCGAACGAATTGGCGCAGTGGTTAGAGCACTGAACTGTCGTTTGGGCAGAGGATGATTTAAATCTCCGTTCTTGTCATTCAGATCTAGGTTTCCCGCGATTCCGCTACATCTCTCCAGCCAAATTCCGGAATGGTTCCTCTGAAAGGGCGCAGTCGATTTCCTTCTCCAGCCTTATTTAATCTGCGCTTGTCCTCCGTCTATAATAACTTCGTTGTCGAAAGTACGTTAAAATCTAACCTCCCTTCTTTTCCTTGTTTTAGGGGAGCAAAATGGTTCAAATGGCTCTGAGCACTATGCGACGTAACTTCTGAGGTCATCAGTCGCCTAGAACTTAGAACTAATTAAACCTAACTAACCTAAGGACATCACACACAGCCATCCCGAGGCAGGATTCGAACCTGCGACCGTTAGCGGTCACGCGGTTCCAAACTGAAGCGCTTAGAACAGCACGGCCACACCGGCCGGCCAGCTTTAGGGGAGCAACGGCATTGTATATTGTCTCTCAGATCATGAATTAAATCCAACCTATTTTTGTTATAAAATTTCGTTCACAGTTTCCTGGATTAGGGCTTAAACGACTTATTTTCAAATTCTTCCTTTTCAAAAAACGCCATGCTAACTGTGAAATGGTAGGTTTCCTGGGAAGGGGAGTGTAACGTGTTGATTTTAAACATGGACACGTAACAAATCAAATTTATCAATGAAAACAATAACAAGATTACAGTTCGCTGGATGAACTAAATTACAATCGGTAAAAGTGCCTTAACTTAATAGCCAAATGTGTTTAGGCAAAATCAGTGACAAGAGAGATTAATCTTGTTTTCAAAAATACTAAAAGACATCTACAAATAAGTTGCAATTAATTGCAAATGGCCGGCCGGTGTAGCCGAGCGGTTCTAGGCGCTTCAGTCTGAAACCGGACGACCGCTACGGTCGCAGGTTCGAATCCTGCCTCGGGCATGGATGTGCGTGATATCCTTAGGTTGGTTAGGTTTAAGTAGTTCTAAGTTCTAGGGGACTGATGACTTCTGAAGTTAAGTCCCATAGTGCTCAGAGCCATTTGAACCATTTGAATTGCAAATGAGCTTCAAACCTAACTCCTTAAACACCTAAAATTACGAGCATATGTCAATACCGTTACATATACAGGATGGTCAGATATAGCCTGAAAACCTTGTAAAGGTGTTGCAAGACAGGTTGTGCTGATAAATAGCTGCCAAGGGAAAAGTTCGATACGTTGTACCGTTTTCGATTTAATTAACACTGAAGTTAGTCAATCAAGTAGTTGCGCATGCAAATTGGAGCAGCCTACCAAAGGCACAGTCGCTAGAGGTGTTCTTCGTTTGGGTTCCTCAAACCTGAAATACTTAGCTTTTTCTCTCTAGGTTTAAATGTTTCACTTCCGAAAGGGCACATTTTAACTGCTAACATGAGCATTTGAACAAATGGTAAGTCACGGAGCCACAGACGTCTGTGCACTGCTGCACTTTATCACGTTCAAGTGCCTGACTTTACCCGCTGAACGGCCCGATTGGCTGACACCAATGCTAGTGAAATAGGAAACGGAGCATCGCATTGAATTTTTTTTATTAACAATTATTTCTCAACACAGTCTGTCCTGCAACTCTCTTACAAGCCTTTCAGGCTGTTTGAGACCACCCTGTACATGTATCTTCGACTTCCTTTGGTGGAATCACGGCACCAACAGCACAATAAATGTGAGACTGGAGTTTCAGCCGGCGTGTAGAACGTGCGAAATGTCGGCGTCTCTCGATTGTATCACCCGGCTGCATTCCCATAAGTTATCAGAACAGCGCAATAAATATTGAAAAACGAATAAATGTGATAACTTTAAGAAAATAGTGTCCGGCGCCAACAGTGCACTGAATATTTAAAACACTTTAAATGAGTAATAATTTTGGTAACATATTAGACTCATAACAACACAGTAGCAACGCGAGTAACCAGTACAAACTGCTAAGCTTAATACTAATTCAGAGGCAAGGAGGGCCAGGAAGAATCTTCCTTTTTAGTAAAGCTAAAAAAACCCTAAACTTATACCAAAGACGAATACCCTGAACTGTATGGCTTGAATATGCCCTACTTTATTCAAGCAAGCAACCTCATATGAGACCAATTGCAGTGGCCACAATTAAGAAATCCAACGCAGTGAAGAAATCAAATGCTTGAAGAACATTATTGCCCCCCACCCCCCAACGCCGACCGCGCACAGTACAACTTGCCGGTCACAGTACTACACTCCTACAGCAGAGTGGTTACGACGTTTTCGCGACGGAGTCCTTGCATAACGAGGGCTCGGATTCCTTTACGCGTCACGACGTCTAATTTAAGCTGCTTCCCTGATCACAGAGTCACAATGGTTCAAATGGCTCTGAGCACTATGGGACTCAACTGTTGTGGTCATCAGTCCCCTAGAACTTAGAACTACTTAAACCTAACTAACCTAAGGACATCACACACACCCATGCCCGAGGCAGGATTCGAACCTGCGACCGACAGAGTCACAATAGATCGATTCGTGAGCAAGGGTCCTTGTTCTTTCAAACAAAAACTCGTACTGATTTAACAGACTGTGCTGCGCCATCGCTTACTTATTAAGATGACGCTGATGCTCGACGCAGCAATTGGCAACGGTCCGTATAGATTGGTCCACATAACTTTTTTCATACTCTCAAGGAATGTTATAAGTTCCCGGGACTTTCAGGCCGACGTTATCCTTGACTGGGCGCAATATTTCTTTAATTTTTTTAGATGGCCAGAAGACTGGTGTGATTCCATGCCTGCTTAGGACTCTACATATACTGCTAGTTGTTGCACCGCAAAACGCAAACCGGGATACGTGTTGGACCTCTTGGCTTGTTTGAACAGCGCCCCGTCTCGATTACCTCGACAGCATTGATGTTGCGGCAACTCCTTCCGTCGCCTCCATATGTAGCAGCAGACGACGGGCTGTGGAGACCGAGAACCAGTGACCAGCGAAGCGCCTGCCAGCCGAGGTAGGCCGACATCCCCCAACACCATCGCTGGTCGCTTCCACCGGAGGTAGACCTTAAGCCGTCGGCACACGGACCGTGCGTGCTGAGTTCAACGTGCTGCTGAACGCTCAGAAACTATGCAGCTTGTGCATACGGTACGTGGGTCCCAACGTGGTATACGCGATCACAACGCACTCCAGCGGCAGTTGAGGGATGCTTCTAGTTCGTAAATCACAATGTTTACAAAACAGGCGTGCGTAAAATTCCCACGTTAGCTCTATTCAAACGTAAAAGAAAAAGGAGCAAAATATCTTTACACAAGTAGTAAAAGCTGTCCTGTAGATTAACCCAATCGCACAAACTCACTCCTCAAAAAAAGGTGAAGTTATATTTACGTAACATCAAATGTTAGAGCATATACTTATATTAAACTAATTATAAAGTATTATATCCTATTAAAAACGCAAACGTTAGGAAAAAAAAATACTTTTACGTGGCGAATGCGAACCAACGCTATGTCACCCATCTCCTTCGGAATCAGTAACGATATTCACCACGCTAAACCGACAATACAACGTCGAAAGCCAATCCTAGCATGTTGCCCCTTGCTAAAAGCTTTAATCGTAGCTATGTTACTAATTAAAATTTAATTATAACACACTGTACCAAGAACAATCGTTTTTGGTTGATCCTCAGTGGGTCGCTGCCTTCAAATGGCGTACTCTCATAATACGTAAGTTACAACAATTCTTTTACAACGAAAATGATGTTTCTCATTATTTTATTTCAACGAATCACACACGCATTTTCGAGTGATTCTCAATTTGCTGATGCTCAGAAACGACATATATACGTATGATTGGCAATATGACGCCTCACAACTCTGTGCTGAAGGGAGATGGGGTGCATGTAACGTAGGTGGCGTTGTGCCACGTCATTAGTCAACTCTCAGACGCACGCTCAGAATATCTGACTTGCTAGATATTGCTCGCACTTTCGGAAACACGTGCTGTTCCACGCTATGACGTCAGAAACTCGGCATGCTCAGCGCTCAACGTTTGGATGCACGGTGCGTGTGCCGACGGCTTTAGGCTGCTACGCTTTCTGGAGGCCACGCAAGTCGAAGCGTCGCTGGAGCAGTCTCTTCTTCTGGTACCAGGACAAATGTCATCTTCATCAAGACGTGGAAAAGCTATTAGCATATACACTGAAAAGCCAAAGAAACTGATACACCTGCCTAATACCGTGTAGAGCCCCCACCAACACGCAGACGTGCTGCAACACGAAGTGGCATGGACTCGACTAATGTCTGACGTAGTGCTGGAGGGAATTGATACCATGAATCCTGCAAGGCCGTCCAGAAACCCTAAGAGTACGAAGCGGTAGAGATCACTTCTGAACAGCACGTTGCAAGACATCTCAGATATGCTCAATAATGTTCATGTCTGGGGCGTTTGGTGGCCAGCGAAAGTGTAAACTCACAAGCGCGTTCATGGAGCCACTCTGTAGCAATTCTGGACGTGTGGGGTATGGCATTGTCCTGCTGGAATTGCTGAAGTCCGTCGCAATACACAGTGGACATGAACGGATGCAGGTGATCAGATAGGATGCTTACATACGTGTCACCTCTCATAGTCTTATCTAGACGTATCAGGCATCCCATACCACTCCAATTGCACACGTCGCATACTATTACACAGCCTCCTCCAAGAGTACATGAGTGGGCCTTCGGTTCCGAAAGCCCATATCGATGAATTTTAGTTGAACGGTTCGTACGCTGACACTTGCTGATGGCCCAGCATTGATATCTGCAGCAGTTTGCGGAACGGACGGTTATACTTCTGTCACGTTGAACGATTCTCTTCAGTCGTCGTTGGTCCCGTTCTTGCAGGGTCTTTTCCCAGCCCTAGCGATGTCGGAGATTTGATGTTTTACCGGATTCCTAATATTCAGGGTACACTCGTGGAATGGTCGTACGGGAGAATCCCCACTTCATCGCTACCTCGGAGATTGTGTGTCCCACCGCTCGTGCGCCGACTATAACACCCCGTCCAGACTCACTTAAATCTTGATAATCTTCCATTGTAGCAGCAGTAAACGATCTAACAACTGGGTCAGACACTTGTCTTATATAGTCTTTGCCGACCACAGCGCCGTATTCTGCCTGTTTACATATCTCTATCTGAATGCGCATCTCTATACCAGTTTCTTTGGCACTTCAGTGCATTTGGAATCTTTATCGACAGCTATCCAGTATTTCTACCTATACTTATCGTTAGGTTCTGAAGTCATGAAATGAGTGACCTGACAGCTACACTTGGACAGAAACTATTGTTCATCAGCAGCTCATCATATAGGCAAGGTACGCACATGTTTTAACAATTTGCTACGACTCTCTTTCGTACGCCAGACACAGAGCAAGCTTATCATTATTTAGTCTCTCTAATCATGTCGAATACAAATAAAACCTGAGGAACCTCATGATTTCCACGAAACGCTTACGTGACACCGCAAACTTGCAAAACTGTATTTCTCATTCCTGTGACCGAGGAAGTTCCCCTTCTATTGTTTCGAATTTAGCGGCATCCTTATCAAACAGCAAGAAATCCGTCAAGCTATTCTACCGGAAATTACAGTTCTTCCCTTCCTAATACTGCAAGTGCCTCTGTTTCACTGGATTTAAGAAAATGTCTGAGAACAGATTCACCAATAAACAATAACATATGATCTCAGAAATATTTTGTTTCTTATCTTTGACGTTACGAAGTACACATGTAGAATTATCAGAATCTTCATCACTGTTGGTACTTTGTTCTGCACCACAATGACAATCAGTCGAAAGATTGTCTACATCTTTTCCTTCGAATTCAACTTTTTCAGTATTATTTCTCAAAGATATCGTCTGATCATCCATGAGACCGTGAGGACGAGCCATGCTGCTCTACTTCACACAGTTCGTTATATGGATATGGTGGCCCATTGATCGTGACCGGGCCAAATATCTCACGAAATGAGCGTCAATCGAAAAAACTACAAAGAACGAAACTTGTCTAGCTTGAAGGGGGAAACCAGATGGAGCTATGGTTTGCCCACTAGATGGCGCTGCCATAGTGCCATAGGTCAAACGGATATCAACTGCGTTTTTTTAAAATAGGAACCCCCATTTTTATTACATATTCGTGTGGTACGTAAAGAAATATGAATGTTTTAGTTGGACCACTTTTTTCACTTGGTGGTAGATGGCGAGTCACAAACATATGGCTCACAATTTAGACAAACAGTTGGTAACCGGTAAGTTTTTTAAATTAAAATACCTAACGTAGGTACGTTTGAACATTTTATTTCGGCTGTTCCAATGTGATACATGTACCTTTGTGAACTTATCATTTCTGATAACGCATGATTTTACAGCGTGATTACCTGTAAATACTACATTAATGCAATAAATGCCCAAAGTTATGTCCGTCAACCTCAATGCATTTGGCAATACGTGTAACGACATTCTTCTCAACAGCGAGTAGTTCGCCTTTTGTAATGTTCGCACATGCATTGACAATGCGCTGGCACATGTTGTCAGGCGTTGTCGGTGGATCACAACAGCAAATATCCTTCAACTTTCGCCACAAAAAGAAATCCGGGGACGTCAGATCCGGCAAACGTGCGGGCCATGGTATGGTGCTTCGACGACCAATCCACCTGTCATGAAATTGCTATTCAATACCGCTTCAAGCGCCCGCGAGCTATGTGCCGGATATCCATCATGTTGTATGTATATCGCCATTCTATCATGCAGTGAAACATCTTGTAGTAACATCGGTAGAACATTACCTAGGAAATCAGCATACATTGCAGCATTTAGATTTGTCCTCGATAAAATGGGGGCCAATTATCATTCCTCCCATAATGACGCACCATACATTAACCCGCCAAGGTCGCTGATGTTCCACTTGTTGCAGCCATCGTGGATTTTCCGTTGTCCAATAGTGCATATTATGCCGGTTTACGTTACCGCTGTTGGTGAATGACGCTTCGTCGATAAATAGAACGCGTGCAAAAAATCTGTCATCGTCACGTAATTTCTTCTCTGCCCAGTGGCAGAACTGTACATGACGTTCAAAGTCGTCGCCATGCAATTCCTGGTGCATAGAAATGTGGTAGTGGTGCTATCGATGTTGATGTAGCATTCTCAACACCGACATTTTTTATATTCGCGATTCTCGCGCAATTTGTCTGCTGCTGATGTGCAGATTAGACGCGACAGCAGCTAAAACATCTACTTGGGCATCATCATTTGTTGAAGGTCGTGGTTGACGTATCACATGTGGCTGAACACTTCCTGTTTCCTTAAATAATGTAACTATCGGGCGAACGGTCCAGACACTTGATGATTTCGTCTAGGATACCGAGCAGCATACATAGCACACGCCCGTTGGGCATTTTGATCACAATAGCCATACATCAACACGATATCGACATTTTCCGCAATTGGTAAACGGTCCATTTTAATACGGGTAATGTATCACGAAGCAAATACCGTCCGCACTGGAGGAATGTTATTTCTTTTTTTCTTTATTGTAATTTTAAGCACCTCATACAAGGCGGGCTGTCAGCAGCATATTACGCTGCTCTTCAGCCTTGAGTGGTACAATAATATGACATATGGGTGGCACAGATAATACAATAAAAACGGCGGGCAAAAAATGTAGACAGTAAACATGAAGCCGTTCACGCTGGACAAGAAAAAACACTAACACTTGTTGACACGGCGCACATAACACGGATGGCTGCGACGGCACACGTGAACAGTGGTGACGTTACGGCGAAAGAACACTAAACACAAAAGAAGGCACACACACGAGACACTGATGGCGATGATCTCTGGCGCGCGAAAGTCCACTGAGTATCTACGAGTCCAGGGACCTGCCAAGAGAGGAGGAGGGAGGGGGTGGGAGAGGGAGAGGGGAGAGCAGAGATGCCTTGGGCAGAGGAGATAGGGGGAAGGGAGGAAGGGGGAGGGGAAGCCCGGGGGAAGAGGGGTGGAGGAAGAAGGATGGGGGGAAAAGGAAAGAGAAAGGAGGGAGGGTGCCTAAAGGAAAGGACTCAGGAAGTGGAGGGGAGGATCAAAGTTGATAGGAGGGGTAGATGGAGGGGAGGAGGACATCATCAGGGAGAGGGAGTTGGCGGAAGCCACCTTGGGAGAGGGTAAGGAGGGTGGAGAGATGGAAACCGGGTGGAACATGGGAATACAGGCGCGGCAGCGGGCGGGGGCGGGAGAGGATGGGCGAGACAAGCGGGTGAGGAAGATCGAGTTTGCGGGAGGTGTACAGGATCCGTATCCTTTCAAGGAAAAGGAGGAGGTGGGGGAACGGAATGAGATCGTACAGGATCCACGTGGGGGAGGGGAGGCGGATGCGATAGGCGAGGTGGAGAGCATGGCGTTCTAGGATTTGAAGGGATTTATAAAAGGAAGGGGGGGCGGAGAGCCAGGCCGGATGGGCGTAACAAAGGATAGGGCGGATGAGGGATTTGTAGGTGTGGAGGATGGTGGAGGGGTCCAGACCCCACGTATGGCTGGAAAGGAGCTTTAGGAGACGGAGTCAGGAGCATGCCTTGGCTTGGATTGCCCGGAGATGGGGGGTCCAGGAGAGGTGACGGTCGAGGGCAATGCTAAGGTACTTAAGGGTGGGGGTGAGGGCGATAGGGCGGCCATAGATGGAGAGATAGAAATCAAGGAGGCGGAAGGAAGGGGTGGTTTTGCCTGCAATGATTGCCTGGGTTTTGGAGGGATTGACACTGAGCAACCACTGGTTGCACCAAGTGGTGAACCGGTCAAGATGGGATTGGAGAAGGTGTTGGGAGCGCTGCAGGGTGGGGGCAAGGGCAAGGAAGGCGGTGTCATCGGCAAACTGGAGAAAGTGGTCGGGGGGGTGACGGCGGCGGCATGTCCGCCGTATACAAAAGGTACAGAAGGGGGGACAGGACGGAGCCTTGGGGCACACCGGCGGAGGGAAGAAAGGTGTAGGAATCCGTGTTATTGATGGTGACATAGGAAGGACGGTGGGAGAGAAAGGAGCCAATCAGACGGACGTAGTTAATGGGAAGGGCGAAGGTTTGGAGCTTGAAGAGGAGACCGGAATGCCATACGTGGTCATAAGCACGTTCAAGGTCCGGGGAGAGGAAGATTGCGGAGCGACGGGAATTAAGCTGTTTGGAAAGGAGATGAGTGAGGTGAAGGAGAAGGTCGTCGGAAGAGAAGGACGGCCGAAAGCCACACTGGGTAACAGGAAGGAGGTGGTGCTGGCGGAGATGTTGGTGGATGCGTCGGGTGAGGATAGATTCCAGGACCTTGCTGAAGACAAGGTAAGGCTGATGGAACGGTAGGAGGAGACGGCGGACGGCGGTTTGCCAGGTATAAGGAACATCAGGATATGGGAGGTTTTCCACAAGTCAGGGTAGTAACCGGTGGACAGGACTGCATTGTAGAGCCTGGCCAAGGTGAAGAGGAAAGAGACAGGAGCTTAAAGAAGGTGACGGTAGGTGACACGATCGTGACCGGAGCGGTGTTGCCTTTTGTGTGGAGTGTAGCAATGAGATACTGTGTAGTGACAGGGGCATTGAGTTCCGTGTGTGCCATGTTGTACAAGTACTGGAAACCAGGTGCGAGGGGAGGGACAGAGGTGTCAGTTGGATCGTGGACATCTGGGAAGAGGGAGTAGTCGAACTGGGGTTCATCAGGGATGGAAAAGACATCGGAGAGGTAGGAGGCAAAGTGATTGGCCTTACTAAGGGTGTCAGGGAAGGGTGATGATCGTGGAGAAGAGGATAGTAGGGGGAGGGTTTAGTTCCGGCAAGGCGACGGAAGGCTGACCAGAACTTGGACGAGTTTATAGGTAAGGTAGCATTTAAACGGGTGCATGTCTGCCGCCAGTCCTGGCGTTTCTTAGCTGCGAGCAAATTACGAATGTGTTGCCGGTCGCGTCGTAGTGTGTCCGGGTCACGCGTGTAGAGAAACGCACGGTAGAGACGACGGGATTCACGGAGGAGGAGGACGGCCTGTGGGGCTAAGGTAGGACGGTGGGGGTGGATGGCGACAGTAGGGACGTGGGCCTCGACGGCCTCAGACAAGGTCTGCTGGAGAAAGGAGGCGGCATGGGTTACATCGTCAGGGTGGTGGTAGGTATCTTACACTGATGTGACAAAAGCCACGTGATATCTCCTAATACCATGTCGGGCTCCTTTTGCCTTTTTAGTGCAGCATCTCGACGTACCATGGACTCAACAAGTCGTTGCAAGTCCCCTCCAGAAGTACTGAGGACCCACTGTAGCTTTCAATAATTTCGAAATTGTTGCCGGTGCAGGATGTTGCCCACGAAATGACCTATCGATTGTGTCTCATAAATGTTCCATAGGATTCATGTCGGGCGATCTGGGTGGCCAAATGATTCACTTGAACTGTCCGGAATTTTCTTCAAACCAGTTGCATACAATTATGGCCAGGCGACATGGGGCATTGTCATCCACAAAAATTCCATCGTTGTTTGGTAACATGAAGTAGATGAGTGGCTGCAAATGGTCTCGAAGCAGTCGAACATAACCATTTGCAGTCAATGATCAGTTTAGTTGGACCAGCGGACTCAGTCCATTTCGTGTAACCACAGCCCACATCATAATGGAGCACTCGCACAGTGCCTTGTTGACAACTTGAGTCCATGGCCTCGTGGGGTCTGCGTCACATTCTAACCCTACCTTCAGCTCTTACCAACCGAAATCGATCTCATCTGACCAAGTCTCAGTTTTTCAGTAGTCTAGGAAGCAATCGATATCGTCACGAGACCAGGAGAGACGCTAAAGGCGATTTCGCGCTGTTAGCAAAGAGACTCGCGTCGGTCATCTGTTGCCATAGCTCGTTAACGCCAAACTCCGTTGCATTGTCCTAACGGATACATTTTTCACACGTTCGACATTGGTTTCTGCGCTTATCTGATACAGTGTTGCTTGTGTGTTAGAACTGACAAATCTACGCAAACGCTGATGCTCTCAATCCTTAAGTGAAGGCTATTGGCCACTGTGCTGTCCGTGGTGAGAGATAATGCCTGAAATTTGATATTCTCGGCATACACTTGACACTGTGGATTTCGGAATATTGAATTCCCTAACGATTTCCGAAATGGAATGTCCCATGCGTCTAGCTCTAACTACAATACCTCGTTCCCTTCGTGCGGCCTTAATCATGTCGGAAACCTCTTCACATCTCACCTCAGAGCAAATGACAGTTCTTCGAGGGAACTGCCCTTTCATACCTTGTGCAGGCGATACTACTGCCATCTCTACATGTGCACATCACTATCCCATGAATTTTGTCACCTCAGTGTCTATTGGGCTGTACGTGGCGATTTGCGGCAGCTAGGTTTTTCCGACAAGACTGTGAGCCGTCCATCAGAAACGTGGAGATGACAGCAACGGGAGAGAGCGCTACAGCGGCAGCGTCGGCGTCGGCCGTGAGCGCGCCGCCACTACGGAAGCGGGTAATCAGCGGCTGCGGCTTCGCTCGCGTGCACCTGCCGTGCCCTGCTGTGCTCTACCGTGCTCTGTGGGACGCTCCCGAATGCCGGCCGTTGTGTAACGAGCCGCTTTGTGCGCACAAACGCCGCCAGACAGCCTGGGGGCCGCTTTTCAGCGCCAGCTCTTCAAACGCGTTCGCCGTCGCTTCCTCTTTAAAAAGCGCCCCTACCACTGCGCATGGTTTAAATGGACACTTCACTTGCTGCGCATTGCTGTAAATTCACGGTAGTCGTTTTATATGGTTTTGCTTTATCCGTAACAACTAGGGTTGCTCTCTTCCGCAACCATGTTCGCTGGTTTTGGTACAGTAAATAAATGACGTAGTAAATGGTAGAATCAGCGGTAGTGTTGGCAGTATGAGCAGGGAGAGATACATAAATGACTGTGATAGAGAAAAGTTGAAATTCGACGATTTGTCTTAGTTTTTCGTTTCTTTCTTTGTTTTGCACATAATTAGAGCCGCATATTGTTCGTTGTAAGTCCATTCAGTATTTTGTATCCTTACAGAATATAAATTGCATTTTGTGTGTAGTAAAACCTAGTTGCTTGCGTCACTTCTGTGCTTTTATCCAACCAAAGCAATTACTTCTGATGCAAATACAATTTACATGCTCAAACATAAAATTCTATATAAATAAAAATAAATTGCCGCGTGTGTGATAGATCATCACCTGAGAATGGCTTTACCGATGTGGTTGATTTCCTTTTTGTGTTCGTTATTGCCAGGACAGGGTTTGTACGAAAGTAAATTTTTGGAAAATCCTATGGAAATTACGGACATTAACATCAACTGCCGCATTTATCAAACATCATTAGTTAAGAGTGGCTCGACAGATTTAGTTGATTTTTTGTTCAAAATGGCTCTGAGCACTATGGGACTCAACTGCTGTGGTCATAAGTCCCCTAGAACTTACAACTACTTAAACCTAACTAACCTAAGGACATCACTCACATCCATGCCCGAGGCAGGATTCGAACCTGCGACCGTAGCGGTCGTGCGGTTCCAGACTGTAGCGCCTTTAACCGCTCGGCCACTCCGGCCGGCAGATTTTTTGTCCTTGTTGGTTTCGTAATTGTCAGATCAAGGTTTTTGTGAAACTAAATTTTTGGAAAACCCTTCGGAAAGGTCGGAAATTAAAATCAGTTGTGAAAGGTCATCACTTGATAACGGCTCGACTGATTTGGTAGTTTTTTCTTTTTTTTTCCTTTAGTTGTGTTCGTGATTGAGGATGGTAAGGGCAGATTTGGTGTGAAAAAGAAAATTAAAAAAAAATGCTTTGGGGAGTTTAGGCCCTAACAGCGACTGCATTAGCTGTTTGGTAGATGTTTTGCATACCTGTCGGGCGTTATCTAAAAAAAAAGAAAAAAAAAGAAGTTCAAATGGCTCTGAGCACTATGGGACTTAACATCTAAGGTCATCAGTTCCCTAGACTTAGAACTACTTAAACCTAACTAACCTAAGGACGTCACACACATCCATGCCCGAGGCAGGATTCGAACCTGCGACCGTAGCAGTAGCGCGGATCCGGACTGAAGCGCCTAGAACCGCTTGGCCACAGCGGCCGGCTTTTGCGCTCAGTTTGACAGTTTTGCAGTCATATGCTTCCATAACAAAAAAAAAAAGAAAATTAGTTTGACATACATACAAGATGTTTCAAAATTACACTGAGAAACTTCGAGGGTATGTAAAAGGTACAAATCTTTAACATAATGCAGCGCTTCAGCAACCGTGAATTGCTCAGAATATAAGAAATTCAGCTTTCAGTTGCAAGGTAAAATGTTATTAGTTTATCTAGGTTTCTATGTAAAATGTGTCTTGGGGAACAAAATGAGGATGGGAACCTATGTTCGGAAACGTCATTCAACGACGCTACAGAGCGTCGAAGTAATTGGCACTAGCGCCTCTGTAAATCTTCTACAGTAAGCGTTTGGCTTTCCACAGTTTGGGAAGAGGTTGTTTGGACTAAAGAAAAAAGTGTCCGGTAAACATGGGCTCTAAAATGCATACCTTAAGAAGACTTGTTCAATGGAGGTACGCATTTTAAATTCAAAGTTTTTCTTGTTTTGGTCCATCCTACCACCGCTGAAAGTTGACTACCCTACAATCCTACCAACAGCGGTTCCAGTACACGCATTCCACTGTCAGAGGTTTTTCGCTTATAAATTTCGACTCGTTCGTTTCCGGACCAGGGTCCTTACCTCAAATTGATATGTTTATCCTTCTCCATTATCCCTGAAAGTCTGTGACATCATAACATCGTCACGGAATCACGCTTTATATCCACTCACAGGCGAACTTAGACACCCTGTATTGTCGTTGGATAACATTTCCGGACACGGGTTTCTTTCCTCATTTTGTTCCTGAAGGCACCTTCTACATCCCCTCGACATTTGTCGATGTAATTATGAAACACCCTGTATAATATGTAAAGACATATGTAATGTACCGAAAATCTCGAGAAGTTCTTGTCCACATCTTAAAAATTTTTACATGGCACTGTAATGAACGTTGGATGAAAACGGGCTATATATTTTGCTAATATGTATAATATTTACATATATATATATATATATATATATATATATATATATATATATGTGTAACATAAAATGGGGACGTGTAGTTTCCACAAATCTCGAAAAGTTCTTAACAAATTTACTACAAATTTTTACACGATACAATAACTAGCATTCGGATGGATATAAGCAGACAGGCTATAAGTTTTCACAACATATGTAATACATACACATGTATGTAATATACAAAGTGAGGAGCGTTGTTATCACAAATCTCGAGAAGTTCTTGACCGATTTACTTCCAGTTTATACACGATACTCTAATGAACATTCTGATTGACATAGGCTATGTATTGTTATAATACATTAAATAAATAAATAAATATAAATTTAACATATAAAGGGGAAACGTTGCTACCGAAAACCTCTAAAAGATCTTGATGGATTTAATTAAAATTTTTAAACGATGCTGCAACGAACGTTCAGACGGCAATGGACATACAGAAGGGATGTGAGAAGATGGGCAGAGAGAGAGGAGGATGGGGGCAAGTAATTTAGGCTGTATGTGCACTTCTCATACATATTTATTTGTTAACCATTGTCAGCTTCGCTAGTATCTATGTGATTATTGTTGTTATTTGGTACCGAATAGAACGTTCTTCACCATGATCAAAGGTAAGAATTTTTGTTATTACTGATAACAATGAAAGTTGCTTACGATAACTGAAACATGTTTCACGTAAGCTCGATGACATATTGAACCAAAGTCTGATATGTTTTTCTTTTACGTATATCTTTTTTTACCTCTTTTTCGGGAGTAGCGTTTTCGCGCGCTACGTGATAAACCTGTATTTTTTAAAATTTTTACTACATCATCTCTCTGTTTCACGTTACAAACAATTTTCGAATAAAAACAGAATTAAACAATGATAATTTCAACTTTGGTATGAATTTTGTTTATTTTTATGTAATAGACAGGAGGATAACTATGTAGAACAAAATCGTCCCCTACGTTATGCAATCCTTTACATCTCCTCACTCGGTTTCTAAACGGTTTACCGCTTCCCGTTTCTAGGGGAACCTGGTGAGCGAAAAACCGCATACTCAAACGAAGCGATTGAAATGAGGTAACGCCCGACAGGTATGCGAAACATCTACCAAACAGGTAACACTGTTAGGGCCTAAACTGCCCAAAGCTACTAGGAGAACTACCGTAATCTAGGCTTAGTTATGATAACCTACTGTAGTTTTACAGCTCTAGTCACAACAATTCAGAAAAAAAATACAGTGAGTGGAGGGTTATATAAAACTTATACAGTAACCAGATTGGAGTTGCGAGAGTCGAACGACATTTAAGCGAGTCAGTATTTGAGAAGGAAGGTGGACAGGCTTAAAGTCTACCCCGGAGTTACACAGTATGTTTATAGAGTTAATGTTAAAAAACATCAAATAGAAATTTAGAAAAGGAATGTAAATTGAGGAAGAAATAAAAATTCTTAAAGCCTGGTGGTGACATCATAATTCTGCCAGAGACAGCAAAACGCCTCGGAAGATCAGTTGAACGGAAAGGATAATGTCTTGAAAAGATATAGACAAAAAAGAACAAGGATACTGGAATGCAGTAGAATTAAATGAGGTGTTGTTGTGCAAATTAGGTAAGGAAATAGAACACTAAAAATAGTAAATGAATTTTGTTAACGTCGAATGTAAATTTAAGCTACGATGTCTTTTGTGAAGGTGATTGACGGGGAAGTAGCACCATGTGGAAACGAAACGTGAACGATTTTCAATTCAAACCAGTAGAGAGTATAAACTTTTGAAAAATATTTTTGCAGAACAATACTGAAAACTGAAGGGGTAGATCGGATAACTAAAGAAAAAGTACTGAATCGAGTCGGGGAGGCTCAAAAATGGCTCTGAGCACTATGGGACTTAACATCTATGGGCATCAGTCCCCTAGAACTTAGAACTACTTAAACCTAACTAAACTAAGGACGTCACACAACACCCAGTCATCACGAGGCAGAGAAAATCCCTGACCCCGCCGGGCACCGAACCCGGGAACCCGGGCGTGGGAAGCGAGAACGCTACCGCACGACCACGAGCTGCGGACTATGGAGTCGGGGGGAAGAGAGTCCCTATTCCTTTCTGAAATGTCTCTCATGAACTCTTTTTCTTATCAGACTCCATGAGGGGCATCTGTGCGTTTCTTAATCTTTGATATCGCTGTTACATCAGTGTTTAACGTATTTTCTTTAGAGGGTGATCAAAGAGCTTCCATGTGAGGGCGTTGCTGCAGCGTATTTACAGCCTAACACGACTTCGATGCGTTTACACATTGAAGCGCCAAAGAAACTGGTACAGGCATGTATATTCAAATACAGAGACATGTAAACAGGCAGAATACGGCGCTGCGGTCTGTAACGCCTATATAACACACCAAGTGTGTGACGCAGTTGTTAGATCGGTTACTGCTGCTACAATGGCAGGTTATCAAGAGTTAAAGGAGTTCGAACATGGTGTTATAGTCGGCACACAAGCGATGGGACACAGCATCTCTGAGGTAGCTACGGAGTAAGGATTTTCCCCGTATGGCCATTTCACAAGTGTACCATGAGTATCAGGAATCCGGTGAAATGAAATGAAATGATCGTATGGCGTTGTTGACCGAGAGGCCCCATTCGGGTTCGGCCGCCGTATTGCAAGTCTTATTTCAATCGACGCCACAGTGGGTGACTTGCGTGCTGATGATGAGGATGAAATGATGACGAGGACAACACAACACCCAGTCCACGAGCGGAGAAAATATCCAACCCGGCCGGGAATCGAACCTGGGCACGCTGCATAGGAGGCAAGCAAGTTACCATTCAGCTAAGCAGGCGGACAGGAATCTAGTAAAACATCAGATTTCCGACATCGCTGCCACCGGAAAAAGATCCTGCAAGAACGGGAGCAACGACGATTGAAGAGAATCGTTCAACGTCACAAAATTGCAACCCTTCAGCAAATTGGTGCAGGGTCACCAAGTGTCGGCGTGCGAACCGTTCAACGAAGCGTAAGCGATATGGGCTTTCAGAGCCGAAGGCCCACTCGTGTACCCTTGATAACTGCACGACACAAAGCTTTACGACCCGCCTAAGCACGTCAACACCGACATTGAACTGCTGATGGATGACTGGAAACATGTTGTTTGGTCGGCTGAGTCTCGTTTCAAATTGTATCGAGTGAATGGATCTGTACGGGTATGGAGACAACCTCATGAATCAAAAGATCCTGCATGTCAGTAGGGGACTGTTCAGGCTGGTGGAGGCTCCGTAATGACGTGGGGCATGTGCAGTTGGAGTGGTATGGAACCCCTGATACGTCTAGATAGTACTCTGAAGGTGATACGTACATAAGCATCCTGTCTGATCATCTGCATCCATTCACGTTCATCGTGCATTCCGATGGACTTAGGCAATTCCAATTCGACACCCCACATGTCGAGAATAGCTACAGAGTGGCTCCAGGAACACTCTTTGAGTTTAAACACTTCCGCTAGCCACCAAACACCCCAGATATGAACATTATTGAGCATATCTGGGTATCTTGCAACGTTCTGTTCAGAAGAGAACTCCACACGTCATATTCTTATGGATTTATGGACAATCCTGCAGGATTCACGGTGTCTGTTCCCTCCAGCACTACTTCAGACTTTAGTCGAGTCCAAGCCACGTCGTGTTGCGGCACTTCTGTTTGCTCGCGGGGTCCTACATGACATTAAGCCGGTGAACCAGTTTCCTTGGCTCTTCAGTGTATAAGGACCGACGTAGGCAAGGGAATATTCTGGCATTCGTGTCTTTCCGTCGTGCATGTGGTAAATGCGGAAATATGAACTTTGGCGACTTCATAACCAAATGCTTGCAAACAGGATCAACGTGCTATAATTTTTTTCTTCGCTGTCGAAGGTCAAACACCGGCGGACATCCATCGGAGAATGAGGAACGTGTATGTGGCAGCACGTCTATCGAAAACCATTGTGGCTCCAGGTTCCTTGCTGATCGCGATTCGACACAGGATGTCGGTCGATCTGGAAGACCAGCCTCAAGTGAGAGACACTCGAGCATTCACCCTACAGTTTTCATCTCTCAGGACGCGGTTATGACAACTTCGGTCCCTTAGGCATTGAAGGATCGACGATTGCTGTCAGACGAGGATATTCAGCAGCCTGTTAGTGACTTCTTCACGCAGAAGGACATTCTGTTTTACCAAACAGGCATATTCAACGTGGTGTGTCGGTGGATAATTGCCTCAATGCCCAAGGCGATTTTGTCTGATTGGCACACCGATTCTCGACTACACGGCCTTACAATGTAAACGCTCTGTTCGCTCCTTATATATAAGCTTCTGTCAATCTAATTACTAAAATTTTTATTTTGCAGAAGACCACGTAATATTTGATTGTGCTAGGCACACACGGACACTCGATTACCGCAAATACGCCAAATCTTCTAGGAAAAGATCACTTGGAGCGGTAGCTAAGCATTAGAAATAGAGCTTTTACAAAAAAATAAAAAAAAAATAATTTCATTTTCATTTCTAAGCTGTGACTGACTTTCTATAAAATAAAGTTTATAGCAAAACTTGACTGGAAGAATGGATAGGGTGGTAGGAAACGTGAAGTGTACAGGGAGACCAAGGCTTCATTACAGCTCAAGTGGGTGTGGAGGGCTGCATGAAATCGGTCTCCGAACTGAGCGAAACCGTAACAACGACACAAAATTGCTGTATGTCGATGGTACTTAATTAATACCGAAGAAATATTAAAGATAACACTGAATGTTTCCAACAGCATAACCGTTACGGATAATGTGTGAGTGCAGCTGTGTAAAATCTTACTATATATCCGTCTTCCTTCGATTTCATAGAACTGGGAGAGGATGTAGATGGAGATGAGACGGGAGATATGACACTGCAAGAAGAATTTGATTGAGCGGTGAAGGACCTGAGTCGAAAAACATGGCCCCGGCAGTAGACGATATTCTGTCAGAGTTACTGATAGCCTTGGGAAGGTCGGCGTCAACAAAACTCTTTCATCTGGTGTGCAAGATGTATGAGACAAGTAAAATACCCTCATATTTCAAGAAGACTATAATCATTTCAATTCCGAAGAAAGCAGGTGTGTACAAGTGTGAATTATTACGCAACTATAAGTTTCTGATTGCAAAATACTTGCACGAATTCTTTACCGAAGAATGGAAAAATTGGTAGAAGCCATCCTCAGGACTTATGCTTCGCATGTCACGCCATCCTACCACCGTCCATCACATTATAAGCCGCAGAATATTTATTGAGAAGACGATAAGTATGTAAAGAGAACTACTAATTGCTTTCATTGACTTCGAAAAAGCGTTTGATAATGTAAACTGGAATGACCTCTTTCAAGCCCTCAAAAACCTTAAAGTAGGCACAGATAGCCAGTACCAGTTCACCAGTTTAACAACAGAAACTAAAAAAAAAGTACAGACAAATAAAGTAATGCAAAGATAAGAAAAAGAGTAAGGCGATAACACGGGCTGTCACAGCTGTCATTCAGTTTCGACACAGAGAAAGAAGTTAAAGAGTTCTCCGACACAAACACTTGGCGTAATAAAAATAAATGGAGTTAATGAGATTTTCAGCATTCCCGTTACAGATGGGACTGAAGCAGAAGTACAAAACTCACTGAAGTGCTGTGTCAGTTGCTTCGAGTGGCATGGAAGACAGAAATAAATAAATATGAAATAAATATTATGAAGTATTCTAAAGAAGCGCAAGTTTTCTTGGAGATAAAAAAAAACTCACCCAGGTAAATGAATACAGATACTATCTCCATCGTCTCTGCTGACGAAAGATTTGCCAAAGCCGTAGAAGCATCTAACAAGCAGAGACCTCTGTTAACATCCAACTCGACATTCTACTGGAATAAAGAAGCCGTTTATAAAAGTTTTGTATAAAGTATAGTACCCTACTGATCACAGACGCGGAACTAGAGGAAAATGAAACAGCTTTTTTGGAAATTTCTGAAATACCACACTAGCGGCGTGCGCTATGAATGCCATCGACCGTCCGGGTCACAAATAAAGAGGTTTTGGAAAGTATGAAGGGAAATAAGTCTTACGGAAATACATAACAGTAACATTATTGGGGGTTGCGTGAAATGAGGCGAAGCCTCTCGGCTACCACTCATTCCGCGCAGACACTACTGTTCTAGGCTCACTGTGCGCTTAAAACTGAAAAGAGATGTGACGCGATCGACGGGAATACCAGAGACACTGACCAACACGTCTGCGCGAAGCTTCATCGGATTCTCGCAGTGGTTTCCATCGTGAATGGTCGTTCGTTACCTTACGAATAGCCGTCGCATTCCTTCTGGGTGGAATCAACGAATATTCTTAGTCTCTGAGACTACAAAGGTAAAATTGAATTTCAGGACACATACTGAGGAATCAAGGAATAATTAGTTTGATGACGGAGGGAAATATTGGGGGGCAAAACTACAGAGGGACACCAGGGCTTGAGTACAGCGCAGTCGGCCATTCAGGTATGCCTGTGAGTCTGCTTCAGGTGTCCTCACTGTGCAGTACACAACACTCTGCCGAGGGAATATATTCACTGTAGAAGCAAGCCTTAAACTATGCCTATGGAAATGGTGACCAACAATGAGTTTGTGGTAAACAAACGGCCCACAGTTTTGTTGCTGGCTCTGGGTACCACCAATCTTGTAGTTGTACAGGGTGATTCAAAAAGAATACCACAACTTTAAAAATGTGTATTTAATGAAAGAAACATAATATAACCTTCTGTTATACATCATTACAAAGAGTATTTAAAAAGGTTTTTTTTTCACTCAAAAACAAGTTCAGAGATGTTCAATATGGCCCCCTCCAGACACACGAGCAATATCAAACCGATACTCCAACTCGTTCCACACTCTCTGTAGCATATCAGGCGTAACAGTTTGGATAGCTGCTGTTATTTCTCGTTTCAAATCATCAATGGTGGCTGGGAGAGGTGGCCGAAACACCATATCCTTAACATACCCCCATAAGAAAAAATCGCAGGGGGTAAGATCAGGGCTTCTTGGAGGCCAGTGATGAAGTGCTCTGTCACGGGCTGCCTGGCGGCCGATCCATCGCCTCGGGTAGTTGACGTTCAGGTAGTTACGGACAGATAAGTGCCAATGTACAACTAAATGAAACTTTATAGCTCCCTTAATTCGCCGACAGATAGTGCTTAGCTCTGCCTTTTGTCGTTGCAGAGTTTTAAATTCCTAAAGTTGTGGTATTCTTTTTGAATCACCCTGTATTCAAAGCGTATGAAATCTGTGCGAGAGTAGGCTTCCGCAGCTGCTGATAATTCCAATAAAATATTTTCTGGTATGTGGCCAGTGGTCATCTACACTACAACATAAAGATAAGTCATAGTTGAAAGTTAGTAGCAAAAACCTCTGAAAGTTCTTGACCGGTTTTCTTCAGATTTTTGCACGATATTGTAGTAATCATTCAGGTAGAAATAGCTACATCTTTTAATAAATACCATACGTAAATATATATACATATACTATACAAAAGGAAGAGGTTTTTACCAAAAATCTCGAAAAGTTTTTGATCTATTTACTTCACATTACTCAAATAAACCTTCAGACTGATACAGGCGACATATCTTTAAATATATACGGTATACGATTATACAGGATGTACATAAAGTCCGGGAACACTTTCAATTGCTTATTGCACAAGAACCAAACATAGTACAGATATCACACATAAGTCATTTTGAAGAGAAACCCTGAAAGTTTTTTTCGTGTGTACCGCCACAGCGTAGTTTGGTAATTTGACAATAGTCAGCGCTAGTCACAAACATGGCGAATTCAGATGCGGAGCGAGCCATCTGTGTGTTGGATTTCGACAAAAACAAGTGTGCTACAGCTGTTCCACGGGTGTTTGGAACCAAGTATGATAAGAAGCCACCAACAAGGAAGGAAGGAAGGTCATTTACCACTGGCACAACAAATTCGTCATGACGGGTTGCTTGTGCCTGGCAAAGGGAAGCGGACGCCCCAGTGTGAGTGAAGTGAATGTGGAGTGCATACGAGAGACATTCATACACTCAGTGTGAATTTTTTCTGTGGGGACACATTAAATATCGATTCGGTTACCGTATTGACGTCTGCCGGGACACTCACGGTTAGCATATCGAATGTTTGTAAAAAAAAAAAAAAAAAAAAAAAAAAAAAAAAAAGACCTTTTAGAGTTTCTCTTCAAAATGCAATATGTATGAAATCTGTACAATGTTTAGTTCTTGTGCAATAAATAATTGAAAGTGTCCCTAGACTTTATGTACACCCTGTATATACAATATCTATTCTTGTAAATGAATGCAAGTTGTAGTTTAAGGTTGTTACCAAAAACCTCAAGGAGTTCTAAGCCTCCTTACTTCCAATTTTTACACGATATTCTAAGAAATCTGCTGACGGACAGAGGTTACACGTTATAATATATATGGTATATAGGTATATATGTACGACAGAAATGCAAAGGTTATTAGAAAAAATCTCGAAAAGTTTGTGACCAATTTAGTTAAAATTTGTACAGGATACTTTACCATTCAAACAGAAATATACCACATATGTTCAATATG
Organism: Schistocerca piceifrons; assembly: GCF_021461385.2. Lineage (NCBI taxonomy): Eukaryota > Metazoa > Arthropoda > Insecta > Orthoptera > Acrididae > Schistocerca > Schistocerca piceifrons. The sequence continues at coordinate 786,898,103 of NC_060138.1, forward strand.
TGTGCTATATAAATAATTATGAACTATACAACTAGACAACGTTGATGGGAAAAATCTCGAAAATCTGACCGGTTTACTTCAGATTGTTACACAATATTATAATGAACATTCAGATGGACATAGGCAACACATTTTAGTATATAAGTATGCATGTAATACATAAAGAGGAAATATTGTTATCAAAAATCTCGATAAGTTCCTGAGTGATTTACTTCAGTTTCGTACATGATACTCTATTGAACTTTTGGACTATATAATAGTATAAGTAATTTATAAAGGGGAAACGTTACCAAAAACCTCGGAAGTTCTTGGCCAATTTACTTCAGATTTTTACATGGTATTCTAATGAACAATTAGATAAATATAGGACACATATTTTTTAATATTTATAATGTATAAATAATTATGTGGCTAATATATATATATATATATATATATATATATATATATATATAAGTACTGTATATATGTGACATACAAGTGGGAAAAGCTGTTCCCAAAAATTTCGTAAAGTTCTTGAAGAGTTACTTCAAATTTTGACAGGATACTCTAATGAACATTTGGACGAAATAACCTATATATTTTCTAATATTTGAATGTATATGTAACACGTAAAGGGGAACCTTTGCTACCAAAATTCTTGACCGATTTACTTTAAACATTTACACGATACTCTAATAGATGTCCGGATGGACATGAGCTACATATTTTTTAAACAACAAGATACAGGTTTTCTTTTAAAGCCGACTGTGAGAAAGAAAATCCTATGCTGTGCTCTGCTGTGCTGTGCCCTAATGGTCAAACAAATAGTTTCTCCCATGCATATTCTTTTTCATTATATCCATTTTAAAACATTATACACTTAACAATGCGTCATTTTGTTTTCTTCCTAGCATTCGCAATACACAGAAAACATAAAATTTGTTAATATGGCTTATCGACTTCTGAGCAGAATAGTACTACAGAATACAAATTTGCAATAACAATAGACAAGGTTCAAGGTCAGACAGAGAGGGTGAAGGAGAAGATGGACAAAGAGAGGTGGGAGAGGACACGGAGAGAGATGGAGGCTGGACGATATAGACAGAGAGACAGCAGCGTAGGCGATGGACAAGAGAGGGGAGAGAAGGCAATTAGAATGTATACCCAATTTCCGTACATATTTAGCAATTACGAGGCATTGGGTTCCACTAGTCTGGTTATAAACGTCAACAGTTCATTTTGCATGGCTACATGGTCACACACCCGAGAAGGTTTTACTGAGGCGTCTCAAACACCTCGCTAAGTGACTTGCATCGTGGCTTACTCTGTATTATATGTAACACTGGTTAGTTAGGATTGTGGCTATAGCAGTTAACAATAAATAAAAAAATTGACGCATGAAAAGCAGGACGAGAGCGACGCTCTACTAACCGAGAAAACAATGTCTGAAACTGTTATAGAAGTCACACCTGTGGCGTTTTTGTCTCATACAAATTGTTGTGATTAACTTCGTCCGTTGTGATTTGTTCTCATGGAACGACTACAATTTTGTTGGCTGTGATTTCAGTTTTAGACGCTGGGTATGTGAGGAGCAAAGATGAGCTTAGCATCCTGTTGATAAAAGGATTATTACGGAGAAGCGGAGAAGGATAAGTCTGGAATTCAGTGACATAATTTTCGAAGGATGTAATCCAGCAGTGGTCGTAAGTGGATCAGGGAAACAACGAGGAACCTACATGCGGCTGGACGAACTGAGAACTGATCCATACTCCTCCCAAAAGAGAGTTCATTGACTCTAAAGGGGGTGACTTAGGCGAATAAGTAAATGCAGTAACACGACTGACATATCACCATAGCAGGGGACACCAACATCTGCTAGAATTGCAGTGCTCAACACGGAGGTGACAGGTTCAAAACCTTGAGATAGAAAATGGTCAGTTCTTGATTGGCAAGAGGAGGAGAGCTGCTAACCTACAGTTCCAGACAATGTATCACAGTCCTCTGTTAAATCCTCACTGAAGTATGTCATGTAGGGAGGGCATGTAACAAACATTGATGATGAATGTGATTCCCAGAGATGGGAGGACTGAGACTGACAGTTTCTTTCTGTAAATCAACTACAGTAGTTTACGTGGTTTCATCCTCTGTGTTTCATTTTTACACTCAGCTGATACAACACTTACTACTTTCATTTTCGTCAGGTGGATCGGTTGGGAGTTCTTCATACTACTCTCACTCTGTCCAGTTATGCATTTGCATGATACAGAAAATCACATCAAATACTATTTTCAGTACTTCAGCATATTCTGTAAATAGCTTAAAATTGCCTGGATGGATACCTTTTCCTCATTCAGAAGAAACAAAGACACAGAGATGTTTGATCTGACGCCGGATGCGGTCACCTACAGATTTTCTGACACCTTTTGGGTCAAATTGAAACAGGTGATAGCGGATACACAATCGAGTATACTGAGATAGGGAACCAAAAGTCGGAAATGCGAATTTATTGTGTTTTAAACATACACAATGTACAACACATAACGACAACGTAGTTTCTAGTAACAGTTCAAAGAGATAACAGCAGTGCACGTATTGCAACAGAGCATGCAGTTCTACCAGACTCTAGCAAAGATCCCAGGTGACTGCTGTATACGGGAACAGGCAGTGAGTGACAAAGAGCGCACATCCCTGACCACCAAACATACCGTACACAACTCAGCGTCACACTGGTGCATTAAACTGCCCCCCGCCCCCCGTACACACACACACATCACTATCCCTGACGTCAGTTGCTCATTACATGAGACAGCTTGCGATATGTCCATGGTGAGATGTGTTGCTGTGTACATGTATGAAGCGTAGACAAAGATGGAATGTTACTCGTCATGAGAGCTGGAATCATGCATTTAAAGCATATACCACCCGTAAAGCAGCACGAGTGAACAGAGAACACTTTCCCAACAGGCATCAACCTAATTGGAAGCAGTTTTTCTCTATGGATATCAACTTACGAGAGATGGGGTTGTTCACTCCATAGACAACCGGCCTAGGTTCCCACCAAAGACATGTCCGAATACCAGACTTCGAGAAGATGGTGTTGGGTCATGTGGCCGACCACCTAACAATAAGCGCCCGTCAACTTGCTCGTGAAACGCACACTTCGAAGGATACTGTGTGGAGAGTACGGTGGAACAAGTGTTTCATTCCTATCATAAGAAACGTATGCAAGCATTGGTACCAACGGATTCCGAGCCCCACATTGACTTCTGTCCATGGATTATCCACTGCAGTACTCTAGTGCCGAACTTTGTACAGTTTGAATTGTTCATGGATGAGGCATAGGCCTCATTCACCCATGATGGTGTTTCGAGCAGCCTCAACAGCCACCAGCCACAGCCACCAGCAACAATTATCTGTCAATGTATGGCACATTGTCCAAGATCACTTAACAGAACCTTATTTGCTGCGTTCCCGTTTGACTGGTCTACATTACCTGGCATTCCGCGAGACATGATGCCACAGTTCTTGGCGACTGTACCCCTTGCTGTCATCAAAAGAATGTGGTTTGAGCACGATGGTGCACCAGCCCACTTCGATGTTAATGTCTGCAAGCACATGAATAATACATAACCTCATATTTGGATAAAAAGGGGAAGTCCTATTCCATGGCTTGCATGATTGCCAGATTTCAAACCTCTGGACTTTTTCCTCTAGGACTATGTCAAGATGTTAATGTGCGAACTCTCTGTAGAAATGAAGACTTGTTCACTAGGGTCCAAGCTATCTGCCTCTTGGTACAACAGACACCGGGGACCTTGGAGAACTTCTTGCGCTGTTGCCATGCATGCATTGAGACTGGCGGTCGTCACTTCGAACAATTACCTAGAGCTACGTTTTTGTTATGTGGTGTACGTTACATACGCGCTCGAGAACACTGTGAAAATGAACATTAATAAAAATGTTTGTATTTCAGGCTCAAAAATAGACTCGAATGCTCAAAAATACTCTTAAGTGCTCCTAAATTTGCTTAAGTATTCAAAAATACCATAATCTGAAACAAAGTACTCTGTCACTCACTTATTCACTGCTTCATAGAACACCGAGAATACTCGTGAACGTTCTAGAAGATGAAACTTCCTGGCAGATTAAAACTGTGTGCCCCCAGGCTGTGGCTAAGCCTTGTCCCCGCTATATCCTTTCTTTCAGGAGCGCTAGTTCTGCAAGGTTCGCAGGAGAGCTTCTGTAAAGTTTGGAAGGTAGGAGACGAGATACTGGCAGAAGTAAAGCTGCGAGTACTGGGCGTGAGTCGCACTTCGGTAGCTCAGATGGTAGAGCACTTGCCCGCGAAAGGCAAAGGTCCCGAGTTCGAGTCTCGGTCGGGCACACAGTTTTAATCTGTCAGGAAGTTTCATATCAGCGCACACTCCGCTGCAGAGTGAAAATCTCATTCTGGTTCTAGAACATCTTAAAACATTCGTAAACATTCGGTGACTTGCACATCGATTACGATAAAATGATGATGAAGACAGCGCACAAATCTAGACACGAGCAGAATAAAAACGACCCAGGCGGGAATTCTACCCGGGAATCCATGATCGTGAAACAGCAACGCAAACCCCATGACACGAGCTGTTCACGCAAATTTGAGCGTAACATAGAATTTATAAGAGAGACATGACGCTAAGCGGCTGAACTGTGATGGGTTTGTGAGTGATATTAGGATGTAAATATGGATTAAACACGTAGAGGGTTGCATAAGCATTATATTCATTACGGTGAATCGTGTTATGTCGATCAAACAGCAAAATAATTTTCTCAAAATACGATGACGTTCAGAAGTCAAAAAATAAATAGCATTTTCAGAGTAATTATTGTTCCACATTTCGCGTTATATTCTTCAAATCAATAAATATGTTGTACTACACACCTTCCAAAGTAGCCTATGTTATTCCTCAACGTTCAACATACCTCAATACCAAATTTTATCAAAATCGGTTCAGCGGTTTAGTCGCGAAAGAGTTACTTTCGCATTTATAATATTAGTATGGATCGGTATGGATTGACTGGCGCGGGGCAGAAGGATTTCATAACTTGAGTAATTAGAAGGAACACGTCAACTCAACATGTTTTTTCAATTAGTCTCTTTCCTAGAAGGTCAGAGAGAAAGCGGGAGAAAGAGAGAGGGGAGGTGAGAGAGAGAGAGAGAGAGAGAGAGAGAGAGAGAGAGAGAGATAGAGATAGACAGGGACACAGAGAGAGGGAAAGAGAGAAGAATATATGAAGATGACAAGTCCAAAAGAACAGATACCATCTTCATATAGTTAAGGCTAACTGGCTATTGACCTTCTTCTTCTGTGCTGGATGCACACGCATTGCTCGAACTTTTACCGGAGTATGTAAGATTGTCTGCCACGAGTAAAAAGTGTGTGGACATTAAGTTGGGAATGTGGGTCTCACGGAGAGCGTGCAAGGGATAAATCCCTGCAGTCGCACTATCCTCTGAGCCCTCGTTGGCTCAGATGTATAGAGCGTCTGCCATGTAAGCAGGAGATCCCGGGTTAGAGTCCCGGTCGGGACACACATTTTCAACTGTGCCCGTTAATGTATATCAACGCCTGTCGACAGCTTAAGGTCTTGATTTAATTATCATTTTAGAGAGAAGAATGGTGCTGCTAAGATCTGTTCTGGAATGCCACACTCTTATATACAATGTTGTTTGTGAAAAGTGCAGCACCAAGAAGGAATTACCCGAATATTGTCACACTTGGTGGAAGTGGCGACAGGTGTGCAAGCAATACGCTGTACGTTTTGCTGCGAGATGGGGTACACGTAGGCCGAGCAGGGTCCTCTCGTCTCAGTCCGACAGTGTCGGTGTTGTGCCTAGTGTAGTCGGTGTAGAGCTGTCACTCAAGGTGGAAACAATACACTGAGTGCCAGCGTGCCTCGTCGACGTCAAAGGGAACCAGATCGGCATGTGAGCGAGTTCGAACGGGGCAGGATGATCGGTCTCCGGGAAACGGGGTTGTCATACCGTGACATTTCGGCTCGCACAGGGCATGCTGCTATGACAGTGATACAAGTGTGGAAGCAGTGGATAGAGGAAGATCGTACGCAGCGACGAGCGGGAAATGGACCACGGAACATGACCATATCACGGGATGACCGTCATCTTGTTCGCATGGCCATTACGGACCGTACAGCAACATCCATAGTGTTGGCTTGTCGCTGGAGCACTACAACAGGTGTGAACTCGTCTGCATCGACGGATCGTCGCCGTCTGCTACAGGTTGGACTAGTTGCACGGATGCCATTACACCTGCTTCCATTGTCTAGAAACCACAATTTCCTCCGACTGTAATGGGCACGTGAACACAGTCACTGGGGTGCTGAGTGGCAACATGTAATCTTTTCGGACGAGTCCCGCTTCAACGTGTCCTACAGTGATGGCCGCATACGTGTCCCGTGGTACCATGGTGAACGCAACCTGGAGGGCTGCATTGTGGAGCTGCATAGCGGGCAAACACCAGGTATAATTGTTTGGGGCGCCATTGGTTACAACAACCGATCTCGCCTCGTACGTATTGCGGGCACTTTGAACAGCAACCGGTACCTAACGGAGGTTGCGGAGGCTGAGGTACTCTCCCCTGCTTCAGGCATCTTTACGGGCCACATTTCAACAGGACAATGCCCGGCCACATGTTACGAGGAATTTAAAGGTCTTCTTCGAAGAGCAACGGGTACCATTGCTTCCCTGGCCTGCACGATCACCAGACATGTCGCCCATAGAACATGTCTAGGATATGGTTGGTCGGCACGTGGTGCGTGACGGTCGTCCATTAACTGGTGTCACGGATTTGTGGGCTCGGATACAAACTACGTGGAGGAAAATCCCCCAGGAACGTATTCAGAACGTTACTGATTCAATGCCACGGCGTGTAGCAGTACTAATTGCAGTGCATGGTGGCCACACGAAATACTGAACAATAGGGCTCAAAGGACATGTATAGATTTGAAAAGGTAATCATTTGTTACTTGTCATGTACCTAAACTGCGGTATTAAATTAATTGAATTTATGCGTTTCCTTCTTGGTGTTTTTGCAATTTCCACATACGGTAATGTATTTCAGATCCAAAATGAAGGTCAGCTGACCTCAAACTTAGTGTCTCATCTTCACACAGTGACGAGCCAAATAAACTGGTACACCTACCTGATATCGTCTAGGGCCGCCGCGAGTATGCAGAAGTGCCGCAACACGACGTAGCATTTGCCAGTCTCTGCGGCCGAACGGTTCTAGGTGCTTCAGTCCGGAACCGCACTGCTGCTGCGGTCGCAGGTTCGAATCCTGCCTCGGGAATGGATGTGTGTGATGTCCTTAGGTTTGTTAGGTTTAAGTAGTTATAAGTCTAGGGGACTGATTTACTTATTTAATCGTATGGCTAGGGATCTCGTCGGGCAGGCCGTTCGCCGGGTGCCGGTCATTCAATTTGACGCCACTTCGGCGACCTGCAGTCGATGAGGATGATGAGATGGTGATGAGGACAGCACAACACACAGTCCCTGGACGGAGAAAATTCCCCGACCCAGCCGGGAATCGAACCCGGGCCCGGAGGATTGACAATTCATCACGCTGACCATTCAGCTATCAGGGGCGGACAGGGGACTGATAGTGCTTAGAGCCATTTGAATCATTTTTGATGTGGAATTTACTCGACTAATGTGTGCAGTAGTGCTAGAGGGAATGTACACCACGAAACCTGCAGGGCTGTCTACAAATCCGTAAGAGTAAACGGGGGTGGAGATCTCTTCTGGACAGCACGTTGCAAGGTATCGCAGACATGCTCAATAATGTTCGTATCTGGTGAGTTTGGTGGCCAGCGGGAGTGTTTAAACTCAGAAGAGGGTTCCTGGAGCCATTCTGTAGCAATTATGGACGTGTGGGGTGTCGCATTGTCCTGCTGAAATTGCCCAAGTCGGAATGCATAATGGATATGAATGGATGCAAGTGATCAGACAGGATGCCTACGTACGTGTCACCACTCAGAGTCATATCTAGACGCATCAAGGATCCCATATCACTCCAACTGCACACACTCCACCAGCTTGAACAGTCCCCTGCTGAAATGCAGTGTCCATGAATTAATGAGGTTGTCTCCACACCAGTACATCTCCATTCACTCGATACAATTTTAAAAGAGACTCGTCCGACCAAGCAACATGTTTTCAGTCATAAACAGTCCAATGTCGGTGTTGACGGGCCTAGACGAGGCGTAAAGCTATGTGCGTGCAGTCACCAAGGGTACAAGAGTGGGCCTTCGACTTTGAAAGCCCATACCGATGATGTTACGTTGAATGGTTCGCAAGCTGACACTTGCTGATGGCCCAGCATTGAAATCTACAGCAATTTTCGGAAGAGTTGCACCTCTGCCACGTTGAACTATTCTCTTCATTCGTCGTTGGTCCTGTTCTTGCAGTATCTTTTTCCGGCTGGAGCGATGTCGGAGATTTGATGTTTTACCGGCTGCCTGATATTCACGGTACACTCGTGAAATGGTCGTGCGGGAAAATCTCCACTTCATCGCTACCTCGGAGATGCTTTGTCCCATCGCTCGTGCAAGTCGTCCGGAGTGGCCGAGCGGTTCTGGGCGCTACAGTCTACGGTCACAGGTTCGAATCCTGCCTCGGGCATGGATGTGTGTGATGTCCTTAGGTTAGTTAGGTTTAAGTAGTTCTAAGTTCTAGGGGACTGATGACCTCAGAAGTTAAGTCCCATAGTACTCAGAGCCATTTGAACCATTTGAACCATCGCTCGTGCGCCGACTATAATACCACGTTCAAACTCACTTAAATCTTGATAACCTTCCATTGTAGCAGCAGTAACCGATATAACAATTGCGCCAGACGCTTGTTGCCTTATACAGGCGTTGACGACCACATCGCCGTATTGTGCCTGTTTACATATCTTTGGATTTGAATATTTATGCTTATACCAGTTTCTTTGGCACTTCAGTGTATTTCATAAGATACGTTGGATGGGAACGCTTCAGAATATAAAAAAAATGCAAGATTATGCGCTTAAAGAAAGAGAAAGGCTGATGGGATCCAATTACTAGGTTATTTGGAAATTTGCAGAATCTCAGACGCCACTTTAATATCTTACGGTGACTAAGCGAAATGAGCGCGTAAAATTAGTAGTGAGAGCTGGTAAATGGCTGATTGGTATTTGTAAGGCAAATTAAAAAGAAAATTTAGACCCATTTTTAAGATGGCATGTACTAGGTTTCATTGTATATTTCGTACTATTAGTCCATTGTTCAATATCTGTAAGAAGTCGGACTGATTAAAGACGTCGAATGTACTCAGAACGTTAAGCTTGGACTGTAACAAGTTGTTGTAGCCAATATGAAAGCAGAACAGACATTTAGGGTATTAAATGGTAATACCGGGAAGAAAGACAACATTTTTTTGGTTTAGAGTAGTGGTATTCGAGGTAGAGTGGACAGTAATTCTGCAGCAACCGTCGAGTATCACGCACTCCATCGAATGATACAGAGGCAGTCTATATTGGTGGAAAGTACTCTATGCCATGGTTTGTACAATAGCTTGATGAGTGTGTAAGTACGAGATAAAGACGAAAAGTTTGTAAGGTAGAGTAACTGTTTCAACATATCTGTTGAACACGACCTTGACTTTATAAAGCTACAGCGGAATGCAGTCTGCCACAGGTCGGAGCATGCTGACCAAAAGTTGAAACGTCGGAAGCGATATGAGGTCCTATTATCTCAGAGGATTCGTTGTAAATAACGACAATCTGTCATGTTTTCTGCTCTCAGCTGATATTTCCGTTATTTATGTGACTGGAAGTTACGTAAAACGAGTGTTGTGACGCAAATGCTGGGTCGTGGCCCCTGATGTAAGCCATAATCGCAAACATCGGCCAATGTTGCCGCACCGCACACAGCTTCTCCCAGCCTGACAGAACAGGCAAGAGACAATTCCCTTGCAGGTGACGGGAAAGGAGTCTAATGTCTAGTGCGTGGTACCTTACGGAATACATCATGCAACCGAACTCGAAATCAGTTAGACAAATGGACGAACTTGCTGTGCTTCATGCCTCACATCTCATTGCTATGTGGCCTAATGCCACTTGACGCCCATTGCTGTTCACACCAAATACGGCAGACTCGTAATTAATATAGTGTGGAACTTCTGTTTGTTACTACACGACTGACCAAATTGCAACACTAGAAAGCAAAGCAAAAAACGAAATTTTACGTGCTACATCAGTGTACATACTGTGCAAGCTACAACACGGTGCATGACGGAGGGTACCTTGTACCACTACCAGCCTTTTCCATTCCTGTTCCCCTTCCAAATAGAGCGAGGGAGAAACGACTCGCTATTGCTTCCGTCGAAGCCCTGACTTTTCTTATCATGTCTTCGCTGTCCTTACGAAAAATGTACGTTGGTGGCGGTAGAATTAATATGCAGTTAGCTGCAAATGCCGCTTCTGTAAATTTTCTCAGTAATGTTTCCCGAAAAGAATGTTGTTTTCACTCCAGGGATTCCAATTTTTCACGAAGCATTTATATAGCATTCTCTTGCTGATCGTATCTTCCGGTAACAAATCTAGAAGTGCTCGTCTGAAATGCTTTGATGTCTTCCTTTAATCCCAAACACTGGAACAGTGCTCAAGAATGGGTCGCACTAGTGTTCTAGACGAGGTTTCCTTCATAGGTAAGCTACACTTTCGTACACTTCTCCCATAAACCGAAGTCTAGCACTCGCCTACCCGCTTTGCAACGCTACACATAGATATTTAACCGAATTTACTGTGTCAAGCAGCGCACCACTAATACCGTATTTTAATATTACAGGATTGTTTCTCCTATTCATCTGCATTAACTTAAATTTGTCTACGAAAGATCCGTACCCAAAGACTGGAAAGTAGCACAGGTCACACTAATATTCAAGAAAGGTAGTAGAAGTAATCCACTAAATTACAGGCCCATATCGTTAACGTCGATATGCAGAAGGATTTTGGAACATATATTGTGTTCGAACATTATGGATTACCTCGAAGAAAACGGTCTACTGACACACAGTCAACATGGGTTTAGAAAACATCGTTCCTGTGAAACACAACTAGCTCTTTATTCACATGAAGTGTTGAGTGCTATTGACAAGGGATTTCAGATCGATCCCGTATTCCTGGACTTCCGGAAGGCTTTTGACGCTGAACCACACAAACGGCTCGTAGTAAAATTGCGTGCTTGTCGAATATCGTCTCAGTTATGTGACTTGATTTGTGATTTTCTGTCGGAAAGGTCACAGTTCCTAGCAACTGAAGGAAAGTCATCGAGAAACAAAAAGTGATTTCTGGCGTTCCCCAAGATATTGTTATAGGCACTTTGCTGTTCCTTATCTACAGGGTGTTACAAAAAGGTACGGTCAAACTTTCAGGAAACATTCCTCACACACAAATAAAGAAAAGATGTTGTGTGGACATGTGTCCGGAAACGCTTAATTTCCATGTTAGAGCTCATTTTAGTTTCGTCATTATGTACTGTACTTCCTCGATTCACCGCCAGTTGGCCCAATTGAAGGAAGGTAATGTTGACTTCGCTGCTTGTGTTGACATGCGAGTCATTGCTCTGCAGTACTAGCATCAAGCACATCAGTACGTAGCATCAACAGGTTAGTGTTTATCACGAACGTGGTTTTGCAGTCAGTGCAATGTTTACAAATGCGGAGTTGGCAGATGCCCATTTCATATATGGATTAGCACGGGGCAATAGCCGTGGCGCGGTACGTTTGTATCGAGACAGATTTCCAGAACGAAGGTGTCCCGACAGGAAGACGTTCGAAGCAATTGATCGGCGTCTTAGGGAGCACGGAACATTCCAGCCTATGACTCGCGACTGGGGAAGACCTAGAACGACGAGGACACCTGCAATGGACGAGGCAATTCTTCGCGCAGTTGACGATAACCCTAATGTCAGCGTCAGAGAAGTTGCTGCTGTACAAGGTAACGTTGACCACGTCACTGTATGGAGAGTGCTATGGGAGAACCAGTTGTTTCCGTACCATGTAGAGCGTGTGCAGGCACTATCAGCAGCTGATTGGCCTCCACGGGTACACTTCTGCGAATGGTTCATCCAACAATGTGTCAATCCTCATTTTAGTGCAAATGTTCTCTTTACGGATGAGGCTTCATTCCAACGTGATCAAATTGTAAATTTTCGCAATCAACATGTGTGGGCTGACGAGAATCCGCACGCAATTGTGCAATCACATCATCAACACAGATTTTCTGTGAACGTATGGGCAGGCATTGTTGGTGATGCCTTGATTGGGCCCCATGTTCTTCCACCTACGTTCAATGGAGCACGTTATCATGATTTCATACGGGATACTCTACCTGTGCTGCTAGAACATGTGCCTTTACAAGTACGACACAACATGTGGTTCACGCACGATTGAGCTCCTGCACATTTCAGTCGAAGTGTTTGTACGCTTCTCAACAACAGATTCGGTGACCGATGGATTGGTAGAGGCACACCAATTCCATGGCCTCCATGCTCTCCTGACCTCAACCCTCTTGACTTTCATTTATGGGGGCATTTGAAAGCTCTTGTCTACGCAACCCCGGTACCAAATGTAGAGACTCTTCGTGCTCGTATTGTGGACGGCTGTGATACAATACGCCATTCTACAGGGCTGCATCAGCGCTTCAGGGATTCCATGCGACGGAGGGTGGATGCATGTATCCTCGCTAACGGAGGACATTTTGAACATTTCCTGTAACAAAGTGTTTGAAGTCACGCTGGTGCGTTCTGTTGCTGTGTGTTTCCATTCCATGATTAATGTGGTTTGAAGAGAAGTAATAAAATGAGCTCTAACATGGAAAGTAAGCGTTTCCGGACACATGTCCACATAACATATTTTCTTTCTTTGTGTGTGAGGAATGTTTCCTGAAAGTTTGGCCGTACCTTTTGTAACACCCTGTATATAAACGATTTGGGAAACAATCTGAGCATTCGTCTTCGGTTGTTTGCAGAAGACGCTGTCGTTTATCGACTAATAAAGTAATCAGAAGATCAAAACAAACTGCAAAACGATTTAAAAAAAAAAAAAACCTGAATGGTGTGAAAAGTGGCAGTTGACCATAAGTAACGAAAAGTGTGAGGTCATCCACATGGGTGTTAAAAGGAACTCGTTAAACTTCGGTTACACGATAAATCAGTCTATTCTAAAAGCCGTAAATTCAACTAAATACCTAGGTATTACAAATACGAACAACTTAAATTGGAAGGAACATATAGAAAATGTTGTGGAGAAGGTTAACCAAAGCAGGATACTTAGAAAATGCAACAGATCTACTAAGGAGACTGCCTACACTACGCTTGTCCATCCTCTTTTAGAATACTGCTGCGCGTTGTGGGAAATATAGAGAGTGTCACAGAAATGATACAGGATTTGGGCTGGACATCATTAAAAGAAAGGCGTTTTTCGTGGCGGTGGAATCTTCTAACGAAATTTCGATCACCATCTTTCTCCTCCGAATGCGAAAATATTTTGTTGACACCGACCTACATAGGGAGAAACGATCACAACAATAAAATAAGGGAAATCAGAGCTCGTACGGAAAGATATAGATGTTCGTTCTTTCCGCGCGCTATACGAGATTGGAATAATAGAGAATTGGGAAGGTGGTTCGATGAACCTCCTATCAGGCCCTTAAATGTGATTTGCAGAGTATCCATGTAGATGTAGATGTAGATACACTTAGAGCACTGTTGTGTGTATGCACTTGCGATACTTCTGCCGGTGGCCACTTTTTACGAACTTCCATCACCTGCAGCCCAGGACGAGGGGAAAGTAGGTCCGCATTCAACGCTCGGGAGAGACGCGCAAGGTGAGCCTTCCATGGCCACGCAGGTCGTAGGTTGCCGTATGTACTCTCCTAGCTTAAGAATGGACATCTCGTGAAGAGCCTGCAGGCAATAAGAAGCCGTGCAGATAACTGTGAACTCCTACAGGGACTATGACAAAGCCTAGACATAATAGCATCAAGAATTCGCACGGGGAGGCGTATTAACCTTCTAGCCAGCAGCAGCCGTTTCTACCTGCCTTAAAAAACCGCGAGCACGTCAACCACTCCCGCAGACACTGAGATGGCGTATAGACACAAAGCGCCAAGAATTTGCACAGGGAGTCGTATGAAACTAAAGAAATGCGGAAGAAATCAGCCTACTAAAAAAAAAAAAAAGTTTTCTGGATAGTAAGGAGTTTTCTCATAAATCACGAACACCAGCAGATTCTTAGACGAAGCACAAACATGAGACAAAAAATGGTTCAAATGGCTCTGAGCACTATGGGACTTAACTGCTGAGGTCATCAGTCCCCTAGAACTTAGAACTACTTAAACCTAACCAACCTAAGGACATCACACACATCCATGCCCGAGGCAGGATTCGAACCTGCGACGGTAGCGGTCGCGCGGTTCCAGACTGTAGCACCTAAAACAGCTCGGCCACCCCGGCCGGCAAACATGAGACAGTCGAGCCCTGACGAGGAGGTAGCCGTACAAAGAAGTGTTGTGTGGCTGCTTGCACAGCAACTTAGGAATGCAGAAAGATACGGGGAGAGCGTACAACCAATGCTTGAGAGTGAAAACGTGAGAAAGACGACAGTCCTCGAGTCACACACCAGCTCGTGTAAGATACAAAAGTTTTACACTGTACTGGGAGGCGTGGTCATGAAACTGTCATTGGGCGTCATTGCAAATTTAGTCCGCCAATGAGAACGCCGAGAGGGGGAGTAGCCGGAGAGTTTATCGGAGTGATAGGAGGTGACAAGACGGTCGGTGAGACAGGGCGAAAGCAAGAGGACATGGGGGCTCTGTCATCCATCGCAGACGTCCGCTTCCCGACACGGCGATATAGCAGCTTCGGCCACGCAATCCATAACAGGTAGTCATGGAGACCGGTCCGGGCCTCGCCGCAAAATCGGAACACCGAGAAGAGCTGCCGACTTGCCACCGCACAGCTCCGAGGCGAAGCGCCGTACCGAGCCAGCACCTGTCGCCGTCAACACCACACGACGAATGGCTATGAAGAATGGCCAGATGATTCATTTCTCCTCCTCCCCCTTCATAACTGAATCGTGTACACGTCCATTTAAATCGGCCCTGAAACTTGTAAATTTTTGTGAGTGAAAACGGTATTGAAATACGAAGATTGTCCAGAAAGTAAGTTACGATCGGTCGCGAAATGGAAACCACTGCGAAAATCCGGTAAAGTGTTGGGCAGTGTAATATTCCAGTCGATCGTGTCGCGTCGCTCTTTTCAGTTTTGAGTGAACAGTGAGCACTTAAATATGCGTAAGGAATAGCATCTCCCGCTAATTATGAGGGCCTGGTTAGAGATTTCGCCTGTATCATGCAGCCCACATAAGACAACTGTCGAACAATTCCTCCTTCATGCCAATTCTTGGCCGCACATTGCAGGGGCAATGAAGATGCTACGACAACACTTGAAGTTGGAGCGGCGACTATGTAGAGAATTAGGTGGAAGATGTACCTAACTGTTGCAAATAAAACGTTTCTAGTTTTCACTGTGGTTTCCATTTCGCGACCGGTCGGAACATACTTTCTGGACAACCCTCGTAAATAGAGTCATTTCATGTTTTATTCGTCTAAACAGTCTGTTCCAATCACTTATCAATCCATTTATCTTATAACATTTTGCTGTTTGATTTCACTTAATGATTGATGTCCCGTAATTATTGGCCCCCAAAGTGGGGCAATATAATTAAGTATCTCTACGTCACTTTATGAAAGAGGTCAAAGAATTCTGAGTTCATTACATTTTGGCGCCCAGCGGGAGACATTATAATTAGTAATCTGCACGTCAGTTTACGTAAGAGATCAAAGGATTCTCGATTTATTACACAGTATAACAGCAAGGCACAATGATTAAATTTATAGGATTTTTGTCCATAAAAAGAGCAAAATTTACTTCAGAGAACTGTCTCAACCGACAGCTATAATGACTCTGACATGCGTGGGCATCAAATGGCAGTGAGGTTAGATGACAAGTACGTCGTTCGCTGCTGCTAGAATTCTATGCGAGAGTTCAACAGTTGAGGTGGTTGTCGAGTGGTGGCGCGGCAGACTCTTGGCAACCAAGAGCCAGGTGTTTTCAATGAGTAAGACATGCGAAGTGGCATCGAGCAGGCAACAAGCGATTTTGTGTTATCTTTTTGAAAACAAAAATCGTAGAGAACTGGAAGAAAGAGCAGAGCCACTGGCCTCAGCATACAACTGTAATGTAGCAGTTTCTGTCCGACTGTACACTTCTGCGAACAAGAGATGAATAAGAGTAGTTGCCAATGGTACCCCATACCATCACGCTAGATGCTGGACTTGCATGATGATGATGAATGCATTATGGCAACATTCGTTCTCCTAGGATCTTAACAGAAGGGTAAATCCATCATGATTTTATATACAGAAGTGGGCTCGTCTGGAAACACGAACTCGTATCACCCACTGCGTCAAGTGTTTTTCTTGGGTGCACCGTGGTGGCCGTGCTAACAGTCCGAGATGCTCTGTATGTCACCACGCCGTCCGTATGGATAATTCCATCGCTGAAAAGAAGCCCATTCGTGAGTAGTGGGGTGCACTGAGATTCTGCATGGCGGCGGGTGTAGCCCTCCTGAGCCCATGGATTCTACATTCGCATGGCAGTGTTGGGATTGCGACTAATGCGATCAACAATGTCGTAAAACGATAAACTGTAGTGTCGATAGGCAACGACTCTGCACTGTCGAATTCTAACATGCGGTGGTAAACATTTCTCATTCTTACGCGAGGCATAAGACGGACGATCATCTCACGAATAACCAACATTCAAAAGCTATTTCGGAAGGAAAAACCCCTGGGTAAGCTTCACTTGTAAAGCAGAATGTAGATGGCGCTACTCATACGTACTTTGTACGAGACGTATTCGGAAAGTAAGTTCCGATAAGACGCGAAATGGAAACCACTGTCAGAATCCGATGGAACTTTGCATAGATGTGTTGGGCAGTGTCTTTAGTGTGTCTGTTGATGGTTTCACGTCGCACTTTTCAGATCAGAGTGCAAAGTGATCACGTAGAAATGCCTAAAACAACAGTGTCTCCCGCCAAGTATGTGGATATGGTGAGAGATTTCGCCTCAAGCTATGCAGCCCACATAACACAAGTGTCATGTTTCTCTTTCTCCAAGGCAATTTTCAGCCGCATTCTGCAGGGGCAATGAAAATGCTCCTGCAGCATTTTCGAAGGGAATGATCACCCACAATACAGCCCTTAATTGTCTCCCTCCGTTGTTCACCTCTGCTCACATGAACCGCTAGCTACGAAAACAACATTTCGGCACAAACAACGAAAGACAGACCAGCGTAGAGAATTGGCTGAAAGCACAGGCGGCTGCTTTCTGTGACGAGGATACTGCAAAGTTTGTACAACGCCATCACAAATGTCTAAGTCAGAGCGGCGACTATTTCGAAAGGTAGCTGGAAGGTGTGGATAACTGTTGTGAATAAAAAAAAATTATTTTCTGTGTGGTTTTCATTTCGCAACCGATCGGACCTTACTTTCCGAACAGCCCTAATATTTTGTGCAGTTGCGCTGAAAAGCTAACCGTATGAATATCAAAGCAAGTAGTACTTTTCATGACAATTTGAGAGTTCTCGCATGCCGTTTTAACACTGCTTGTACACAAACATTTATTACTCCGATACAAAGAGGACAGATTACAATGGTACAAATGGCTCTGAGCACTATGGGACTTAACTTCTGAGCTCATCAGTCCCCTAGAACGTAGAACTACTTAAACCTAACCAATCTAAGGACATCACACACATCCATGCCCGAGGCAGGATTCTAACCTGCGACCGTAGCGGTCGCGCGGTTCCAGACTGTAGTGCCTAGAACCGCTCGGCCAGGACAGATTACAAATCGTAGTCGCAGTATGGGTGGCACGTTGCTGTCCAAAACATTTTCATCAAAACGTGTGTTCATTTTATGATCGAACAGTATTAATGGTTCAACTACAACTGAGGAAACCCTCACCACATCTTCAAACCATCTTACCTGAAATTTTCTGTGCTTGCAAGACAGAGAAGTGCATGCTTTTCATCAAGAATCAGACAGTGTCGGCAACACATCTCTAAGTGTTGCGTCAGATTCGACCTTTTATCTTTCTTTGAGAAAGGGAAGAGATTACTCTTCTAATGGGTTTAGTGTGGCAATCATGTATTTTGATATTACAAAACATAAATGTGAAGAGATATTAAATTAACGTGAAGCTGACAGACGTATAGTTACGCAAAAGGTAAGTAAATTAGGTAGGATCCCTCCAGCTCCCGAAGCAGTCGCGAACACAATAGGGCCTTCCCATAATGTCCAACAGCCGACTGAATAATAACGAGCGTTTGCTTCACCCAAACAGGACAGAATTTAGTAATGCCATCGGACAGCCTCAACGACATACGCTACTTCCGGGTGGTTTTCAAAAGCAGAATAAAAAAAAGTTTTGCGAAGGAGTGGGCTTATGCTGCAGTAATATGGAAAAATACCATTTCTGTGGCTGCCTGCTGATATGCATTTCACGGTCTGTATCTTGCCTCGAAGATGGACTTCTTAGGAAGACAGAAATCGTGAAAAAGGAGCAGTGAAGAATATTACGATACATTGTTCGTAATTGTTACCGATAAAAACAACCAATTGTTAATCTGAAATTAGTTTCGAGACATACTCTTACGAAAATAAGTGAAAAACATGAGAGTCGATGTTTCTCATGAAAATATCATTTCTACGTACTTTAGTTACTCCAAGCTCTTTGTGCTTGTACTCTTTCTACTTCTGATTGGGCAATTAATTAGTGAAAAAGTGACTTTTATACCTAATCTGACTAATGCTCTTATTGATTTTATGTGTACTTTGTGAAATTTGTGGCCACTTCTGGTGCGTCGTGAATGCTTGACCACCTATTATTATACTGGAATGTAATTCTATTTTATTTTATTTTATTTTATTTTTTGCGTCATCAGTCTTCTGATTGGTTTCATGCGGCCAGCCACGAATTCCTCTCCAGTGCCAACCTCCTCACCTCTGAATATTACTTACATCCTTTCTCCTCAATTCTTTGTTTGATATATTGCATCTCGGTCTTCCCCTACAGTTTTTTCCTCTACTGTTGTCTCAAACACTAGGGAAGTTAGTCCTTAGTATCTTAACACATGTCCCATCATCCTGCCCACCTTGTGCTCGTCGAAATGTTCTACATGCTCTCCTCCTTGCTGCAGAGATTACCTTATCTGATCATCTAGTTTTCAATATCCTCCTGTAGAACCACATCTCAAGCGTTTCGATTCTCTTCTTCCCCGGCTTCCTCGTAGTCCGCTATTCACTTCCATACAGTGCTGCGCTCCAAATGCAGATTATCAGAAATTTCTTCCGCAAATTATGGCTGATGTTTCAGTATTGTAGAATCATTTTTGGCCAAGAATCACTTACTTGCCCCTGTTAGTTTGCTTTTTTGTCCTCATGGCTTCGTCCGTCAAGTGTTATTTTGCTTCGACAGAGGCAGAATTTCTTTACTTCGTGAACCCCAATTTGACGTTAACGTTATTTGTAATATATTTCTTGTTACTCCTCATTACTTTCGTCTTACTTCGATTTACTCTCAATCAATAGTGTGTACTCATTAGACTGTTCGTTCCATTAAACAAGTCCTGCAATTCTTCTTCACTTTTACTGAAAGAACGGACTGTCATGAGCGAATCTTGTCATTGATACACTCTAACACAGAATTTTAATCCAACTCCCGAACCTTTCTTTTATTTCCATCATTGCTTCTTCGATGTATTCAGGGTTTCTCCGTGAAAGCGTGCAAAAATTTAACAGGACATAGAGGCTGCTCCATTGAACAATTTGAGGTAGGGAACCTGGGGTCGGGAAACCGGCTTGAGAAGGTAATAGGAATAGAATTACATTGCTGTGTACTTTTTTACTTACATTAGTTACAGCTAACAGCAAATATCCTCATTGACACATCGAACGTACCATTTGTACTGTATCTTACAAAATGTGCTGAAACCGATGGCCATCATCCTCAAGGTAAGCATGATATCGGCGAACAAGAATCTGACGCACCCAAAAAATGTCCCTGGTGCGTTTCGAATCACATCACAGACAGATACAATTCTGGCAACTAATTTCATCTCCATATCCAGTGGGGTCTCATACACAAGCGACTTAGATATTCCCATAGGAAATAATCAGGGAGATCCTGGTAAGATGACCTTGTAGGCCATGGAATAGGACCAGGAAATACAGCATGCAGATGGTTGGGGACATCCACACTAAAGTGAGGCGATGCCCCGTCATGTGGTATCCACATCCTCTCACGAGCAGCCAAGGGTACGTTCTCCATCAAACCAGGTGGAACAGAGCCGCTTTATGTACAAATAAAGTAAACAAAACCTGTATCATGACTTCCTAGTAATCAGGCTCGTCCTCCTTGTTTCCTTGCAGGAAGTAAAGAATGTACTTGTAAGTAAACGGCACGGTATGTGTAAAATTGTACACATATTAGTTGTAAATAAGCTGGAAAACAGTAATGCTAGACAAAGCGGTAGACAGGTTTACTGCCTTCTCCGACCCCAGGTTCCCTACCTCAAATTGTTCAGTGGAGCATTCTCTGTGTCCTGCTACATTTTTGCACGCTCTTACGAAAAGACTCTGTAGATTGAACAGTAGGGGCGAAACACTACATCCCTGTCTCACACTCTCTGTGCTATCCGAACATTTCGTTCTTATTCTTCCATTTCACTTTTTCCCTCTTGGTTCTTGCACGTATTGTGTATTACCTGTCTTTCCCTACTGCTAACGCCTTTTTTTCCTGAGAATTTCGAACATCTTGCACCATTTTACATTGTCGAATGTTTCTCGGCCGACAATTCCTACGAAAGGGCCAAGCGTAGCGTCAAAGCTGCCTGTCAGAATTCTCTCTCGTGCCATTATCTTTCCGAAACCCAGATTGATCATCGTCTAACAGATCCACAATTTTCTTTCCCGTTGTTATCCGACAACGCGGATAAAGAAATTTTTAAATGATAACGTCACAGAGTCGCCGGCCTCTCTACCTGGTATCACAACACAGATATTGATGGATACAAGAAATGCGGAGTGGATGGAACAACCAGCTTCTGAGGGCGCTGCTGAATCACACTCGCTGTTAAGGGTCAATTCTCCTCAGGCAGCCTACAAAAAAGCGATATTTACGATGTTTTTGGAAAAAATAATGAAACAATCAACGTAAATCTTTATGTACATTAGTTACTGATATTCGGACAACATTTTTTTTATTTCTTTTTTTAATTCAGTCATTGTTAAGCCTCTCGTCCAGGGAGTTACATTTGCTCTGTCCAAAATGAAGTGCGTCCATGACGGTTTTCTGCCTCGTGATGACTGGGTGTTGTGTGATGTCCTTAGGTTAGTTAGGTTTAAGTAGTTAAGTCCCATAGTGCTCCGAGCCATTTGAACCGTTTGAACCATGACGGAAAACCTGCAGTCCGCAGATCTTATCTGAAATCAACAAACAAATACTTTACTAAATCTATAGGACTTTGTCCAGGAGTGTTAACACAATTTTAAAAATTTGAAAAAATAATGAAACTGCGGATGTTTGGAACAAAGGTTTTTATTTTGTGTATCTCAAGCTAATGCAATGGATTACGGGCATATTAATAAAGATATCTTTCTGAAATTTGGCAGAATTACTCATCGGGCATGCCCGAAAGGGGGAACAGGGAATATTTTATTTTAATTTATTCATTAGTTATTGCAGGAAATGTGACCAAAAATTCACGACAAAACTACATCTTTGTTTCAACGTCCGCCATTTTATTACTTTTTCAGATTTCAAAAAAACTGTGCTATTTCTCCGTGCACAAAATCCTATATAATAAGAAAAATGTTCTTTTTATTATTATTTCAGATGAGATTAGCAGACCGCAGGACTTCCCGCCATGGAGACGCCTCATTTCGGACGAAACTCCTCGGATAGGGGCCTTAACGATAACTGAATTTCTTTTAAAAAAATGAAGAAGCGTTGTCCGAGAATCAATAAATGTTGTAGGAAGAGATTTACGTTGATTGCTTCATTAGGTTTTTCCTAAGAAATTCTTATGTTACAGCCTGCCTGAGGAGGATGCAGCTGTAACCCCTATACTACAAGTACGCTGCGTCTCTCGCTGCGGTTGAATCATGCAAGGTCACCCGTCAGTCCGCTCTCCCCCAACGAGTTCTTATATCGTAGTCACCAGAGAGAACATTGCTGACGAGAAATAATGTTCTTTTCTTTTTTTTCGTGTTCGGGAATCAACCTTTTACAGTTTTTCGTTCAAGTACTGATCTACATGATTTGTTCTCCACAGGTCTTCTAGAGTACAGTCGAACCGACAAACCAAGCGCCTCAAAATATGCTGTTTGTCTTGGATCTGAACGTAAACACAAAGTATGTTGTCCTTACCCTGCAGGCCATATCTAGCTTGCTCGATCTTCTCCGAATCGATAAATGCTCGTAGCCGACTGAGCTATTCTCAGGGTCTTGCACGAAAGGTTAATGCCAGTAAGCTCACCATTCGAAAGTGAAGACCTGCTTGGACATGCTGTGCTGAAGTGCTAAACTGTACCATTACAACTTGCGTTCTCGACATACGAAATATCAGGCAATGTGAAAAGTATTTGATACTTTTTCATTTCTTGCAAGAATAGTAGGAAAATTTATATAATCAGCTAATAGAAAAACTGGTGCAACGTTACCAGCGATAGAAATTGCACCCGTTGAAGATCTTGCAGTAACAACAACAATCAGCTTAAAATTTGGACGACGTTAGTAACGTCTCGTTACTTCCAGGTAACTGATTCACAAAGCCAGAATACCTTTTTCAAATGGTTGAAACCTGAGGCCTTAAGAATTTTGCGTAAATTTGTTCCCTCATTTGATTCCCAAAATTGTTTTCTTTAGGATAAATATGGATGGACATCGTCTGTACTTTTATATCCAAGCACACATTGTGTCTCGTGACCAATATTTCAAGTCCATTGGTAAGTTCAATGCCACGTCAAAGCTGTTTAACCGACAGAAAGTGAATTACATTTACAGAAATAAAGTGACTGGTGTCAACGGGATTGAAAGCAGTAAAGATGCTGAAAAATATTCAGTGATCATTGTAAATAATACGTCACGACTAACTAAAATTATTGCAAGTGCGGGTTTAGAATCAAGATCTCCTGACAAATGAGAATTTTTGCAGAGCGGATTCAGAACAAAAGATTTCCTGCTTATCGGAAACAGTTACCTTAACCTACCTCTCTCGTGATAAAGAGATTCTGGTTCTACGTCTGCTTTGGAAAAAATTTTCGTTGATCGCGAAGTAGTCACAAAGGCGTTAACATAAAGTTGCTTCAGGGAAAGAAAAAGTCAGTTTTCATGGCGAACACGGATCCCACGCAACAAACATAAAACTGGCACGTACATTGGTGTCACTTCCACATACATCAGCACCAAATTTACTCAACTTTTGCATTATTTTTCGCCTGTCAGCTTACATTCTTTAACGTTAATGTAATATTTATTACAATTTAAGTTTCATGATATTGATCATTCTTACGTATATCAATAACAATAAAAACAGGAAAGAGAAATAATCTATGCATCTGAGAAGGAATCTCCGTCTATAGAGTGTATACAGCGTCAACGAGGTAAATTTACCTGCGGCGCTCTAAATTCAATGACATGGAAAAACAATAAATAATGTATCGCCCAAACTGAAAAAAAGTGGAGGCCAAAGTTAGTACGCATTTTACTGCATTTACATTGAATATTAAATTGTGGATCTGTACTAGCGGCCGATTAATCCACATCGCACTTAAGAGGACTTTCAGGTATATGACGTACAGAAAAAATACTATTCTAAATAAAACACTCATACTATAGTTGTTTTTTAAATATTAAAAGGAACAAAGTGATATCGCTTCTTGGCTATGTATTGGTTCGGCTAATTAAAGTCAATATTTGCGCAGGCTGTACCTTCAATTAGTGCATGTTGCTCGTAAACCACTACAGACGTATTTTTAATTGTAATCACTGTTGTTAATGACTCATCAGATTTATGCGTCGAATTAATTTCAGTTCAGATTAAAACTGCTTCGTGTTGATGAGAAGAATAACTAAGCGGAAATGAAAACAGTAGCAGTATTTCTAAAGGAAACTGATTTTTGTTTTTACCACCGAAACAAAAGTATGTCTTTGTGTAATTATTTTCCTTTACTGTTTTGGTAACTATTACTATTTTTTTCGCATTTAAGATCCGCAAGGATCTTAATTATTTACAGCAACTCAAAAATTTTTATTCATGAACTAAATCACTAATTATTTTCACATTATTACCGGTTTCGACAAAGCAATGGTCATTTTCAGGGTTAATAACAAAGAAAAAAAAGGAAGAAATGTGACAGGAAAGCAATATACACAAAAATACAGTAGTCATCTCATAAAAACTGATATTGTGGCGGCATGTTCAACATGTACGTTGCTAAAGTAGACAAAATGAGTTCTTCCTCCTCGTGTTTATTAGGTGCCATTGTCAACCATTTGTTCCTTTCTATAATGTAGTCTTTAAGGAGACACTGCTTACCACAATTGTTTCCTTTCCTTAAAAAAACGCAAACCAGCAACACACACTCATATATAATGTTTACATACGGTTCTAGTTATTTGTCTTTCATTTATACGAGGTAAGTTAAAAATTGGAACTCCAAGTATAATGTTGAACTTGTACATTAGAAAAAAATGCGGTTTACTTGAGTTATCATTAATAATGTGAAAAAATCTTTACGAAGATGTATCAAAAATTTTTACACTTCTTATGATAAAAGAGCGACCATTTGGTAGAACATGAAATATGTAAAGTGAAATAAAACTAATTTATAAGCTAATTAGAACAAATAACAGCGGAATGTAAATCGTTACGAAATGAAATGAGTAAGTAGTTGTCTTGCTCTAGGCGGTGGCCTGCTTTCCTGCTGACCGTTTTGTGCCGTTCCGTCTTCTCATCAAACATGTCGCTAACACACAATTGACAAGACTGCATGTGATATGTAAACAATAGGTGACGATTAGTGGTGGGGAGCATTAAATATTAGAATATGCATCTCTATGAAAATCATATTATTCGTTTAGCATTTTCTATGGATTTTCCCTTTTCTTAGAACAAATCCGTAATTTCTTCAGAATATACAAATACCTATCTTTATTTGCTATGGGTAAAATTTTTACATCTTCACTTATATCTACCGCTCTGTGTTTTGTGGTTGAAGATAAAAACGCAAAACCACTTTCTTATTTATGTATGTGTGCTTGTATATAATTCATCACAATTGAGATATACAATCTTATTCTAGTTCATGGTTCGAGCTTCGATATTGTAAGACTTAAAAATGGTATTAATTTTTGTACTATAGATTATAGAAGGCAAATTTAATTATGGCTAACTGTGCGATATCATACATTATACTAACACTTTTTTCTATCAAGGATTTTGTATAGGGTTTTGTTTTCCGTACTTGTACTTTAGTTTTTTTTCTTCTAAATCTGCTTCATTGTATCTGGATGGAAGCCATTGGCATTTGCGATCAGTTTCAGTATACAAATTTCTTTTTGTAGAGTTTTTAACTGAAAACGAAGTGCTTTATGTGATGTTCAGTAAAACTATGCGTACCTGTTTATAATGATATTACTATACGTTAATAATTACGTCGTTTATGTAGGTTTCCTATACATCCCGAAGATATATTTCTCATTTGCTCCGCACACCGTTTAATTAAAAAATTTATGGATTCTTCAACCTCAAATTCGACTGCGATTTCTGGCTTTGCGTGTAGCATGTTCATTTCTAAGCTGTTATTTTTATATCGTCTCCATTGTCTTGATGTAGGATCGAATGATCCATGTACCGCTTGTACTGTATAGTTACATTTCTGTTCGTTGTTTCTCTTCGAAAAGTGTTGTTTCAAGGTGGTTAAGGAAGATATCTATAGTCGTTCCTACCAAGATGTTGTCCCATGACCAAAATTCTTACTGATAATAGCATTTCTCATTTGCCGTTTTCACATCCACCAAAAACGTTGAACACTCTATTAATGGCATAGCTTAGGAGAGGCAGTTAACATGTGAATAATGATAACTGAACATAGCTATTCGGACACATGTCACATGTCTTTAGCAACGAATTCCGCTGTAAATGAGAAGTTTGTAGTTTGCGATCGAGAGGTGTGATTTTTTTTAAAGGAGAGAGAGAGATTTGTAGCTTTTAATAAAAGATAGTAGCTCATTGCAGCCAATATTTTGTGAACTACGATACACTACGCTCTGTACTTCTTAGTTTTTATCTTCACATTCTAGGCAACGTTGACGTTTCTTTTGTCACTGATGTTACGTATTTTTCTTGGACAGATCAGTACGTATTACTTCTTCTTTCCAGATGACCTCTCCTATAGTGCTGACGGTCAAGAGAAACTTCACGGAGCAGGAGATGACACAATCTAGCCATGTCAGTCACAGTAGCCGCGCCTGCGGCGGACTAGCTCCCAACTGTGCGGGGGCGTTCCCGTCAAACTGCCCGGAAAGGAAAACCAAGACGGGGTGCGGGGGTGGCGAGGGGCGGGGTGGCCATTAATGGAGGGCGTGGTGCAGACACCCGTCTCCCAGACAACGGCCTGCTCTCAGCCAGCGCGGAACAACCCATCTCCCGCCGACGGTATTACACGTCCGCTACCACCAGCAAAGGCAGCCTCCCTCGAAGTCACAAGGCAGCGGATGACCTTTTCAGTGAATCAATGCCATTAACCGCAGAAGCGTGTACCAGGGTCACTGTGACCCTGGAATTTTCTGTTTCATAGTGTGGTTCAAAATGGTTCAAATGGCTCTGAGCACTATGGGACTCAACTGCTGAGGTCATAAGTCCCCTAGAACTTAGAACTACTTAAACCTAACTAACCTAAGGACAACACACACATCCAAGCCCGAGGCAGGATTCGAACCTGCGACCGTAGCGGTCGCGCGGTTCCAGACTGTAGCGCCAGAACCGCTCGGCCACCAGCGGCCGGCGTTTCATAGTGTGGATGCGCCACTGCTCATACACAGACCGCTGCTACCAATGTAAATTCAGCACTGAGTGAGACCTAGTGGAAGACGGACGTTCGAAGTTGTGAGAAACTGCTGTGTAATTAGTCTGACAGAAGTATTTTTTGAATGGTCACTGTGATCCTGAAGTACACTTTGTGTAACTGTTGTGTCGCTGAGCGTGAATTTCAGTTATCTGAAAACTACATTTTACTAACAGAAGATGCTACACATGAAGAAGTGTTAAGAAAACTTAATCGTGAAAGTGATGCAAGTGACTTTCGTGATGAATGTGATTCTGAAACTGATGCTCCTGCATCAGCTATGGACAATGGTGGAACTTATCAGACTGCCGAATCTTCTGACAGCGATGAAGAAAATGCAGTCGTCTTTGGTAATGGTCATTTTTGAAATACAGCTGTCTCTAAAAGAAAAGGTCTGCGAGCTGCCAATAACACCGTAGTCCATATTTCAAGAGTGTGAATGAACGGACTGAAGAACAATTGAGAACGCCTGAAAATATTCGTATAATATGTATATTTCATTAAACAAATAGTGAAAGGTATGTGCTAAAGTCTGATCAGGGTAGATCCAGAAAATAATATCTTGGAGGATCTTTGTTGGTTAAGAGAGCCAGGCGCGCACAGTAAAAAACCGGAGGAAGCAGACGTGCGGTGACAGCTTTAAGGTAGGTCGTACTCGCTGCCCCTGACCAAACTTTAGCACGTAAATGAAAGAAGATATATAATGATTTCAAAACGGTTTTTGTTAGATAATGTTCAGAGTTAGGATTTGTATGTCCAGGGTTTGACACAGTAAGCGTTTTGTGAAATTTTTTGTAAGTGTGATACGTGCTACAAAAATGTTAGGTTTTGTGTATGACTTAAAATTTTAACGATATAGAGTCTGAGATCAACTTTCTGTTTAAACCTTACAGCCTCAATCATAATCCACATCCTTTGCTTGCTTTGAATATGAAAATGAGTAGTAAAGTAAAGTTACCCACCAATGAAAGAACGTAAAGAAAATTAGGCTTCTGTGCAATGTACATGTGCAGTACATGGTCTGAAATCGGTTTCGGTATAACTAATGTTATCAGAGCAAAGTTATTTCAAATAACTAATTTTATGCCATTTGCACAACTGGCATTATTCAAGTCAAGATATAATTTCATTAGGTAAACATCAGGGCCAAAAGTAAATTTCTCAGTATCATCTTAATGCCATCGCACAAACAACATTATTCTTTTAAACTTGATCACTGAATCAAATACACGTTGCACTTCTGGCAAAATGGAGGAGTGCAAGAAACAAGTTCACAGACACAGTCAGATGCAGGTTTGTTGAATAATTAATTTGGAACAATCTTATCATTGATACTTTCACAAATAAAGAAAAAGGATACAATTTTATCTAAGATACTTTCAATAGCATTTTCATGTAATTAAAGTGACTGTTCCATTTTCCAAGCAATTTCTCCAGCAAATAATTGGGATGTCTGTAACCCTGTGTACACTTCGTGTGGCAAGTTCAGAGGCGTACACTATTAGTGTTAAGGGTGTTTCCGTGCGCTAGAGCGCTATGGACAGTGTTATAACTCAACAGAATGCCTAAAACCAACTTGTGTAAAAGAACGCAAACATGTCGAATTTTAAGAAAACGCAAGACATAGGCTAATACGAGTGAAATGAGTGAACACAGGCCAACGTTTCAATAATGTGTAACCTAGGCGCATTTCAGCTATGAAATCTTCTCGGACAATGCCACTCGGGCGATAGCCCAAGAAGATTTCAAAACGAGAAGTGTAAGCTAGGAATTATTTTACAGCAAATTAATCGGTAAACTTGGTCACAATAATAAGTTTTTTTTACAGACTTTTCTTGCTAACTGATAAATTTCCACACTAGTTACGCCTCTGGAGTGGCAATACATATGTATTAATTGACTTCATACTCTCATTCCGAACGAGACGTTCAAGGATATGAATATACCTATATTAGCATGCAGGAGTTTGTTTTAAACATTACTGTGATTACAACTGCAGTTAAATTTGGAGCTCAACTCCTCTTAGTAATCACTGCTCTCCTCTAAGTGTCAGACATTATTAGAAACAGCAGTAGAGCTTACGAAGCAACGAATAGCGCTCTTAAATGCGTCTGGGAAACGAACGCCAATGGATAATAACTTAAAGTTTCCTGTTCATTCGACAGTTTGGTACATGGTGAGATATGCCCCTATAAGTTTCCGATAGGTGGCTTCTCCAAACGTAGCCTCCAGAATGGCGTCTTTAACGGAGATGCGTTCCAAGCTCAGAGCTGTTATGAATTTCTTTTGGCAGGAAACCAGAGCTTCGCAGTATTCATAGGTGCTTGCGACATGTCTTCGGATACCTGGCAGTGCACAAAAGCACAGTGAGTCGTTTGGCGAGGCGTCGTTCTTCAGCGCAACACAATACCGCAGCCTGTCCGATCTCGTGCGTGCCGGCTGGCAGCACACAGCTGCGACTCCCGTAATCTTGGGACGTGCGGACACTCTCACTCGAAGTGATCAACGGATCGCAATCAAACATCTGGCTGCTCAACTGGACGCTCTGTTGGTAGTGCTGACACGCTCGTCCACCAGTTGGGGTACTCAAAGGGGTGTCCACTCGGTTCCTCGCTGCCTAACAGAAGACCATAAAGAACAACGAAGGACCATCTGTGTGGAGTTGCTTGCGCATTACGAGGCTGTTCGCGATAATTTTTTGTCCAACATCGTCAAAGGTAATGAAACATAGGTTCATCATTTCCAACTGGAAATCAAATGGCAGTCTGTGGAGTGATGCCGAGGCGTAGAGTCTCACATTTCCCTTATGTAAGTAAGAGACGGAAGCGAGCAGATAGATACAATGAGTCATGGTTACCGCATGACGGATGCGCTCTGATCCTGTTGCTAACCGCAGGTAGTTACAGCTGTGGCTGAAAGTGTCTGCATCTTACAGAAAATGAAATAATGCGTATTTAAAATGTGTTTTGGAAAAAGAAATGAGCTACTTTGAGCATTACGATTTACATTAATTACTGGTAATTTAATTCGTTTCTTTGTGTGAATGATGGCGTGATTGGAAAGTAAGATAATGAATGCAAATTGCTGTGTCTATTAACTGAGTATACGTTAGCGTTACTACTGTGTACAGACAGAGTGAATTACACTCAGGTGAAATTGTAAAGTGCAACTAGCCATTTTATGTGACTGGGGAAACAAGAAACATTTGGCGATAATTCTGTTCTTAAACACAGAGTTATTTCTATAATTCTGGATTTTCTAAATCTGTTCATTTTGTAAATTCTTCAAAAGAGCTATTAAGTTGTGATTGGTAAAAGGTAGAAGAAGTGGGATTGCACGATTTAGTACAATATTGGATTGGCTATGATATGTATTAACCAACCAGTAGACAGTACGTTAGCGCGTATTTTCTAAGCTAAAGAACTACTTCATGAGGTTTATAGAAGTACTTTGGAGACCAGACATCAAAATACTTGGTTTCGGGTACAAGAAGCTCTGAACAGATGTGATAATTTTCCAGAATAATACTTAACACTTGACTGTGGAGTGCCGCAAAGTGCATGCGAATGTGTGAGAAAAACGAACACTTGAAATTCCAAAATTCCGATTTTAATGTGTAGACTGTGACTTTTGAATAACCAAAATCCACGTGGAATGTCATAAAAACCGTGACCGCAAGCTGAACATTTGTAGCAGTCAAATTGAGTAATATTTTAGCTATCATTCTGTCACAGATAATCCCTTTTGTAATCCTTTTGCGACTGGTACCGGCGGAGGTTCGAGTTCTCCCTCAGGCACAGGTGTGTGTGTTTGTCCTTAGGATAATTTAGGTTAAGTAGTGTGTAAGCTTAGGGACTGATGACCTTAGCAGTTAAGTCCCATAAGATTTCACACACATTTGAACATTTTTCTTTTTGTAATCCTTTCTGGTAGTAGGTTTGGCTCCATACCACAACTTGGCTGTTATTAGTGGCTACTATTCCACGTCAGTGTTAAAATTAGAACTGGATATTAGCTCAGGGTTGGCAGTGCTTTTGTACCAAACAAGTGCCAATATATCGAAGTTTTCACTCACAAACTACTTTTCAATTATTCGCTTAGTTATCCTGGTACTGAAAAACGTTTGCTGCACCTGTTGGATTCGTGTAATGCTACTGGTTCTACTACAGCTATTCCACTAGAAAATTTTTCGTTTTCAACAGGGAAGGCGAATTGATAGGACTGCATTCACCTCAAGGTGAGTGGACTCTTGTTGTAGGACAAGCACAAATTAACTGTGGCGTTACAAGTGGTGGATTTTTACTCTTTATTGTTATTTCACTCCCTATAATGGAGTGGGCTAGCAGTGGCACAATATGCTGCTCTTCAGCCAAGAGAGTAAAAAAAAAAAGAAAAAAAAAGCACACGAGCAAAGAATACATAAACTAGAATAGTAAGAATAGGTGAATAAACGATAACAAAAACAGATGAGTATAAAAGGTAGATTAAAAAAATATAGATGAGAGCCGCACACACACATGCAGAGAATGAGCACTGTAGACCGAAGTGAAAACTACGAAGCACCACAGTGGGAAAACAAATGAGTGACACTGGTGACACTGTTGGTGGCGATGTAACGTAGCACTTGCACATGGCACTGGAGAAACACTGACACCACAACAAAAACGTTAAAAATCACTGCACTGAAGGACCTACCAGAGTGTGAAGTGTAGGGGGATGAGAAGAAAAGGAAGGGGGGGGGGAGAGATGGGAGGGGGAAACCAGGAGGGGGGAGGAGGGGGACGGTGGATGAGAGAAGGAAAGGAGCCAGTTACCCGGGGGGGGGGGGGGGGGATGTAAAGGAGAAAGAAAGGGCCGACCTGTGTGGCCGAGCAGTTCTAGGCACTACAGTCTGGAACCACGCGACTGCTACAGTTGCAGGTTCGAATCATGGCATGGATGTGTGTGATGTCCTTAGGTTAGTTATGTTTAAGTAGTTCTAAGTTCTAGGGGACTGATGACCTCAGAAGTTAAGTCCCATAGTGCTCAGATCCATTTGAACCATTTGAGAAAGAAGGTGGTTGGCAGGGGAAAAGAAGAAAGAGGGGAAGGGGGGAGAGCGAGGGAGAGAGAGAGCCCTGAAGAGGGGGGTGGGGGAAGAAGGGGGAATTAGAGCTGGTAGGAGGGGTATATGGAAGGCGTGAGGACATTATCTGGGTGCAGGAGTTGGCGGAAGCCACCTTGAGCGAGGGTACGGAGGTGGTGGAGCACATCTGGGCATAAAAAGCTATAAGAGATCACAACTGCAGTGGGGAACATTTTAGAAAGAGGACTGCGGAACACAGTGAGTGTAAGATAGCATGGGACTGTGCACACGAAAGTGAAAAAAAGGGTCATTGCCAGAGAACGGGAACTTAACAACAGCGCAAGAAAAGTAAGGGCGCAGCGTAGAATTGGATAAGGCAGAGGCAGATATTGCAGCTAACAGCTGGTAGAGCAGAGCAGCGCTGACGATGCGCAGCAAATGAGGACACTAAAACGGGTATAGCTGAAGGCAAATACCGTACCCGCAGAAACAACACGGTGTGACAGCAGCAGACAGCTGGAGATAAGTTATGTGTAATTTATTTGTCGTATGCTTGTGTTAAAAGACTTGCAAGGATGGAATGTTTCGAAAAATACACTTATGGGACGTAGTTTAAGTTGTGACACTAATAGGTTGAGTGATTTTAGTGATGCTAGTGTATTTGATGTTAGTCCATATAACGTAAATGAACAAGAACGTGAGGAAACAGATGCCCATCTGAGTCTGATGCCTGTCGAAAGGACGGTAGAAAGTATGCAGGAAATGTTCGCTGCGTTGATGAGAACTATGAAAAATAATTTTATGGCGATAAACAAGAGATGAATAAAAATATAGAACAGCAATCTAGTGAGCTTAAATAACAGACGGAAGCACACAAAAGTCTGCCTAATGAGCTTAAACAGTAGTCTAGTAGTATTCATAGCTTGGCTGAACTTAGTTTAAATCTGAAATTAATGTGAAACTGGAAACCTGGCTGCTGAATTAAAGAAAATATATGAGAAAGGTTTGCATTTGTTTGATACTAACGTTGACGAAATAATTTCTCCTGTTGAGAAAGAATAACGTAACCCTCAGAAAAATTTAGAGGTCAATTAACGGAGGGTATTAAAAATGTAGGTATTGGAAGCAAGTAAAGTTTATATCAAGCCGAGGTGGATGTACATAATATTGAGTAAACAATTGCTGCCGTACAATTTGCTTGCGAAAATGACCACAAAACTATAGAAATTAAAATTAATACTGGAAGTGCAAATTGTTTAAAGTCAGTGAAGGATAGACTCTGATACAGACCAGTTGACTAATCAAGTGGAAACAGCTCAAACTCAACTGCATGAGTATTAAAATAGATTGTCTAAAGTACAACATACCATTAGAACTGGTACTAACGGTAGGGGCTGTACTTTGGTGACACAATTATTTGAAGTTGCTTATATTATAAGTAGACAGTTTTTACGTTTTGATCCATCTGGAAATGTGCACCCAAAAAAAATTTGGAATAACTGAAAATGTTTTGCCTACTCTGTGCACTGATAGACAAAATATTAGTTTTATAACATCGACATTTTTGGGGGAAGCTAGGCATGCAGTGCCATTCCAACTGAACAATATAATATGTTAGAAAAATTTACAGAAGCCTTTTTCAAAGAATATTAGGCTAAACAGAAGCAAATGAAGTTGCAAAGTAGTTTCTGGGAAAGTGAAAAATTTAATCCCAGATAGGTAAGTGTAAAAAAAATTTGCTGTACGTTGGGTTACTAATTTGTCATATTTGATGAATAAATTAGAAGCAGAACAAATAATTGCGAGATTCGATGGAAAGTTACCCACGAATTGCTTCCCCTATGGATGACATAAACAAGTTTATTAATTACTTGGGAAGAGTCGAGATATTATTACAGGAAGAGGAGCAAGCAAATAGGAACTTTAGGCCCCAAGGAAACGTGTAAACAGCTAAAAACTTTATAATGAACAAAATGAGGGTGTCTCGTAACGATAACAGGAGAGGAGTCGGAAGATGGAGCTATACTACGGCAAACAGATCAATTAATAGAAATCAGGACTCTCTGTACAGGTCGCGTTCTCCGAGTCGTGATGGTGATTTCCAAAACAGACAACAGATGAGAAAAGAGTAATAAATGAACCAGAATCTCAGAGTAAAATAAACTATATCCTGCCCATGAAGTGGCTAGCATTTGCTGAACGAGTAAAAGAAATTTGGACTCGTTAGCCATGCTTTTAGTTCAAATGGCTTCGAGCACTATGGGACTCAACTGCTGTGGTCATAAGTCCCCTAGAACTTAGAACTACTTAAACCTAACTAACCTAAGGACATCACACACATCCATGCCCGAGGCAGGATTCGAACCTGCGACCGTAGCGGTCGTGCGGTTCCAGACTGTAGCGCCTTTAACCGCTCGGACACTTTGGCCGGCATGCTTTTAGTATACAGTAACAACCAAATAATGGAATTTCAAAGAAGTGAAAGGCGTGATACAGATGACCTCAGAGGTTAAGTCCCATAGTGCTCAGAGCCATTTGAACCATTTGAAGTTAGTGAGAATAATGAAGTTTGGAAAGAAGGAGACGAGGTACTGGCAGAATTGAAACTGTGAGGATGGGTCGTGAGTCGTACTTGGGTAGCTCAGTTGGTAGAGCACTTGCCCGTGAAAGGCTAAGGTCCTGTCTTCGAGTCTCGGTCCGGCACACAGTTTTAATCTGCCAGGAAGTTTCGAGAATAATGAAGTTAGAATATGCGTTTTTAAAGGTGGCTTAGAAGAGTGTCATACTAGGAAAGAACGAAGTAAACACTGCAGTACAAAGAATATGGTAGATGATTCTAAGGAAAATGACAGATCATCTTATATACAGGAAAACGCGTTCAGTGAAACTGATGGCCGGCCGCGGTGGCCGAGCGGTTCTAGGCGCTTCAGTCCGGAACCGCGTGACTGCTACGGTCGCAGGTTCGAATCCTGCCTCGGGCATGGATGTGTGTGATGTCCTTAGGTTAGTTAGGTTTAAGTAGTTCTAAGTTCTAGGGGACTGATGACCTTAGAAGTTAAGTCCCGTAGTGCTCAGAGCCATTTGAACCATTTTTTTGAAACTGATGACGAATCTTGTCAAGGGAAAAAGGAGAACACATATAATGAGAGGTTACAGGAAAAGGCGAGAAAAGGATCGAGGAAATCCTGCAGCAATTCATGAAGATGTATTTGCAGTAATGGGAGAAGTGCAGGCAGGTGATGACCGTAATGATCGTCAATCTGTTAACGAGAATTTAGGGGAGGACGAAGGTGATAGTGAACATGAAGAATTAGCGAAAAAATTAATTACTGTGAAAAGAGTGGAGACGGATATGTAGAAGTATTTTGATATTCATTAGTAGACAGATTGAGAAATGCTAAGAGGGTGAATGGTAGGGAAATCCTGTAAATACGTCTGTAATCTCCAGATACAGCGAAGGTTTTGGCAGAAGGCAAACTGTACACAGTTTACTGAAAGAAGACGAAGTAAATAATATTAGGGAAAAGAGAGGAGAGTCAAAAACTTGTTTGAGGGTACAAGTTGAAGAAGTGCAGTGTTTCGCTGACAGTGGCGCTGATCCTTGCTCTGTTACTCAGAAATTGTTACATGGTATACTTAACAAGGAGGAACTGGTAATAATAATGCATGTCATGGATACCCAAATAATTGTAGCCACTGGAAAAGTAAAGAAGCCTGTTAAATATGAAGTGATGTCCCCAATTAACATACATGGTATACAGTTGTATTACAAGTTTCTAATAATTTCCAGGTGAGCATTGACATGTATTCTGGGGTAGATTTCTTTAATGAATACATTGGGAACTTGGATTTCAGTGCTGACTCTGTGGTTTTGGAAGTAAAGGAGAGAACAGTTAGTACACAATTTTACAGGAAAAAGAAACTGACAGCTGAGGAAAGGGTCAACATTCCAATAAGATGCTGTAGGAAAGAGGAAGAATTAGAAGCATATAACGAATATAATGAAGAAGTGGGGGTGGATCCAGAGGAATTGGAAATGGTCCACAATAAAATAGAGGTGAAGGTGGAGGATTTACACAAATTAGTAGGAACTTGGATAAGGACCATCAGAGAGCAGTGATGGAATATCAGGTGACTGATGATCACCAGGTACTAGAGTTATCAGCAATATTATTTCATCTTCCTTTCATATTGAGAGTCTTCCTCTTCTGTCATTTTGAACTCGGTCTAATATCTTTTATCTCCTTTACCTTCGAGAAAAAAGTAAAGGTATTAGGGGGTGCTGACGTATTAGGGGATGCTGAAGTGTTAGGGGGTGTTGTTGTTCTGAAGTTAATTACTGGAAGTGTAAAGAAATTCAGAGTAAAGAAAAGTATTAAGGAATGTGGATGAGTAATAATGAAGTCATGATTAGCAAAGAAAGTAATTAATGAGGAAATAAGGTAATTTATTGCTGAGAAGTGTGTCTTGTGTTGAAAAACGGGCAATAGGTGCTGGAATAGTGGTCTAAAGATTACAAGAGGTGACAAATGAATGAAAGGATCAGTACAGGGAAATTAATGATGGAATAACATGACTGGTGGTAGAAGTGGATGTTATTGTATTGGAAAATAGACAGGATGTTGTGTATGTAAACTAACTAGTTGTGGGATAAAGTGTTGATTGTAGAAGGGTATGTTGTCATGATGAACAGTGTTTAATAGGTTTTGGAATAGTGATGAAACACTTACAAGGTGTGACTAATTAAAACAAACTGAGTAGGATGATAAAGTAGAGTTTTTGTGAAAATATTGAATAGTTATCCTAATATGACTAAACCCAAGTGTCAGACAGAAAGGCTGAAAGAAAGTGATATGATGAATTTTGTAAATAATTTCATGATTTTGGATGTGATCTCTTTCTGTATTAGGTCAAATATTTGTTTGAGATGATTTCGAGAGGCGTCATGGCCTACCTCCAATATGTATGACAGGATACAAAGTGTGAAGAGAAACTGGTAAAAAGAATGGTAACTATATTAACTTGTAAAGCATTGTAAAAGAATGACTTGTTCTAGATTTAATTTTATTGAAAGATTTTGCAAAACCTAGTTAAGTAAAATTTACTAAATTAATCAAGTAAATCTTGCTTTCATAAGCAACCCGTTTTACTGACATTATTAATGTTTCTCGCTTTGGGAAGTAATGTTTTACAGGTAGTTTCATTTCTGTGCCATTTGAGAACACCAATTAAAAATTCTCTGTTAATTTACTTTCAATGAGGAGAATCAGCTAAACAATTTAAAATTAATAATGTAAGGAACAGGAACAATTTTAAGGAAAATTTATTGTTACTATTATTTATCTTTCAGGAAAACACTGTGTGAAA
This sequence comes from Schistocerca piceifrons, assembly GCF_021461385.2. NCBI lineage: Eukaryota > Metazoa > Arthropoda > Insecta > Orthoptera > Acrididae > Schistocerca > Schistocerca piceifrons. The sequence continues at coordinate 786,935,800 of NC_060138.1, forward strand.
TTGTAGTCTTAGACGATAATATACTTCAGGTAAATAGCTTTCTATATACAGCCTGGACTGTATTTTAGGCAGAGATGGAATGTTACAGACGCCACACAAATAAGATGCCGTGACGATGTAAGAAAAGCGATTTCAAATGTAGGACACTAGTGAAGCGCCGTATATAAGGCAGGAGTGGAAATGTAATTATACACAGACAGAGATGAGAGAAATGTGTAGAGCGACTTCTAGGGTGCAGTGAAAGAAGAAATTGAAGAGATTATAAGTAAACAAAAATTTTGAATTTTAGAGAAGACGTAAGTTCAGCATTTATCTAAAATACCATAAGTAATCTGATCCCAAAACAGAAGTTAATTTGTCGCTTTGAAAAAATGACTTATATAATTCTTAATTTTATGAAGAATATCGGAGAAAAAATCGTTTTTTCTAAAACAATAGGCTAGGTTAGTTTCAGAGGTGCTAAATCTGGAGTAAGAATTATATATTCCAAATTATTAAGTTTGCTGTTGGAAAACTATTAAAAGTAGAAAAGTAGCTACGATGCAGTATAATTATTGGCGTGAGACGTAGGGCCTTGCATCACACCTATGTAGGTAAGAGACGCAAGCGAGCAGATACATACAATGACTAAAGTTATCACGTGACAGATGCGTTCAGATCCAGTAGCTAGCTGCAAGTAGTTAAAACTATGGCTGAAAGGTGTCTGCATCTTACGGACAACGAAATAATACATAGTTAGAATGTGTCTAGGAACAAAAATGACCTATTGTGACTATTACGACTTACCTTAATTATTGGTAATTTAATCTGTTTATTAGTATGAATGATGGCTGGAATGGAAAGTAAGATAATGAATGAATATTGTTATGTCTATTAACTGAGTAGATGTTATCGCGAGTACTGTGTATAGGCAGAGTGAATCATACTCAGGTGAAGTTGTAAAGTGCAATTGGCTAGTTTATGTGATTGAGGAAACAAGAAACATTTTGCGATAATTCTGCTACTTAAAGAGCGAGTTATTTCTATAACTGTGGATTTTATAAATTTATTCATTTTGTAAACTGTTCATAAAAGCTGTTACACTGTGCTTGGTCAATGGTAGAAGAAGTGGGTTTGAGAGATTTAATACTAGGAGGTGCATTCAAGTTCTAAGGCCTCCGATTTTTTTTTCTAATTAACTACACACCCGAAATCGATGAAACTGGCGTTACTTCTCGACGTAATCGCCCTGCAGACGTACACATTTTTCACAACGCTAACGCCATGATTCCATGGCAGCGGCGAAGGCTTCTTTAGGAGTCTGTTTTGACCACTGGAAAATCGCTGAGGCAATAGCAGCACGGCTGGTGAATGTGCGGCCATGGAGAGTGTCTTTCATTGTTGGAAAAAGCCAAAAGTCACTAGGAGCCAGGTCAGATGAGTAGGGAGCATGAGGAATCACTTCAAAGTTGTTATCAAGAAGAAACTGTTACGTAACGTTAGCTCGAAGTGCGGGTGCGTTGTCTTGGTGAAACAGCACACGCGCAGCACTTCCCGGACGTTTTCGTTGCAGTGCAGGAAGGAATTTGTTCTTCAAAACATTTTCGTAGGATGCACCTGTTACCGTAGTGCCCTTTGGAACGCAATGGGTAAAGATTACGCCCTCGCTGTCCCAGAACATGGACACCATCATTTTTTCAGCACTGGCGGTTACCCAAAATTTTTTTGGTGGCGGTGAATCTGTGTGCTTCCATTGAGCTGACTGACGCTTTGTTTCTGGATTGAAAAATGGCATCCACGTCTCATCCATTGTCACAACTGACGAAAAGAAAGTCCCATTCATGCTGTCGTTGCGTGTCAACATTGCTTGGCAACATGCCACACGGGCAGCCATGTGGTCGTCTGTCAGCATTCGTGGCACCCACCTGGATGACACTTTTCGCATTTTGAGGTCGTCATGCAGGATTGTGTGCACAGAACCCACAGAAATGCCAACTCTGGAGGCGATCTGTTCAACAGTCATTCTCTCCACTTTCTCGATCATGTCGTCAGACCGGCTTGTGCGAGCCCAAGGTTGTTTCGGTTTGTTGTCACACAATGTTCTGCCTTCATTAAACTGTCGCACCCACGGACGCACTTTCGACACATCCATAACTCCATCACCACATGTCTTCTTCAACTGTCGATGAAGTTCAATTGGTTTCACACCACGCAAATTCAGAAAACGAATGATTGCATGCTGTTCAAGTAAAGAAAACGTCGCCATTTTAAGTATTTAAAACAGTTCTCATTCTCGCCACTGGCGGTAAAATTCCATCTGCCGTTCGGTGCTGTCATCTCTGGGACGTATTGACAATGAATGCGGCCTCATTTTAAAACACTGCGCATGTTTCTATCTCTTTCCATTCTGGAGAAAAAAAATCGGAGGCCTTAGAACTTGAATGCACCTCGTAATATTCGATTGGCTGTGCACTAGCCCATCAGAGGATAGTACGTTCGAGCGTATTTTGTGAGCTAAATAACTGCTTTGTGAAGTCTAAAGCAGTAGTTTGAAGACCAGACATCAAACTGTTTGGATGCGGATGTAAAAATCTCTGAAGAGATGTGATACTTTTGCATAAAAATGATTAAGACTTGACCGTGGAGTGCTGCGAAGTGCATGCGAGCGTGTGAGAAAAACGAACAATAGAAATTCCGATTTTCATATGTAGACTGTGACTTTTGAATAACCAAAATCTATGTGGAATCTTATGAAAACCATGACCGCAAGCTTAACATTTGTGTCAGTCAAATTGTGTAAACCGAGCGAGGTGGCGCAGTGGCTAGCACATTGGACTCGTATTCGGAAGGACGACGGTTCAATCGCGCGTCCAGCCATCCTGATTTAGTTTTTCAGTGATTCCCTAAATCGCTCCAGGCAAATGCTGGCATGGTTCCTTTAAAACGGCACGGAGGACTTTCTTCCCCGTCCTTCCCTAATCCGATGAGACCGATGACCTCACTGTCTGGTCTCCTTCCCCAAACAACCCAACCGAACCAAAATTGTGTAATATCCGTCTTGTAATCCTTTCTGGTATTGGGTTTGGTTCGGTATCACAACTTGGCTATTACGGGTGACTACGACTGCGCGTCAGTGTTGAAACTAGAACTGGATATTAACTCGGTCTTGGTAGTGCTTTGTACCAAACAAGTGCCAAAATATCGAGGTTTTCACTCACAAACTACTTTTGAGTTATTCGCTCAGTTAACCTGGTACTGAAAAACTGTTGCAGCCGTTGAATTTGTATAATGCTACTGTTCTACTACAACTTTTCTAGTAGAAACTTTTTCGTTTACATCAGGGAAGGCGTGTGGATAGGATTGCAGAAGAGGAAATTCAAGACAAGGTGAGTGGACACTTTCTGTAGGACGAGCACAAATTAACCCCGCCGGTTGGACCACACATCACCTCTCCCCCGAAGAATAAGTTCAAAGCCACACACTCATCTGGTGTCATAGTGATGGTCTTCTGTGACTTTTAAGGGGCTATTCGCTTGTATATCATCCCTCATGGTACAATGATCAGTTCTGAAGCGTATTTTACTATCGTTGGGAATTTGAAAAAACGACTTTAGCACGATCGTCGCCACAAAAATGCAAACGAGAATTTCCTCTTCATGATAACGCCAGGTGTCACAAAAGTCTCCGCACATGAGGGAGGCTCACAAAAGGTCACTGAACTGCACTTCCTCATCCACCCAATCGCCCAGATCTCTCACCTTCCCGTACTGAACTCTCGAACAAAACCAAACTGCTTTCAGAAAAAAGTGTTCAATTAAATACTGAACGCACCTTGTATACAGCGGCAGTTATCTTCGCAGCACTTCATACATATCTATTATGATCAGTGTTGATCAGTCGATATAAGCACTCTGAATAGCTTCTTTGCGTGTTTTCTCCAGCGATCTAATATCTTGGGGGTCAGTGTGTTTTCCGATCAGTTTTCAAAGGACCTTTGTCACGCACCCACCAGACGACAGACTGACAAATTGGACGTGTGTAGGTGCTTTGGCCAACCGATCGACCAACTTTCCTTGTTGTTCAGTACGCTGAATACGACCACCCGACAGACGATGCCTTCACTCCCGCCATTTCACCCAGACCCTACAACCACTTCACCTTCGCCGCGCCAACTGCCCGACAACAGTTCGTCTTCTGTCATTGCGCCCAGAAGTAAAGGCTGATCTAATATACATGACAGAGTGGGGAGCGGACGAAATCTTAATGACAGAATTTCTGGAGAAATTTAAAGAGTGCAAATGTTTTTGGGACAGGTTGTGCTAGGAGTATTACAATAGATATGCTACAGATGAAGCACTTGTTTTCCTTTTTAACGAATCTGTAATGGTTTCATGTGGTACACAAAGTAAAAAGTATGTATTTTATGAACTAGTTGTTACCGACAGCTAGATTCACACATCACTAGTTTTGTTGTGATGATTGATGGTAAGTAAGCTAATGTATGTGCAATAACGTCAGCTGCTCTCACGTGTCTGCCTGTTCGGGTAAGAACAGCACGAAGCGGAGGTTGCCCTCCTTTTGCATCCCCTCCAACAAATTCAACGGATAACGACATGACGGATAGAAAGCATTGCTGCTGAGCGGTGCATGCTAACAGGCGTTGACAGGTGCGTGCATCTATGCATCATGCTGTTGAATTAGCTGTACATTATACAGTGTGTACATCAAGCAACAAATTTAATAATTTTTTATCATGGTTTATATTTATTGGTGCAAAAAGGGTGCTCTATCCTCTACTTCACACTTTCGAGTCTCAACTTTACTTTTTTAATCAGTTTCTAAAGTAGCCTCTATTCTTCTTCAGATTTTAAGCTATAGCCACACCAGATTTAATCGAAAAAGGTTCAGAGGTTTAGTCATGAAAATATTTTGCACGTATTATATTACAATATGGAAGTATGGATCAAACACTTCGAGGATTGTGTGAACATTGTATTCATTATGTTGAATCGTATTACGTAGGACACATCACTCAAAAAAAGCATTTTCACAAATACAATGAAATTCAAAAGTTAAGTAATAAATAGCTCTTTCAAAGAATAAATATGAATTCCTAATATGCGTAATATCATTCAGATCAAAACATATATTGTTCTATACACTTTCTAAAGCGCTGTATGTTCTTCCTCAGCGTTCAGGCTAACTCGACATCAGATTTCATCAAAATCGGTTCAGTGGTTTAGTCCTGAAAAGGTAAAATATTAAATGCAGTGTTACTAGGTCCTCCCGTCAGGTAGACCGTTCGCCGGAAGCAAGTCTTTCGATTTGACGCCACTTCGGCGATTTGAGCGTCGATGAGGATGAAATGATGATGATTAGGACAACACAACACCCAGTCCCTGAGCGGAGAAAATCTCCGACCAAGCCGGGAATCGAACCCGGGCCCTTAGGAATGACATACTGTCGCGCTGACCACTTTTTTTTTTTTAATCTCATTTTGTTCGCTATTGTTCGTTGCATCTGCTCGGGGTGGACGTCGTAAGACATCCATTTATGTTCGTTGTTGGTCGATTGACTCAGTTTTTTTTATTACAGAGAGCACGTAACCCTCTGACCGAACACACTGAGCTACCGTGCCGCCATCACTAAGCTAGCGGGGGCTCGCTTCTGCAAACGTAACACATACTTTCGCCTTTATAAAATTTCAGATTACGACATCTTTTTCTTCGCTGCTCAGATTTTAATGAACTAAATTCTTTATCTTGCCTCAAGCTACGCTCACCTCACCTCTGAAGACGCCATGAAAACTCGTCAAGTAGTTTTTGAGATCAGCGTGTTCGAACACACAAACACGACGGTTGTTCAGTTTTGTCGTTATTATAGCTGGAAGTCCGTTGACATTCTGTATTTCGACTTTTAGGTTTTATTTCCTATAGTTATCATACATGTAGTTTAAAAACCGAAACACGGACGGATTACATCTGAGATTTCACTTCAGACATGTATCACATATAAAACCTAAAATCCAAAATACGGTGAAGAGTTAAAAAATTCCAGCCTATTCTCACCAAGCCTTCTTCTATGAAAAGGAAAGTGTAGGTCTTTTTTTTAATAATTCTAACCATTGCTAAATGCTTCATTTCTTTTATTATTAGATTGTGTGAGCCACCACCATTTGTATTCTCCCTTCTTCTAATTTAAATGAGTTTTTAATCTTACAAGGTATATATTTTATAATAAATACATAAATAAATTACTAAAATTGAAATGAACAAATTTTGTTTCATTTATGTTGGTTTACCACGATGTATTTTCTCAGGCAACTATAAGTCACGTTGCAAGTTTCAGGAATCATTTAATATGCTTTTTTGGGGGGGTGGGGGTGGGGGAGGTATGCACTGAATATGAATATAAATGTGCACTGAATATGTATGAGGTGCTCGTAACTTCAGCCCGTGGCTAGAACCCGAGATGAGATAACAGCTTCTCATCAGAGCTTATAGCTTTTCTTATGATTGTATGCTTTTTCTTATTATTAAGAATGGTTTTCCCCCCCCCATGAACCATGGACCTTGCCGTTGGTGGGGAGGCTTGCGTGCCTCAGCGATACAGATAGCCGTACCGTAGGTACTACCACAACGGAGGGGTATCTGTTGAGAGGCCAGACAAACGTGTGGTTCCTGAAGAGGGGCAGCAGCCTTTTCAGTAGTTGCAGGGGCAACAGTCTGGATGATTGACTGATCTGGCCTTGTAACAATAACCAAAACGGCCTTGCTGTGTTGCTACTGCGAACGGCTGAAAGCAAGGGGAAACTACAGCCGTAATTTTTCCCGAGGGCATGCAGCTTTGCTGTATGATTAAATGATGATGGCGTCCTCTAGGGTAAAATATTCCGGAGGTAAAATAGTCCCCCATTCGGATCTCCGGGCGGCGACTACTCAAGAGGATGTCGTTATCAGGAGAAATAAAACTGGCGTTCTACGGATCGGAGCGTGAAATGTCAGATCCCTTAATCGGGCAGGTAGGTTAGAAAATTTAAAAAGGGAAATGGACAGGTTAAAGTTAGATATAGTGGGAATTAGTGAAGTTCGGTGGCAGGAGGAACAAGACTTCTGATCAGGTGGCTACAGGGTTATAAACACAAAATCAAATAGGGGTAATGCAGGAGTAGGTTTAATAATGAATAGGAAAATAGGAATGCGGGTAAGCTACTACAAACAGCATAGTGAACGCATTATTGTGGCCAAGATAGACACAAAGCCCACACCTACTACAGTAGTACAAGTTTATATGCCAAGTAGCTCTGCAGATGAAGAAATTTAAGAAATGTATGATGAAATAAAAGAAATTATTCAGATAGTGAAGGGAGATGAAAATGTAATAGTCATGGGTGACTGGAATTCGAGTGTAGGAAAAGGGAGAGAAGGAAACGTAGTAGGTGAATATGGATTGGGGCTAAGAAATGAAAGAGGAAGCCGCCTGGTAGAATTTTGCACAGAGCACAACTTAATCATAGCTAACACTTGGTTTAAGAATCATGAAAGAAGGTTGTATACATGGAAGAACCCTGGAGATACTAAAAGGTATCAGATAGATTATATAATGGTAAGACAGTGATTTAGGAACCAGGTTTTAAATTGTAAGACATTTCCAGGGGCAGATGTGGACTCTTACCACAATCTATTGGTTATGACCTGTAGATTAAAACTGAAGAAACTGGAAAAAGGTGAGAATTTAAGGAGATGGGACCTGGATAAACTGAAAGAACCAGAGGTTGTACAGAGCTTCAGGGAGAGCATAAGGGAACAATTGACAGTAATGGGGGAAAGAAATACAGTAGAAGAAGAATGGCTAGCTTTGGGGGATGAAGTAGTGAAGGCAGCAGAGGATCAAGTAGGTAAAAAGACGAGGGCTAGTAGAAATCCTTGGGTAACAGAATAAATATTGAATTTAATTGATGAAAGGAGAAAATATAAAAATGCAGTAAATGAAGCAGGCAAAAAGGAATACAAACGTCTCAAAAATGAGATCGACAGGAAGTGCAAAATGGCTATGCAGGGATGGCTAGAGGACAAATGTAAGGATGTAGAGGCTTATCTCACTAGGGGTAAGATAGATACTGTCTACAGGAAAATTAAGGAGACCTTTGGAGATAAAAGAACCACTTGTACGAACATCAAGAGCTCAGATGGAAACCCAGTTCTAAGCAAAGAAGGGAAAGCAGAAAGATGGAAGGAGTATATAGAGGGTCTATACAAGGGCGATGTACTTGAGGACAATATTATGGAAATGGAAGAGGATGTAGATGAAGATGAAATGGGAGGTACGATACTGCGTGAAGAGTTTGACAGAGCACTGAAAGATCTGAGTCGAAACAAGGTCCCCGGAGTAGACAACATTCCATTGGAACTACTGACGGCTTTGGGAGAGCCAGTCCTGACAAAACTCTACCATCTGGTGAGCAAGATGTATGAAACAGGCGAAATACCCTCAGACTTCAAGAAGAATATAATAATTCCAATCCCAAAGAAAGCAGGTGTTGACAGATGTGAAAATTACCGAACAATCAGTTTAATAAGCCACAGCTGCAAAATACTAACACGAATTCTTTACAGACGAATGGGAAAACTAGTAGAAGCCGACCTCGGGGAAGATCAGTTTGGATTCCGTAGAAACACTGGAACACGTGAGGCAATACTGACCTTACGACTTATCTTAGAAGAAAGATTAAGGAAAGGCAAACCTACGTTTCTAGCATTTGTAGACTTAGAGAAAGCTTTTGACAATGTTGAGTGGAATACTCTCTTTCAAATTCTAAAGGTGGCAGGGGTAAAATACAGGGAGCGAAAGGCTATTTACAATTTGTACAGAAACCAGATGGCAGTTATAAGAATCGAGGGACATGAAAGGGAAGCAGTGGTTGGGAAGGGAGTAAGACAGGGTTGTAGCCTCTCCCCGATGTTATTCAATCTGTATATTGAGCAAACAGTAAAGGAAACAAAAGAAAAATTCGGAGTAGGTATTAAAATCCATGGAGAAGACATAAAAACTTTGAGGTTCGCCGATGACATTGTAATTATGTCAGAGACAGTAAAGGACTTGGAAGAGCAGTTGAATGGAATGGACAGTGTCTTGAAAGGAGGATATAAGATGAACATCAACAAAAGCAAAACGAGGATAATGGAATGTAGTCGAATTAATTCGGGTGATGCTGAGGGAATTAGATTAAGAAATGAGACAATTAAAGTAGTAAAGGAGTGTTGCTACTTGGGGAGCAAAATAACTGATGATGGTCGAAGTAGGGAGGATATAAAATGTAGACTGGCAATGGCAAGGAAAGCGTTTCTGAAGAAGAGAAATTTGTTGACATCGAGTATAGATTTAAGTGTCAGGAAGTCATTTCTGAAAGTATTTGTATGGAGTGTAGCCATGTATGGAAGTGAAACATGGACGACAAATAGTTTGGACAAGAAGAGAATAGAAGCTTTCGAAATGTGGTGCTACAGAAGAATGCTGAAGATTAGATGGGTAGATCACATAACTAATGAGGAAGTATTGAATAGGATTGGGAAGAAGAGAAGTTTGTGGCACAACTTGACCAGCAGAAGGGATCGGTTGATAGGACATGTTCTGAGGTATCAAGGGATCACCAATTCAGCATTGGAGGGCAGCGTGGAGGGTAAAAATCGTAGAGGGAGACCAAGAGATGAATACACTAAGCAGATTCAGATGGATGTAGGTTGCAGTAGGTACTGGGAGATGAAGAAGCTTGCACAGGATAGAGTAGCATGGAGAGCAGCATCAAACCAGTCTCAGGACTGAAGACCACAACAACAACAACAAGAATGGTTTGATGATGTTCAGCAGCTCCGAAAATTAGGCTTCATCAATTCTCAGATAATAAGAAAAAAAAACCATCGGCTCCCAGCTGTTTAAGTAACAGAGTGTGGGTGAATTTCTTTCTCTGCATTACACACTTGCAGGCATACCGCTTCCTCTGGGCGTTTTTGGGCACTGTCACCTGTAAAACAGCAAACGCAATTTCCAGTTTTTATTTCTGTGTAAAACCAAGCGTCATGTCCTCGAACGTAACTTCAGTGAACGTACTATGAACAATTCACAATCAGCGATAGGAATAGTAGGCTCCACACGAAATTGGTCTGTCTATCGTTCGGGAAGTGCGTGTGTAAGACCTTCAAGCTTTCCGGGTTGCAAACCACAAGGGTAGTCTTGTTTGAGAGGCTATTCGCTATTCGGTATTCTCTGCTTTTATTGTTTCGGTTGCTAGTTCGTGGAGCCGTGCTTGGTGAGAAGACTGTCTGGTGGCCAGCTGTGCTGGTGTGGAGGTTGTACAGTGTATACGAAACGAGTGAGACCATTTCGAATACATTCAGTGGCGTGGTAAAGCTTAGCTAGCTAAAATGATTGGGTTACAATGAAATCGCTTGGTCACGGTTACTCCGCAATTAGGAACTCGGTGGCGTGCTTGCACGTTGTGTGATCGAAATTAGTACGTTGATAATGCATGACTGAACGGAAGCTGGTTATAAACCATTATATTTTCTTTTCACTTCGTCGTGTTGTAAATCCGAAGTTATCACATTATCCTGAATTATGAAATAGTTTTTGATTTTTCAAAATCGTGAACTGCAACGCGATGTTTCAATTACCTGTCATGAATCTGAATTTTGTACCTGTTGTTTTGAGCACTAGTTGGGGTTTGTAATTCACTTACTTGTTTTTAGTAACGATACAGTCGATTAGAAATCAGTCTGCTTCTTTCGGAGCTATTTCGATGTGTACCTTATTAGTCTTTGTTATTAACACATACTATGGTGTCAAGTTGCACGGCCGCATCTTCTTGTATGTTGTGGATTTGCTTCACGACCCATGGGTAATCTCATCCATCGGAATTCATATATTGAGATGCAGTCACAAGGCATTAGTAATAAGTAGTTTTTCTTTGCATGCCGTAGGTATAAGGTGCAAATAAGGTAGATCGCCGGGTGCTGTTTCCTGGATTGCTGTTTGTTACATATCGCGCGGGTGATCTAGTGCATAACTGTGATGTTACGTAAAAATTTCAGATGGTTTAATTATTATTTACATTTAAAGCCTAAATCGTTCCAGGCAAATGCCGGGATGGTTCCTTTGAAAGGACACGGCCGAATTCCTTCCTCATCCTTCCCTAATCCGATGAGAGCGATGACTTCGCTGTTTGGTATCTTCCCCCAAACAACGCAACATTTAAAGCCAGTGACTACAAAACTGAGAGACGCAACTGGCCGCTATAAGCTGACAGCTAGGACTTGTTCAACGTAGTTCACTGCCTTAATGGGTCGGTGCTCACTGAATAGCATTCACATTTTCACTCTACAAGCCCGTATCGTAGTTGCGTGGGATTATGGAAGTGCGTGTGTATGTCTGACTCTTTCTATTAAACTTTAAGGGTCAGACAGCGATTACAAATTATTTTCCGTGACTTAACAATTATACTTATTGCACAGCTTTGAGGTTTCAGGGCTTAACTATTACTACTCTTGGAAGTATTTATCGGTTTATATCACAACACAACTTTTGCACAGCCAAACCACTTTGCACAGAATCCAGAGCTCCAAGGCCGGATCTATTTTTTGAAACTAATCAATGAGTTACGTTCTATGTGGTACTATTAGTTTCAAGATATAAAGGCAAACAGATGAAAACAAGACAGATGAAAAACGTAAGCTGTTTCATTATTTCAAAAGCAATCACCGTTGCTATTAATACATCTATAGCATCGTAAGACAAGAGAGTCAACGCCTTCGTGGAAAAGTGTTCGCAGTTGCCTACAGGACCATAATTGTAACCTGGCGTGCACCACTTCGTCCGAATGTCTTTCTTCAGGATTCCAAACACACGGAAATTTCGTAATGAGAGATCTTGAATGTATGGAGGATGTTTAAGAGCTATACAGCGAAACTTCTGCAGCACAGTCGAAACACGTGTTTGCGCCCGCATGTTGCCAAGGTTCTTTCGACTTCGCTGCAGAAGTGTCGCTGGGAAGTTCCGTGTAATTGAGCTATGTGTGTGTTTACAACAAAATAACGTCAATATTCTACCCACACAGCAATCAATGTACGCACATGACGTTTAACGCTGGCTTCGACACTTAGTGTTATGTGTGTTGACGCATGGAAGAAGTATAGTTTGTAGAAACCCTGACTGGGCTGGGACTCACACCTGGATGGTAAAAATTGCAACCGAAACCTGGTTACGTAAGCAATAAGAGCATATATAAACTTGTACATTTACATATAGGACATGGAAAAATATAAGTAGCAACCCTCACCTAGTAGTGTAAGCAATAAGAGCAATGTACACAATTGCACATTTACATAGCTACACACGCCTATGATCGACGTCAACGTGCAATAAACATTCACAGACAGCAGGTAGCAGCATTAGCAGTGGAAAGTGTATAAAGCACGTCGGGGGAAAGCGGAAAACGGTTCAGTCGTTGTCATAATGCGGAAACGGAGCGATTTATCTGACGTTCAAGAGGACATTATCATTGGCTCTCGCCCCAAGGGTGGAAACATTTCCCAAACGGCTATGTTTGTGATCAGTTTGCACGCCGGCAAGGTTAAAGTATACCGTGCATGGCAAGGTGGCGCGATCCAAAACATGCATCGAGGCAACTGTGGTGCACCACGTTCCACAGATGAAAAGTATGAATGACGGCTGCGGAGATGTGCAGCTGACCACCCAGAGGAACCGAGCGGCTACCTACAGTCTCTCTTCAATGACCGTTCAGCGAACGTTGGTGCGTATGGGCCTTCGCAGCAGGCCTGTTTCATGGTGACTGCTTTTCATCGGCGACGAAGGCTCGAACTGGCACGCCAGTACCGCAACTGCACGTCCACTGATTGCGGGCAGGCGGCCTTTTCAGATTAGTCATGTTTTATCATCCATCAAAGAGATGACTGATGGCGTGTACGGCGTGACACGTCTTGAAGCAAACACCCTGAAAGGGTCCAGGCCTGAGGAGGGAGTGTTATAGTCTGCGGAATGTTTTTTTGCGATTCCCTGGGTACTCTCGTCAATCTGGAAGATACAGTGAATGAATATAAGTATGCATCTATTCTTGGGAACCACGTCCACCATCACGTTCAGTTTGCTTTTCCTCAGCATAATGCCTATTCAAATTTCGCGCCAGGCATTAGTACACATAGAAAATTTTGTGAGGAAGGCTAACCAAAGACTGCGTTTTATTGGCAGGACACTTAGAAAATGTAACAGACCTACTAAGGAAACTGCCTACACTACGCTTGTCCGTCCCTTTTAGAATACTGCTGCACGGTGTGGGATCCTTACCAGGCAGGACAGATGGAGTACGTCTAAAAAGCTCAAAGAAGGGCACTACGTTATGTATTACCGCGAAATGTGGGAGAGAGTGTCACTGAAAAGATACAGGATTTGGGCTGGACATCATTAAAAGAAAGGCGTTTTTCGTTGCGACGGAATCTTCTCACGAAATTCCAATTACCAACTTTGTCCTCCGAATGTGAAAATATTTTGTTGACACCGACCTACATACGGAGAAACGATCATCACTATAAAATAAGGGAAATCAGAGCTCGTAAGGAAAGAAATAGGTGTTCGTTCTTTCCGCGCTATACGAGATTGGAATAATAGAGACTTGTGAAGGTGGTTCAATGAATATAAGTATGCATCTATTCTTGGGAACCACGTCCACCATCACGTTCAGTTTGCTTTTCCTCAGCATAATGCCTATTCAAATTTCGCGCCAGGCATTAGTACACATAGAAAATTTTGTGAGGAAGGCTAACCAAAGACTGCGTTTTATTGGCAGGACACTTAGAAAATGTAACAGACCTACTAAGGAAACTGCCTACACTACGCTTGTCCGTCCCTTTTAGAATACTGCTGCACGGTGTGGGATCCTTACCAGGCAGGACAGATGGAGTACGTCTAAAAAGCTCAAAGAAGGGCACTACGTTATGTATTACCGCGAAATGTGGGAGAGAGTGTCACTGAAAAGATACAGGATTTGGGCTGGACATCATTAAAAGAAAGGCGTTTTTCGTTGCGACGGAATCTTCTCACGAAATTCCAATTACCAACTTTGTCCTCCGAATGTGAAAATATTTTGTTGACACCGACCTACATACGGAGAAACGATCATCACTATAAAATAAGGGAAATCAGAGCTCGTAAGGAAAGAAATAGGTGTTCGTTCTTTCCGCGCTATACGAGATTGGAATAATAGAGACTTGTGAAGGTGGTTCAATGAAGCCTCTACCAGGCACTTAAATGTGATTTGCAGAGTATCCATGTAAATGTAGATGTACATCAGGTTTACTTTAAATACTCGTTGTAACGGTCGCGGCCATTAGTTATCTATGAGATTGCACATAGTGAGCTGATGTTAGTCAACAATGCCTTTAAGGCGACAAAGACGTCATTATCAACACCTCACTGAGTTTTAACGAGGTAATAAAACAGAACTACGAGAAGCTGGATGTTGCTTTGCGATACTGCAGAAAGACTGGGCAGGAATGTAGCCACTGCACATGATTGCCGGCAGCCGTGGTCACGAGAATGTGCCGTCGCAAGAACACCAGGCCCTGGAGGCTACCAGGCACTATCGAGAGGGGAGACCATCGTGTTCGGCGTATGGATCTGGCGCATCGTATTGCATCTGCAGCAACAGTTGGCACCACAGTTACACAACGAGCTGTTACAAATTGGTTACTTCAAGGACAGCCCCAAGCCTGACGCCCTCAGCTGTACTTCACTTACCTCAAACCACAGCCATTTTCAACTTCAGTGGTGTCAAGCGAGAGCTTATTGGAGGGCAGGATGCAGGTCTGTTGTGTTTCATGATGAAAGCTGGTTCTGCTTCAGTTCCAGTGATGGTCGTGTGTTGGTTAGGAGAGCCCAGTTGAAGGCCTGCAACCAACCTGTGTGCGTGCTCTTTTTCGAAGAGAATCACACCAAGAACATCGCTCCACTTTTTGGATTCACTATGTTTTATGCACGCATCTCTTCAGAAACTTGCATCAGGAGGTCATGGGTATCAGCAGAGTAGGATATCCTGATAATGAAAAGTTTCACGTTGTGGTGAAGAATATTAATATGAATACTTAGATTCAATAGAGATGTTCCATGAAATCACGTTACCTGACATAACCGTGTTTTTCAGAAAACTAATAGGCACTGTTATAATGGGTGTGGATATGAGTATGTGGTGAATGTTTGGCCGGAGATACACATCCCTGATTTCGGAGAATATGCAAGATTATACATGAACAACGATGTCCAGTTGCTCGTGGACATTTTCGAGAAACTCCAGAGTGTATGCCCAGGCCCATACTACCTGGATCCTGCCTTCTGTTTCACACTTGTCAACCTCTAACTCTTGACTGATGTAGGCATGCCGCTCTTCTTCAAACGGGGAATTCGCAGGGGACTTTGCCAATTTGTGCACGGGTATGTGTAGCAAGTAACTCATGAATGAGTGGGGAGGACAACAGACTATCCATCGATTTAAGCTATATCCTTTACTCGGATGTAAGCAATCTCTGCAACCATGCCATGCTACAAAGTCTACCGTCTGGAGCGTTCTGATGGCTGTTAATAGTGGAAATTGTGAGACTGAAGGAGAAGACCCATGATATGAATCTGTATGCTGGTGAGGGATATATTCTGGAGGTAGAACTTGAATATCCCGCCCATTTGCATGACGATCAAAGCGACTTGGGCTGTGTCTGGAGCTCCAACTCCCCCAAAATGCTACTGTCCCGAAGCTGTTGACAATACTGTGGAACAATCAGCGATATGTTCTACGCTACAGAAACATCCAGGAATGTCTCAGGTTCGGAATCAGACTTGTTAGAATCATCTATGGTATCTCTTCAAGCAATGTTTTTGATTGAAGGATTGCGTTGGTATAAACACTGAACAGAAGGCTCTCCTGAAGTGTAATTCTGAAAAAGATTTTTACAAGTTAATGAATAATTCAGTTTTCGGAAAAAATTGAAAATGTTAGATAATATTGCAAAATTCACTTAGTTTACTGGTGGGATGGGTGTTATGGGAAGAAATTACACTGTCAGGCTAAATCTTAACCGGGCCACCGTCTTTAGTGAAGGGTGCAGTTCAAGAAGCTTGTTTATATCGGTATGTGTGTTCCGGACCTCTCCAGATTACACATGTACCAGGCTGCGAAGCCAGACTTTGCAGATCCCAGGTTGCTGTATATGGATACAGACAGTTTCATCTCCTGGGTGAAAGGCTGCCATCCATACTGTTATTAGGTACAATCACGAAGAATCCGACACGTCTGGAATACTTTTGGAATAAATCCAAGAAGAAGGTTATCGGCCTGGTGAAAGACGAGATGAACGGATCGCAGATCGTAAAATATATTGAGTCAGGTCAAAAATGTCCTCATACTGCATATATACAAGTGCCATCCAGTGGCGATTTAAGAATGCGCTTCATTCTGCCTCATTGGGCTGTCTTGGCAGAGCATTACAAGAGGTGACTACTCGAGGGCGTTGACACTTTTCCGTTTATGATGCACCAAGGTGTCTTTCTGTTGAGAAGCAACTCTGAAAGAAGGGCTCTTGTCTTTCGATGACAGTGTTTCATCTGTTGGGATGACAATAATAGCCCCCCGCCTACCCGAACTCACACTATTCACTGAGTTTGTGGTTGGTTAATTTATTTGTAAATAGCGTATGTGTGTGTGTGGAATAGTTATATGAGCAACTTGTTGTAGTTATGTTTGTGCATCGTAAGGATGCAAGTCTGATTGCACACTGTGTGTGCATGTAAATATTGTACATTATAATAAATTATTTTACACTAGATGTTACTCGAGCCTGTGAGAGATGTGAGTAAGTAAGCTACTGTATGTAGAACAATATTAGTTGCTCTCACATATCTACCTGTTTACCTAAGCATAGCTATTGATGTGCTCTCTGTTCTCTCCCTTCCCAAGCTGTCTCAATGCATGAGACATCAGCATGTGCGGTGTTGCTGCCAAGCACTGCATACTAATGGGTATGGACAGTGCTGTGCATGTATGCATTGTGGTGTTAATGTAGCTATACACTATACAGTATGTGCACTAGGCCCACAAATAGTGTGGAAGTATGGATTAAACACACGGAAGAATGTATAAGCATTATATTCATTAATTTCAATTTTATGAAGTAGCACATACCAACCAATAAAAGCATTTTTGGACATATGATAAAGTTCAGTAGCCAAGAGTAAATACCTGCTTCAAAGGGTAAATATTTTTATGTAATTCACGCAACATTCTTCAAATCAGTAACTATCTTGTTTTATGAGGCCTTGAAGAGAAAGTATTGTATGTTACAAATTACCAGGCAAAACAATTTCACAATTTCCTTCTGGATATGTGCGCTTGCCAATTTCAAACAATAAATCATTTTCATTTCCATGCAGTTCAATGTTTATGACGTCATATCCCCTGAAGTATACGTCAACAGTGATACAATAGTGCAAGTACATTCACTTGAGAGTACAGTTATTAGTAAAGAAGTAATCAATTAAAAACATCTTAACTGGTGCGACAGTGTTACTGCATGAACAGCGAACATGTAGTAAGCGATAAATGTTTTAGGTTTCATCAGTTTAAGGGTTTTATTATTCGAGAAGTAGTGTCATGAAAGTTTGAAAATATAAGTGAAGTTTGTTGGAAGTCACCAAGTGAACTCATTCTCAAATAATGGAAGAATGAATCTGGGTATTCACACATTGTGAGCTACACTCCTTTTTCCGCCTTTCGACAGGGAGGTGGTTCTCACCCAACAATGATACTTTCCAGACAGTAAGCGACATGTGTACCAAGTTTGGTTGAAATGGATCCAGTGGTTTCAGACCAGACGTGGAACCTGCATATATACATACATACATTTTTATAATATGTATGGATATATTTTTAGTGCTCAGATTTTGATTAAATAAAGCTAGGCGTAAACTACCTGTTAAATCTCCACGAAAATTTGTCTACCAGTTTCGAAGATTAGCGTGTTGAAACAAACATACACGACAGACTTAGATATCTTTCTATTTCGTAATCCGATTTCAGTGAAATAAAACCTATATAATTCCCCACTTATCTGCAAAAATCCCATGAAAATCCATCATGTAGTTTTGGAGAAACGTGTTCAAAGAGACTCAACAGTTTTACAGCTTTATAATTAGTACATACAAAAAACGTTGCTTTGTAAAAAAAAGGAAAAAAGTACTCTGCATGTATGTCATTAGAAACTAATAACATTGTCAATAAAAACTGTTAATAAAAAACAACAAATTAGTGTACAAAATGTATTGTAAAAAACAAAATTGTTGATAATAAACTATTAGTTAATAAGTTTTATCATTCTTATTATTTCCAAAGCCTGCCAGTATAAAATTATTGTTTACAATAAATCTGAACCTCTCCCCATAATGCATAGACATTGAATGAAAAGGCCTATGCAGTTGAACTAGTTCTAAAGAACGATCAGGGGGAGGGAGACTTCAATTCTTACTGGTCCAGGGGGAAGGGAGGCGCTTCCCGCCATTCTGATGTACTCTCATTGGTCGAGGAGTTACTCACCAATTTGATTTCATGTGACCAGTATCGAGTTACATCACAACCTGGTACTCTTGCCTAAGGTGCAGGGTTCCCCTGGATGACCTTGAATATAGCGCACACACTTGCTTAAGGTGTTTGGGTATTGCAGGTGTTCCTCTCGATAATTTTTACCATTTCTCTGGGAAGGGGAGTGATGGTGGCCTTGCATATAAATGTAGCCTAAGTATGTAACCTCACACTAGAAGTGAGATAAGATTGATATCTTGGCTTGTACTATAACTGATAAAATACTGCTTATCACTGGCATGTGCCCCTTTAAATCACGCTCCTTTAAATTGTGTCTCTTTAAATCGCGTCCCTTTAAAACGCGTCCCTTTGAAACGTGTCCCTTTAAAACGCGTCCCTTTAAATCTGTAGTTGAAGTTTCCGTTGTAAATGTTTTCTCGTTAGAAGTATGCTGTGCGGTATCCTTGCAATTAGTCGTACCCACATTGGTGAAGCCTTCCGGTGACTGCAAAGAAAGCAGACTCTTTGGGATGTCGGTGTGATCCTGCTCTTTGATGTGGTAACATAAAATATCAGTCATCTGCAAAAATCATTGCCCTTGATCGTCTTTGCCTGAACGTATGGTTGTTGAAACTGTGATTAGGAATGGATGTCATGTATTAACGTAAGAAGTTGATACTTAATCACATGGCCATGTTCTCCTGTGATCCACTTCTAATCCGAAAACTGTTCTCCGACGTAGTTTGTTCAAAAAAACACTTCTTTCTTCGTCATACGTCCACACCAGAGCGTTTTAACACGAGTAAAGCAGATAAGGTTTAAAATACTGTACTTCTGCCGACCCCAAAATGAAAGAGCATTGCCGGCCGGGGTGGCCGAGCGGCTCTAGGCGCTACAGTTTGGAACCGCGCGACCGCTATGGTCCAAGGTTCGAGTCCTGCCTCGGGCATGGGTGTGTGTGATGTCCTTAGGTTAGTTAGATTTAAGTAGTTCTAAATTTTAGACGACTGATGACCTCAGAAATTAAGTCCCATAGTGCTCAGAGCCATTTGAACCATTTTTTGAAAGAGCATTTCTCGTGGGATAATATGCAAAAATTGACAGCAGCACTGAGAAAGCCATTTGTTCCTGCGCTGTCTGGTTGTTCATGTAACAGTCTATATTTTCAAGATCAAATGTAAATTCAATTATTTTAAACACTCTAGGGCTGTCAAAACAGCAGGAAAATTTACTGAAAGGTACACAACTGTTGGATTGCTTCAGTTATGGTCCCGTAGGGCAATGCATTTCGGACAAAATGGATGTCTACTCATGACATGCCGCGCGGAGTGGACGCGCGGTTTGAGGCGCCTTGTTACGGACTGCGTGGCCCCTCCCGCCGGAGGTTAGATTCCTCCCTCGGGCATGGATGTGCATGTTGCTCGTAGTGTGTAAGTCTATGGACCCATAACCTCAGCAGTTTGGTCCCTTAAGAATTCACACACGTCTGTACATTTGAACTCGTGCCATAGTCACACTGTCTGCTTGAGTACCCGTTCGCTACTGTGTACTGCATTCACCTATCCACCGTGAAGTAGACCATCTCATCAAAAGTATCTGGAGGCTATTACTGGACATTAATAGGAGGTGTGTCTACTCTTCGCTTTTATGAAGGCTTGGACTCTGCTGAGGATACTTTGAATGAAGTGTCTGAATGTCTGTGAAGGAAAAACAACCCATATCTCCTCAAGAACAAAAACTAGACAAGGTATTGATGTTGGACGTTGGGATCTGGAGCGAAGTTGACGATCTAACTCATCCCAAAGGTGTTCCATTCAGTTGAGGTCGGGAGCCTGAGAAAGCAGTGCAGGCATTGGCAACATAAGCCCTTGCCACAGGGTACAGCGTGATTCGTTATTCCAAATAACTCGTTTCAAGACAACCCTCTTTATACCACGTCAAGCG
This sequence comes from Schistocerca piceifrons, assembly GCF_021461385.2. Lineage (NCBI taxonomy): Eukaryota > Metazoa > Arthropoda > Insecta > Orthoptera > Acrididae > Schistocerca > Schistocerca piceifrons. The sequence continues at coordinate 786,956,351 of NC_060138.1, forward strand.
TCGTTTAGCGTTGACTACAGAAATGTGTATCACACGAGGAACTGTTCGACCACTGAACCACATTCTTTTTAAACCTCTATGCACAGTCATTTTGCTTGCTGGACTGCTGGTAGCACTATGAAACTCATGATTGATTCCTTCTGCTGGCTTTATGGGTTTCTTTGCAACCAACTTCCGGAGTACTCGGCATTCCCTGTCCCTCAGTAGATAGAGTCTGCCTGGTCTTGTTTTATTTGTGATTGTCTCTTAACGTTTCCACTTCTCAGTCACGTCACCAACACTCGACTTGGGCAGCTCTAGAGGGCCTGAAATGTCCCTGGTGGATGTTCGACGGTCCCTATCTATTAGTACATAAAGTCTGCCTAATCTTGTTTTAGCTGTGGTTCTTATTTCCCGTTTCCACTTCACAATCACGTTACCAACAGTCGACTTGGCCAGCTCTAGAGGAGTAGAAATGTCCCTTGTGGATTTTTACTCAGGTGACATATAATGACCAGTCCACATTCGATGTCACTGAGCTCTGCTGACCCATTTCTGCTGTCACTGCTGCTGTACTGACAATATTCTCCTCCTCCTCCTATACCGGCAAGTCCACCTAAAAACGGTGGTTGGCCGTGCAGTGTAACGCACGGCTTTCCGGAGTGGGAAGGAGCGCCTGGTCTCCGGCACGAATCCAACCGGCGGATTTGTGTCGAGGTCCGGTGAACCGGCCAGTCTGTGGATGGCTTTTAGGCGGTTTTCCATCTGCCTCGGCGAATGCGGGCTGGTTCCCCTTATTCCGCCTTAGTTACACTATGTCGGCGACTGCTGCGCAAACAAGTTCTCTACGTACGCGTACACCACCATTATTCTACCACGCAAACATAGAGATTACACTGGGGGGTCCACAGGGGGCCCAACCGCACAATAACCCTAGGTTCGGTGTGGGGCGGCGGGGGGGGGGGGGGGGGAGGGTGACGTGGACTGCGGTAGTCGTCGTGGGGTTGTGGACCATTGCGGCTGCTGCTGGGACGTCAGTTCTGGTGGAGTCTCTAGCTGCTTGATAATTCGAAGTCTGCTTGCACGGCCGATGTTGGACACCATATAATGGTCACACGACAAAGCTGGTGCACCTCTTGACCTATTACCTGTAGCGCGGCCACGATATATGTCAGTGATCGTGCTGTGTCACTATCGTTCAGTAAGGAGGTTGGAAGGGATTTAGGTTGCAGCAGTTCTGCAGAGGTGATGAAACTTGCAGAGGATAGACTAACGGGATGGCAGCACCAAATACTCTTCGTACTGAAAACCACAAAAACAGTAAGATACCTACAAAATGGAACAGAAACCAGGGCCTGAGTTGCTGTGAGGACGAGATACACGCCATCACTGTCGTAGCGGTATGCTCCATAAGAAATGGAATGTCACCTATATGACAAACCGGTTTCACAGAGACCGATCACTGAGGCCCGTGCAAACTACACACATGGTGGTATTGCACACTTTTACATCGACGAGGCATTTTGGCACTAGTTTCCACGTTTCCATTTCGTCTGAGGTCTCATCATTGACTTTTCTTTCAGTTATAAGACGGCGCTGCTGGGTCTGCGTATGCCAGCTCTCTGCAGTCATAACCATTTACAGTCGGTACACTTTCCCAGAGTTTTTATTTATTTGGGTCTTCCTTAGTGTTGTCAAGTCATCGTGTGTAATGCAGTAATGGAAAATTCAGTATGAATCAGCATACTGTGGGGCAGCAATTGAATTTGGTAAAAATAGGAAACAGACGCCTTATCTTTAATCTTTGTAGTGGGAACCGTTAAGATGGACAACACAGGAACAAAAAACTTTTACAACGCTACTTCTTTTATTTTCCACTTCTATATCTGTCAGTCTAGGAACGTGGGACGGTTAATAATAGGAACATTGTTGTACGTTCTATAAAGGAATTTCTGAAAACAGAATTTCTCTCTTAATTTCGTCATCTTGTAGGTACGTTGCCATCACGATCAATACAAGTAGTATATCGACTAATTTTACGTAACACCAAAACTTTAGATTTTATTTTTTCCATTTTTTTTAACAAGTTGTCAGGTGAAAGTTCGCTTCTCTGATAACAATCTTGATACTTGTTTTAGCTATAATTACTTTTTGTTTGGATCAATTTGGATCTACTTTCGTAGCAATTTCCTAATGTTATTCCTGTCCCTTCTACATCTACATCTACATAAATATTCTGCAAGTGACTCCTCAATGCATGGCAGAAGCTACATCGTACTATTATTATCAATTTTCTTTCCTGTTCCATTCACGTAATGGGCGAGGGAAAAAGTCTAAATGCCTCTGGTTGCGTCCTGATCTCTCTTATGTTATTCTCATGGCCCCTACTGGAGGTATACGTTGGTGTTAGCATAACGGTCGCAGAGTCACCTTTGAACACAGGTTATCTCATTTTATACAGTTGGGTTTCGGGAAAACTATGAGGGCATGCCGAAAAGTAAAGCCCCCGAATTTTTATGTGAAAACTGTTAAGTACTGATGCTAAGCTGTGTTCGCATAGACCCTCTGTCCATAATTGTGTTGTATAAATGGAGATGATGTTTTAACTACTGACGACGTCGTTGGCACAATTGTTCTATGACTCTCCATTGCAGAATGTGATTTTAGTGTATTTTACTTCTGATGAAGGTATATTTAGATATACCGAAACCGTGGTCAAGAATTTTAATAAATCTTTATTCTGCAACAGTTTTGGATGTCATCATTTACCGTGAAAAAAACTGTTAAGGCTTTATAAATAAACCGAACCTTATTAACGTCCCACATCTTTGTTCTTAATGTCTACGTATTTATTTGTCAACATAGTCACCCTGGTGACGAACACATTTCTCCCAGCGAGAGACGAGTTTGTTGATACCTTGACTGTAGAAAGTTGTTTGGCTTTTTTGACGCAGACGCAACCTCACCTCTGTTTGCACCACTACGTCACTGTCAAAATGAAGCCCTCGAAGGCGTTCCTTAAGTTGTGGAGAGAGATGAAAATCGGATGGGGTCAAGTTGTGACTGCTTCATATGTGAATGAACTCCTCGAATTCGAAACTCGATTACAGCAGGCTGTTTCTCTCGCACTGACATTGTGACATCACACACCGCCATGTTTCACACTATAATTCGGAGCCCTCTAGCAGCAGAGATCTGAAAATATGTAGACATGAAGAATAAAGATGTAGAGCATTAACAGGTTTTGTTTTATTCAAAAAGCTTTAATAGTTTTCACATAAAAATTCTGAGGCATGTACTTGTTCCATGTACGGAAGGTTCCCATTAAAGTTCCCTGGGAATTACTGGTACACTATTATATGCGCTGTGTCGATTTTTTACGATCCTAGCAGCGCGTCTCAGAAATCATTCGATGTCTGTTGTCATGCCTACTTGATAAAGAATCCAAAAACTGGAAAAAATTTCGTCACTCTAGCATCTTGTATGCTATTTCTTTTGTAGATGCACAGCACTTTTTGAAGAACCCTTTCAACACGCCTAAGTGTTCCGTTCCCCCTGCCTGAGATTCATTCTACGTAATGTTCCCATTTCATATAGGTTTTAGTATTACTCCTAAATACTTACTTGATGTGATGCGCTCGAAATGCTCACTATTAATCTTGTAATCGGATAACGTTAGGTCCTCTTTTTTGTTATACGCATTATCTTACATTTATCCACATTTAAAGAGAGCTGCCGTTCATTGCAGCGAGTAGAAATTTTGTCTTAGTCTTTCTGCAATTTTTGATGATCATCCAGCGGTGAAACTTTCCTGTACACAGTTGCATCGTCAGTCTTAAGAGTGCTGCTCATCGTAGCTGCTAAATTGTTCCCCTACATTAAAAACATCCTTGCAGTACACCCTAAGTTACTTTCATTTTGTGGATCATTCGCAGTCGAGCATAACGTATAGAGGCTGGATTAGCTAATAATTTAATAAATAGAGGTAATTGTTTTAATTTGGAAAAAGCATGGAATCCAGCTCTTGAGATAATTAAACTGCAGATAAGTCATGGTGTCATCGCCGCCGAACATACATCGATAAGCGAATCGAATGTCTGCACGCCTTCGCCACAGGCGGCGCGTGTGTAAGCCCATCTCTTTGCTGCTGACCAGCATCTATGACTCGTAGACGCGTACAGACGCGGTGGAGTATATAAAGCCGCGTTTGGCAGTTTGTTGTGAGTCATGCAAGCGATAATCTGAAAATTCTCAGGCGAGATGCGAGCGACTACTTGCCCGAAAGTCAACTGGCCGCATTAGGCCGTGCAAAGTTGCAAATGCATATACTACCACATAGTTTGGTACAAACTTTATTTTTCAACGTCATCTCCGTCCAGTGAGACGGCCTTGCACCACCCTACTTGGGGCGCCTGTATGCCGGTATGCCCCCATGGTACCACCTACTGGTCAACATCGGAGACAACGTCATACTTCACCAATAATATCCCCATCATTTGCGTACTGCTTCCCGCCTAGTGCATCCTTCATTGGCCCAAGCAGATGGAAGTAGCAAGGTGCGAGGTCCGAGGTGTTGGTTGGATGAGGAAGAACAATTGAACGAAGTGTTATGGTCTCCTCTCGGGCGCTCAGACTTCTATGAGGCCTTGCGTTGTCATGTGGAAGAAGTTCTTCTGCATTTTTGTGGCGACGAACGCACTACAGTCCAACATTGCAGGAGTGACAGCTATGTGCGGCCGTTTGGCACACGGGAAATCCGACAGGTTTGCGCGACTTCGTTGCGACTATCATAGACGCCTCGCCAAACGACTCGCCGTGCTTTTGTTCACTGCCAGGCCTCCGAATATATTCAGTAAGCGCCTAGGAAAGTCTGCGATACTCTGGTTTTCAACTGAAATTGGCCGAGAAGAAAATGTATAGTATTTACTGAACGCCTCTAGTAAATAACGATGATATAATTTTTGTATACATGTCGAAAAACCGTGAACAAGAGACATTTCTAGCAAAGAGTTCTGGATGTGTGCTGTTCATTCTGTTACTTCACGAGCTAACAGAAAATCTGTGGCGCCAATTCGTGAGAAATAACAAAGCCAGTGATCCCTCTACATCAAGACAATTACAATTCCATGAGTGTGATAACAGAAAAAGATATGAATGTATGGTGTCTGTTCTTTCGGACATGTCCGAAGGACCGGGGCTGCGGATACGTGGAGCTCGATGGGAGTGTGTAGCGGCCCTGAGACGACACGAGGTAGTCCGTGCAGTGGCGACAACACTTTGTCCCGGATGGCGCTGTGGTTACTGCACTTTCCTGGTAAGCAGAAGATCCCGGTTCGACTCCCGATCTGGTGCACATTTTTATTCGTCGCCGCCGATTCCGCGTAATGTCCCAGTGCAGTTAACAGCAGTGATCCCTCTCCTTTCCTTTCCTTTCTTCCCCTCACCACCTTCAATTTACAAAGAAAAACATCTGGAACTAGAGACAGACATTGTGTACAGCAAGAAATGTTGCTGTTGTGTCGTTCGGAGCACCAAATGACACGAAATATTATCTAACATATTCTCTTACGAGAAATAAGCACATTCAAAAGAGTTTCCATTACATCCACGTACATTTCTATGATTCTGTTATTAGAAAGCTGTATTTGGAAACAAAAAACTTGCTGGTTTGTTGTTGGCGATAACAGCCCCAAAAAAGTGAAATAGTTTGCGGAAAACAGCTTATATAAGGATACTACTGTAAGTTCAGATTACAACTGTCCAAGATGAGAAATGGTTTCAGTTTAACCTTTCATTTATAACCAGTTAAAGAGCATTGCAAAGAATACTTTTTTTTACTGTAGTTCACGTACGAGTGTTCCTCCACGTTTTATTCATCGATCTACATTTTGGAATATTGCCTATACCCCTCTGTAAGAGATATTGTTAGTGTACTTATCTCCTCACGGTCGGTGGGGGAGCCAAGGAATTTTCGAAAACTGCTCCCTGAATATTGGTTCTTGGAACCCCCAACATGGACTGCCACGAGAAAGCTTTAGCCTGTGAGCTGAGATTTTGCAAAACTGCTGTCTCACTGTCCTGAGAGCAAAACAAGCCTGTGATCAGTCTGAACTGATATGGATTTCACACACCTCAGTCTTTTGAAAATATACATGTGTCTAGACAAATTGCATTCACTCTATTCTATTAACTAACTGTAAATCCAAGGCTGTCATTTGCTTTACATACAGCTGACGCTAATAATTTTCCTCCTGACAGCTCTCTCTCTCTGTCTCTCTCTTTTCCCTCTCTCTCTCCCTCTCCCTCTCCCCGTCTCCCTCCCTCTCTCTCTTTCTCTCTCTCTCTCTCTCTCTCTCTCTCTCCAGCTGGTGGCGTTGCGGGCACGTGACGCAGTATCAAAAGTATGTGAGCGGAACAGACACGTGCGGTGAATCACCAGAGCGAAGACATGGGCTGCAAATGGAGAAATCCATTGAGATAAGCGACTTTGACAAAGGGCACGTTATTATTACGCAGAGCCTGTGAACGAGTAATTCGAAAACGGAGAAACTGGTCTAACTTTTACGTGTTACTGTTGTGAACATCTACGGAAAGAGGTAGAGGGACAGTGAAACTACCACTAGGCGCTAAATAGTTGGACATCCACGCCTCTTCACAGAACGTGGGGTTCTAAGGCATGTATGGTCTGTAAAGTAGGGCAGATGATCTGTGGCATCTCTGCCGGAAGAGCACAATGCTGGTGCACGCTCAAGTGTTCCGGAGCACACTGTTCATCGTACACTGTTGAACATGGACCTTCGCAGCACACCACCACTACGCGTTCACATGTTGACCCAACGACATCGTCAGTTACGATTGTAGTCGGCATGGGATCATCGTCATTCGAGCGTCGATCAATGGAAGCACGTCGGTCCTTCGGATGACTTACATTTTTGTCGCACTAGGTCGACGGTCGTCTCCACAAACGCCGTCATCGAAGCGAACGGCTGCCCGAAACTTGCAGTGCGCCTAGGACGCAGTCTGGTATGGCTGATTTGGAGTATAAAGGGGCCAAACTGCAGGGTCATCAGTCCCTTTCTCCTCATGCAAACAAGGCACAAGTTAAAACTATTCCTAAAAGGAGTCGAGGAGAAGGGAAGTGCGGAAAACTGACCGGGAACCACACGGAAAGAGAAAACTAAAGAAGCTAACCAGAAGGGGAAAACGTACACTAAAAGAAAAAGTAGTGGAAAGTGTTAAAATATTACAGCAGATGGCCGAGGCTGGCTGATCGCAATAATAAAAAAAGGATTAGTCAGCCACTCTGCAGCACACTAAAATCTCCAGTCTAAAAGAGAAGGCGTGATGCATACACATAGGGACAAGAAGATCACCAAGGCAAACAAACATCAAAAAAAGAATGAGAAAAAGTTAAAATGGATGGAGGATGGAGGCCTAGGAGAGGAGGCCAGATGCCCACCCTTAGATTGTGTGCTAAAAACTCCCCTTACGAATAAAACGTAAAACAACACCAGCCATTGAAGCATTGTCACCCAACACCGGAGACAGAGTGCTGGGAAGGTTAAAAATTCGCTGCAGGTAGACTAAAATTGGCCAGCCCAACAAGGTGTGGACGAAAGTCATGTGGGAGCCAGAGCGACACCGAGTTGGGTCCTCGCAACGGAGGAGATTACCATGTGTTAGCCAAGTATGGCCGATGGAGAGTCGGCAAAGGACAATGGAGTCCCTGCGGGTAGCTTGCATGGATGACCACCACAAATTCGTTGTCTCCTTGATAACACGCAGTTTATTTGGGGTACTGAGGGTGCGCTATTTAGTATCCCAGATCACGAAAACTTTGCGGCGGAAGACCGATCGAAGATCAATCTCCGTTAAGCCAGTTTCCAGAGTTGGTTTACTGGTAGCCTGTTTGGCCAGGTGGTTAGCAAGTTCATCGCCCGAGATCCTAACATGTCCTGTGTTCCAAATGAAGGTCACTGAATGTCCACTGTTGCCGAGGGCATAAAGAGACTCCTGGATAGTCAGTACCAAAGTATTGCGAGGGAAACACTGGTCGAGAGCTCGTAGGTTGCTTAAGGAGTCACTATACATGAAGAAGGACTCCCAGCATATAAGCGGATATGCTCAAGGGCAAGACAGAGGGCTACCAACTCTGCACTGAAAACACTGCAGCCAACAGAAAAGAGAGCTGCTCAGTATGTCCAGCGTGAGCGTAAGTGAAACAAACAAGATTGTCGACCATTGATCCATCGCTGTAGACTACTTCTGAGTCCTGCAAACCGCTGAGAATAGAGAAAAATTGTCGGCGAAGGGCATAAGGTGGAACAGAGCCTTTTTGGTTTTGCGATAGGTGCAGACGAAACTGTGGCCGAGGCATGGACCATGGCGGTGTACGTAAGTGGACCCACAGAAAAGATGGTGGAGGGAAAGTGTGAAGTTCAGTGAGAAGCGACCAGAGGCGGACTGCAAGGGGATGCCTTGTTCTGGGCTGCTGTTGCGGGAGATGGATAGCCGTGTTAGGCAAAAGGAGACCTAACTGGGACGGTGCGATGAACTATGAATGTGGTCTGTATAATTTGGAAGCAGTAGTTTCTGTCGGAACCGCAATGGAGAAACGTAAGCTTCCATGAGGAGGACTAGTTCGGAAAGCTCCTGTCGCAAGTCGAACTCTACACTGGTGGATGGAGCCTAGCAGCTGCAGCATGTAGGGTGATGCTGAACCATACACCAGGCTCCCATAGTCAATAAGGGACTGCACGAGGGCTTTCTGCAGCTGCAGCAGTGTAGGGTGATCAGAACCCCAGTCAATGTGGCTCAGACATCGAATAATGTTAAGATACCGTCAGCACTTTTCCTTAAACTGAGGAAGATGGAGAAGCCAAGTTAAGTGGGCATCGAATACCAGTCCCAAAAAGCGATAAGTCTGCACTGCATCAAGTAGTTGGTCACTGAAATAAAATTCAGGGGAGGGGTGGACAGTGCGACGCCGACAGAAGTGCATGACGCGTCTTGGCGGCCGAAAACTGAAAGCCGTGAGTGAAGGCCCAAAACTGCGCCTTTCGTATGGCTCCCTGAGACCGGCGTTCAGCCACACCAATTGAAGAGCAGCAGAAGGAAATACAAAAATCGTCATCATATAGGAGGGAAGATACTGAGTACCCTACTTCTAGTGCGAGACCATCAAGAGTAACTAAAAAGAGTGGGACACTCAGGACAGAGCCCTTCGGGGCCCCGTTCTCTTGGATATGGATATGCAGCGAACTGTGGGAAGCTCCGACACGAACTCAGAAAGTGCGGAGCGACAAGAAGTTCCGTATAAAACTAGCGAGCGTGCCCTGAAAACCCCACTCACGCAGAATAGCGAGGATATGGTGTCGCCAAGTCGTATCGTAGGCCTTTGTCAGGTCAAAAAGGACGACAATAAGGCGTTGTCGCCAGGAGAATGCCTATCGAATGGCAGTCTCCAGGTAGACCAAGTTGTCGGTGATGGAGCACCCTTGGCAAAATCCACCCTGGGATGGAGCCAGAAGGCTCCGAGACTCGATATTTATCGTATCCATTCCAAATGATCAAGTATCTGTCTACATCTACATCTACATCCATACTCCTCAAGCCACATGACGGTGTGTGGCGGAGGGTACTTTGAGTACCTCGATCGATTGTCCCTTCTATTCCAGTCTCGTATTGTTCGTGAAAAGAAAGATTGTAGGTATGCCTCTGTGCGGGCTCTAATCTCTCTGATTTTAACCTCATGGTCTCTTGGCGAGATATACGTAAGGGGAGAGCAATATACTGTTTGACTCCTCGGTGAAGGTATGTTCTCGAAGCTTCAACAAAAGCCCGTACCGAGCTACTTAGCTTCTCTCCTGCAGAGTCTTCGCGATTACCAAATGATCCTGAAACGAAGCGCGCTGCTCTCCGTTGGATCTTCTCTATCAAACCTATCTGGTACGGATCCCACACTGGTGAGAAATATTCAAGCAGTGGGCGAACAAGTGTATTGTAAGCTACGTCCTTTGTTTTCGGATTGCATTTCCTTAGGATTCTTCCAATGAATCTCAGTCTGGCATTATTACTAGCGGCACCACCTTGCTGTCTTCAACCGCATCTGGAGTGATGGCAAATTCCCGTCGCAATGGTGGGAAAATATCATCGTTCCAATGGTAAAGCCTGATAAGAGTCCGCTAGATTTGGATACCTATCGTCCTATCAGCCTCGCCAATGTTCTGTGCAAGCTGCTCGAACAAATGGTGAGCCAGTAATTGTGTTGGCTCCTCGAGTCAGGACGGCCAGTAAGAGCACAGAGAAATTCCCACTCACTGTAGGTAGCATTATATGGCCCAGGGTGGCGTGTAGAAAAAGATAGGTGTTGCCATTCCAGCCGCTATTTGAGGAGACGAAAGGCAGGGCAGTAATTTTCAGATCCAGAGGTACAAGCATAATGCTTGGCAAGATGCTCTGCGATTTCATCTGGATCGGTAGACACAGCTCCATGTGTGGTAATTCAGGGTACACCTTCAGGGGTCTGATAGCTGTAAAGTCGTCGGAGGTTGGTCCAAACCTGGGAAGAAGAATTTCGTGTTCCAACAGTGGAGATGCATCATTCCCAACACTCCTGTTTTCGTTGTTTGATGAGAAGGAGGATAGGGCACAGAGTCGTTAGAAGGCAATGAGGTTCTCCAGGGACAGGTGGCACTTACGACGTTGGAGGGCCCACCTATGGTCTCGAATGGCAGCAGCAATTTCTGGCGATCACCAAGCCACTGACTTCCACCGCAGCCAACCTAAGAAAGAGGGATTGCCGATTCAGCTGCGGCAACAGTCATAGTAGTGACGCTGTGGACCACTTCGTCGATGTTACCATGCAACGGAGATTCAACAGTGGTGGCGGCCGCGAAAGCGGCCCGATCAGCCTTTGTAAGAGTCCGTCTGGACAAGTGTCCAGATGAGTGATACTGGGGAGGGACAGGAAGAACAGAAAATGATCGCTGCCATACAAGTCGTGAGCTCTACAGAGGGTATACGGTAGAAGACCAGGACTGCAAATCGAGAGATCAATGGCCGAGTATGTGCCAAGTACCTCACTGAAATGTGAAGGGACACCTGTATCGAGGAGGCAAAGATCGGGTTGTGTTAGTAGGCCCTCGACATCTTTGCCATGGCCAGTAATCTTGATGTTACAGGTATTAAAATCACCCAAAAGTGGAAGAAGTATGGGGAGATGGGAAATTAGTGCAGCCAATACATGGTGCAGCGCTTCACCATCTGCAGGGAGGTAGATGTTACAACGTTGTCCACACCCTGACAGCCACACCTTCTAAAGGTGTTTTAAGGGGCACAGGTTCGCTACAGACAGAGGTAAGGACATAGATACTAAAACCACCTGACAATCTCTCACAATCAGTACGGTTTTTGTAGTACCCCTGATAGCCCCCAAGGATGAAGGTATGCATCATGGGAAACCTAGCTTCCTGAAAGGCTACGAAAAAAGCAAATGTAACGCTTAAGAGTTGTTTTAACTCAGCCAGATGGGAGAAAAAACCGCCGCAGTTTCATTGGAGAATGACGCTTCCTGTCGTCTGGGATGGCATGGAGGGACCAAGAAGAAAGATTACGCCTCAGGTCACCTGCCGCCACCAGTTGAGCGTTCGCAGCCAGTACCATTGCATCCGAGGTGTCAACGAGATCTAGGTCCTCAGGGGATGCCAGAATCTCCACCTCGTCCTCGGACGCAGAACTGTTAAGGAGTGGTGGTGTGGCAGCTGCCGGAGTCTCCCGTTTCCTAACAGACTTATTCTTTGTTTGTTTTCCCTCTCGGCGCTCCTTAGGGGCTTTCTGGGAGGACTTCTCGCAAGTAGCTTCAGGGACAGAGGATGGCCATGAAGCCATTCGATCAGCAGCTAGTGGCTCTTTCAACCACTTTCAGCTACTTGACCACAGGGGCGGACTGTGGAAGGTAGAGTGCCAAGGGACACCTTCCATGCGAGACGAGCCAGAGGAGGCTGTTGCTTTTCTGGCTGGGAATGGAAACTGATGTCCTGGATGGTTGGGGGGCGATGCTCTCAAAGTAGAAGCTTTGGGAGTAAAAGAAGAAGACGTGATCCCAGTTAGCAGGATGGGGGATGAAGATAGACGGCTCTGAGGGCCCATTTGAGTAAGCTTACATGAGAGGCGTAATGGGATCATGGAGGGCGACGCCGTCATAACGGCAGCATAAGAAGATAACTTTCGAACAGGATTCAACCTTTCATATTTTAGTTAACCCTCGCGGTAAGACAGCCTGTCCAGGGTCTTGTACTCTGGGCAGTCCAAGCGAGCGGGAGAAGTGGTTCTCTCCACAGCTGACACAGGTGGGTGGAGGCGCATATGGAATATTCGGATGCAGCAACCATCTGCCGTCTCTACATGTGGTTCTGGAATTGCACTGGGAGGACATGTGTCCGGACTTTCAGCACTTAAGTACTGCATAGGGAGAGGGACGTAAGATTTGATGTCACATCGGTATACCATCACCTTGACCTTTCCAGGCAACGAATCACTCTCAAAGGCCAAGATGAAGGCACCAGTGGCAACGCTATTGTCTTTAGGCCCCCTATAGACGCGCCAGGCGATGTGAACACCCTGTCGTTTTAAATTGGCACGTAGCTCGTCGTCGGACTACGACAGAAGATCGATATGAAAATTAATTCCCCGGACCATGGTGAGTGACCGAAACAGGAATACCACCCAGCTTGTCACAGGTAAGCAACGCCTGGGACTGGGCTGAGGATGCCGTTTGAATCAGGTCTCATCCATTGCGCACTGTCACTTCCCCAAACTTACCCTGCAGGTACTCAACAAACAACAGAAGCTTCGTAAACCGAAAGCAGATCCCATCATTTCTGCTGCACACTAAATAACGAGGCGAATATGGCTCTCTTCGTTCCATAGCCCTACGTTCTTCCCATTGTGTTGCTTGGGAGGGGATGACTTGGGGTCATACGGCGCAGTTTCGTATTCTACCTTCACTTTCTTAGAGACTGCTGGGGCCATTCGGTCGATGACAAGCTGATAGCTGCGAACCACCTGCATCCCTTCATACTTGATGTCTTCCCCAACGGCAATGTCATCTGTCAGCAGTATAACTGTCAGTGTACTGGAGCCATAACTGTACTACATCAGTTTAAAGTGCAATATAGTTAACTCACGTTGATGCCTCGGCGACCAAATTCGCTTGATTTAAATCTTATGAAACGCATCTGGGTCGCTATCGGTTGCTTCACCACGTAAGTGAAATAACGGCCCATTATTTACGCGAATTACATGACCTGTGCATAGACATCTAATACCAAATACCTCCAAAAACCTACTATCAAACCGTTGGATGCCTTATACGCAGCATCAGTGATGTATTTCGTTCCAAAGACAGGCAAACAAGCTATTACGCAGGTGGTCAAAATGTTTTGGCTCCTCACTTTGTGTGTGTGTGTTTGTTTGTGTGTGTGTGTGTGTGTGTGTGTGTGTGCGCGCGCGCGTATGTCTATGTGTGTGTGTGTGCGTGAGAGAGAGAGAGAGAGAGAGAGAGAGAGAGAGAGAGAGAAAGAGAAAGAGAAAGAGAGAGAGAGAGAGAGAAAGTGAAAGACAAAGAGAGAGAGAGAGAGAGAGAGAAACAAAGTCCTGTAAGGATGCTGTAGGGTAGATTGTGCTGTGAAATAACTGTTGAGAAAAAATTCGGTACGTTGGTCCATTTCCGAGTTAACTATTAACCAGCATTGAAGTTACCCAATCAGGTCACTACTCGTGCAAATTAGAGAAATTTGCCAGAGAAATATATACTTACTTGGTTTCCTAAAACCGAACAAGAGAGGGATACAAAAATTGGGCATAGGACGTTAGTAAGGACCGAAACCGAACCGTGCGGTATCATCTACGGTATGAGAATAACCGACACTAGTTGTATCTGACGGGCCGCTTGAATTTGCTCGCGCAACGGCCTGAATGGCTAAGTTCAGTGCTAATTAACTCGGAAACAGCGCAGCGTATCAAATTTTTTGTTAGCAATTAATTCTCAGCGCAGCCTTACAGACTGTTTCTGACCACCCTGTATATCGTAATCGACGATATATCTCTAAAAATGATTTACGGTGATGTAGAGAATTATCTGAAAGTTGTTTCGTTGAATGACTGGTTACTGCGAGTCTCATATTTCTTCAGATTTCCCAGGCTCTAGCATTCGAACGGCAACTGCAGCGATCGCAAAGGCAGACGGGCGGAACAACGAATGTCGCCGTCCGTTATGGTGTGGTGCACGTGGACTGTGGCCGCATTTTTCAGAGGAAAGCCACGTATGTTACGTGTTCCGAGCAGCCAGGAAATTTACCGCGCCCATTACGGTAGGAAACCTACACAGCTTGCGTCAGCGCAGGTGCAGTACAGAGCTACAACTAGCGCCACAGCAGATAGGCAGCGGGTAACGGTCGGGCGACGGCTGCTGGCAATATTTGAGTCTTGATAACAGAACAAACGGGTTCGTTGAAGCTAGAACTCCCTTTAATGACGGTGAAGAGACAAGAGTGCGAGACTGATGCACATTGCAAACATAAATACAAAAGGCACAGTAGAAAGTTAGAAAGTTCCCTCAGTTCTGATAGCTTTTATTCCAGCACCGGGTTAAGGCCAATTATTTTGTGAGAAAGAGTGGCTGCAGTGCGTAAAGCGGTTCACTTCGCGACATGCACCACTCGCTCTTTATCTCGAATTTGTTCCGCTTGCCAAGAACGCTTCTTTTTTTTGGCAGCTTAAGTGCACCTATAAGAAGAAATAAACGTTTTTTTTTTATTACTTTCTCATAAGGTGAAACTTGATAAATCTGCTAAATTTCTACAAAATGCTAGAAATTTTGTTTAATATCGACGACTGTTACACCGTGACAGTATTTGGTGTCCAAAAGTCCCCTATTCGTATCTAAGGCAGGGGACTGCCAAGGGGGAGGTGACAACAAAGAAAGACTGATTAACCAACGAAAGGATAACGTTCTACAAGTGGGGCGTGGAATGTCAAACAATTGAATGTGATACGTAAACTAGAAAATCTGCAAAGGGAAATGCTCTGCCTCAAACTAGATATAATAGGGGTCATTGATGTGAAATGGAAAGATGACAAGGATATGTGGTCAGACGAGTATAGGGCAATATCGACAGCAGCAGAAAATGGTGTACCGCCAGGTAGGTTCAAAAATGGTTCAAATGGCTCTGAGCACTATGGGACTTAACTGCTGAGGTCATCAGTCCCCTAGAACTTAGAACTACTTAAACCTAACTAACCTAAGGACGTCACACACATCCATACCCGAGGCAGGATTCGAACCTGCGACCGTAGCGGTCACGCGGATCCAGCCTGTAGCGCCTAGAACCGCTCGGCCATCCCGGCCGGCTGCCAGGTAAGATTCATTATGATAAAGAAGGTAGGGAAGAGAGTGAGTTACTGTGAACAGTTCAGTGACAGGGTTGTTAGCATCAGAATCGACAGCAAACCAAATACTAACAGTTCGGGTATACATGCCGACGTTGTAAGCAGAAGATGAAGCAGTAGAAAAAATATACGAGGATACTGAACGGGTAATTCAGTACTCAAAGGGAAATGAGAATTTAGTAGTCATGAGAGACTGTAATGCGGTTGTAGAAAAAGGAGTAGGAGAAATTTACGGGAGAATATTGACTTGGTAGTAGGAATGAGAGAGGAGAAAGACTAATACATTTCAGCTACTTACAGCGAATACTCTGTTCAAGAATCACAAGAGAAGCAGATTTACCTGGAAAAGGCCGACAGATACTGGAAGATTCCAGTTACATTACATCATAGTGAGACAGAGATCCGAAATCAGATACTGGATTACAAGACGTACACAGGAGCAGATATAGACTCAGATCACAAATCACAATATAGTAGGGACGAAGAGTAGGCCGAAGCTTAAGACACTAGTCAGGAAGAATCAATACGCAAGGAAGTGGGATATGGAAGTACTAAGAAATGACGAGATACGCTTGAAGTTCTCTAAGGCTATAGATACAACAATAAGGAATAGCTCAGTAGGCAGTACAGCTGAAGAGGAATTGACACCTCTAAAAAGGACAATCACAGAAGTTGGAAAGAAAAATTTAGATACCAAGAAGGTAACTGCGAAGAAACGATGGGTGACAGAAGAAATCCTTCAGCTGATCGACGAAAAAATGTGTTCAGGGAAATTCAGGAATACAGGAATACAAGTCCCTTAGAAATGAAATACATAGGAATTACAGAGAAGCTAAGGCGAAATGACTGCAGAAAAAAATGTGAAGAAATTTAAAGTGGAATGATTGTAAGAATGACTGACTTAAGGACGGACGGTAACATTAAAACCCCGATGGGATTTCCATTGTTAAATGCAGAGGAGCCGACCGCGGTGGTCTCGCGGATCTAGGCGCGCAGTCCGGAACCGTGCGACTGCTACGGTCGCAGGTTCGAATCCTGCCTCGGGCCTGGATGTGTGTGATGTCCTTAGGTTAGTTAGGTTTAAGTAGTTCTAAGTTCTAGGGGACTGATGACCACAGCAGTTGAGTCCCATAGTGCTCAGAGCCATTTTTTTTTAATGCAGAGGAGAGAGCGGATAGGTGGAAAGAGTACATACAAGCCCTCTATGGAATGGAGGACTTGACTGATGAAGTAACAGAAGAAGAAACAAATCGATAGCGAATGATCGGGGATCCAGCTTTAGAATCGGAATTTAAAAGAGCCCTGCACGACTTACGACAAAAAAGCAGAAGGGATAGATAACATTCCATCGGAATTTCTAAAATCATGGGGGCAAGGGGCAACAAAACGACTATTCACGTTGTGTGTAGAATACACTCCTGGAAATTGAAATAAGAACACCGTGAATTCATTGTCCCAGGAAGGGGAAACTTTATTGACACATTCCTGGGGTCAGATACATCACATGATCACACTGACAGAACCACAGGCACATAGACACAGGCAACAGAGCATGCACAATGTCGGCACTAGTACAGTGTATATCCACCTTTCGCAGCAATGCAGGCTGCTATTCTCCCATGGAGACGATCGTAGAGATGCTGGATGTAGTCCTGTAGAACGGCTTGCCATGCCATTTCCACCTGGCGCCTCAGTTGGACCAGCGTTCGTGCTGGACGTGCAGACCGCGTGAGACGACGCTTCATCCAGTCCCAAACATGCTCAATGGGGGACAGATCCGGAGATCTTGCTGGCCAGGGTAGTTGACTTACACCTTCTAGAGCACGTTGGGTGGCACGGGATACATGCGGACGTGCATTGTCCTGTTGGAACAGCAAGTTCCCTTGCCGGTCTAGGAATGGTAGAACGATGGGTTCGATGACGGTTTGGATGTACCGTGCACTATTCAGTGTCCCCTCGACGATCACCAGTGGTGTACGGCCAGTGTAGGAGATCGCTCCCCACACCATGATGTCGGGTGTTGGCCCTGTGTGCCTCGGTCGTATGCAGTCCTGATTGTGGCGCTCACCTGCACGGCACCAAACACGCATACGACCATCATTGGCACCAAGGCAGAAGCGACTCTCATCGCTGAAGACGACACGTCTCCATTCGTCCCTCCATTCACGCCTGTCGCGACACCACTGGAGGCGGGCTGCACGATGTTGGGGCGTGAGCGGAAGACGGCCTAATGGTGTGCGGGACCGTAGCCCAGCTTCATGGAGACGGTTGCGAATGGTCCTCGCCGATACCCCAGGAGCAACAGTGTCCCTAATTTGCTGGGAAGTGGCGATGCGGTCCCCTACGGCACTGCGTAGGATCCTACGGTCTTGGCGTGCATCCGTGCGTCGCTGCGGTCCGGCCCCAGGTCGACGGGCACGTGCACCTTCCGCCGACCACTGGCGACAACATCGATGTACTGTGGAGACCTTACGCCCCACGTGTTGAGCAATTCGGCGGTACGTCCACCCGGCCTCCCGCATGCCCACTATACGCCCTCGCTCAAAGTCCGTCAACTGCACATACGGTTCACGTCCACGCTGTCGCGGCATGCTACCAGTGTTAAAGACTGCGATGGAGCTCCGTATGCCACGGCAAACTGGCTGACACTGACGGCGGCGGTGCACAAATGCTGCGCAGCTAGCGCCATTCGACGGCCAACACCGCCGTTCCTGGTGTGTTCGCTGTGTCGTGCGTGTGATCATTGCTTGTACAGCCCTCTCGCAGTGTCCGGAGCAAGTATGGTGGGTCTGACACACCGGTGTCAATGTGTTCTTTTTTCCATTTCCAGGAGTGTATATGAGTTTGGCTATGTACCATATGACTTTAGGAAAAATATCATCCACACAATTTCGAAGGTTGCAGGAGTTGACAAGTGCGAGAATTATCCCACAATCAGCTTACCGGCTCATGCAGCAAAGCTGCTGACAAGAATAATACGCAGAAGAAGGGAAAAGAGAATTGAAGATGTATTAGATGATGATCAGTTTGGCTTTAGGAAAGAGAGGCGATTCTGACGTAGTTGATAGTTGAAGCAAGACTACAGAAAAATCAAGACATATTCATAGTATTTGTCGACCTGGAGAAAGCGTTCGACAATGTTAAATAGTGAAATATGTTCGAAATTCTGGGAAAAATGGGGTAAGCTACAGGGAGATGCGGGTAATATACAACATGTACAAGAACCAAGAGGGAACAATAAAAGTGAAAGACCAAGAACGAAGTGCTCGAATTAAAAATAGTGTAAGACAGTGATGCAGTAGTTGGCCCCTACCTTTCAATCTGTGCATCGAAGAAGCACTGACGGAAATAAATGAAAGGTTCAGGAGAGGGATTAAAATTCAAGGTGAAAGGACATCAGCGATAAGATTCAATGATGATACTGTTATTCTCAGAGAGAAGGAAGAAAAATTACAGGAACTGTTGCATGGAATGAATAATCTAATCAGTACAGAATACAGACTGAGAGTAAATCGAACAAAGACGAAAGAATAGAGTAGTAGCAGAGATGATAACAGCGAGCAACTTAAAATCAGAATTGGGGATCATGTAATAGACGAAGTTAAGGAACTCTGCTACCTAGGCAGCAAAATAACCCATGATGGGTGGAGCAAGGAGGATATAAAAAGCAGACTTGCTCTGGCAGAAAGGGCATTCCTGGCGAAAAGAAGTCTTCTAGTATCAAACATAGTCCTTAATTTGAGGGAGAAATTTCTGAGAATGTACGTTTGGAGCACAGCATTGTATGGTTGTGAGACATGGACTGTGGGAAAACCGTAACAAAAGAGAACTGAAACATTTGAAATGCGGTTCTACAGAAGAATGTAGGAAACTAGATAGATCGATAAAGTAAGAAGTGAAGTTATTTTCATCATGGCAGCGACGGTAACAACCGTTACGAAATTGTCTCGAATGAAAAACAGCCCATAGTTGCAAGAAGGGACAGGATAACAGGACATCTGTTAAGACATCAGGGACATCCATGGTACTAGAGGGAGCTACAGAGGAAGACAGACTGGAGTGTATCCAGCAAATAATTGAGGACTGAGGGTACAACTTCTCTTCTGCGATGAAAAAATTGGCACAGTAGAGGAATTCGTGAATTTAAACGTGATTGAACGAGCACTCAAGAAATGACTCATTTCGGAACCCATACCGAGGTTTCATAGTGATAAATGAGCTATAGAATTCTCGGTGTCGTCACAGTAAAGCGTTGAAATACAGTCGAGTGTTCAATTGTTTGTCGGAAAAAGTAACTGAGTTTTTTATATCACTTTGTGTCGTCATGATTTACTATCCGAGAATGGAAAATACGGCAACACTCTTTTCTTAGGCAACATCATACTCATTCTGCATGCTGAGTTTAAACAGAAACAACGAAGATAAGTGCTCAAACAAATGCTCTGGCGCTGGAAAAATATGCCTGGCAATCAATCGGCCATTACGATGGCAAATGTGCACGAGCCAGGATTCAAAACAGGATCCTTCCAAATCTACTCCACAGTCTTGGACCTACACAAATACACTGTGTTTCTTACCCTTGAGAAATTGTTTGTAGGAAAAAAACTCTTGTTAAATTAAAAAAGTTATCTGCGTTGTAGACATTTAATATCTGTGGCTGAAAACAAATTGCTTTTCTGAGGGAATAAAGGATATCGAATCGGTCTAGGCTACATACAACGGGCTCAGCGGCAACTATGTCTACATTTTTTAAAATATTGTTTACTATTGTCTTTATACCAAATTCTTCATCCTTCCTCGCATCCACTCATATTTAGCACAAGAGATTGCTACTTGACAAAGCTGTGGGGGCCGTATTGTGAAGTGTTCTGTAACTAGAAACAAAATTCAGAGACGCTGGATGTGGGTTTTAACGCGATTCGGCCTGAAAATGAATGCAGAATTTACGGTTATACCACCTGTCTCCGTCAATGGCCGTATAACGACCTCGAGAGATAACCGTGTGGATGTAAAATGCGCGTCAGCGAGAGGATCTGTCTCGTTTCGGTTCACAAGAGTAATACATACCAGGTGTTAGGTAAACGACAGTCAACACCATGGCAGGCTGTTTAAGGGAAAATGACACACAAACCTGGCGCGTAAGGGGTCGTTACAACGTTGCTCGAATATAACAGTGAGCAATAGCAGGTCATCGTACTACGGATAAAAATTAGATTAAATAAACCGCTGTTTACGAAACTTCCAACGCCTGAAGGAAGCGACAGACTGAGCATGCTTTTCGCAGAAGCAGTACATTTCGTTAAGACCTACGCGTGCCTATCTTAAAACTATTGCTTTTGCAGTGTCTCAGTGTCAACCTCTGAAACTTCCGTGATCAGGTATAAATATCAACTCACAGCGAAAACAACAAGCAGCCACAAGCAAACTCTCATATAGTAGAATGAGTCTTGAATCACACCATGACTATTCTGAGAAAGGCTGTACGTTAACAATAACGTACGAGCGTAACAGGTGACAAACTGTTGTGGTCTAGACAGGTGCTTTATCCTATCAACTGATTCCATTAGCACGAAAAACAAGAGCAAAGTTAAAATTTAACGCCCCCACGACATGAAGTGCTTTACATCTGACGGACAAGAACAGACAAGGAAATTGACCGTGACGGTTTTGAAGCACCCATACCAGAATTCACCTGGGTAGATACACGATGACCAAGGAAACCCTAAAATTGGTCTAGAGATGGAGATATAGAACGCGCAACTTCTTAATATGTCTCGAACATGAGCACAGGAATACAGACACTTGATTGAACTGGAGAATACGGGCATCAGTTATATGGAAGTCATGAATGCACAACGAAATTTTCTGTGTTAGAAAACGGTAGATTACAGTTACAAAAAAGTAAGATCAAGGTGTAACGTCCTGTCTACGAGAAGCGCTTTACACACAAATGGTTCAAATGGCTCTGAGCACTATGGAACTTAACATCTATGTTCATCAGTCCCCTAGAACTGAGAACTACTTAAACCTAACTAACCTAAGGACATCACACAACACCCAGGCATCACGAGGCAGAGAAAATCCCTGACCCCGCCGGGAATCGAACCCGGAACTCGGGGCCCGCATCTCGTGGTCGTGCGGTAGCGTTGTCGCTTCCCACGCCCGGGTTCCCGGGTTCAATTCCCGGCGGGGTCAGGGATTTTCTCTGCCTCGTGATGGCTGGGTGTTGTGTGCTATCCTTAGGTTAGTTAGGTTTAAGTAGTTGTAAGTTCTAGGGGACTGATGACCGTAGATGTTAAGTCCCATAGTGCTCAGAGCCATTTGAACCATTTTAGCCGGAACTCGGGCGCGGGAAGCGAGAACAATACCGCACGACCACGAGCTGCGGACCTTTACACACAGTCAACACGGATTTAGAAAACATTGCTCTTGTGAAACACAACTTGCTCTTTACTCGCACGAAGTGTTGAGTACTATCGACAAGGAATTTCTGATTCTTTACGTATTTCTGGATTTCCGTTTATCTATATAAACGATTTGGGAGACAATCTGAGCAGCCGTCTTAGATTGTTTGCAGATGACGCTGTCGTTTATCGACTAATAAAGTCATCAGAAGATCAAAACAAACTGCAAAACGATTTAGAAAAGATATCTGAATGGTGCGAAAAGTGTCAGTTGACCCTAAATAATGAAAAGCGGGAGGTTATACACATGAGTGCTAAAAGGAACTCGTTAAACTTCGGTTACACGATAAATCAGTCGAATCTAAAAACAGTAAATCAACTAAATACCTAGGTGTCACAATTACGAACAATTTAAACTGGAAGGAACACATAGAAAATGTTGTGGGGAAGCCTAACCAAAGACTGCGTTTTATTGGCAGTACACTTAGAAACTGTAACAGATCTACTAAGGAGACTGCCTACAGTACGCTTGTCCGTCCTCTTTTAGAGTACTGCTACAGGGTGTGGGATTCTTACCGGGTAGGACTGACGGAGTGCATCCAAATATTTCAAAGAAAGGCAGCACTGTTGTATTATCGTGAAATATGGCAGAGAGTGTCACAGAAATGGTACAGGATTTGGGCTGTACATCACCAAATGAAAGGCGTTTTTCGTTGCGACAGAATCTTCTCACGAAATTCCAGTCTCCAACTTTCTCCAACTTTTTTGACACCGACCTACAAAAAAGGGGAACGATCACCACGATAAAATAAGGGAAATCAAGCTCGTACGGAAAGATATAGGTGTTCATTCTTTCCGCGCACAATACGAGATTAATAGAGAACCGTGAAGGTGGATCGATGAACCCTCTGTCAGGCACTTAAATGTGATTTTCAGAGGATCTTTGTAGATGTAGATGTACCTACGGAGCGAAATCTGGGATACTAAAAGAACGGTGGAGAGTCCTTCTCAAACGAGCCATTCCGATTTTGATGTAGAGAACCCACAGAAAATGTAAATATGAGTAACAGGCAGTAGACGGGTTTCAGCCGCCGTCTTTCCGGACGTATGTCCAGTTCAGTGATTTACCACGCTCGGTGAGTACAGTCGTCACTAACGCGATGGCGTCAGTAGAGGTTGACGGCACTTTCGAGCATCAGCACGAGAAACGAACGAGGGGCGTTCAAAACGGCTCTGAGCACTATGGGACTTAACATCTGAGGTCATCATTCCCCTAGACTTAGAACTACTTAAGCCTAACTAACCTAAGGACATCACACACATCCATGCCCTATTTAGGATTCGAACCTGCGACCGTACCAGCAGCGCGGTTCTGGACTGAAGTGCCTAGAACCGATCGGCCACGGCGGCCGGCCGAGGGGCGCTCAGTAATTAATCCAACACTTTTCTCGCCCAATTCCGGTTGAAAAAATGTGGAATTTGTTATGGGACTTGGACGAATATTGCCGCTTCACTCCCTATAGTTTCATGAAGTTTCAGCAGGTGGCTGCGCTATACGTAACCTTCAAGGTGGCGTCTGTAACGGAGGTGCGTTACAAGCAGAGAGCTGTCACTGAGTTTCTTTTGGCGGATAATCAGAACAACATAGATATTCATAGGCGTCTACTGCGACCTGCCAGTGAACAAAAGCACGGTGAGTCGTTGGGCGAGACACGTGACATCAATGGAACAAGGTCGCAGAAGCCTGTCCTATCTCTGCGCGCCGGCCGGCCGCACACACCTGTGACTCCTGCAGTGTTGAAACGTGAGGACACTCTCATTCGAGGTGATCGACGGATCGCAAACACTGACCTCGCTGCTCAACTGGACGTCTCTGTTGGTATTGCTGACACACTCGTCCACCAATTGGCGTACTCAAACGTGTGTGCCCGCTGGATTACTCGCAGCCTAGCACAAGACCATACAGGGCAACGAAGGACTTGCACGTCGCGAGGCAGGTAGAGACAATTTTTTTGTCGAACGTCGTCACAGGTGGTGAAACATGAGGTCATCACTTCGAATTGAAGCATAACGGCAAACCATGGAGGGGTGTCACACGACGTCTCCTCAAAAGTAAAAGTTCAAAGCAGCCCCTCAATTGGTAAAGTCATAACGACGGTCATCTGGGACTCTGAAGGAGTTATTCTGTTTGATGCCCTCCCTCAAAGTGCAACGACCAACTCCGAAGTGTTTTGTGCTACCCTCGGGAAACCGAATAAACGACTTCAGCGTGTTCATTGCCAAAAAAAGTGCGAATAAACTTCTTCTCCATGAAGACGCAACGCCCCTCACAAGTCTGCCCACCCTAGAGGAGTTCGTAAAACTTCATTTCAACGTCCATCTGTTTGGCCCAAAGAAGGATGCACTGCACGCGAAGCAATACGGGGATGACGGGAAAGTTATTGATACAGCAAGACATTGGCTTCTATGTTGACCAATAGAGTGTTACTATGAGGGCATACATGCCCTCACCAGTAATATGGCGTAAGCCAGTCGCATTGTACGAAGATTATGTTGAGAGATGGGGTTTTGTAGCGAAAAGATGGGGGAATTCCTGAGTAAAACGAGACTGCTCTTAGAAAAAAAGTGTTTCATCACTTCCTGAACACCCCCCCGCCCCCCTATTAAGTTTTCAAATGTTAATTTCATACTGATATTTCATCGTTATATGTTTTATTATTCTAATATTTTGTCATATGCTCTGTGTATAGTGTGTCAAGTTGTATGACTTGTCACAGGCTTTTGTGTCAGTTGAATAAGTAAGCAAGAACCAATAATTACGGAAAACGCTGGGACGGATTTAAACAGGCTGAGGCCAATTTCTTCTTGGGACTTCTTCGTTGGTTTATCGCTGAGCACTAATGATGATCAATGCACATTTTAGCAGTGAGTCGACGATAGCCAGGAATTGGATTTGTATGTGCCAAAATACATGTTAATGGCTGTCATAACCAATTCTTGAGACTCAATAACATACTCTACCCGTATTTTTTTAGTGTGGAAATAGGTAAAAGATTTTCGATTCCAATATAGTGAAAAGCATGAATGCAGCAATTTTTCGCACTTGTGATTCCTTAATTTCACGATTTTAAGAGGCGTCTTTCTGAGCGGGTGAAAAATCCTAATGAAAGGTATTTTTGTTTTTTCAGTCCAAGCATCTTCCCGTTGACAAACCAGCTGTCACATTTGTCATTTATTGTTTAATCATTTGTAGTCTTAAGCATTCCATAAAAACACTGGACATAAACTTTCCTGTAGTGGAAATCGACATCGTTCATGCGAAAGGATCACTACTTCCACGTACTGGCCTGACTACTGTTCCATTTCTGGTGTGAAATGGTAGCCTTCCCGCCTCATCCACTGTAAAAAAATCGGCACACAAAATCAGTTGGACTCTTTTTAATACGGTCTACACTCTACATCTTGATGACAAATTCGTTAACTCATTTTATTTTGATCGGCATTCAAAAAGCTGAGCACTCTTCTTGCACACATTCAATGAATTCGGCATACATCTTGCTTAATGGCTTTTATGGTTTTTCTCCATATAAAGTTTTCTGTACTCTTTCTGCCGCTGTGGTTACAGTGTCCGTAGTGTCACAGCCAACACCACATTTTTGATATTTTTGCTTCTGCCTCCATTTTTGTCGTCCTTGTGAATCATCTAGAAGAGGAAGGCTCCATACTTGAATTCATCCATCGATCAGTTAACTGTTGAAAATCATGGAGCAGTCTCATTATAACCCAACGGCCTTGACGCAGTGGTATCAGCGGTTCCCGTCAGATCACCGAAGTTAAGCGGTGTCGAGCTTCGTTAACACTTGGATGGGTCACCGTCTGGATCTGACGGGCGCTGTTGTCATGCGAGATACACTCACTGAGACTGAGACTGAGAAGTAGCGGCTGCGGTCACGAAAGCTCACAAAGCTGGGAGAGCCGTATGCTGAGCACGTGTCCCTTTGTATCCACATCCACTGGCGCCTATCGGCTGGCATTCCGAGGCCTATTAGGACAGAGTTTAGTCAGTCTCACAATCAGTTTCACCCATCTTAGAAGAATTTCCGTTGTCTTAGGAAGTATGTAAAACAAAGAAGTTTTTGGTGTCGCAGCCATTCATCTGATCCAGAAAATGGAACAAGACTACTTTAAAAACCATTTCAATAAACTGCTCCGTGGACCATGTTCGCGTAATGACTCACTACATTATTGCGGAACACGAACCCATATAAAGGATTTATCCATATCAGTACCAGCTCTGCCCAGGCCGAGAGCTCTTCTCCTACCTCTCGTACAAATAGTTTAAATATGAATACTATGAAACAAAATTTACACGATTCGGAGGTACACTGCTAGTCATAGAATTGCAGTACTATGAAGGATAGCAAATAACGAATTTTTTTCTTATTGTGCGTATACAATATAGGAGGAAGGCTACATGATTAAATGTGCAACTGATTTTGGGGATATTTAGGGTGCGGAATTAAGTACACAGTGTTGGCACCTGTGGCTATGGCCTCAACGCGATTGACAGCCGTATCGATCTGATCTTCATAGACCCATACGGGTACATCGCTAGATGCCAGTTACACTCAGTTCCGGAGTTCATTAATCGCAGTGACTGGGAGTGGCAGCCTCTCGGCTGACCATCACCAGGTGTTTCCAGTGTGTGAGAAATCTGGAAAACGTGCAGGCCTGGGCAATAGTCGAACAATCTCTGCGCCGAGGTGGGTCACTACGGCACGAGTAATACGTAGTCTTGGGTTGTCTTGTTGAAAGGTATCGTCACGCAGAACACGAAGACAGGGCACATCATCAGTCTTAACACGACAGAAATTTATGGCTAGCTGTTTGAATTACTGATTATGCGAACCAGAGGCCAGCATGCTGTGTATACGACGTTACCATCATGCTATTTGCTTCGCCCGGATGATGATGACCAAGGCATAGTTGTCAGTCTTGGGAAGAGACAGTCCGTAATCACATGGTAAATATGAAGGTGGGTCCGCCCCCACCATCGCCGAAAAACTGAAAAAATTAAAATCCATTACACGCTGTATTCAAGAAATGTTTCGGCTCTAAAAAAGGAGATATATTTAACTGATCATATATTTATTTTTATTTCCATATTACAATTAATCCAAATTATCGTTTCCAATGAGGAAAACGTCTTCAGCCTCAATTTGATTCACACTTCCAATGACTGTGATGGGGGAAGCTGCAGCTGATCATCCCTCGGTCACATGTAATTTTACTACTGACTGCTGCCTCCTACATACACTCATTTCTGTCTTATAGAAAGCGTCATAACTCCAGAATGAGATTTTCACTCTGCAGCGGAGTGTGCACTGATATGAAACTTCCTGGCAGATCAAAACTGTGTGCCCGACCGAGACTCGAACTCGGGACCTTTGCCTTTCGCGTGCAAGTGCTCTCCCATCTCTTTTTTTCATTTTTAAATTTTAAGAGTGTTCAGTTATGAGTAGGTGGAGACAAGGCGGGCAGGGGTCGAAACCCGAGGCCTGGCCGCGATGTCTCCCCCCTCCCGTCCCTGAATCACTCCCTCAAAGTAGCTTTTTGATTTATTTTTGTGTTATTTTATTATTTTTATTATTTGTTTTCACCAGGGAAAGGGTAAATGAAAAAAAAGACCTTTATTGGTACAAACTTAAATACAACAGAAATACCATCCTTCCGGCGAAAATAACACAAGACATTATACTCGTGCCAGGCGAGCAATTTTTGTTTATGAACAAGGTGTAGGAAAAAAAAAAAAGAATAATAATTCCGATGTAATCTAAGAGGTGTGAAGCAGTATACAGTGGAGTGAGGGAAGTAGTGCATAAAAGAAAGGAGGCGCGTGTCCATACGCCTACTCCACTGTGGGTTACAATGTAGAAAGTAGCGCGGGGAGTCTCAGATGTCAGCAGGGGGGGCGGGAGTGCTGTCGGCGTGTGGCACCATCCAACTGAGCGGGGGTGACGTAAAGATCGCATGTAGGTAATTGGCGAAGAAGGCGCGGTAACGCGGTCGGTGTTCGACTTCACTGTGGGCGGTTTGTAAGTACTGCCAGAAATCAAGGCGTGATTTGTCGCCATCATTATACATGTAGGTGATCGTCCATCCCTTGACCCATACAATCGCATGATTTTTGGTGGCGGGGAAATAAGTATTCTCAGGATGGATAAAAGTCCATGGGTCAATCGAGTCCGGCGGAACGCGGAGGTAACAGGCAACGAACTGTCGGGCAAGTTTCCAGACGTCACTGGTGGCAGCACAAGTCAGTTGATGGACATCGTCATCCACGAGGTGGCAAATGGAACAAAGTGGAGAATCCTTTAGTCCGATGGCGTGAAGACGATGATTTGTGGCGAATTTTTTATTTGCGACTTGGTACCATGTTGCCCGGACGTTGGAGGGAAGAAAAGGCTGGTGGATGTGACGCCAAACCATTGGCCACCGCGTGGACGGATGTCTCAGTTCGATATTGTTGCTGGATATGGAACGAAGGAGTGGGGTGTAAAAATCTTTAGGTCGAGGAGAACGCGTGGTCGGTAAGTGTGTGTGAGCATAACTGAAGTCGACGAAGAAATCGGAAATGTACGTCAGATGGTGCTTGATGTGTCCGACTGGTACTGGTGGTGTTATGGTCGTGGGCACAAGAATTTCCAGCAAGCTGCGCGTAAGGGAGGTGCCCCCGTGCCACTGCTTGTGCATGGTGGACATGTACAAGGACCCCGCGCGGAGTCGCACATTGACAAGGCCGAGGCCCCCCGCTCGCGGGGGAAGGGTGAGCGTGTCGTAGCGGGCCTTAAAGAGCGTACCGGCCGTAAGGAAGTATCCGAAGGCAGCCTGGAGGCTGCGTCCAATAGCTGATGGCAGCGGGAGGACTTGTGCGATGTGGACCATTCTGGCCGCCACATGTTGATTGAGGTATTGGACACGTTGTAAAGAATCGAGTCGTCGGAGAAGATTTTGTCGCACCGTCGTGCGGATAGTTTGGAGTGCATGCCGAAAATTGATGGCAACGGAGCGGCGCACGGTGGAGGTGAAAATGATACCAAGGTTTCGTAGTTTTTGTACACACGGGAGAGGTGCTAAGTCGTCGTGTGAGAGGCCGCGTCCAATGGACATCGCCGCGGATTTAGCCACATTCATGTTACTGCCCGCTGCAGTGCCATACGTTGATATCAATCAAGTACCGTGTGTGTTCCACTCCGTGAGCGGATCAAGAGGAGGAGGTCGTCCGCATATGTACGACATCTAAAACTGTGCTGTCGCAAAGTGAGACCAGAGAGGCCACTGGTCCCACCACACGGCCATTCACCTGAATCAGCGATTCGGCGGTGCCGTACAGGCGCCGGATCACGTCGATAAAGGCTGGTGGTAAACCCATGCGGTTCATCACTGAGAACAGAAAAAGATGCCGCACTTTGTCGAATGCGCTGTCAAAATCAATGGCAACCACTGCGGCGCGGAGTCTGCACGCCGCTGCCAGTGCAATTAAATCGCGACATTCTCCTGTGGCCGTTTGCATATTAACTGAGCCGCCCGGAGTTATCTGTTCCGGGGATAGAATGCTAGGCAGGATCTTGCGGCATCGCGTTGCCAGTAGGCGTGTAAAAATTTTACAGTCTGCATGAAGCAGAGTCAGGGGACGATAATGTGTTGTCGTCACGCCTGGTGTCGGTTTGTGGATGGGTATAATAAGTCCCGTGACGAAGGACGGCGGTACGGTGTTCCCCATCGTCAGCAGTTCATGAAACATCGTTGTCCATCGTGACGCCATTAGTGTGAAGAAAGCGCGATAAAATTCTATCGGCAATCCGTCGACACCAGGTGACTTATTCAGAGCACCTTTTTTGAATGCATCGTGGATTTCGTCACGCATAATGGGCTCCATCAGCTCGTCCGCTTCGTCGCTGGTGAGGGTGCGAGTTACGTGTGGTAACACAGACTCCTCAGCGTGGTTGTTGGTAGTCTCCTCCTGGTACATTGTGCGGTAGTGGTCGACAAAGGTACTGACGATTTCGGCCTGACAAGTGACGTGCTGGCCGCGACAGGTGGTGATCTCGGTGATGAGTTGTTGTCGTCGATGTTTCCTATCGGAGGCGATATGATGCATGGTCGGATGTTCTCGTTCCGCCGAATCGTGACATCGGGTTCGCACCATAGCCCCCTGCAGTCTACGGCGTGTCAAAGTTACAATTTGCGCCTTAATCCTGCTGCGTTCCCTCTGGGTGTCGGGAGTGGGCGGTTGGGCGTCCAGGTCGCGGAGAACGGCGTAGAAATAGTCGGTAGTGTGCCGGCGCCACATAGCAACTTCCTTTCCATACTGAATCAAAGTACGTCGAATTGCTGGTTTGGCACATTCCATCCACCAGGTCAAGGTCGTGCAGTATTTAGGTAAGCGACGTTCACAGGTGGCCCATGTCTCGGTAACACGTTGAAGACATTCGGGGTCATGAAGATGGGAGGTGTTTAGCTTCCACGGTGCACGACTACGCCAGACCACTTGCTTGGGGAAGAGAATGTTGCAGATGTAGGCACAGTGGTCCAAAAAGGCCAGGGGCCAAAGTTCTGCGCCTTGGACTGCAGGTGTGAGTTCCCGAGAGACGTAAATTCTATCAAGGCGGCTTGCGGAGTGACTCGTCTGGTAAGTATGTCCAGGCGCGTCGCCGTGCCGAACTTCCCAAGTGTCGCGGAGCAACAGATCTCGGACGACAAGACGCAGTTCTTGACAGGTGTTGTAGTGGGGCACTTGGTCTTTAGGGTGCAAGACACAATTAAAATCACCCCCAAGCAAGTAATGGTCGCAGCGTCCAAGAAACAAAGGAGCGATTTCTTCTGAATAGAAGAGTGCCCTGTCGCGTCTGCGGGTGGAGCCTGACGGAGCGTAAATGTTGACGATACGCGTCCCCATGACGGTGACGGCCACGCCTCTGGCAGATGGAAGGTATGTGATATCGGCCACTGGAATGCCTTCTCTGGCGTAGATGGCTACGCCGCGTCCCAGGTGGTCACCAGGAGAAGGATAAGTGTTATATCCCGCGACATCTGGAAGTGTGGCCAAGTGTACTTCCTGTAGTAGTGCGATATCGACGTCCGACGCCCATATCATCTCTCGCCGCAGTTGAAGTTTCACGGGTGAGCTAATGGTGTTAGTGTTGATCGTCGCTATTCGGTAGGTTTGGAGCCGTACCCCGAAGTGGAGGGGAACTCCACCGGCGGAGGATGAAGAGGGGCGAGGCAACGGCGAGTCGTGCCGTACGCCACCTGACGCCGTTATCAGCGGCATAACGATGCTTCCGTCTGGGGTAATTCTGTCCCCAGCGTGTGGTCCGGGTCCTCATCGACGTCCTCACTCCACACCATTGAAGGCGTTGTCGTTGTGATGGTCGTACGTTCCACTTTGGTCGTAGGAGCGGAGGACGTCTCAGCGGCAGTCGCACCGGTGGAGTCCATTGGTTCAGGAGCACCCGAGCGAGCCAGTAGAGTAGGCACCGACGCATCCACAGTCGGCGTCATGTTGTCGTCATTCGTATCGTCGTGTAGGTTCTCCGAGGCCTCGTCGGGTCGGACGGCCTCTGGAGCATCAGGGGGTGGTGATCCGTCTCGTTCCGAAACAGTACGGCGCCTCCTGTTGCGCCTCTTAGGTGAACGTTGTTTGTGGGTTCGTCCCTTCGTGTCGGAAGACGGAAGGGAGTCGCGTCGCTCTGAGAGGAAGGCCGTCGCGGGAACGTCAAATGAAGGGGCGTCCATATGTTCAGGCGGGTGGGTGTCGGAAGTCGTCGCTGTTGGTAGTGGCGCCGGAGTAGCGTCAGGCTTTGAGCGCGACGTGTCGGCCCCGGCGGTATCTGTAGCAGCTGGAAGGGTCACCGGTACGGGGTCCGATGGGCGGCGGCCGGTGGGAGGAGAAGAGAGCGCCGATGCGTAGGTGATCGGTAAAACCGTCGTCGGAGCCGGAGGTGCCACGGTAGCGGCTGGCAATTGGGTGATTCGTCGCTGAAGACACTCAGATCTGAGGTGGCCTTCTTTGCCGCACCCGGAACAGGTCTTGGGTTGGCCGTCGTATATGACAACCGCGCGGCACCGGCTAATTTGCAGGTAAGATGGCACGTGGCGATGGAGGTCGATGGTGATCTGCCGTACACCGTTAAGAACGGGGTACGTTTGGAATTGCGCCCAGCGTTCGGCAGTGTGGCCATGTGCAGTGCCATAGGGGCGGAAAGCCGCGATAACGTCTTCCGCCGGAAGCTCGAACGGGAGTTCGAAAACTCGTATGGTGCGCATTCCTAAGCCGGCATGGTCGACAGTGACCTCTCCGACATTGCCGTCGGCATGGCAAAAGCGTAATCCATGGTTGGTGTCACGAAGTATTCTGTCACATACCGCGTCTTTGACGACTTTGACGTACACAGTACTGCTTAATATGGACAAATGGATGCCCAAGATGTCAGAAGCTGGGATCTTAGCAACATCGTGTAGGAAGCGTTCCACTTCCAAGGCCTTTGGACGTGCGTAGTCGTTGCAGAAGTTGAATCGTAAAGTTGATTTTCGAAAACGGTTGGCCATGGTTCTAGTGCACGTAAGCGACGGCCGCTGAAATGTAAACAACAGCGAGCGCGCGCGCTCCGCAGGCGGAAACAGCAACACGTCCGCACTGCACGGTGGCGAAAGCCGGACTGACCATCTGAGCTACCGAAGCACGACTCACGCCCAGTCCTCACAGCTTTACTTCTGCCAGTATCTCGTCTCCTACCTTACAAACTTTACAGAAGCTCTCCTGCGAACCTTGCTGAACCAACACTCCTGACAGAAAGGATACTGCGGAGACATGGCTTAGCCCAGGCAGTGGCATATCGCACACGTAGTAACGCAAAAGTTACGCCAACTCAAAGGCAAGACGCTCGAGCACCCGCCCTCTAATCCAGATCTCTCCCCATGAGATCATCACGCCTTCGGTCCTTTAAAAAACGTCTTGAAAGCTCCACGATTCCTGTCGTACCAGGATGTGCAGCAGGCAGTTACGGACTTCATCACGCAGCAAGACACGATGTTTTACCAAACGGGTATCTTCAACCCGGTGCGTCTAAGGTATGATTTCCTCATTGCTCATGGCGATTTTGCCTGATTGGGATACCGAATATTGACTGTATGGCCTTTGAACTGTAACTTTTTGATTGTCCGTTTTAGCAGACTCAGAATGAAACAGTATCAGAGTAATCTACCTCGACAAGTTGCAGCCGGCCGCTGTGGTCGAGCGGTTCTAGGCGCTTCACTCTGGAACCGCGGGACTGCTACGGTCGCAGCTTCGAATCCTGCCTCGGGCATGGATGTGTGCGATGTCCTTAGGTTAGTTAGGTTTCAGTAGTTCTAAGTTCTAGGGGACTGATGTCCTCAGATGTTAAGTCCCATAGTGCTCAGAGCCAATTGAACAATTTTTTTGAAAAATTCTAGGGTGATATGTATCAAACGTTTAAGGTATAATAAGTTTTATGTAGGATCCCTGTAGGTGTGTATATCCTTATTTTATCTATGAGTCCATATGCGCGCCGTAAAAAGAAAATACAGTTTTTTGTGTTACAAGAGAGAAAAAAGTGTGAAATTTCAGGGTCAGAAAGTTGTTCCTCATAGGAACTGGGAGCTTCTCGTACTCTGCGCAGTGCACTACACCGCAAGACGCAGCCATAGAGCTACGAATACTGTAGTTCATTTGGCTCGGCTCCTCAATAATTTGCCAAACTGCACAGACAAGGAGTGCCCTTGGTTCCCCCCAAGCGTGTTAAAAGAGATTCAATCTCAGAATTTGCTGTAGTATTGAGATATTTCCCATCTTCATTTAGTTGTGTAGCGGTAGTAGGTTACAGTAAAAAGTAGCTTTCTATACACAGTTTTTTAAACTTTAGTTATGATAGTCAACATTAAAAAACAGAAAGTACGAAAGTAATGCAATAAATTCGCAAGCATGATCAGCTGCATAATTTTTTCAGGGAAACGAAGTGTTTATATCAAAGTTGTTTCGAAATCAACGAAACCAACATTGAAAATGTTGGGCATGTTGGGAATGTGCGTCTCACGGGCAGCGTGCAAGGGATAAGTCCCTGCAGGCGCGCTATTCTCTGTGCACTCGGTGGCTCAGAGGGATAGAACGTCTGCCATGTAAGCAGGAGATCCCGGGTTCGAGTCCCGGTCAGGGCACACATTTTCAACATGTCCCCAATGAAGTATATCAACGCCTGGTTGCAGCTAGGGTGTCCATTTAATTATCGTTTCATTCTAAGGTGATATCTGTCAGTCGTTTGAGATACAATAAGCATAATGCACTTCTTGTCACACGTATTTCGTGAAGCTCGACACGTTTGTTGGACTCATTGAATTAGTTACGCGAAGAATACCAGCTTTTGAATATTGACCCCCCCCCCCCCCCCCCTCTTGCATAAATTTCGGTGGACGTGCATGGCCGTCATCTTTTCACTATCGAACAATGGCCGACAGACTTTTCTACTTCTTACGCGAGGAATAACACGATCTTCTCACAGACATATAACATTCAAAAGCGACTTCTGACTGAGGAAGCCTCTGCATAATATTTCCCTGTATACAGAATTTAGATGGCGTCACTACAACCGACTTTGTGCTGCTGCACTGAAATGTTAGCAATCTGCGTATGCAAGCAGGTGCTACACTTCATGTCAGTTTGAGGTCTGTTTCTTACCGTTATTGTGATAACAGTAATGGGCAGCAGTAAAGCTAGCGTGCGCTATTCTTCGTTCCATCTTACTTTAAATAACGACCCAGTGCAGGGAAGTACTACCACACACACACACACACACACACACACACACACACACACAGACAAGCACACACGCACACACACACACAGAGAGAGAGAGAGAGAGAGAGAGAGAGAGAGAGAGAGTATTCTCGAAGAGCCGGCCGACACGCAGTATGATTCTCTTGTACCTAGGCGCGAAATCCAGAGTGGTGAAGCTATGTGAGGGAGATGGACACAAGGGCGCCTGGACGGTCATTAGCGTGCTCTGCTCGGAGCGAGCGCAGCTGCAGATCAGAAGCGCCGCTGTTTACGGGCGCCCTGGCAATGGCAGCCACACGCATCGGCCGCTGCACACTGGCTCTGCTGTGCCACGGGAAAGACCCGTCTCCGGGCTGCCGGCCTCGGTTATCAAATTGCAGCCGTTGTGCAACGCTGGGCACGGCAAACACCTCCAGCGCTGACGTCTGTCACGTGGCGTGTGTTGCTGCCACTACGGCACTCACGCCAGTTCTCTCCCATCATCCGCAGGACTGTTTCCGTTGTTGACCTTCGTTCAGATAATTTTCGCTCTTCCCTGGACTTACACGGTCTGCTACTATATTTCAGAATAGGCACACTTCCTTCTCCAAAATATTTCAGAACAATACTGTTCTCTCGTGTCATCGTAGATAAAACAGCACTTTACTGCCTCTTGTGGAGGGATACATAGAATTTATCGAAAAAATTATCTAGGCCATACGATCAGTCGATATTGTAAAGAGACACTGGTATATTAGATCCCACAGACATCATCTGAGGAAACTTCCTGGCAGATTAAAACTGTGTGCCGGACCGAGACTCGAACGGCGGACCTTTGCCTTTCGCGGGGAAGTTCTCTACCAACTGAGCTACCCAAGCACGACCCACGCCCCGTCCTTACAGCTTTAATTGCGCCAGTACCTCGTCTCCTACATTCCAAACTTCATAGAAGCTCTCCTGTGAACCTTGCAGAACAGGCACTCCTAGAAGAAAGGATATTGCGGTGACATGGCTGGGGGATGGTAGAGCACTTGCCCGCGAAAGGCAAAGGTCCCGAGTTCGAGTCTCCGTCTGGCACACAGTTTTAATCTGCCAGGAAGTTTCATATGAGCGCACACCCCGCTGCAGAGTGAAAATTTCATTCTAGTATCATTTGAGGACATCAGCGTTTTTTATTGTTACTACAATGAATTTATAATCACACATTTCTGAATTAGTCAGTACCAATGGAAAGATATGCTAATAATGTACAAACCGAACGTAGTCTGAAAAATTAGTTCAGTTCATCTGAAGTCCGTGTCGAACTTAGCTGGTTCGTATCCAGTATACAGTAAATATTTGATTTCATTACTGTTCTTTTATATGAATGAGTTAATATCTCAGTTATTTATATAATAATAAATGATTCAAACGGCTCTGGGCACTGTGGGACTTAACATCCAAGGTCATCAGTCCCATAGACTTAGAACTACTTAAACTTAACTAGCCTAAGGACATCACACACATCCATGCCCGAGGCAGGATTCGAACCTGCGACAGTAGCAGCAGGGCGATTCCGGACTGAAGCGCCTAGAACTGCTCGACCACAACGGCCGGCTATAATAATAATAAATGCTTGATATTTCATAAGGGATGCATAATTTTTTTTAATTTTTTTCTGTTCATAACACCTGTTTCTAAACTGTGTCCTCAAATAATGATATTGGGATATAATGTTAAACAATTTAGACTCATGGGAATACATCTATACTTGATAAGAGTGTTACAGTAGCAGACTACTCTGTTCCCACGTTTATGGGCATAGAATTAGTAACTGCACACAAACAAACATTCGTTTCATCACTCCACGAGAGAAAAGAAAGCGCAAATAACGTGGAGTATGGAAATGTGGAAATTTGTAGTAAGATCTTATGGGACGAAACTGCTGGGATCATCGATCCCTAAGCTTATACACTACTTAATCTAACTTAAACTAACTCACACTTAGGACAACACACACACACACACACACACACACACACACACACACACACACACACACACACACCCATGCCCGAGGGAGGACTCGAACCTCCGACGGGGGGAGCAGCACTAACCTTGACAAGGTGCCTCAGACCGCACGGCTACCCCGTGCGCCGCGGATTATGGCACTCAGGCATCATAAAGATGAGTGTGGGACTCAGAGAAGTAACAAAACTTAATTGACTTTTTGCCATATGAATCAGACAATTAGCAAACAAGTGTAGTATAATATATGAAAAATATCTAAACTGTGGCTGGTATGAACGCACTCAGCTGCTTAATCTTTTTATACCACAGTAGATTTATTAACTGCACCCTAAATTTAAGTGTCAAAGGAACTGAGATGAGGTTACTTTAAATAACGCCCCATGAAGAAGGTCACGTAGAAACCCTTCAAAGCCTCTGCCATAACTATTAACACATTCATACTATTGTGAGACAAGACCGCTAATGCCTACATGAAAAAGTGTTTTCAGTTGCCTCCGGAACCATGATTGTACCCACGTGTACAACTCTTCTTCCAAAGCAAAGCTACATTCACGATTGACTTTTTCAGGGCTCCAAAAATATGGGAATCTCATGGGGGAGAGCGGGACTATATGGAGGATGTGTAAGGGTTTCCCAGCGACACTTCTGCGTCGTAGTCGCACCAACCTCGTCAAAATGTGGGCGGGTCCACATAGTTTCCATGTTTTTTGGGGCCCTGAATAAAGGCAGTCGTGGCGGTCGACTTATTTCGGACAAAGAGATACACCCTTCAGTCCAATCAAAGTTCCGTAGGCAAACGTAAACATTTTATAAGGAAACGATTGACCATCTTGTCTCACAGTGGGATAAATATACCAACATCTACTCCGATTATTTTTGAAATAGAAAACAGTTTACTTACTTTTTTCCATCTATTTCGCATTCATTTGACTGCCCCTTATAAAGGTTGTCCCAAAAATGTATACACTCTTTTTTATGACTGTAACACTAATGATTATTATGAAACGGAAAAATTTCAAAAATGAAAATAATGTGAATGAATGAAGGAGCCAAACAGTTATCGAAACTGTACAAATTGTTGGCCATTGTGATATAGACACAGCTGATAACGATGGAATCTAACACGTTTCTAATGCTGTAGTCCGTTTATTGTAGCTGGTCTTATGCTAAAAACATTGTGCTTCACACGCTCCCATAGAAAAAAAGCCATGGACGACAAATCTCGCGAGCCTGGAGTGTACTCGGTATTGACTGTTCGTCCTGTCCATCTGTCCGATGGGTGTTCGTCAAGGTAGGCCCTTACGTCGCGATAGTAATGGCGAGCTGTTCCATCCTGCAGGAAATACCATTCTCCACGTCGAAACCTATCTCCGATGCGTAGCATGGTGTATTCTTGAAGGAAGATTAGATAGTTTTCACCAGTCACTGTATGCTCATTAAAGAAAAGTCCAGTCAAACCAGATGCTGATAAATGACACCACAATATAGCTTCAGGTACGTTCACGTGGTGTTGCAATGTCAGGTGAGGATTCTCAGCTGCCCAGGACGTTCAATAGTGACATTAACTAAGCCATTTATCTTAAAACTCCAAACAACCTTGTAGGGGAATTATCTGTCTGGTTTGCATCTTGCTTGATACCACTCACAAAATTCAGTTCTCCAGTCACGATCATCCTCATTCAACGCGTGGATTTGTCTTAGAGCATAACTTTTCCACTGGACATGCTTCAAAAAGCGATGGACGTTTGAGTTCAGAACTCCTGTCTCACCAGCCGCTTGCCGCACAGGCTTTATAGGAGATTGCTGAAATCTTTCGATGACTTTTCTTTCTTTTGTGGGACCGATGGATAATCGTGGTCTTCTGGAATGGTTCTTGTGGCCACTCTGGAGAGTACCTTATTCTTCAAACTTACCTCGCAGGCGAGTAGTTGCGAGTCACCTTGGTGCATCGCGTTGATACTTCATTTTAAATGTTTTTGCACTTCACTTATGTTTTAAGTCTCAGAATGAACTGTCTTTGCCTTCCTCCATTTTTCAAGTCGTCGCACCTGAAAAAGGAAAAAAAAAGTATTGTAGTTATGAGGTGAAAAGTGTGTGGGACTCTGGATTAGAAGAGGAGGAGTAGGAAATGAACTCCATCGCCGGTGGCCTCCCAGGACTCCAGCCCCGCACCTAATGACTTTTATCTGTGTGGTACATAAAAGACCGCTTTTCATCCCACCTTATGCCCGACACTTTTGTAAAGTGTTACACCACATTGTTGAAGCTGTGAATTTGATAACGGCAGACCAGTTGCTTCGTGTGTGGCGGGAAATAAGCCACCGTCTTGATATTTGTCGTGTAACACTGCCCACGCTGAATGCATAAAAATTTGAACTTTTCTCTTTCCAGGAACGTTCGAATTGTGTTTCTCTCTTTTGTATTTGTCTGAAATCTGTTCCTTCTTTCTGAACAGCTCTGTACATTCATTTGAAGGGAACGACATTGGAGAAATCCATGTTAAGTTTCTGGAAGTGTACGGCAAAGAATTTGGCATCATATGAAACAGTTGTTTGGTACCGTAGATGCTTACAGTGTGGTCACATAAGACCGGATGATGAAGAATGAAATGGCAGATCATCTTTCTGTAAGAAACCGGGAATCACAGGAGCAGTGGAGGCCCAGATGGTCGAAGACAGGCGTATCGCAATAGAGATGACGGTGGAAAAAGTTAAAATAAGTTGTGGGTTATTGTTGAACATTTTGCACGGTATTTGGCCATGGAAAGGTTTCCGCGCTCTCTGTTCTGCTACTGCCCACACCAGTTTAAAAAGTCCGCCAAGCAAGACTGCAGTGGATACTTTGCAGCTGTATTACGCCAATTCAGCTGACTTCTTTAGCTACCTGATCATCGTGGACAATAGCTGGGTGTATAACTATGAACTGAAAAAGGAGCAAAATAATTACTGGAAACACTTGAGTTCACCACCGCAGAAAAGGGCGAAGACCCAACCATCGTCACGGAAGGTGATGCTGAGAGGTTTTTGGGAGAGCCGTGCTTTCGTGTTAAAAGATTATGCCCGTAAGGAGTAATCCATTACAGGAGCATATTACCAAAATCTACTGAAGGGCATACAGATGGTGTTCAGGCGAAGCATCACAAGAAGTTGTCAGACGGCATGTTTTCGCTCGACTTCAATCTCATGACTCAGTCACCGAGCGAGGTGGCGCAGTGGCTAGCACACTGGACTCGCATTCGGGAGGACGACGGTTCAATCCCGCGTCCGGCCATCCTGATTTAGGTTTTCCGTGATTTCCCTAAATCGCTCTAGGCAAATACCGGGATGGTTCCTTTCAAAGGGCACGGCCGACTTCCTTCCCCGTCCTTCCCTAATCCGATGAGACCGATGACCTCGCTGTCTGGTCTCCTTCCCCGAAAAGAACCAACCAACCAATCACAGGACACAATCTCGTTTTCTGCTCCTTTGGCCTGTCAGATTTTGTGTCTTCCCGTTATTCTCCATACATGGCACTCACTGACTTCATCTACTTTCCCCAGATAAAGAAAGCATTGCGTATTACGCAGAACACGTTTCTGTCCTGTTAAGCATGGCAACCAGTTCGCAGAAACGCGTGTCCACAAGTCTTTCTCCCTGGGCCGCAACAGGCGGCTTTTCCTTGTACTTATTTTGGAAGAAGCTGTAATTTGATAGCCCTTCAATTCAGCGGCTACCTTTTACTGGTGACAGAGATGAGCGAATTGCATTTATACATGTATCTATGCTCTGCAAGCTACCTTACGCTATGTGGTGGAGGGTACCTCTGGTGAAATGGAATGTGCGTGTGGCTAGGGCCTCCCGTCGGGTGGACCAGTCGTCTGGTGCAAGTCTTTTTTTTTTACTCCACTTCGGCGACTTGCGTTTGGATGAGGACGAAATGATTATGAAGATAACACAACACCAAGTCCACGAGCGTAGAAAATGTCCGATCCGGCCGGGAATCGAACGCGGGCCACACACATGGCATTCTGCCGCACTGACCACTCAGCTATGGAGGGGGACAAGTACCTCTAGTATTTATATAATTTTCGCCTTGCTATGATCCATTCGCTAACAGCACGTGAGAAGAACTTTCGTATGAGGTCTAATTTCTCTGATTTTACGATCGTAGTCATTCTGTGAGATATATGTGGCAGGAAGTATTATGTTTCCCCACTCTTCTCCGAACGTACGATTTCGGAATTTCATCAGAACTCTTGTCCTGACACACAGCTCCTTTCTTGCAACGTCTGTCCCCGTAGTTCGTTCAATATCTCTGTAACGCTCTCCCGCCGACTAAACGGTTCCCTGACGAAATGTGCACCTCTTCGTTGTATCTTCTCTATTACTTCAACCTGGTAAGGGTCACTGATGAGCAATACTCAAGATACGGTAGAACAAGTGTTTAGTAAGCCAGTACATATCATCAAGATGTTCATTCCGGCATCTGCTTCTCCAAGTATTAGTTTTTTTATGGTTATTCCACTTAAGTTCGTCCAGACGGTTACTCGTAGGCATCTTACGGTCGTTGCCATGAGTTTTTACTGTTAGTGTATTCGCACATTAAGTGATTTCTTCGCTTATTTACATGCAAATACCCTTTCTCATCAACTACGAGTTGTTGTCATATAGTGCACGATGAATGTGATATTAAAACAGCGTCCTACCCAGACGCAGACCATCCACGAGCGTTGTATTTGAACGACGTCTCTGTGAGACGGAGAACGAAAGCTGAGCTTCAACCCGAGGCAAAATGCTCTTTGCCCCAAAACTCTGACGGTCGCTTGAGACGTTGCCCTCTGCTGAGCCACGCTACGGTCACAGCTACATTTCTGATTACGGTAAGTACTTACGTGTGATATCTTACATGCCCGCCTTTATCAATGGCGTAGTAACGGTAGTGCTACAGACTTGGTTGCTGAAGAAAATCGCAACACCAAAAGATAATTAATGAAGAGTAATAAAATTTAGCGAATATATTTGTCTACGTAACGTATTTAAATGATTAACATTGTAAGATCACAGGTTAATGAAAGCTCGTAAAAAGCCTTGGCAAATGAGGAATGCTGGTACATTAGTAGTCGGCGTAACCACCAGAATCTTGAATGCAAGCACACAAACGTGCACGCATTGTGTTGTACAGATGCCGGATGTCAGTTTGTGCGATGGAGTTCCATGCCAGTCACACTTGGTCGGTCAATACAGGGGCGGTTAACGCTGTTTGTGGATGACGTTGAGATTGTCGTCCGATGACGTCCCATACGTGCTCGAGTGGAGACAGAATGATGATCCAGCAAGCCAAGACTACATGACGACACTCTGTACATCATGTTGGTTTACAGCAGTTGTACGTGAGCGTGCGTTATCGTATTGGAAAATACTCCCTGGAGTGCTGTTCATGCCGCGCGGAGTATCCGTGCGGTTTGAGGTGTCTTGTCACGGTCCGCGCGGCTCCACCCGTCGGAGGTTCGTCCTCCCTCGGGAACGGGTGTGCGTGTCGTCCATAGCGTAAGTTAGTTTAAGTTAGATTAGTGTGTAAGCTTAGGGACCGATGACCTTAGCAATTTGGTCCCATAAGACCTTAGCACAAATTTCCAATTTCCAATGCTGTTCATGAAAGGAAGCACAACAGGTTGAATAAGGAGACTGACGGACAGTTGTTCAGCCAGGTGCGTGGGATATCCACGAGAGTGC
Organism: Schistocerca piceifrons; assembly: GCF_021461385.2. Classification (NCBI taxonomy): domain Eukaryota; kingdom Metazoa; phylum Arthropoda; class Insecta; order Orthoptera; family Acrididae; genus Schistocerca; species Schistocerca piceifrons. Next base: position 786,998,737 of record NC_060138.1, read on the forward strand.
ACTTTATTGTCATACGAAACTGCACACCAGACCATAACTTCTGGTGCAGAACCCGCGTGTCTGGCACGCAGAATGGGTTGGTTGCAGGTCTTCAACTGGCCTTCTTCTAACCAACATACGGCCATCACTGGCATCGAGGCAGAACCAACTTTCATCTGAAAACACAACAGACCTTCACCCTGTCCTCCAATGAGCTCTCGCTTCACACTACTAAAGTCGCGGATGGCGGTTGTTTAGGGTCAGTGGAATGGGCGCTACAGGGTGTCTGGCCTGGAACTGTAATTGAACTAGCAGTTCGTTGTGTCACTGTGGTGCCAATTGCTTGTCAAATTGCGGCTGCAGATGCAATACGATGTACCAGAGCCATACGCCGAACACGATGGCCTCTCGGGCCGGCCGGGGTGGCCGAGCGGTTCTAGGCGCTACAGTCTGGAACCGCGCGACCGCTACGGTCGCAGGTTCGAATCCTGCTTTGGGAATGGGTGTGTGTGATGTCCTTAGGTTAGTTAGGTTTAAGTAGTTCTAAGTTCTAGGGGACTGATGTCCTCAGAAGTTAAGTCGCATAGTGCTCAGAGCCATTTGAACCATTTTTTCCTCTCGGTAATGCCACGTGGCCGCCCGGAGCCCGGTCATTTCGCGACTGTACAATCTCGTGATCACCACTTCCTGCAGTCATGTGCATTGTCTGAATCCCTGAAAAGTCTTTCTGCGGTATCGCCAAGGAAACATACATATTCTGGTAGCCCTATTAAACGACCTCTTTCAAACTCTGTGAGTTGTTGATAAGGGTGTCTTTGTCGCCTTCAACGCATTCTTGTCTTACGTCAGCTCACCTTATCTATTCTACAAGGTAAATAACGCTCACGACCATTACAGCGTGTGTTCAGAACGAACCTGATTTGCATCCTCATAATGGCGCTGCTCGCGGCTCTGTTTTGCGAGTGGTGCCAGATCTGAATAGACATCATCTTTCACACGTAGGAAACGTCTACCACCTTTCGTTTATGTCGCATAACTCCTTCCAGGTGTTCTGTATTTTATCTTCCAGTGGGCGTTTTTTCTAATAAGAACCATATTTCTAGAATAAAAGCTAATCGTTTGTCATCAAAACGATGGCAAATTTTTTCTATGTGTACCGTGGACTCACGAAGTAATATTTTTATTTGCCTAACGAAATCTATAACATCATTCGGAATTGTGTCAAGAGTGCAATAACGTTTACGTGTTGTGCAACTAAGGAAACGCCGTTTGCGGTTAGACGCTGCTGTTCGCTCGTAATAACAGAGCTTACATAGCTAGGAAAAAACTATGCAGAAGTAGTGGAAAGACGGGATACGTAGCGCAGGAGCTGACGCCGTTGGCAGCATCTTTCATCCTGTATTTTGGTTCCGGATTTGAGGACTGCCTGGCTTTTCACAGTTAAATAAAAAACGTAATCCAAACTCTTTTGTTCCTAAAAGCACAAAGAGAGATGATTAGGCTCAACTGTTCTACAACTATTTGAACAGATCAGTAGCCTAGTTACAAAGACGGCCATCTCCATTTTTCTTTTACAATTTCAGATAATTACAGACTTCAAGAGCAAATAGCATGTGGAATCCAATAATGGTGTTGTATAGTGCAAAAACGCCCACTAGCACTTTAAAACCATTTTTATACATTTGCCTTCACTACAAAATCGGCCAGCCCTAAAATGGTGACGAAAACAGCCACCTCCACCAAACACCAAACACAAGACTTAATTCTGCCACGTCATCTCACGAGCTCACGACATTTCTAGAGAGATATTGGATGAGCAGTGTGTTTTGTTCTTGTCTGTAACAAACTGAAAACTGAGTTATCTGTACACAAAAGTCTTGCATCAGGATTTTTTCCTGTCATGAAGAAAGTAGACCATAATGGAGCTGTAATGTCATACAATTTATAAGGAAGGGAGAACAGAGCTAGAGATGTAATCAGGAGACGACTAGAACAAAGAAAACAAACAGAAATGGCATGGGACTGGTAGAATTCCATGACATAATCTCAAAGTCAACGTACTTCAAGAGAAGACCGAATATGCTCAAAACTTGGAAACATCCAGGCTGGAAAAAAGGAGAATGGCTATTGGACCATGCCTGTATGGATAAAAGTTACCACAGGGCAATCTACAATTTGAAAGTGCTAAGGGAGACAGACAGTAGATCAGATTATTACATGATAAAAATAATAATTGAGTTTATCCTATCCCAGAAAGAAGAGAACCTACAAACCTCATAAACTGATATGTAACAAGGAATGCAAACAACAGACAAGGAATATTAAAATAACAGATGATCTAGAGGACATATTTTCCCAGTTAAAACAAATAGCTGAAGAGGTAGCCCCAGTAAATCCAGCAAAAAACACCAATGGTTCAACGATGAGTGTGATAATACAGTAGTAGACAGAAACAAAGGCTGATTAGAGCACCGGAGTCATAAAACAGAAGAATCACACTTTAAACTCACACAACAAAGAAAGATAATCCAAAAAATAATAGTAATAGTTAAACGCCAACATTTAAATGATATACTCCTAGTGATAGAAACACATACCGAGGAAACAAATTCAAAGTATTACAACAAAATATTTAGCAACTACAAGGATATGACGCTCCAACTTTAAAAGTAATAAGATTACCCGTAGTAGTAGGGAAAATACATAAATCCGAGCGGAAACATTTAACGAATTACTAAACTGCGAAGATTCCCCAGAACTACTACAAATAAACACAGATATCCCTATTAAAATACCAGAAGAAAACATAAACCCACCACCAATCCATAAAGTCTAGAAAGCTTTGAAAGAGCTGAATAACTACAAAGCAATTGGAGAAGATCAAACATTTTCGGAATTTTGCAAATATGCAGCAGAACCAGTGAAGATATTACACCTAGAACGAAGAACTAGCAGAACTTTGCGCTACAGCTATAATCCATACATTACACAAAAAAGGAGACCAATCAAACCCAAACAACTGTAGTGGAATTTCCCTTTTGGATATAACACACAAATTCGTGTCAACAATTCTATACAGTCGTCGGAACTGGAATTAGGGGAATACCAAGGAGGATTTAGATCCTGGAGAAGCTGCTCAGAACAGATAATCACCTTGAAATTGGTAATGGATTACTATAAAAGAAAACAAAAACAACAAGTCTCAACCTTTGTATACTTCAAAAAAGCTTATGATTGTATCCACGTATCTTCAATGGTGAATACCCTAAGGAATTTCGGTCTCCATCCGAAATTAATAAAAATGACAAACTTAGCTCTAACAAACACCAAATCTAAAGTAAAGTTCAGACGAGAAAGAGGCTATTTACGATTAAAACGAGGTTAAAACAGGAAGGTGGTTTATTGTCATTACGTTTAAACTGTGCACTCGAGTATGTGATGAGGGAATGGTACAAGCAAAATCCTAAAAATTTAAGAATTGGACCAAGAAAAATCAAATAAACTTAAATTTCTTGGGATTCACAGATGACTTAGTGTTGCTAGCTAATAACATTCAAGAAGCCAGAAATCAAATAACAAAGCTACAAAATATAGAACAAAAAATAGGACTCGAAATATTATTCGAAAAGACTGAGATAATGTTAACAGATCCGCTACTAATCAGGCGCATAACAGTCAATAATAGGAAAGTAAAAATAGTAAAACAATTTAAATACCTAAGAGAAATTTTATCATACAGCTTGGACGAGAAATCTGCATGGCAAGTAGAACTAACAAAATGATGAAAGCTAAAAAGATTACAATGGTCTGCATATAATAAAAACGTCTGTCAATCAAAGTTAAATTAAAATATTACAAGACGGTGGTTCGACAGGAGGTGACACACGGAAGTGAGACTCTTTTCAAAGTCACCCAGTAAAACATAATCGTCAAAATCCTAAAACTAGAGAGAAGATTAGTTAGAACTTGAGTAAATTGGAAATATCAAAAAAATAGAAAATGGCAGGTAGCGTCAAATGAAATGTTGTACAGCGAACTGGAACCCATTACAGATACTCTGCGGAAAGAAGGCTGTCTGTTTTCATCACATTATGAGAAACTAGACTATAAAGAAAAATTATAGAGGAACTTTGGAACATTGCTAACGGAAATCAGGGAGGATATGAAAGAGCTAGAATAATCTCTGCGACATTTGTCAAACAGAACAAAAAATTTAAAGAAACTGAAAAACATGAAAATAAGATTTAAACCAAAAATAAACGACAGACAATAAATAGGGTATTTACAGATGAGGAACGACAAAAAGATCAGAACGAGTGGAACGATACTGGGCAGTTCGAAAGGAAAACTATTGGACAAGACGAGCGGGAAATGGTTGACTGAAGTGGTCCAATGAGGCGTAAAACCAGAAGAAGAAGAAGATATGCAAAAAATATGTCATTACCGAAGCTTCCGAATCGAAATATGTGTTATTCGAGGCGGCTACACTGCTACAGTTTGACAATTGTTTCTGGACGTTCTAGTGGATCTAAAGCTCTGTATAAAGAGAATATATTAATTTATTCTAGGGCAGAGAGTGAAATGAAGAAGTCGTCAAACGAAATAGCTTCTGCAGTATTTGAGGAACTTGAGTGTAAATCTAAATCGGCTATTTTGAAAGCAAAGACATTGTACGGCTGTGGCAAAAACTTGTTCGAGCCAAAATAAAAATACAGTCTTGTTAGCAACGTGTGTTGCTTGCCTACAAAGAACAAAATCTTCGGTCAGAGAAACTGAACTTCTGTTTTTTGTTACAGGACGCTCTTGTATACAAAGTGATCTAGTTTAGGTGCAACTGAAAAAAGTATTAAGAAAGAAGATGGGATTGTGCAGCTTTTAAACTAACACGATTAATTTAGTAAGCATGAAACAGTCAAACTTTTAGTAGAGGATCTATCAGGACTGGAAGGCAGAAGCTAAAGCCAGTGTTAAAGATCCATCTAAGCTTTATTTTAAGATCTCTGCTAGTCAAAACGTTAGTTTTGACCAAGAACCCAATCTCAGTACATGTCAGTGGTGAACAAAACTGTAATACTGGAATCAACCAATCTTTGTCTGTCGCGAAACTGGGGGAAAAAAGCAATTGACACTAACCCTGATGAACTTAAGATTGCATTAAAATTAAATGTGTCTAAGATACAACACATGAATGCATTACTATCAAATCACTACGGTGGGAAGTGGAATGAAACTGAAAATGTAAAGTGGTACGAAGAAATATTAAGGAATAACGATTTAATATCTGATAATCCACTACCTGAATGTGAATGTTTGAATGAATCGTCTAATGAAGGATATGAAACTGAAGTCAGTCAGCTTGTTTTATTGGGCAATTATGACGTTATTTTTAAGACTTTGCTTGTATGTAATAGTTTACAATACGTGATCAACTTTGTTTTATTAAAATTACGTTTCCATGCTGTGTGTCTTTCTGTTATTTATCGTGGAAAATTTCAATATAGACCTGGTATAGTCAGTCATGCCTAATTATTACAGACGGTACCCTCACCGCCAGACACCATCTTGGTGACAAAAGCGGCCATATTTAATTGTTTGCTAAAAACCCGGCCATATGTTTCAGCTGTAAATATCTCTTAACGATTACTAAAATACACAGAAAGTATGATTTCATTACAGTCTATTGCTATTGTAAAATCTATGCACAAGTTTTCAATAGTATTACTTAAGTGGAATTGGTTGAAACAATTTTCTGCCACTCATGAAAGTTTTGTTACACGGAGTTGGCCATCTTTGTAACCAGACTACAGAAATAACTTCTTCAGAAATAGCTGAACATAGCACAGTAGTGCTCCAAGCTGAGGTTACCAGAGTAACCTACAGCGCTGAACAGACAACTTTCCAAGGGTCACTGTTTGCGGGACAGATAGGATAATCAAGAGATCGTGATGCCAGTTTATACAAACAAGAACAAGTCCATCTTCAGGCCGGCTTTACGCTTTTTAGTGTCCTCTGGGCATGAGGACGTCTTCGTCGGAGCGCCTTGCTGCTGGCGGTGGTGCTGGAGTCTGGACTCCGAAGTAGCTGCCGCCTGGTCGACAGGCAACGAGGACGAGGTGCTGAATTTCGCCACAACGGGTTCCATAGAAAATATTCCCTTAATATGCCAAAAAACGCACTTTTTTGCATGTGGCTGTTAACTACGCTTGTGACGTATAAAGACATTCCACTTACGCCGTGGCTCTCATTTCCTGTCGCCTCCCCATACGAGGTGTGATCAAAAAGTAACGGAGTAATGGGAATTTTTGTTTTACTTAAAGAATCTTTATTTATTTAGCAATAACAACTTCGTCCTCTTCAAAGTATCTTATCAGTGCTGGCAAAACGACGCCATTTTTTGTGCAGAAAACTACAAACAGGCATTGTGGTGTGGGCGGAACATTAACGCAAGTTCTACGAGTGGTCTTGCCACAATTCTGGTCTTTTCTTCGGATTCCTTCACGCAAACGGCGTATAACTTCCAGGTAGTATTTCTTATTGACCGTTCGCCCATAATGCATGAATTCATGCTGTACTATCCCACTGTAAACGAAGAAATCAGTAAGAAGAACCTTCACATCTGATCGAATGTGTCGAAATTTTTTCGGGTCTTGGCTCTTCAGGCAGTTTCCATTGGGACGCTTGGGCTTTGTTTCGACGTCATGTTTCGTCACCTGGTATAAACTTTGCAAAAACAGACATAATGTCTGATGAGATATCGCAATCACTGGTTATACAATGTTACTTATAATCCATCTTGATTGTAAAAATGTTTATTCACATGACCGGTTTCGGTTCCTCTAGATCCATCTTCAGATCTGAAATGACAATGATTCTAATTTACTATTTCGCAAAAGCAAACCTATTTCATCCTATCCGATCAGCACCAAATAAACCAGAACGTACCTGCAATTTCGGTTACAGGAGTAACCCGTCCAAACACAGAAACCTTCACATGCTGCGTCACATTAAATTGGTTGCCAGACTGCACGTCGTTTATATTAATTATGAAACTCTTACCGACAGGTGGCGTCTGGTACATTTGTTACATTACATATGCACATACTGTATTAAGTAGATTTTTCTAATTTGCTTTTATCTCTAAAAATTTAATTCTCAATGAGCAAAGCGAGTTCAATCATAACGCCTATTTTAGTATTTATGACGACTTACTGAAATGATCACTGTTGCACATAGAAGTCCATGCCGAAGGATAAGAGATGGTGCACGACTGAACGGCTCGCGGCACAACACCGAAATAGCGGGAACCACGGAAGCAGGCCATGGAGGAAAAGTCTACACCAGCGCCATGGATATAGAAATCGTCCTTTGTTTTCGATCGTACAAAAATGATAGTTTTATTGTGTATTTTAATTTTGACAAGTACAGATTTTAATCGTGACAACTACAGATTTGAACCAAGTATTTTTAAAGATAAAAACAAATTAGAAAAATCTACTTAGTACAGTATGTGCATATGTAATGTAACAAATGTACCAGACGCCACCTGTCGGTAAGAGTTTTATAATTAATGTAAATGACGTGCATTCTGCCAACCAATTTAATGTGATGCAGCATGTGAAGATTTCTGTGTGTGTACGAGCTACTCCTGTAACCGAAATTGCAGGTACGTTCTGATACATTTGATGTTGATCGGATAGGATGAAATAGGTTTGCATTTGTGAAACAGTAAATTAGTATCATTGTCATTTAAGATCTGAAGATGGTTCTAGAGGAACCGAAACCGGTCATTTGAATAAACATTTTTACAATCAAGACAGATTATAAGAAACGTGTTATAAACTTCACTGTAAGTTCTGGATCGCTGCTGACTTCATTCAGCAGTTCCTGAGCGATGTCTAGGCGACGTCGTTCTCGGTCGAAATTCCACAATTTCGGAAAAACTTTGCTGCTACACGTTTCATGCCCAAAACTCCCGAAAAAATTGCTTGACATGAGCTAAAGGATACGTTAAGATCATCAATAACCTCTCTGCTGGAGATTCGTTTGGTTTCCACAAAAACTTTCTTTACTTCTTGCACATTGTCGTCAGTAACTGATGTGCTAGGGTGTCCAGGGTGTTCGTCGCCTTCAACGTCTTTTCGATCCCTCTGAAACGTTCATATTATTCGTAAATTCTTATCTAACTCTTATTAGATTCGGCAAAAGCCATAGTCAACGATTAGAATGCTATTCTCGCACTTTATTCCAGTTTTCGCCAACTGTCGGCAATCAACTAAATGAATATGTAGTAACATGTGTACCAACAACAACAAAACAATTTTGAAAATCGGATATATAACGCCTGTGACATTAAAAAATTCCCGTTTTTTTATCACACCTCGTATACCGTGAACTTAGCACTCAGATGGACCTTTTTTTTATACATGAATGATTGCACCCTTATCCTACTAATAAAAACTAAATTGCGTTAGACCATCATACTCCATTTCATTAGCCATCTGGCTTTGCACTAATGTCCGCAGCTCGTGGTCGTGCGGTAGCGTTCTCGCTTCCCGCACCCGCGTTCCCGGGTTCGATTCCCGGCGGGGTCAGGGATTTTCTCTGCGTCGTGATGAATGGGTGTTGTGTGATGTCCTTAGGTTAGTTAGGTTTAAGTAGTTCTAAGTTCTAGGGGACTGATGACCATAGATGTTAAGTCCCATAGTGCTCAGAGCCATTTGAACCATTTTCTTTGCACTAATAGATCTTCTGTCACCACGTAGTAGAAATGGATTGGCGCGTTGTCAGTAAAACGCTCTACCGTCCGCTAGTATCGACTCATCCTACTTTTACATTAGTAGGTCCTCAGTCGCCCATACAAGTCGGTATGTTTTGTATCTCTGTCAGGCGAAAAGGTTTCTCTCACCAGTGTCGCCGCAGTGGACTATACTATGACTCTCCACTGAGATTATGTGTCGACAAATCTCCACGGCAGCTGAGTGCTCGGCAGACCGTTAAATGTTACAGACAGAAGCTCATCGCACAAAGTATTGGTCACCCCCTTAAAACAGCGCGCTCGTGACTATGGAGTCATGTTTCATACCTCACGGAAATCATAGCGGTAAAGTGGTGTCAATGTGTGGAAGCAACACGGGTCGACATGGAGACAGAACGACACAGACGAGGTATCGTGTTTGAACGTGCACATGGCCACATCGCGAATAAAGGTGAACGCTTATTAAAGTTCACTGTTCTGTGTGTCTACAACGAATGGTGTACCACTTGTAACCACGAAAAATAACCACAAAACATTTTAACAGAGAGGAACCGGATGTAAGCAAAATTTTGAATCACCTTTAACATCAACATATTTCTGAAATAAACTGCAAAAAATATAAATGTGTCATGAATAAAGATATTTAATCACGAAATGCTTTACTAGTGGATTCTCGAATCGACGAACAGACACAAGATCTGTTCTGATGGTACGCTGAATATTTTATATAATGTACCTTATTTTACAACGTACGTTTTAACACTGCTACATTTGTTAATAGCGCGAGTGATGTCTACTTTCCTCTCTGAGGTATTTTATCTTCGCTTGCAACCACTCACATTTAACAGCTGTTTGGAGCGTCATTCTTCGTGGAATAACGGAGTCTGTCTCTGAGCGCAAACGCTATGTTTCACCATTACTAAGCCACACACCTCTCAAATATCGTATGATAACGGCCTATGCCTATTAGCACACTTTTGAACAAGTGAAACCAATAAGTTCAATTACTGCGATATACCACATAGTTATTCATTTTATTTGCCTTCTAGGCTCTCTGTTTTACCGAATGTTGCTGGAACATCAACAAAAGCTGAAACTGAACACTAGTGTAAATTCGTAGACTTCTCCGTAGTCTTCAGAATCATTTTGTGTTCTGTGTGGGCACACCTGGGGGTCGTCTGTCCCGTCCCCTGAGGGGCGCCTCCTCCTCAGTACTTGAGCGGAACCGAGAGAAAGCTTCCCGTTCTGGCCATCTTTGTTCTGGAAGGGCGGCATTTACATTTTTAAGGAAAGAGAAATTGCTTTGCAAAGAAGGCCGCCGACCCCTTAATAATTCAAGAAGCACTTGCTCTGTAACTTCCATTTTCGACACGGAGGTTCTCCTCCAGTAGCTATAAGGGAAGATTTTGCCGTCTACAGGATATTACTTTTTATTCCTCCCTCGAAGGGTATATCCCCGGAGGAGAGATAGTACTTACGACGTTCATACATCTCGATAAGCCCGCACTCCTACTCCATGAAATGCAAATTCTCTCAGCGTTTGCCAGCTCTGAAAAGCAAAAGAGGATGAAAGGGCCTAATGTGGGTCGGGAATCGAACTCACGATCAGCTATAAATACTCACAGCGAGTAAACATAACAGTATAACTTGCAGCAACTGAAGAAGACGACTGGGACGACTATCGAAATACTAAACATAAAATGGAAATAACATCGCGTCTGAACACCCAGAAGTACGTCATTACTGAGGTTTATATTCCATGCTAACAAATTTTCTTTTCAGCAAAGCTCTTCGTGTTATAACAGTCTAAATTTTATATCCTCTTTCCTTCTGCCAGAATCAGTTACATTGTTGCTCATTTAGAGAACTCGACTATTACTTTTAGCGTAACACTAGATAATCTAATTGCTTCAACGTCGCTTGTCTTAATTAGACTACACCCGACTGTGTTTGTTTCATTTTTATTTGTGTTCATCTTATAATGTCTGACTACGACAATATCTATTCCGTTCAAGAGATACTGCAAGTTCATTGCAATGTCTGACAGAATTACAAAGTCATTAGCAAACTCCCATAGCTTTTACTTCTCCTCGCTGAGCATTAATTCCCATTCCGAGGTTCTCTTTAGTTTCCTTTACTGTTTGCTGAATGTACATAACGAATTACACAGGATATAGGCTACAGTCCTGCCTCAGGCTCCTTTCAATTACTGCCTTTTTTACCTACGTATGACTATTTTCTGTACTACTAATAGATAAACATTCACTTCCTGTGTTTTATATCCGATGATTTCAGAATTCAGAGGAAAGTATTCCGGTAACGCTGTCAAAGATTTGTGTTACTCTGGAAATGCTATGGTTCGACTCTGTACGGAAAAATGGGTTCACCAATTTGCATGAACACGCGAAAGCACATCACTGATGAGGCTTTGTGCCTCAGCGCCTACACAATTTGTGTAGTAAATATTCTAGAACGGGGAAAGTGCGACGGCCAACACAATGATAGTAGACATACCGCTCTATTTAACTGTTTAGTGGATCTTGCTGTTCGGCCCGCTGAAAACCGTAAACATGGTTGTACATCGACGATGGCATCATACTGACCTTTATAACTACGAAATGCTTCGCGATAGATCTGCGGTGTAAAATGTTGACTCTTTAAGTAAAATTCCTGCAGTTTGTCAATATACTCATTTGTTGAGCCCTGGAAAGTGACTGATGGCTAAATAAATCTCTTAGACTGTAAATTGCTTTATTGACAAAGGTTATACACTATATTTTTTAGATTTACATGCCAAATTAAGTCGACAAGTCTAATAACAATTGGTTTACGTATCACAGCTCTTTTTTGTAAACCTGGAAATATTTCTTTTGCAGGGTATCAGGAAAATAGATAGTGCGAGATGAAGTTTCACGTGTTACCATACCCAGAAATCTCATTGTTTGACTGCGTTTCTCGACCTTTTTTTTGTCAGTTTGTTAGGAGTCTTACGACACTTGCTGATTGTCAATAGCATGACGCTGTTTACATACACATTTTTTTACTGACAATGGCTCTAAATGTAGACATGTGATATTTATCTTCAGGAATAATTCACTAAATCGGAAATCTTAGAACTGTTCACTATCTTTCGGTCGCTTGCTCAATTACTTTGAAACATTCTGCTGATGACCTTCGTCATTTCAGCTGCGTTGTCGTGAACTTTGAAGTCGTAAAGATTAAGCAGGCGCACATAGACCCGTGTTTTGTCTACAAACCGGCATGGCTTGCCAGCACGCTTCTTGTTCAAATTCTGGAGTATGTATATTTCACTTTCGCACACAATGGTACTATATGGTGCAGTTTGTGAATAACGAGCTGATATCTATACGATACCCGAAATTTCATCTACACAAATAAAAGGCAATGTCATGACTTACTGACTCATCATCGCCCAGCCCAAACCGCTAAGGATAGAAACTTGCAATTTAGAGAGGGTTGGTCTTGCAATGTATAACGTCGTTTAAGAAGGAATTTTTCGAACTTCCACCCCTAAGGGGGTGAAATCGTAATTAATGTTTTTTAAATAAATCATTATTAAAGAACTACTAAAGTATTTTTAAAGCTACCTCTATGAAAATTGGTATTTGACTTCTCGTTTACAAATAAAAACATACGTTATTCATCGTTTTTGTAAATCCATCCCTGAGCGGATTAAACAGTGGATGAAATGATTTACGAAATATTTCATTATGGAACCATTCTTGAAGACAAATTTTGAAGTTTTGAATTTGGTTCCTTGGTTAGCACTAAAAGTACGGATTTCATTGTTTTAGGAAATTCAGCCCCTATGGGGATGAGATAGGGGATGAAAGATTTTACGGAAATATTTCATTATGCAAGCACTTTTGAAACTAAATCAATGAAAATTCGTATTTGGCTCCTCTATTAGAAATAAAAAAATATTCATTACATTGGTTTTGGAAATTCATCCCCTAGGGGTTGAAATGGGGCCAGACTGATTCAGTGACTCACCATTGCCCAGGACAAACCGCTAAGGATAGAAACTTGTAATTTGGAGAGGGTGTGGATCTTATACTCATAGACACCGTTTAAGAACGAACGTTTAGAAATTCCTCTTCAAAGGGGGTGAAATAAGGGATGAAAGCTTTTTGAAATTATGTTGCTATTAAGGCAGTTTTGAAGCTAGAACTACGAAAATTGGTACTTAGTTTCTTAGTCAGAAACAAAAAATTTTTCGTACAGCAGTTTTGGAAATTCTCCCACTAAAGGTATAAAGTGGATGAAACTTTTTAGAAAATGAAACATTATTAAAGAACTGTTAAACCATTTTTCGAAGCTCCATCTATGAAAACTGGTATTTGACCTCTCGGTTAGAACTTAATAAAATTACGTGTTTCTATGTTTTTGAAAAATCAAGCCCTAAGGAGATGAAATAGGTGACGAAAACTTTCAGGAAAATATGTCGTTGTATTAAAAAAATTTTAAAGTTAAATCTATGAAACCTGGAATTTCATTTATCGGTTAGATACAAAGAAATGTGTGTTATGGGATTAAAATTTTTATGGAGATGTCACCACACGAATGCAAAAGGAATAATTAATAAAAACGTTGGACTCCAACTCCAGAATCGCTTTTTGTTCAGCTGTGGATTGGGAATGGACCATACTTCTATGGCTTTAATTAGTGTGATAAATTAAGAATGTTTTGCAGTTTGTGAACAATATAAAAGTTCGATTAAATAAAAACTAAAACAAGAATCTGTGCCAACCATACAATCTACGCGAGCGAAGCAGCGGGCGCTATGCTAGGGCACAGATAAGACGATAATTTTTATCTTCAATGTAGATGTTCCGTTGATATGCAAAATGGCATTTAATTCATTTATGTAAACCGGGAACAGTACCAGCGTGTATCTACGAGATTTTCCGTTTGAATTTCCGAGAGTGGTTATTCGGACGACTCTTGTTTCCTAAATCAGTTGAGATGAATGCCGAGATGGTTCCCTGAACAAGGCCAGAACCGATCCTCTCTTTAGTTTAATACAGAGCTCCACAGTCAGTTATCTCGAATTGGATGATATTGTATATATTAAAAGTTAGTTCACTGGACGATTTTCTATATGTCTTGGTGGTGTCTGTTTTCATGTGTTCGTTGGATGGTGTACGACACTTATCATCGCAACAGATCAGCTTAAAATCCAGCAATAACGAGTAGAAGCTGTTGTTGTGGTCTTCAGTCGTGAGACTGGTATGATGCAGCTCTCCATGCTGCTCTATCCTGCGCAAGCTTCTTCATCTCCCAGTACTTACTGCAACCTACATCCTTCTGAATCTGCTTAGTGTATTCATCTCTTGGTCTCCCTCTACGATTTTTGCCCTCCACGCTGCCCTCCAGTGCTAAATTTGTGATCCCTTGATGCCTCAGAACATGTCCTACCAACCGGTCCCTTCTTCTTGTCAAGTTGTGTCACAAACTCCTCTTCTCCCCAAGTTAGAGTATAAAATTTTAACCACCCCATTAGAGACGGAGCTGATACTAGTTTGACTAAGAGGAAACAAACAATGACCTTCCTGAAAAGAGATTTAAGGAAGCCCGAGAGGTCTAAATCAGGGTAGCTGGACGTAGGTTACAGTCCCGCTCTTACCAAATACAGCTTCATAGCTTTACGTACTGCATCACTTCACTCGAAACAGCGCGAATCTGCCGTTAAGAGAGTGTTATTTCGTAACACTGATTCGTAATCTCAGTTCCTAATATGCAGTGATTCAGCGGTCTTGGTTTTACACTTTTAACTCGTAGGTCGTGTTCTAAAGTAAATGCGCCATCAAATAAGATTCAAGCTATGAGATTGATTACTGATTGCTGTCAGTTAGGAATGCCTAAGGTCGTGATTCGCTCCTTAATATAGTTCTATATTCAGCAATACCTTTTTAAAGTGAAATATACTGTTCCTCGTCGAGATTAAACGATAAACTAATTATCTTATAATAGCTGACTGCGTGAACTTGTTTCCAGGTGGGAGAAAGGCGAAGGCATTCCATGTTCAAAGGGACTATGTCTAAAAATCCTAGATCTAGTTTGATAAGCTATTACCTTTTTATTTACATTGTACTTCAGTTTTGAAATGATTATGGTGTATCATTTCGATGAAATAGTTCTAATCTCAGCAGAATTCGAGGCTGAAGCAACGTGCGGATACAACATAGTGCCTCACTCACTGGCCGACTAGAATGGACGACGAGCTCAGGACTAACTATTAACAGTTCGCCTAACTACGTGTGAACTAACTCAGAGCGCTGCGTTAGGCCGGAGTTTGGGGGCGGGCCATTTACTGTCAGCTGCGATGTATTTTCGGTCGGGTTTCTGCCTCCCACAAGGAAACAACGCTGCTGAGGTCGCAGTTTGCGCTCGTGGGGGAAACTTGTCTTCGCGAGTTGGCAAACTGGGACGCTTATGGCTACAGAAATTAATAGAGGCTCGAGGTCTCGACTTGTTTCTCTTTTCGCACTCATCCCACTAAATATTTTCGTTCTGATCGATGAGATCATCACGAAATTTTCTCATGATTAGTTTTCTTACAGCTATCTATATAAAAAACGATTTAATTTCATTAAAAATAATTTTTTCGACAGAACTATTTACTGAAAATAAAATGTTGAAATGTTTGATATTCTGTGCCAAAGTGGATTGTAATTGCATATGCATAAATTATAATGTAATTCTTGGCTTAATTTTCCTCGTATGTAATTCCTTTACTCTTTTTACAATGAAAAAGTAGGACGAACTATGGTTTAGATATAAGAGTTTTACGCTTTTAAAACTTGCCTATTGTATTAAACAAATTTACTTCCCTTAGCCACACGATCGCGTTAGCAAGCACTGAAATTCGATCTCTGAATTATTTCAAATATCAAAATCAAAATTCTTATCTATAACTGAACGATGATCCTCCTGATACCACTCACGTAATGTCGGTGAATGACAATAATCAAGGAATCGCAAAAGGCAGGTTTCCTCACATTTCTGAGAATTTGATTTTATCTCATTGTCTGGAACTGGATATCTCCTATCTATAACCCTCATAAATTATTGAAGTCCCCCTTCTCAACTTTTCTGTTTGTATTTTGTGCCTAATCTCAGAATTCTGATAATCTAGAGATTCTGATACGGTTTTCCTTAACAGAGTGACTGATTCACGAGGAAGTTTTGTGTATGTAATTTATTGTTTATAGTAATGAAAAGTGCGTAATATATATATCTAATTGGCTTTGGAGTGATATCTCGTGCAATTATGGGGCCGGCCGCGGTGGCGCTGCGGTTCTGGCGCTGCAGTCCGGAACCGCGGGACCGCTACGGTCGCAGGTTCGAATCCTGCCTCGGGCATGGGTGTGTGTGATGTCCTTAGGTTAGTTAGGTTTAAGTAGTTCTAAGTTCTAGGGAACTTATGACCTAAGATGTTGAGTCCCATAGTGCTCAGAGCCATTTGAGCAATTATGGGAACTAAAAGCTGGTCAGCAAGAGAAGGCGGTATCTGGCGGGAAAAGCAGTAAAGCAAACAGCCGCTGCAACTCGAGAAAGCAGTGAAGCTTGACCACAACCTATACATAGTACAAATTAATGCGACCGCCAAGCTTTGTGCGAATCCAGGCCAGGTCGCTAGTACTATATCCTCTGAAAATTATAATACTCTTTATGTTTCAGCACTGAGACAATACTGAGTTACTATATGAAATTTATTATTTTCTGGACAGGAAATAATCTTCAGTTATTACAGTATGCTGTTCATGTACATGACTTGCTGGCCTAAAATAATGAGTTTGTTGTCGAGAATACACTGAAGAAGTTAGAACCGGCCCTTGTTGTTGTTGCGGTGTTCAGTCAGAAGTCTGTTTGATGTAGCTCTCCATGCTACTCTATCCTGAGCAGGTCTCTTCATCTCCGAATAACTACTGCAACCTATATTCTTTTGAACCTGCTTACTGTATTAATCGCTTGATCTGCCTCTAGAATTTTTACCCCCCACGCTTACCTCCAGTAAAAAATTGGTGATCCTTTGTTGTCTCAAAACGTATCCCATCAACCGTTCCCTTCCTTTAATTGAACGATGTGGCGCAGTGGTTATCACACTGGACTCGCATTCGGTAGTACGACGGTTCAAACTCGCGTCCGGCCATCCTGATTTAGGTTTTCCGTAATTTTCCTAAATCGCTTCAGGCAAATGCCGGGATGGTTCCTTTGAAAGGCCACGGCCGATTTCCTTCCCATTCCTTCCCTGATCCGAGCTTGTGCTCCGTCTCTAATGACCTCGTTGTCGACGGTACGTTGAACACTAATCTCCTCCTCCTTCCTTTAGTCAAGTTCAAGTTCCTATTCGCCCCAGTTCTGTTCGGTCTCTTCTCATTAGTTACTCAATACAAAAAAAAAAAAAAAAACAAAAAAAAAAAACATCCACACATACACACACACCCAAAGTACGTGGTCTCTGTATGTTTCATGCGTATAATTCGTAAACAAGAGCAGACATATTCCTCTTATTTCGCGACATTTAGAAACGCAGTCGCTCATATTTACTTTTTGTATTGATCATTTTCTTTGAAACTGCATTCCATGAAGAAAAATAACACAAAAATCTTGAAGTGAAATTTAACACTCTTCATTTTCTTCTTTTCTTTCGCCTCGACTCGAAGGTAGATGGAGTCGCTCACATTTTCTCCGTTCTAGTAGCTAGACTCTTGACTTTCAGATATTTCCTACTAATTTTAGTCTCGTCTAGGAAATCCTGCAGCTGCTATTCCCCCTATCTCGTTCCCTCTGTCATTACCTCGATCAGAGTAGCGACATCACAAGAATGACTGAGTTGGAAGTTAACCATGATGTTTCTCTTTTTTGTGAACATTGTTTAAACATTCTTCATCAATCTAGAAAGTCAAACAATCAGCTCCTCGGTATGGTACAGGTTACCTTATAACGTGAAATAATAATAATATAAATGTCACTGAATCAGAATAATCATTTATCATTCAACTGAACAAGATTACAATTTACCTGAAGATTATTCAAGTACGTTATTCAATTACCGAGACAAATTTCGAGAAATGTATTCGCAGAACTGTTGAAACGTGTGTACCACAGCTGATCGTGACTCTATTTTCTTGTTCGAGTCTTCTGCAACCTCGAAAGAAATCGTACGTACGCCCTGTCTGCTCAGTACTGGAGTCTCACACGACGCTATGAAGCATAGAACAAAGCCATCACGGTGCAAAAAATTAAAAAAAATTACGGCAGAGAGAAATGGTCATTTAAGAAGGCTGCACCAACGGAGACCCCGCAAATTGCTTGGCATAGTCGAATAAAGGTTTCTCGAACAACGAAATTTTATGAGGGGTACCACTAACTGACACAGAACTGAGGAACACATTCATGAAACCAAATTTAATGTCTACAAGTACAGAAATATGGTAGTGCAACCATTTCAAAACCTTTTTTGATTTATAGGTGTTCCTCTTAACGATAAATGAATTTCTTGTCGATGAATACATCCAAAAAATTGATTGGTCAGCGACGTCTTTATCTCTCAGAGTATTCTTGGGCTATATTAAAGAGACTAAATGCATTCGATTGGCCAACACTATGTTCTTTCAATGCTTCTTAAGGTTCTTGCCCAGAAGCAGGATGCAACGCGAATTCCTGCATCATCTCCTCTCACATCGAAGTTGCCGCTTCACTACCAAATGTGTCTGGCATTTAGAGATAACCAAACGGAACCACTGCTGTGTAATTGTGTAAGGAGCTTAATGATTCTTTTTTTACTTATAAAAGGTGCGTTTAGTCGGTTACAAAACTTTTCTAATTACTTATTTTTGTGTGCCAAATGTGCTGTAGGTGAGGTTTACTACGTTGCGTAATCTTTACATATTCAGTTCATCGATTACGATGTCATTTCTCAGTTACGTTTAACTCTCGTATATTAATATAAAATGAAATAAAAAGAATAGGTGTGTGTGTGTGTGTGTGTGTGTGTGTGTGTGTGTGTGTGCGTGTAAGTTGTAACATATCTTTCTTCAGTGGCAAATGAAAGTGAGAGAATTATTTAAATTAATAAAATATATGCTGTGCTTTGGGATGAGTTTCCACCGTCACGATGTGGTTAACAATTTTACGCACATCCATATATAATTAAACCTTTTACAGTACTGGACCACTATTACTTTTAGGCCATTGATGTTGTATTCTTTCTATGTTTTAGGTACTGATAGACGTTGAGGCTCATTACACTTTGAAGGCTCGTTGACCGTACATATTCTGTTGTGACTGCCACGTAAAAAGTGGTAATATAAGTGGTTCGTAGAAAACAAATCCACAGGTTCGACACGTAGAAAGTAAAATATTTAAACGATATGACGTGATGAGCAAACGATCGCTTTTCCTTCAAATAATGTGAGCACTATTTCCTGAGACATCTACCTGAAAAACATAAAATCATTAAATAAATTCAATATGGTGATACTAGCAGGTTCGCTACAAGAACTACAGGCACCGATATTTATGAATGAAAATGTTATTATTCCATGAAAACTGTAGCACAGGGATTTCAGCATGCCTTTTAGTACATCGAATGTCAAAACAGAAATGAATAATAAGAAGAGGAAGTCTCCCTTCCCAAAATAGTTTGTTTCTTTAGAAAAGTGAAGCTAGTTTTTGTTACAGAGGTTTCCTTTTTCCGTTGCACACATACAGTCTTCTAATTCTTCATTAGCATCTGTTACTTAATCATTGACATTATTTATCTCTCGCGTTGCAAGGGTTAGAATAAAACATCTTCTTTATAAGATTTGTGGTTTAGCGGCATCTCACTTCCAGGTTTCGGTTGAGATCAGCTAAAAGGAAATGGAGCGTGGTTATCTGACTTGATTACAAACGCATGTTAACCTATATGTATGCACATACATATAAGTTAACAAAATATGACTTTTCTGCGCAAAATATTTGAGTATTTTTGACAATGTCTTTTCATTGGATCTTTTGTGTTTTCAATTTGCGCTATTAAAAGGTTATGTTTCAGTTTCAACGTATAATACATTTCTTACTTCCGTTCTCAGATTACATGAGTATGTTTTAGAAAACAAGATTTTGTCGTTGCTTTTCTATGTCGGAAGTTCGAAAGCCTTGTTATGCGATGTGTACTTAGTGATGTTGGGGAGGTGGGAATCGTAGCTGTTAGGCCGTCGCTGTTGCTGCTGTGTTACCTCTGTTGCGGGGTTACGACCCGTTGACGTCAGCATCACTCTGTTGATCTTCTCTATAGGGATGAATAGCTGCTCATCGGCGTTGATTACATGCATCTTATGTCAGTATCAATTTTCTACAGTATAAAGCTAACCTCTACATCTACATGGCTACTCTCCAAATCACACTTAAGTGCTTGGCATGGGGTTCATCGAACAAACTACACACTAATTCCCTATTACTCCAATCTTGAACAGCGCGCGGAGAAAGCGAGCAACTATATCTTTCCGTGCGAGTTCTCATTTACCTTCTTTCATTATGATGATTGTTTCTCGAGATGTGGGTTGGCTTCAACAAAGTATTTTCGCATTCAGGGGAGAATGTTGGTGATTGAACTTCGTTAGAACATGCCTCCGCAAAGAAAAACGCCTTTGTTGTAATATTTTTCACCCCAAACGTTGCATAATATCCGTGATACTTTCTTCCCTAGTTCCCGATAATGAAAAACTGCTACCCTTCTTTGAACTTTCTCTATGTACTCCGTCAGTCCTATCTGGTAAGGATCCCACACTGCGCTGCGGAACTCCAAAAGAGGATGGACAAGCGTAGTGTAGGCAGTCTCTTTAGTAGATCTGTTCCATCTTCTGTTTAAATATACGCTGAAAAATAACACTATTAATACGTTAATTATTTGCCTTATAACAGGTTAGAGTATTTGTTTTAGGTGTCTGCTTTTATTTGGTTGATCCATATTCGTTAGTGGTGATTTCGGTTCGCATCACAAACATTAGTATACTTAGTGAAGGTCAGTACCCTTTTATTTTTATTATGAAGTCAAAAAGTTTCTTATTTACCATGAGGTGTGTCGAGGCCTTTGTTCGTAACTTTCTGTTCGTTTCTGAATTACCATTAAAAGCACTTTTTATAGCGTCTCGCATGGTGAGTTTTAGCAACAGTTTTCAGCTAGTTCACGACACTTTCAAAAGTGACAAATGACTCTCGCCACAGACTGCACTGTCGATGCCGGCCTAAGCACTCAAAGTTGCTCTGCATGTCCACGTGTACGCGTTGTTCGCAGCTCCAGAGTCTCTTTCGTTGTGACTGCGAAACTGCATAACTTAACTTAAAGAGTGCGTCCAATGCAGAATTTGTCATTGGATTTGCTCTACTCTTTTCAGCTCGAGATCACAAAGGTAAGTGAGCAATTCACTGATTTTTTCAAGGACTGTTCTCTCCACCGTTGCACTCATAGGTATCAATCACAAGAGCGCCCACAATCGTCCATTTTGAGTTAATACAAATATTTCACTCACACTTTTGAGTATTTTGTGTTAGATTGTTCCCGTCTTCTTACACACCTTGTGTTCTACACAGTTTTAAATGGTTGATCTCAACGTATTTATTTCCTCAATGGATCAAAATTTTATTTTAGTTAATAATAAATTTAAAATTTCCTTAAATACTACATACTTAGATGTTTCAAAGAAATATACATTCCGATATAACATTAATATTTACATCAACATTCTAACACGCGTATAGTCATTTCTTTGACTTTCATATGATATGTACAAACTGGTTTTCGGATTCCTTTTAATTTTTAACATTTGTTTCAATTTTAGATGTATACATTTCATTCAGTTACATTGCAGTTCTATCAGGATACCATTGTTCACTCCCACAGGTACCAAATCTCTACTTTCACCGGATTGAAGGACATGGATAAGTGCAAAACAAAGCACACATGACAAAACTACTGCGTTAGCACGAATGCACTTACCCTTTTGGGAATTGTCTTTGAACATCCAAGTTTGTAGAAGACCTTCAGAGACCATCTTGCTTGTGGGTACGTTAAATTACATACACGTGAAAGCAAACACAGAAAGTGACTTATTAACTACTTGTAAAAATTCTCCTCTCTTACGTATTTAAATGGATTATGTACGTATTTACTTACATTTCTCTACTTTTTTTTTTTTTAGGAATTGTGTTAGTTCGTTAACTCAGCCTTGCTGATTTTACTATTCTGATGTTGCTTAATTACTTTAATTCATGCCAATATCTTGAGATGCAGTACATTGACCTCTGTCTTACTAACGAATTGAAGAGTTGACATCATATTACTACTAACTGTGCATTACTAAGTTCATTCGTCTAGAGGCCTCTTCCTTAAAAATGTAATACATAAAAATATTGTAACTAGTATTCAATTGGTTCAAATGGCTCTGAGCACCATGGGACTCAACTGCTGTGGTCATCGGTCCCCTAGAACTTAGAACTACTTAAACCTAACTAACCTAAGGACATCACACACACCCATGCCCGAAGCGGGATTCGAACCTGCGACCGTAGCAGCAGCGCGGCTCCGGACTGGAGCGCCTAGAACCGCACGGCCACCGCGGCCGGCAACTAGCATTCCTTTTTAGTTTTAGTTATTATGCCTTTTTTACTGTGTCCATAACTTTTCACATACTTACATGCTAAAGCATTTTCGTATGCTAAATCACACCAGAAAAATCTACGTGAATTATAGGATGTTCAATCGCTCATCAGTCTATTTACAAGATAAATTATTTAGTGTGATGTCTCTGACCATTACCCTCATTTCTCGTACATGTCTGTACTATAAAGTCATTACATTTAACATAGAGAGTACACTATTTGTTGGTAACTTATATACTTGTTCATGTCTCTTTTTCTGTTTAAGTGTTATTGACACACGAAGTCTTGACATATTAGACTACTATACGCTATAAAGTTTCATCTCTGTTTTTGTAAACTTCTATAATTACAAGTATATCACATTAAACAAAACACATAAATAATATAAAATCTTATTACTACTGTACAGAGCTCTTTAGACCCTTATAAAGATACAACAATGCAATTTTTCCTGAACCTACTTCCAATACACATCAGTTGCCATTTTTTATTCTTTTTCGTCTTAAGGCAAGGTTTTGCATGGGCTATAAGGAGCACCTTGTCCCCTACATTAAACTCCTGTGTTTTGTGTGATTTTTTGTCTGAAGTTTCCCTTCTTTTCCGAGAACTTGTGGTCAGTAAGTTCATGGTCTGCCGGATATTTTCCTCTCATTATTCGTCCTCTCACTGTTATTGTGGTATAGGGGTTTAAACATTCATTCCTCTCACATATTGCCAAGAATATCTCTACTGTTATTCGTGTTGCAGACATGTGAAATATATTGTTGATTACTCCTTCAAAAGGTGCTGGTATTTTATCCGCATTCTTTATTTGTTCGGTGTATATAGGCGAGTAAATGTATTGAATTCTCTAAATATTCTCCCTTATAGGTTTACTTTCTGGAAGAAATTTGAATGTTAAAATTTGTTTTATTCCATTTTCCTGCAAAAAAGTTTTCAGTCTTTTATCTGTAAAGTTGGATTCACTGTCAGAGAAAAGCGTTAGCATCTTGAAAAACTGTGGGATGCAGTCGCTAGCAAATTCTTTTTATAATGGAAGCAGCTGTCAATAACTACATGGTGTACATTCCGATATGTTTGGAAAACAAATTGTACGTGGATACTAAGTACTTGATAGCTCCTATAGCCTGTGGTAGTGCGCCTGCAACGTAATTGATATGGTTTCTAATGGTTTTTCTAAAAGAATAGGTCAAACAAGTTCATATTATCTGTTGTACTCTCCTACACAAATTTGGAAAATAGCAATATTTACCAATTCTGTGTGCACGTTTTTAAACTCCAAAATGCCCCCAACCATAGTGTCTATGCCATGTCAATTGTTATTGTCAATCCTTTTGAAGACCCCACACCATATATGACTGTCAGGATTGCGCCCTTGAAATAGAACATTGTTATGATTTTTGTAGTACTGTACCAGCGTCTGTGAAGAGTTTTGCATTAGTGCTTGTTTTATTTCGAACTATCTGGGGCTGTTGTCCTGCATACCTCCCATGTTGAGACACGTGTCTAAATAATACCCACACTGGAGCGCCAAAGGAACTGGTGTAGGCATGCGTATTCAAATACCTCTGTATATGTAAACAGGCAGAATACGGCGCTGCGGTCGGAAACGTCTATATAAGACAACAAGTGTCTCGAGCAGCTAGATCGGTTACTGCTACTACAATCGCAGGTTACCAAGATTTAAGTGAGTTTGAACGTGGTGTTACAGTCGACGCACGAGCCATGGAACACAGCATCTCCGAGGTAGCGATAAAGTGGGGATTTTCCCGTACTACCATTTCGCTATTGCACCCTTAATGTCAGGAATCCGGTAAAACATCAAATCTCTGACAACGCTCCGGCCGGAAAAAGATCCTGCAAGAACGGGACCAACGACGACTGAAGGGAATCGATCAACGTGACTGAAGTGCAACCCTAGCGCAGATTCAATGCTAGGCCATCAACAAGTGTCAGCGAGTGAACCATTCAACGAAACATCATCGATATGGGCTTTCGCAGCCGACGCTGGACTGCTGATGACTGGAAATATGTTGCCTGGTCGGACGAGTCACGTTTCAAATTGTATCGAGTGGATAGAGGTGTACAGGTATGCAGACAACCTCTCGAATCCATAGACCCTGCATGTCAGCAGGGAACTGTTCAAGCTGGTGGAGCCTCTTTAATAGTGTGGGACGGGTGCAGTTGAGTGATGTGGGACCCCTGCTGCATCTAGATACATTCTAACAGGTGACAGGTACGTAAGCATCCTGTCTGATCAACTGCATCCATTCATGTCCATTTCGCATTCAGACAGAGTTGGCCAATTCCAGCAGGGCAATGCGACACCACACACGTCCAGAATTGCTACAGAGTCGCTCCAGGAACTCTCTTTTGAGTTTAAACATTTCCGCTGGCCACCAAACTCCCCAGACATGAACGTTATTGAGCATATCTGGGATGCCTTGCAACGTTCTGTTCAGAAGAGATCTCCACCCCCTCGTACTCTTACGGATTTATGGACAGGCTCGCGGGATTCATCGTGTAAATTCGCTCCAGCAATACTTCAGATATTAATAGAGTCTCTGCCACATCGTGCAGTGGTACTTCTGCGTGCTCGCGGGGGCCCAACACGACATTAGGCAGGTGTACCAGTTTCTTTGGCTCTTCAGTGTATATTTAGTGTCTTTAATTAGATACACATTGAAATTTGACGCCTGTTCCACAATGTCAGAAAATTCTGGCAAACCCTCGACTACACTGTTATCCTTATAGCTTACGTGTAATATCTCGAAGTAGTATTCCTGTTACAATACTGACCATCTAGCTAAAACTGGTGGAAAGGTGTACAACTGAGCAGAAAGCTTAAGCCTTTGTGATCGCAGTATATCTTCAAGTGTTTTCCATATATGTAATAATGAAATTTTTTGAAAGTCCAGAGGCTAAAGCATCTGATTATACAGCTGAATATGACTTTTCAAACTCTTTTAACATTGTGCTGGCAAAGCCTATTAAGTGTACCTCAATTTGAAATAAACGTGATCCAAGACCTTAACATGCAGTACCTGTAGCAATGCAAAAGCCTTTGCTCTTGTCCAGTGAAGTAATACTTTCTAATGGACTGGAGTATCTTTAATTTTCCTGAGTACTACCTGACATTTTTTTGTCCACTACCACGGAGTATTCTTTCGTAATAACTTTCATAGATTGTCGTTGTATAGAAGTTGCAATGAAAAGAAGCTTTTAAGGAATGAAGTGAGACTGAGAAAAACTTTGTTCTTTCCAAGTTGTTGGTGGCAGAATATTCTTAATGGTTTTGTTCTTTTTAAGATCTAGTACAGTGCCTTCTGGTGATACGACAGGCTCCAGAAATCTGAGCTGCTCTCCTACCATGTATACATCTACATAGGGCGTTACTGAGTCTAGCAATTCTGGATCCTGTAGTGTGTCCAGTGCTGTAATAAAATCTCTGGCGCTGACATTTACGCCAAAAGGAAGTACCCTAGGTTGATAACTTCTGCTACCAAAAAGTAAAGCTGTATATTGTCTTGAATTCTCTGATAAGAGAATCTGACCACATGAGGTCTCAGAACAATGTTAGTTAAGTAGCGAACCGTACAAAATTTTTAGATCTGCTCCTTGAGCATCTCAAGTCTCGTTTGATTTATTTGTTTCTCTTACATCGAAACTAATTGTCCATTTGATTTGCCAACTAGTGACAAAGAACTACTACTAAGCGAAAGTGATGTTTTAGCTACTCTGCAGTCTAGCATTTTTCTAAGTTCCTTCCTTACGGTTTTACATTTTGTCCATGCGGTGAGGTAAGTAGATGAACAGTATACCTCCAAGTTATATTTATCGCTCTTAATGATTCTTCGTTCGTGACAAAAGACATTAGTGTACTTCGATACTAGATCAGCGAATTCAGTTTGCTCTGTAACATCGAGGCATCATGACTGTGGTACTGTACTTTGAATGGGCTTCAAATTAGATTCCACATCCTTGTTATTAAAGTATGACTTCCATTCATCAAGACAGTGAGACTGTATGTCAATAATATACAGTAATTTTTCTGTATAATTTTTACCGTGTTACCCAGGCAGTAATTTAGGGATTTTAACACATCCATATATAATTAATCCTTTGAGAATATTGCACCATTGTTACTTTTAAACTTTTAGGCCATCGCTGTTATATTCTTCTGATGTATCGGGCCTGTGTTGTTATTACCGAGTGTCATCACTATTTGAAGGCTTTTTGTCCCCTAAAGATACTATTTTGAGTTCCAACTAAAAAGTGGTAATGAATACTCAGTCGGCTTTCTTAAAAAACAGAACTGCAGGTTCGACTTGTGGAGAATAAAATATTTCAACGACACAATGCGAAAAGCAATCGGTCGCTCTGCCATCAACCGATATGAACAAAATTTCCTCATACATCTACCTGAAAATTACAAAATCATTAAACAAATTCAGTATGGTGACATCAATAGGTTCGCAACAATAACTGCAGACACATATATTTGTGAATAAAAATACGATTATTCCATAAAAAACTGTAACACTGGGATTTCAATACATACTTTTTAGTGTACTGAATGTCAAAATATAAGTGAATCATAGGAAAAGGAAGTGTCCGCCTCCTCTCTTTAGAAAAATAAACGTTGGTTTTTTTACAGAGGTTTCCTTTTTCTGATTCATACATGCAGTCTTCGAATTTTTCATTAAGATCTATCAGTTAATCATTGATATATATTACTCGTGATGTTATGTTTTTCACAGTTTGAAAGTTTCTTAGTAAAAATAATAAAGAATAAAACGTTGTTTTATAAGATACGCTGTTGTGTGTGTGTGTGTGTGTGTGTGTGTGTGTGTGTGTGTGCAGATTAAGAAGACACTGAAAACAGCATCAGACTAGTGTGCTGCAACGTTACCGCTTGGTTTCGCTTATGTCTGATTCTTTGTTTCAACAGAATGCCGAACCAGTTATTCTTATCTTGGTTATTCTGAAATTAGCATGTAATACATTGTCACAAACCTGCATTCTTAGTGTGGTCGCGACCATTGTTTCGCAATCGGACTTCGATTTTCTTTATGCTAGTATGTCAGATTCAATAACTCAACGATTCCGCAGACGTAATTAAAAAGTGATTAACTAAAGGAAAGCACATAACCACACGTGATCAGCTGGCTCCTTCGAGTTGCGCTGCTGCCTGAAGTTGTAAAACTATAGCCTCCTCAAAAAGTCAGTGCCCCTGGCAACGGGCGAGGCTGCAACCGCCATTACCTTCACTGCACCAGCTGGCAAGTTTGGCTGTGACGTAAACGTCGACTCATCAGGAAGTAAAGCTTGCAGCACCCATTCCACTTTTCCAGATTAACCTGAGCACTAATTGCGACACTTTCGACAACACTGAAAGGCGACTCTCACATTCGTGAAAGAAGTGTGTCTGATAGGACTCTGAAAAAGATGTAGTACATACTGCTGAGGTTACTAACTAGCATCTACGCCAAAAAAGGGTGATGAATAATCATTTGTGTTTCAGCTTTATATATGTACGAAGAGGCTGCGCGCAGAATCGCGGTTTGGGAGGCCTTGGTGCTCGGTTCCTATTTGAGCTAGGAACGAGGGGTGAAAAGTTTTTGGATAAGCCCGGACCTGTTGTCATTTGCACAGGCAATCGAACATCTGTCTTACGGTAGCTATGTTACAGTAGATTAAATAAGGTTTCAACGACGAACCGGAGCTTGCGCCCAGACAAACTGTGCGAGTTTGATTAGTTTATTCTGCAAACGATTGTAATTGGGCTGAGGCTAATGCTTAGCTAATAGCATCTTTTGTATGTGCAGCGCTAGGATTTTATGTAAAAAAACAGTCACCTTCGTTCGGATTTCACGAGAAAAATAAGTCACTCTTAGATAACTCAGGATTAGAGTGAGACTGATGGTTAAGATTTGGTCCACGACTGTATCGGACCTTGGTCTAAGATGACTCTTAACCGTTTAAAAAAAATTTGCTTCGTTTGGATTTTACGAATGTTTTTCTTGGAGGTTTATGAAACACGTTGAAAGTTTCCCGTCTAACCTCCTTGCCTAGGGACGCCAGATGAAAGTTGATGTCGTCAAGCCCTGACTGAAAATTGCGCATCGGATAACTGGGGAGGGGAGCTTGAGGGCGCTACCAAGAGAGCGTGCCCTTTCTGCATGATACTAGGCAAGGGGCTGGAGGGCTCACACGCTGATGTGTGGTTTCCTGCATTCTGTATCTTTTATATTAAATGAATTCCTTTAACTTGACTTCTTTGTGATTTTTAAGGTATGTTAAAGATTGATGACAATTCATTACCTATTTATTTTAAACATTATCACTCGATTTTACAGCGATTGCAGCAATTGTTCCAGTTTACAGATATTACAATTTTACAACTTATAGCTAGGGTATATTAAATACCAATCTGCACGCACATTTCTACGGGTAAGACAGAATTTCGTTGGCCAAATGTATACCACCAAAGTCTCCCAATATTCTACATAGGACATCCACTATGTGAGGATTACGGGGAAACTGGGGACCAGATACGTGAACACAGGGGGTCAAATTTCCGAAATTAAACGAGAACATTCATTTCCTTACACAATCCAAAGCTGGAAATAAAAGAATTAGTGCAAATATTCAAATACCTCTCTTCTATGCGTGAAGATTGAGACAGACGCACTGAGGGCACGTATGCTCACTTACCCGTCTTCTGTAACGCTCCTTCGAATATGGTGGGCACCCGGAGGTCTTCCTGGGCCCCGGTGGAGGGGATGGTCGAACAACTTGGCCGCGACCAACCTCTCCACCCGAAATCTTGTGATACTGGAACGTCTTTGACTTTTACCTGCCTGTGATGTCTCTCTGATCCCCTGCCCAGGAGTGAGGTTGGCACTACTATACTACAGAACTACTTCCCAACTAAGATTAGGCCACGCTTTACGGAAAGGTCTGAGGAGGATTAGGATAGTTCATGTGCAGATTCACATTCACGTACAAGAAAAAGATGATACACGTCACATATAAATACGTATTATGAAGCCTGACACATTTCTTTCTACCCATCCACATGGGTTCTGTTGCACCCGTGGCCGGCCGCGTCGTGCAATAAAATTGGTGGCAGAGCCGCCTCTGTTTGTATTTCTCTGTGCGAGTGAGCAGCGAAACCTGCTGCTTATAGAGAGGAAACTAATGTACCGTTTCAGCGTCACTTCTATACTTTAAACTTGTACCAATCGATTCAAACTTTTCACGAAGGGAGATAAGCGGATAAAGTCAAAACGAATCTTTTTCATCAAATAATTGTTTTCGTTCGAGATCTAATGGTTTACAGTCGAGCTAAATGTAGCACGTAAAATTCGTACTTACGTGAATTGAACGCGCGGGAACGTTTTAAACTGAATGAAATAAATAAAAAAATGCATTCTTACTCGTATAATATTGACTTTTTTATGTCTGTGTTTCAGACTTGCGCGAATCGGTTAAAATTTTGTAGAAAGGTAGACAAACACGTTTATTTAATAATCGTCTTGTTGTTTTGTGAAAGCTTTATTCATTGCCACGCTATAGCGGTCTTAAGTTCCCGTAAAATACTCGTAAAAACCCATCTTACGCTAATCGCACGTGCTAATACGGTTTACGTATGAAAAATCACACGTTTGCACTTGAAACTTTTTCATAGAAAAGCGTTACATTTAAGCATGCATATGAATATAATAAAAAATCTGGTTATTACAGTTGATTATTTTTTCGTTTGTTCGTTTAATTATACGTTAAAGCTTTTATTCACGAAAGGCTTAAAATCACGAAAAATCTTTGTATGTGCAAAACAACACATGTACCAAACCAGAATTATGCCCAGCCCTGTACAAGATGATATACTGTTTGATCGAGCATTTAAAGCTGTATCGATGACAACGCATAAAACTGATCTAAATCGGTATTAAAATAATTGTCAGAGAAAAGGTCATCTTATTTCTAACAGATAGAAAATCTTTTGCTGCGTTTTCTTCAAAAACTATTATGTTATCTCATAGAAAATTTATTTTCAGACAAAAACTTATGTTCATCAGCTTTCGTACAGGATTGAAAAGCTGGTAGTATTTTTTCCTTCTTACATCGTTTCGCAGCGATTCTGCTCATTTCAGGCAGTCATACTCATACTTAATTCAGGTTGGTTGTTGCAACATATGGCCTGAGAAATATTCACGTGAGTTTCTTTAACGGCAGTTTCATAAGATATAATAAGATGTGTGCTTTTCAGTAGTTGATTATTTGTTGCGCGAATCGTTCAGCTTGTGATGTAGTAAGCTTTTAAATAAGTTTATCTGCGTAATATGATTCTATCGTAAGTTTATTTACGCAATGTAAACTATTTACATACATTATCATCCTAGACTGTACACAGTATTTAATATTTCGTTAGGTATCGTATTTATGTTTGCTGCTATTTTGTGCTCAGAGTTAAGTATTTAAGATTATTTATCAAAGGTTTTCGTAGCCACTTTCATGCGTATATGAATAAAATATATGTTACTATAAAACAAAAATATAAAAAAATAAAAAATTAAACGAAATTTGAAGAAATGTAAAGGTATAAAGAAAGATAAACTAATAAAAAATAAAAAGTATCAAAAAATTAGAAAATAAAAAATAATAAGTGATCTTGATATGGAATTTTTAAAACAATGCTATCATGTAGAGAATTTTTAAAACTCTGAATGACCCGCTTTAGACAAAAAAGTTGGCAGGTTTTGAGAATCCAATAAATAAGTGTAAACGAACTGTGCGAAATTTTTCATCGCTGCTTAGGGACCGAAAGGTCAGCCGAATTAGATCACTGCCCATCAATAAACTCTGCAGGCTGTACTCACTGAGATGCAAAATTCTAGTGTTGCCATTACGGCTGAGGTTTCCGAAAGTTTCCTAAAACGATTAAAGGAAATTTTGGACGGCTGTTGTGACAATGATGTAATCGTTTCCTTCTCGACTCATGTCCTGTCTGAGACTGTCTCTAATGGCTTATTTGTCAAAGAAAAGTCAATCTCTAGTCTTCTGTCCTTCAAAAAATGTGTGTGAAATCTTATGGGACTTAACTGCTAAGGTCATCAGTCCCTTTTCTGTCCTTCATATTTGCGTCAGCATAGTAGATATTCGTTTCTGTTCTGCATGTCAGGTACGTATTTGCTCCAAGATGGTGCCAGTAGGTGAGTGAAAACACATTTATAAACAAATTTTCCGGCATTCCTCACGAACATATTACTCATGAAAATTGGAAAAAGTTTCGAAACACACTGTTGCCTTAATGATAGGTGTAGGTGTGACTGGCTCCACGAAATGAAGTAAGTTTCCCGACTCATTGATAAATATTCAAAGTAGACATCAGCGTAACTTGTTTACGTGCTGAATTTCAATGCGCCCCTGTTTTCCTAAGTTCCTAGGTCATTACGTGCCTCACTATCTTCGTCACGAACGCCGTTTCCAGGTCAGTGTGTTGACTCAACTGATTATCGCCTCTGCTTTAGCGACTCTCGCAGCCGATTTCGGCTGCCCTGTGTCGTTACCGCAGCCGGCTCTGGCCGTGACGGCGGGGCCGCGAGGCAGCGCTTATCGCGGGCTGGCGAGCTGCTTTGTTTATCTGGCGCAGGTACAGTAGCAGCCGGAGGTGGAAGCCAACAGCTGGCCGCTGCTGATAACGAAGCCCGCCAGGGCAGGGTCGCTCCGCCCTGCGCTGCGGGCACGTGGCAGCCGCGGATCCCTTTGCACTTCTGGCACCTCGCAGAATATTGTTGTACAGGATGTCCACGGCCCCCTGCAGTAGACCTTTCTTCTCGAGTACGGTACAAACGAGCTGCTTCAGCTTTACACGAAACGTGAATAGACAGTCAAGGACAATCTGAACAGTGAGCCGCGCATTCCCTCGTGTTGCTTCTAAACTGCAACAGTTTCAGAGTTTCAGATGCGAATATGTCGCAATATTAGCATCATCGAATAGAGTTCTCAAAATTAGCTCTGACCGGTTGAGGGTTGGGTAATGTGCCGTGATTGACACGGGGCCTTCTGTGTCATGGTGTGCACTACACCGTTCAACTTGAATTTCCCGACGGCGCTGCCAAGTGAGGTAACTGAGGGATATAGAGGGCGCTGTTGTCCTCGCCATAACGAGATGGACAGATACATGACGTTCGTGGAGTGTTTCTCTAGTGGGAGTTCGACTGGACAGCAACCAGTAAGCCGGCGTCCCACACCGGGCGCACGGTGTAAGTGCTGTGACGGTGGCTCCCAGGCATATGCATAAAGTGGACCTCCTCTTTCCCTCCAATATGCCTGCCCCCATCCAACCCCGTCTCCACAAAATATCATAACATCGTCCTCACATCGTCTTGCACGTCCGGCCCCCCCCT
Source organism: Schistocerca piceifrons (assembly GCF_021461385.2). Classification (NCBI taxonomy): domain Eukaryota; kingdom Metazoa; phylum Arthropoda; class Insecta; order Orthoptera; family Acrididae; genus Schistocerca; species Schistocerca piceifrons. The sequence goes on from NC_060138.1 coordinate 787,031,557, forward strand.
CCCCCCCCCCCCCCCAGCCTCTTTTCTCCTAACATACATCATCACCCCAGACACTCGTCTCCCACTTCAATCTATTTTATTTTATTTTAAATAATTTGGTGAAACGTGCTGCAGTCCACAAGATTCATCCATACAGGAAACACCATCATTGCACGTAGCAAATATCACACACTAACATAGCGTCCGCAGCTCGTGGTCGTGCGGTAGCGTTCTCGCTTCCCACGCCGGGTTCCCGGGTTCGATTCCCGGCGGGGTCAGGGATTTTCTCTGCCTCGTGATGACTGGGTGTTGTGTGATGTCCTTAGGTTAATTAGGTTTAAGTAGTTCTAAGTTCTAGGGGACTGATGACCGTCGATGTTAAGTCCCATAGTGCTCAGAACCATTTGAACTAACATAGCTACATTTGTCCGCCCCGATACCTAGCCGGCACGGTAGCTCAGCGTGTTCGGTCAGAGGGTTAGCTGCCCTCTGTCGATCTACGACGAACTTAAACGGGTGTCTTACGACATCCGCCCCAAGAATATGCAACGAACGAAACTGAATAAAATGAGATTAAAAAAAAAAAGCTGAGTGGTCAGCGTAACGGATTGCCGTCCTACGCACCAGGGTTCGATTCCCGGCTGGGTCGGGGATTTTCTCCGCTCAGGGACTGGGTGTTGTGATGTCTTCATCGTCATTTGATCCCCATCCGGCGCTCAGGTCGCCCAATGTGGCGTCGAATGTAATAAGACCTGCACCAAGGCGGCCGGACCTGCCCCGTAAGGGGCCTCCCGGCCAGTGACGCCAAACACTCATTTCCATGGCTACATTTTAATTAAATACAAAACAAGCCTTTTTCTTATGAGGATCTTCATTTAACTAGTAAGATAATTTTATTATGTTCAGAATAAAACCATAAAAGTTGGTTAATTAAAAACTGTGTAATGTCACAAAACTTGAAATAATATCTAATAGTGTACTGCAAGACAAAACAAGAATCAATAGGTAATTCCGAACAAGTACATCAGTTTGAATTTATCTGTCAAAATGTTAACTGTTAATGCAATGTATTTGCCTTTTGACCTTTTAGGTGACTGTAAAGTAATCATGTTTTGCGTCAAATTCAAACAGATAAATTGTTAATATTTTTTAATCAACGATGTAATCACCCGCGTGACCAACATTCTTTTGTCATCTAGTGTACAAGTTTTCACTGCCGGATTGATAAAAAAATCAGTTGGTTCTGAGCAAAATGTCTGGAGCTCGCAGTATGAACATTATTCACATTTTCATATTTTTGCCTCTTATAAAATGGTCTGACGATCGGAATAAATGGAAATCCGATGGTGCAATATCGGCCGAGTATGCTGAACGGGGCACTACCTCTACCCCAAATCAGTAATTTTTTCTAGGGTCCGTCGTACGCACTGCGGTTTTGCATCATCGAGTTGCAGAATAATTATCTTTCTGCTGGAAATCGCTGGGCCCTTTTCCGTTAGAGATTGATTTACTCGATCCGGTTGTTAACAGCAAAGTCTATTTCCACAGTTGCCCAGGTTTCAGGATTTCACAATGAAAGACCCCTCAAATACTCCACCAAACACACCCAAAGCGCCCTTTTGGGGTGTAGATGTGTCTTAACTCTAATTCTTTGCTATTAATTAGGAGAGAGACACTGCATATTGCTTTTTGGATTATCATAGAGGACCCATCTGCCACCTCCAGTGATGAAACGACGAAACACGCTTCTGTACTGTGCCACGAAAGCAATAAGTAGATTGTGGTGGATCGGTTAGGTTTGTTTGCCATAAAAAATGTGCTGCATATGTTCTTGGACGATCGGCCGAGGTTGGTTAAGAGTGTTTGACAGTTCACCGATTGTCTGATGTGGATTTGCTTGCCTTTCCACCCTTAACATGTCGTTACCTAATATTGTCGTCTTCCTGATCGATACGAGTCGGAGAGATCAAAATTACCGGATTTGAACTTATAAAACCATCTGCGGTATTTACGAACGTCTAATGCAGTTGGATATACACCGAAAACATTTTTATTAGTAACTGTTGAGTTAGTGCTTTGCGAAATTCCAAAAGTCCATGATTCCAGGTCTGGTATTTAGCCATTTCACAAAAAAAAGAGACTTAATGACAAACGAATATCAACATGCGCAAAAGCGACATTATTTTCCGATCCCCCTGATACATTCTTGTCTTACTTAAGTAAGTTTCTTATTATTTTATCTGAAAAATGGCCCATTTCGTGTTCTTTCCTTTTCTGTATAACTTATACATATACATTTTCATCTATAGTCTATGAATCTCTACAAAAAGCACATCAGAGCGTACTTTTTACTGAACCATACATTACAGTCTGTTTCTCTTCCATTCGTGGATGGAGTATGGGAAGAATGACTGTTTCTGCGCCTCTGCTCAATCGGTAATTTCCACAATTTTTCTGCACGATCACTACGCCATAGACACGTAGGTGGCTGAAGAACATTCATGGTTTCTAAGCTGAAAGATGAGTCTTGCAGTTTTCTAAACACGTTGTTGAGAGATGCATGCCTTATTGCTTCGTGTTTTGGCAGTCACGATATCTCAACGTTCCTGACACACTCTCTCGCCAGTCAAACAAGTTCTGACCATTCGCGCCATCTGTAACTTTTCACTTATTTACAATTTTTTCAACGGTTTATACACATTAGGTGAATGTTACAAGTACAACGTCACTACATAAAAGGACTCTCTGTAGTGGTGGCTAGCAGAGGTACAGGCACTTCCAATACCACTCTGACTCCCGACCTGCCTGTTTTATTGGATAAGTCTGCGAGTTAGGCGACACTGTGATCTTTAAAACGCAGCTGCATCACTTTCACCGTATGACCTCCAAGTAGCGCTCCTTTCTGGTGACACATTTTTGTATACTTTCAATTAACCGTGCCTTTAAATAAAGTTGATATGTATAAATATCACATTTCGAATTAATACGATTTACTTATATAATGTGTAGCTAATTGCAAAAATACTGTTACAATTATCTGAAACTACAAAGCAATATTCGAGCCACGAATATTGTCTAGTGATCACTTCGTCATCACCAGGAACTCTGTTGGACCGCCAGGGATAGCTCTCAGAGGACATACTTTAATTACATGGCGAACAGTGTGCTATTTAGCGCCACAGTTACAATTTGCCGCAGTTGTTTTCTTCCGCTTGTGTAAACAGTCAGCACACTTTCCAATGTTGGTTCCATCTTTGGTTAAGAACCAACCATCCCTTGCGTGGCAATTCAAAGCCAAGTGGCTTGGTTGATATGCGTGGCATATCTGTCGAAGTACTAATCTGCCATGTTTGTCTGCAGCAGTCTTGCGGTTTCCAGGGGTGGGTGAAGAGAGAGAAGTCTACCTCAGTAGTAGGGCAAAGGGGGTATCAACCCACAGTGTGGGTTGTTCACATCAGAGGCAAGCGTGCATTCAGGGGCAGACATACTGTCCTCTCTTGATTGATAGGTCTTTAGCTTATGGTTCTGCTAAGCGGTTTATGACCCCTGGAGATATTCTATCCTTAATCTATTGTTCAGTTAAGTGGTTTCCCATGTCACCACTACTCCTCCCATTCCTTCCTCCTCCTCCTCTCCCTCCCCATCCCCCACTCCACTGGGAACTCCAATCACTGATACAAGTATACTTCCAGGACTGAGTTATTCGAATGACCCTCTTCCACTCCATCAATTTGATTGATTAATTAATCAGATCGATCAATTACTTAACCCCTCCACCTCTGGAAATCCCCCAGCTCTGTCCGCTCCCCACCTGGAAATCGGTGGGAAAAAGTCTCAGTTGACTGGCCATTTGGCGGGAAATCTATTGCAGTGCATGGAATATTGTTTCAACAATTTCTGGTAGACAAAGTAATGTGTGGAATATTGTTTATTTTAACAATTTATTTGATACAAGGCGCTGTATGAAATACGATTTATCTATTTAAAGAATTTCTCGGAAGACTGACTGCACTGAATGGAATACAGTGTATTTAAATATTTTTAGGGATACAAGGCAGTATTGAATATATAACACTTGTGGGCACTTTTCTTACCCCAATCACGCAAGTAATACAGTCGTGAAACACTCATCACATGTAATTATACTGTTAAAAATCTTTCACACTGACAGCAGGGCACTGTGTGCTGAGCCGACCTCTTCACTGTTCCTGCATGTGCAGGCCACACTACAACCTCTTAGGCCTCACGACTGACAGAGCATATGTTGTGCTAATACCTAAACAAAAGCGTCAGTTGCTTGCAACCCTTTGATATTGATACCTGAGAAATTTCTGGCGGAACACATACTCTCTCCCTCCCTCCCCCCCCCCCTCTCTCTCTCTCTCTCTCTCTCTCTCTCTCTCTCTCTCTCTCTCTCTCAAGGGACCACATCTAGTCATGTGCCACTGTCGGCCCTGCATGCATGTTGATCATGGTTGGACCAAGCTGCAAACAAAGCAGTGTTTATCTGGTAAAACCCCAGCTGTGGATGTCTTGGGAATATTCCCTCACTGTATCAGATTGATTGACTAATTAATTCAATCAATACCCTTTGTTTGCGAAAGTTTTTCCTTCCTTCCCATTGGGGTATACTAGGATTGGACATTTGGTGGGATTCGATCCTGCAACCACCCAGTTTCCAAGCCCTACTTGATTTTTTCCCCCTTGCCTCCTATCAGTAAATACTGACACAGTTAGGTCATTTGGCAGGAAATCCATTATGTTGGAGGTAGCTGGAAATTTCAAATTTCAGCTCAGTTGCATGCTATGTCCTCAAACAATTTGCGAGAGGGGCTGGAGAGATGCGTGCTCACAATACAACTTCGGAAACAATAAATTGATCAATAGATAATGTGATGTTGCGACTGGGTTTTTGAAGCTCTATAGAAATCCTGAATTGCTTCTTTCTGCTACATTCGGCAGGAGGAGGAAGGGTCTACCATGTGATGGGATAGAAACAACAATAACAAATACCTCTGCAAGACAGAGTCCACTACGACGTATTGAGAAGCACTAAACGCGACACACTTAAACTGAGATCCAGTCCATAGTAGTAAGTCGTCATGGCTAGATCTCAGAATCACTATCGATTGGGAATTTGGATGTGTTACAGCAGAAATAACAGTGTATAAAACTGCTTATGAAATAACAACATAGGGACCCTCTCTTGTGACTGATAGTCTGTGGGATGTGGTCCTCCTACAGTACAGGCCACGAAACTTTACACTGGTCTGTGCAAGCGACTTTGATCACTAGTCACCTGCCCTGCTGGATCAATACTTGTAATTTTTAATAGGATCATCACATATGCTCGATTCCAGCACACAGACGGGATTTGTTTTTGATGTATCGGAAGAGAGGGACGCAGTAATATCTTATCGAGTTCTCTACCAGGTAACGTTAGCGGACCTTTTATAGTTTGTGATTTTTCTTTTTGGATGGTACAAAATAACGAGGCTAGAGAGAATATTTGGGTAACAAACATGAATGCTCTCTTAAAGATGCAGATCTTCTTCCTTCGAGACTGCAGTACCTGTACATAGTTCAGAGACACATTTACATCTACATACATACTCCGCAATCCACCATACGGTGCTTGGCGGAGGGTTACAATTTATCGCAATGCAGTAGCGAAATCCTCGTCCTTCTTCCAGTTCCCGTATGATATAGAGTTTTCCTAATTTTCCCAATAAGAAACACCACTGTAACTGCTCATATTGTCTTTTCTACTACCTCTTGTTGCAGGAGAAAGCTTCTTTTGGTGTTCGCCCTATACAGTGTACACCGTTGGCAAAGCTATGACAACGTGTTCTCATTTCCACTCAGAGATTAAAAGACGGCCCTGTCGCATTAACTCAGCTCAACTTGTTCCTCCATGAATTCAGGTCTTAGATATAGCGCTCTCCAACTTCCACTCGGATCCGACTTAAATTCGACGTATCAATTGGCGATTGAGGAGGGTGGGGCAGAGACTGAGGAACAGGTACAGGATGCAGAGGGACTGCCTAATAAAACATCCCTGGAGTTTTTGCTGTATGGGTTCCTTAGCGGATAGGTTCGAAAAAGGTGACTCGTTTCTAGATCTGAGAGTACCATGAATATGATTCACCAGTGGCTGTAATCACTGAGCCTCCACAGGCTCAAATGGCTCTGAGCACTATGGGACTTAACTACTGTGGTCATCAGTCCCCCAGAACTTAGAACTACTTAAACCTAACTAACCTAAGGACATCACACACATCCATGCCCGAGGCAGGATTCGAACCTGCGACCGTAGCAGTCGCGCGGTTCCGGACTGCGCGCCTAGAACCGCGAGACCACCGCGGCCGGCGAGCCTCCATAGGATCCAATGCTATTATGTGGTTGAATGGATGGACTTAATTCCAAATCGCAGACAGCATTTCTATCAGACAGCCTAACACTACAGACCTGAAAAGCCCGTGTATTGGTCATGGGGTTTTGTACATTTTTTAAGACTGCAATCTAGAGTTGCATTTTTTAAACGATTCCTCTCGAGCACACCATCTACTGTGTACGATCATTCTAGTCAACCAACATCCTCCCTCAGCTATAACACCATTGATATCCCACAGAACCTGTTACACTGTCTACATGGTATTGATATAGAATGTCCTACAAACACTGTTAGCGTGGGAAATATCTAGCAGCGGTAAGAAGGAGTTGCAAATATCGGCTTAATACCATGTTCCTTAGCTGGATCACTTTCTAAATTTGGCCGTGCGGTTCTAGGCGTTGCAGTCCGGAACCGCGGGACTGCTACGGTCGCAGGTTCGAATCCTGCACCGGGCATGGATGTGTGTGATGTCCTTAGGTTAGTTAGGTTTAAGTAGTTCTAAGTTCTAGGGGACTGATGACCTAAGATGTTAAGTCCCATAGTGCTCAGAACCATTTGAACCAACTTTCTAAATTCGGTGATAAGGAAGATTTTATTACGAGCTTACACCGCTGGCGCCGTGCACCAGTACTTTCAGTCTGTTAATGCACACTCTGCGAACAATGTGTATATTCAATATCACAGTATTTGTGTGGAAGACCACTTCATTCGGAAGCAATACGCATACCTTGATTTATAAAGCATGTATAGTTTCTAACATGGAGGTTTTTAGCGACACGTGTGTGTGCCTGTAAAACCAAAACTGCTTTTCATTCAGAGTGGCAGTAACATGGCCGTTGCAATCGTGTTTTTAAGATCTGGTCGCTTATAAAACGATTACGTCTCTTTTACTAAGAGATAGTGGTACGACTCACAAGAAAAACAAACGAGGCATGTCCATCGATCACGTATTTTCGCTCACTATTGTTTGGTACCACCAGCAATCAATTATTGGCGAAGTATTATACTTAGTAATGGATGTGAGATAGGTTTGCTGTGATCGACAGGCTTATTAAGTTTGTGTTGGGGTCGATTTCAATGCAACAATAGCTGTAGGGGGGGGGGGGGGGGGGGGGGTGGGGGGGGGGGGGGGGGGGGGGGGGGGGGGGGGGGGGGAAGGATTTTGCATGGAAAATTACGACCGGTCATAAGACGGTATAAATATTGATATTTCCAGAGCCCCAGCTGTCAGTGGGAGGTATTTTCGATACTTCTGTCATTGTCGAATGCCATTGGATTGGTGGTGCAATCGTAATGTTTAATTGTAGTTACAGTGATAAGCGTGTGGCTGGTTTCCTAGGACGACATTGTTTGGCGTGCTGGGGCGCGTGGCGGGAGTAGCCTGTGGCCAGAACGAATGGGCATTTCCAGATTAAGGCCCTCGCGAGCGGTGGGTATAAAGAAAAGTTCGGGCCAGCTGGCTAGTTTGTTCTTGCTTGCAGTTTCAGGGGCAGGTCCCAGCAGCTGTGCTCACTGGACAGCTGAATAACGAACTAATACTCAGTATGCGTTCAATGTCTTCATGATCGTAAGTGTTTCATGTTCTCTCTGTACAAAATTTAATGATGCAATATCGATCAGTGCCAAGTGTTGGCGCTGGATGTATTGATAACATCAGAATACCTACCACTCCAATCATCCCAGAATGCCCTCCATGGGACGCGAAGGTAGTTTTCACTGACCTGTCAGCTTTGGCTCCGGTGGTGTATGAGGGGACTGGCATGCTGCGTGTGGACACTGGAACATGACTGTGTGGGATGTGTGATGCTTGAGCGATCTCCAACATCTGGCCATGACAACTACTGCTACAGACTGGACTGTGTTCGGTGCTTCTTAGTACATCGCAGTGGACTCTTTTGCAGTAGTATTCGCTATTGTCGCTACCCTGTCACACAGTGGGCCCTTCCTCCTTCCGAATGTAGTCGAAAATACGAGTTTAGAAATTCTATGGAGCTATAAAAACCCAGTCACAATGTCAAATTCTCGATTGATCAATTTATTGTTTGTGATAGTTGTATTTTGAGCATGCGTCCGTCCAGCCACTCCTGCAAATTTTTTAAGGACATAGCACACAACTGAGCTGAAATTTGAAATTTTTTAGCTACCTCCAACGTAATGGACTTTTTACCAAATGACCTAACTGTGTCATTATCCATCGATAGGAAACAGGGGAAAACAAATCCAGTAGGGTTTTGGAACAGAGTGGCTGCAGGATTGAATCCTTCCAAATATTCCAGTCATAGTATCCACCAATAGGAATCAAGGAAATACTGTCGCACACAAAGGGTATCGATTTAATTAAATAGTCAGTCAGTCTGATAGAGTGAGGAACTATTTCCAAGGCATCCATTAGCTGAGGGTTTACCATGTAAACGCTGCTTTGTGTGCAGTTTGGCTGACTGTGGCACACAACGGAATGTGGCACCTTGAGTGAGAGAGAGAGAAGAGGGGGGGGGAAGCATGTGTTTAAACAGGAATTTCTCACATATTAGTATCAAAGGGTTGCTGCCACCTCAAACTTTTGTTTAGGTATTAGCGTGACATCCAATCTGTGAGTCACAGAGTCCAAATGGGCATAGTGCGACCTGTGTGTGTGTGTGTGTGTGTGTGTGTGTGTGTGTGTGTGTGCATGTGGGAACAGCAAAGAAGTCGGCCCGGCGTGCAATGCCCCGCAGTCAGTGGTCAAAGATTTCTAACAGTGTAATTATGTGAGACGAGTGTGTTCATGACAGAATTCCTCCGGAAAAAAAAGCGCTGCAGCAGTTTTAATATTCCATAGTGCCTTGTCGCCCTCAAAATGTTTAATAAAAACAGTGTTCCATACAGTGCAGTCAATTTCCCAATAAATTCCTTAAATAAATATGGAAACTATATTCAAAACACTGCCTTGTATCGCATAAATTGTTTAAATAAATATATTCACACATTACCTCGCCTACCAGAAATTGTTTTAAACAGTATTCCATACACTGCAATGGATTTCCCACAAAATTCTTTATGTAAATAAATAAACAATATTCCATACATTGCCTTGTATCAAGTAAATTGTCTAAATAAACAATATTCCACACATTACTTTCTCTATCAGAAACAGTTTAAACTTTATTCCAGCAGTCGATTTCCTGCCAAGTGGCCAGTCAACTGAGTCTTTTTCCCGCTAATTTACAAGTGGGGGAGGGGGAAAGGGTGGGTTTTTTGGCGATTTCCTAGATGGGGAGAGGTTAATTAATTGATCGATTTAATTAATTAGCCACTCAAACTGATGGGGAGGGTGAGGGCTATTCGAATGCCTCAGTCCTGGAAGTGTACTTGTATTGGTGAGGGGAGTTCCCAGAGGAGTGGGTGAGGAGGAAGGCTAGGGGAGGAGGAAGGATAGGGGAGGGGGGGGGAGGGGTAGGTGTGACATGGAAAACCATTTAACTGAACAATAGGTTAAGGACGGATTATCCCCAGGGTTTCATAATCTGCTCAGCAGAACAATAGGTTAAGGACCAGTCAATCAGAAGAGAACAATAGGTTTACCCCTGAATATACACTCCTGGAAATGGAAAAAAGAACACATTGACACCGGTGTGTCAGACGCACCATACTTGCTCCAGACACTGCGAGAGGGCTGTACAAGCAATGATCACATGCACGGCACAGCGGACACACCAGGAACCGCGGTGTTGGCCGTCGAATGGCGCTAGCTGCGCAGCATTTGTGCACCGCCGCCGTCAGTGTCAGCCAGTTTGCCGTGGCATACGGAGCTCCATCGCAGTCTTTAACACTGGTAGCATGCCGCGACAGCGTGGACGTGAACCGTATGTGCAGTTGACGGACTTTGAGCGAGGGCGTATAGTGGGCATGCGGGAGGCCGGGTGGACGTACCGCCGAATTGCTCAACACGTGGGGCGTGAGGTCTCCACAGTACATCGATGTTGTCGCCAGTGGTCGGCGGAAGGTGCACGTGCCCGTCGACCTGGGACCGGACCGCAGCGACGCACGGATGCACGCCAAGACCGTAGGATCCTACGCAGTGCCGTAGGGCACCGCACCGCCACTTCCCAGCAAATTAGGGACACTGTTGCTCCTGGGGTATCGGCGAGGACCATTCGCAACCGTCTCCATGAAGCTGAGCTACGGTCCCGCACACCGTTAGGCCGTCTTCCGCTCACGCCCCAACATCGTGCAGCCCGCCTCCAGTGGTGTCGCGGCAGGCGTGAATGGAGGGACGAATGGAGACGTGTCGTCTTCAGCGATGAGAGTCGCTTCTGCTTGGTGCTAATGATGGTCGTATGCGTGTTTGGCGCCGTGCAGGTGAGCGCCACAATCAGGACTGCATACGACCGAGGCACACAGGGCCAACACCCGGCATCATGGTGTGGGGAGCGATCTCCTACACTGGCCGTACACCACAGGTAATCGTCGAGGGGACACTGAATAGTGCACGGTACATCCAAACCGTCATCGAACCCATCGTTCTACCATTCCTAGACCGGCAAGGGAACTTGCTGTTCCAACAGGACAATGCACGTCCGCATGTATCCCGTGCCACCCAACGTGCTCTAGAAGGTGTAAGTCAACTACCCTGGCCAGCAAGATCTCCGGATCTGTCCCCCATTGAGCATGTTTGGGACTGGATGAAGCGTCGTCTCACGCGGTCTGCACGTCCAGCACGAACGCTGGTCCAACTGAGGCGCCAGGTGGAAATGGCATGGCAAGCCGTTCCACAGGACTACATCCAGCATCTCTACGATCGTCTCCATGTGAGAATAGCAGCCTGCATTGCTGCGAAAGGTGGATATACACTGTACTAGTGCCGACATTGTGCATGCTCTGTTACCTGTGTCTATGTGCCTGTGGTTCTGTCAGTTTGATCATGTGATGTATCTGACCCCAGAAATGTGTCAATAAAGTTTCCCCTTCCTGGGACAATTAATTCACGGTGTTCTTATTTCAATTTCCAGGAGTGTATGTTTGCCCCTGATGTAGGCAACCCCCAATGTAGAGTCATACCCCCCTTTCCCAACTACTTATCTTTTCTGATGTTTGGAATGTCTGCATAAACTGGGAAGTCAGTATTTTTCTATAGCTTTTTGTACTTTAGTACAAGTGCAGCTTCATGCTGCAGAGATGCAGGTCAAATGTAGCTAAGTATGTGGAGCTGTAAAGTAGGTGTGGGTCTGACGGTACCAGCTACGCACTGAGGTGATGCAAGTCATGGGATAGCGACATGTACTGATACACTGGGTATAAAACCTCAGTGAACTGACATAGCTGTCATTTATAATCAGGTGATTCGTATCAAAAGGTTCCTGACGTTATTATGGCTGCACGACAGGAATGCAGCTAGACGCATAGGACCTCCGATTTCTGAAATCGTTAGGTAATTCGATATTCCGAGATCCTGGGGTGTATAAAATTCTGTACAGTTGCGCGAAGGTTTATTTTGGAACAACGAAAAGAAGTGTTAATACCAGCCTAACCGAACACAAAAGGAACTGTCGTCTGGGACACACCTCAAATGGGCTGAAGAGGAACATGTTTTTGAAGATGGTGATCATGAAACAAAATTTAGTGAGACGACCGTCCTAGCTAAGACTTGGAATTATTATGTACGTATGTAAAAAGAAGCCATGGGGATTTATAAACATTACAATAATTTTAACAGAAAAGAAGAAGTTTTAAAGTTGGGTAAGATATGGCGGTTGACTTTGTACCAACGATGTGACAATCGATTACCTTTGATCGAGAGTAATGACGTTAGCCAGAGATAGTTTCACTGTCAACAGCACGTGGCGAGTGGTGGTGCCCTCTATGAGTTCTATATAAACGGGACCTCCAAGGCCTCGCAGCCAATCGTTGGCTCACCTCAGAAGGTGTTGCCAGCAATTGGTAACGAAACACTAGGAGGAAGAATTTCTACTGTTCGACCACGGCGTCTTAGCCCGACAATTTTAATAAATAAATACGCCTCTCGTGAAAGCCTACACGTTCCTGAATACTGACTATTCCTCTTGAGACTCCCTGTACTGGATATGTAATGATTAATACTACATTTTTAAGATTTGTTACGCCGCGCTGGATTAGCCGAGCGGTCTGAGGTGTTGCAGTCATGGGCTGTGCGGCTGGTCCCGGCGGAGGTTCGAGTCCTCCCTCGGGCATGGGTGTGTGTGTTTGTCCTTAGAATAATTTAGGTTAAGTAGTGTGTAAGCTTAAGGACTGATAACCTTAGCAGTTAAGTCCCATAAGATTTCACACACATTTGAACATTTTTTAAGATTTGTTACGACTCTTAATCTGTTAGACTTCTTATTCACACGAATTATGTTTGTCATAGCCTTAAGAACGTCAATGAATCTTTAAGTATACATGTTATTTCTTATCTGCCAGCCCAACGTCTTGAATCTTATGTCCTTAGCTTTACCTTTGAAGTACTGACGGAACAAGTTTTTTTAAAACCTCCCACTGCAGCATACTGAGCCAAAAGCTTTGTAACTGCTGTCAAATGGCGTGAAATACAGTCTTGTTCCTTAAGTAGCCTTCAAGGTCTAAATTTAAATTGTGACTTGATTCTTTTTTATACACCACTGCTTCGCCACTCATGACGGATTATCCGTCATACCCTTGGTCGAAATATTTCTTCTCATCTAATCCCTTTCGTTCTACATACTCTATTATCTGATCTTCATATCCTATTGCAGCTTGATCTGAGTAAATGATGTTAATGTTTCACACAGCCTCAAGTCAGAACAATTTCCAAAACAATCTTTCATTTTTTTTGACATAGTGAAACACTTCTCTTGACTGACCTATTTTTATGATTACTCCTGTTTTCCTTCCCATCTTATTTTTTATTCATTTTTCTCTATTTCTTTTCTTTCCATTGACACCTCAACATCGATGGTCACGCCTTTGTTATTATCTCTGGATAGTTTTCTTAATTGTGCAGTGATTATTTTCTGGATATCCTATTATAGCTGAACAAACATATCGCGACGTAACGCAGTTCTCAACAATGCAGGTGTCTCTGCAATCGCCCACGTCGTTGCTGAGCAACAGTTTGGGACGCGTTGACTGGCGAGCAACATGAGTGCATCCATCCCCCGTCAGCAGAATCTTAAGAAGACAGTGAATCGTAGTAATAACATGGAGTAACGATAGCAATCAAAAGGTAAGCGATCAATAAACATCTGAATTCTGCCAGTTCGTGTCGTCCAAAACACCGACGTAAAATCGAATGCACCCTTCTGTGGACGAATAACATCAGATCTTATATGCACGTATATTTAATGAATATAGAGATATTCGACATCGTAGCTCATAACACTATACTACATCGCGTATTATATCAACATACAGTGTGTATTACCAAATATGGTATTACGATGCAGTAAATGTTACCCTCTGGGAGGATTTAAGTAAAATTGACCGTGAGTTACCTAATGGGATTGGCTTATCGAACCCGAATTCAGTGTTACAGAAGAAACCAGAAAGCTAAAGATTGAAATTTGGAAAATGTTTTAAGTAATCAAGTATACTTAAATGAAATAAAATACGGTCGCCAGCCTAATTAGGTATAGTAATGTGGAACATTACTTTTGTATAATCCGTATAGAGTTATGATAAAGGAAAGCTATTATTAGTTGTTACCCAAAGAAGTGCAATGGAACTCTACTATAACCAGATAAGTGGTACTGCGGATTCTAGCAGTTATAAATAGTATGTGCAAGCTCTCACAGAAACAATTGACACTTTATCTCTTCTCAACAGTAATACTTTGCCATATATAAGTTATCTCATCATCAAATGTTGTGAAAGAGTCTACTAAACTAAAACTGGACATGAACATAGTCCTGTTTCAATAGTTACTCTTCATACAGTACAAATATAATTAAAAGTCACTTGGAATAGGATTTTTACACTCATTAAGAAGTAATATTGTTTCTATTTTTATGGATGAGGGCAATTACAATAACTATCTTCAACAAAGAATTTTGTTGGTGGGGACTCTCAAACTGGCTTTCCCATTTTCATCAAATAAAGTGCACAAGATTCAAAATTAACTTCAACTGCAATTAATATATTCATTATTCAAGCAGGTTTATTCATTTTAGGCAACTCAAAATTGGGGACCCATAAACCGTGCAGTACTATAAAGCAAACCAAACACACTTTTCTGAGACAATTTGTAAGATGCAAATTTAGGTATTACTCTTTTACTAATTTCACTCACCTTGCAGGACTTTTAAAACAGTGATTTTTCATACAGGTTCTCAAGTATGACTTTAATTGCATTTTACTCTAACCAACCTCAAAATAACGTGCTTCCTTTTGTCATTAGCACAACTACTAATTTTCACTGACAGAATTAAATGCAGTTATCTTTGAAGCACAAATATTTTGAATTAAAACAAATCAATCATTATGGAGGTTTTCATAAATGCGATACTAACTTCCTCTCTTGTTTTCAATGAAACCCACAGTATTTCTATACATCTTGTTGCATTCAGAATTAAGCAACACCAACAATCACTTATTTTCAATCGTTTTTCACATACAGGATACTCGGATGTTAGTAGTTAAGTGGAATGGATCCTAAGAGGTATGATGAGAGGAACCAATTCAAGGGTCGGACACACAGTTTAACATAATTTGCCTTGTTACTGCAACTTAAACAACACTTAAATGTACTGGTTCATACTTTGACAAAAATCTGACCTCTTAGATTTTGCTGAAGTGATAGCGCAATATTGGTGGCGAGTACATGGTGGCTACCTGGTCTCTCCTCTGGATGTAATTGGCTCTATTATCTTCTTCTTGGCGACGACATTTTCAAAATTACAGCCTTTTCCATTGATAGAGCACCATTTTGTAGCCGTACACACATCTGAGGCCTTTCCATATTACATACAGGTGCTGGAAGCCTCAGAAAACTATACGGTAGCTAGCTGCCGACTGACTGTGCTCTCTCACTTGGCGCCCAGACTGAGCGCCTCATCCACCTTTTAGCCCGCGCCAACCACTTTTTGGTGCGGGCCAACTCACTTCCGTTACAAATAGGAAGTACTGTTGCTTTTCATTTTATACAGTACAAGTCTCTAGGTATGAACCAGCTTGTACATAGTTGTAAACAAACATCTTTAGCAAAACCCCAACATTTCAACACATTGATAAGTCAAATTAAAATAACCATAATTAAATACTACTTTTCTCCAATTAATACAACGAATTTAAATGGCAAAGAGAGAACATTTTACACAACTTTTCACTTCATTAGAATAGGTCAAAGACATTACATAGTAAAAAAATACATACTTGACATTAAACAGAATTAATCAGTACAAAATATTTACAGAATTAATTATGGTGTTACAAGCTGTACTCATGGTAATCTTACTTTGCAAACTAGTCTTCCTCACCATTTATCATGGTTTGTCTGAGGCAATTTGTGATGGAGGACCTCGAATTTTATGAATCTTGTAATTCCAGCAAAATTCAATTACACTCTCTTCTACGAAATTTCCATGCCAAGTGATCCCTATATTCGCCCATATAGACACTGTTCGACAAGTCAAGTGTGTCGCATTGTGTCCTCAGAAACACACGTTTTGTATGTACATATTATAAGAAATAATACATGTTTATAAGAGTTTCTGAAGATTATAGATAAATTTGAAACAGTGGATCGAATTTTCGTCAGAGAATTTTTCTTCTAAGTCTTAGGTGTTTCAGTAAAGAAACATAAAGCCGTTTGAAATTGTTATGTCTGCATACTTGTAATTAAATGAAGTTGATTAGCGTTCGCCACTCTACCAGCGCAGTTCGTATCCTCAGTCCCAGTACAGTGCACCCACATGTTCTTGGCTTCTCGTCTCCCTAGTACCGAATCGGAAGAGGTCGCTGAAACTCGAACTGTTAACGTATTGGCTCCTTTCCCTGACAAATTGGCGGTCAAATTACTGTGTGCACAACAAGTCTGACACACTATTGCCGTTATTGTTTCATGCAGTGCGTTAGTTCAGTGGCAAGTAGTTTGTTACAATCAGTATCATTTGTGCATAACCTCTCACGCAGTTGTGTATTCCTTGGTCTGACGCAGCAAGTATTAATCGTTCACTCTGTGAAGATTGTCGGAGCGGTGACTGATAGGTTTTAGTGTTTCGATAGAAGTTGATAGGCTGTGTATGACTGTGGACTGATATTCACATGTTTCCACTCGATACTAATCTTATTTTTCAATACAGTGTGCGAAGAGTATCTTCATTGAACGTATCAATAAATTTAAACCACTTCATATTCAACGACGTACATAACATTTCTGTGGTCTTTCGTTTACGAGCACAAAAGACGCACTGAACCCACCATGATTCGCATATCCTTACGTCAGAATTATTTCAAAAACCAACTTCGATCATTTTAATATAAAGGAAGGGTTCACTTGACTACGCGTTTTGGCAATTCTTTCATTTTGTTTTCCCACATCCTTCTGTACATGACTTCGCTGGAATCCACAATCAAGTACCTGGCACAGGATTCATCGAACCATATTAAAACTATTTGCCTACCGTTCCACTCTCGAACATTGCAAAGGGAAAACGGTATTTTGCCATAGTACAAAACGAGCTACCGTTCTTTCAACTTTTTCTATGTCCACCACCTGTCCTATCTGACGCAGATTCCATACCACGCAGCAATACTGTAGAAGACGACGGACACGCGTAGTGTAGGCAGTCTCTTTAGGAGAGTGGTTGCATCTTTTAAGTTTTCTGATAACGAAGGGCAGTCGTTGGCTAGCTTGTCTATACCACAACATTATCTACGTGCCCGACTCAGTTTAATTAAGTATTTAGTCGAATCCACAGTCTTTAGATTTTTGTGATTTATCATGTAATCGGAATTTAAGGTATTCTTTGACACTTTTCATTATATGGGGTCACAACTGCCACTTTTTGCACCATTCAGATACCTTGTCCACAACATTTTGCAATTGTTTCTGATAATCTGATGAGTTTGCGAGACGGTAAATGACACCATCATCTTCAAACAATGTAACAGGGCTACTCTCAGATTGTCTTCCTCAGACTGTCTTCTAAAACGTTTATGTAAGTTAGGAACAGTAGAAGGCCTATAATACTTCCTTAGCGAGCTCTCGAAACCCTTTCGTTTCACTCAATGACCTTCTGTCCGTTACTACGAACTGTGACCTTTCTGACAGGAAGTCAGTAATCCAGTAGCACAAGTGCGATGATACTCTAAAGGCATGCAGTTTGATTAGAAATATCTCTTGTCTTTAATTCGCTTCTTTCTTTCAGCCGCCAGCAACCCTCATCCCCAGCGGCCCAGGGGAAGCATCCCGGTTGTGCGAGCCCAGTTACGGCCCTGAAAGGACGTGACTTGAGTGTGCTGTCGCGTCCAGGCACAGGGCCTGCCACCGGCTTCGGATGAAGGTGGCGCAATCAGGACATTGACGATACTGTGGGCTTACATCTCCACATTTGCCGTTAACGGACTGAGGAGGAGAAAGTCTCCTAGGATATCTAGAAGAGGTGTTCTTGTAACGGAAAGGAAAAGTTTGTTGGCTTCACAGATAGTGAATAAGGGTGCAAACACTTCCAGGTACAATTTAAGAACATTTTGTTTCTCAGTAATTTAACGCTACTCGGAGCGGTGGCTTACAGTGGCTTTTTACGCATCAGCGATTACACTGTACTGCTCTACATAGGGTGATTCCGTGATATTACAAACTTTCAAGAACGATGGAGAAGGGTAAATGCAAGGGTGCTCAACATACGGCCGCGGGCTACATATGAGCGTTTACGTCTCTTGCTGTGGCCCGCAGCAGAATCTTTGAAGAGTAATTCTTTGACTTATTAACAATGGCAGTCTCTGCGGCAACTAGGTTAATACAGTATTACATTATTAAACTTATTAGTAATGCAAGTGCTTGCGGAAAGATGGCGCTTCTGGGTTTGAGTCCAGTGGCGCTATCATTAAACTGCTGTCGGACCAAAAATGCAACGCTGATGCGCTCCACTAAGCAGGTGGTGTGTGATCCTGCCAAGTGGGGCGCAGGTGGTGATTTAGGGTGGAGGAAGCTGCTTGGTCGGCTGCTATCCCACACGGACAAAGTTGCGGGTGTTAGCTAGATATTTCACACACACAAAAGCAAACTCTGTATGTGACTGTTGCGCTCTCAAGCGACTTGTGATGTGTTTCCAGTACTTAAAGGTTGTTAAAAGAGGAAAGGCTGCCAGACTGTTGTACTACAGTGTATGTGTCCTGTGGTCAGGTCGTCTCACAATATCTGTATTTAATTTCTGACGAACTTTTACATCTTACCGTTAGAACTGAGTCATAAACTTATTTGTTTTACTCTTGTGGAATTAGTATTGCTGACATAGCTTTGATTAAAGAAGAACATTATTTTCTTGGTTAGAAGTTCAAATCCGGTTGTCATGAGACGAACATAACTCTTTACTATTACAGGATGACAGTTATTGAACTACATTAAATAAAATCGTCGTAACTTCTAAACGGTTTGCGTTAGGACGTTCAAGCTGCACGGTTGGCCGGGGAGCATGATGGGAATTAGTACGGTTTGGTTTAGCGACGAAGCCCACTTTCATTTGGATGGGTTCGCCAATAAGCAAAATTGGCGCATTTGGGGGACTGAGAAGACTCTTCACCCTCAATGGGTGACTGTGCGGTGTGCAACGTCCAGTTACCAAATAATAGGTGCGATATTCCTTGATGGCACGGTGACTACCGAACGGCACGTGAAGGTTGTGTAAGATGTTTTCATCCCATTATCCAAAGTGACCCTGATTTCGACAAGATGTGGTTAATGCAAGACGAAGCTCGACCCCATCGAAGTAGGAGAGTGTCTGATGTCCTGGAGGAGCACTCTGGGAACCGCATTCTGGCTCTGGGGTACCCAGAGGACACTGGCATGGGCCTCGATTGGCCACTATATTCTTCGGATTTGAACACATGTGACTCCTTTTCGTGGAGCTATATTAAAGACAAGGTGTAGAGCAATAACCCCAAAAGAATTGCTGAGCTGAAAACAGCCATTCAGGAGGTCATCGACAGCATCGATGTTCCCACACTTCAGCGGGTCATGCAGAATTTCGCTGTTCGCCTGCGCCACATCATCGCCAATGATAGCATGCATACCGAAAATGTCATACACTAAATTCGAATATCTATAGTGATGGTTACATGTTGAATAAAGTGTGTGTACGCTATATTTTTAAGTAATTTGCTTTTTTTCATATAGTTCAATAATAGTCATCCTGTAGCTTGTGTCAATTATACAGAGATTTCTGCTTTTTCATATGTGTGCACGTTAAAATACGAGTTTTAATGATTAATGCTCAGTTTAAGGAGGCCAGAAATTATATGTAACAGCAATCGCAACCGAAAACTTGTGTCAGAACGTATAGTATTTAGTACAGAATGAGCAAATAAGTACTTTTTTGTACTGTACGATTTTATGAAAAGCAATCCAAAGAACTTTCCTGAAATGAAAAATGAAGAATGACTCAATGGCGTATGGTTCCTCACTGATACTACACCTAACAAAAAGTCGTGTGACTAGGGCCTCCCGTCGGGTAGACCGTTCGCCGGGTGCAAGTCTTTCGATTTTGACGTCATTTCGGTGACTTCGCGTTGATGGGGATGAAATGATGATGATTAGGACAACACAGCACCCAGTCCCTGAGTGGAGAAAATCTCCAATCCAGCTGGGAATTGAACCCGGGCCCTTAGGATTGACATTCTGTCTCGCTGACCACTTTTTGTTTTTGATCTCGTTTTGTCTAATAGTGTTCGTTAAATTTGTTCGTGGCGGACTTCCGATTACACCCGGTCAGGTTATTCGTTCATCCATTCACTCAGTTTTTTATTACAGCCACTCAGCTACCTGGGGCGGGCTAGGACAGCTCACTTAACCGTGATGAAATCAAAACCACAGGGAAGATCACTGTTTGTTTTCCATCTGTCGGCAACAGTACGTGCTTTCAAAATGAAACTTGCACTCTTCAGAAACCAGTTATTGAAGTGAGACGTGACCCATTTTCGTACTTGCAAAACAGTTTCTTCAGATAAAAATGTGTTAGGAAGAAATTTTCTCACCACATTGATAAATTAATTGAAGAACTGGAAAAGACGTTTGCGTAAAAGAGGAGCAAATCATGTTCAAGATAGTTGAAGATCCTTTTTCTGTAATCTCAGGAGAGATACCTGTGGACTTGAAACTTACAACCTGTATAGCTCGTCAGCTGTTTTAACGTCAAAATTTAACAAAAATATGCAATTAAATAATAACTAATAATTGGAATAATGACTAATTTTTATTAATTTTAAAAATTATATTCAACACAATTAACCAAGGAAGTCTATTGCGGCCCTCGCTTTAGATTCTAGTTTTGACTTGGTTCCGAACTACTTTTTGAGTTTTGCAGCGCCTAGTAAATTTATTAGTTTGAGATAAGCACCCTAGTCCGGAAACTACCGAATTGCAAGTTATGAACGAAAATCGTTCTGATTCCTCTGACAGTGGACCTCTTCTCCTGCAAGCTCTCTGATTTCCGTATTTCGGGAGGACGTAGGCACAAAGAAAATGTCCAGTAAACATATGCTCGAAAGCGCGGGCCTGCAGAGTTATGAGCACTTGTTCATAGCTGAGCCTGAACAAGGGCTCATACACGAAAGCGCCTAAAAAACTGGTATAGGCATGCGCATTCAAATACAGGGTATGTAAACAGGCAGAATACGGCGCTGCGGTCAGCCACGCCTATATAAGACAACAAGGATCTGGAGCAGTTGTTAGAGCGGCTACTGCTGCTACACTAGTACATTATCAAGATTTAAATGAGATAGAACTACGTCGTGTTGCGGCACTTCTGCGTGCCCGAGGGGTTGCTACACGGTATCAGGCAGGTGTACCAATTTCTTTGGCTCTTCAGTGTAGCTCTTTAAGGTATGCGTGTTGTAGTCCATGCTTGCTAGACAGTTTTTCTTTGGTTTGGTCCATACTACCTATGTCTGCCCCACTTCTCAGCCGCGCTCATCGTGTCTTCAAACAAATGGTTCAAATGGCTCTGAGTCCCTTAGAACTTAGAACTACTTAAACCTAACTAACCTAAGGACATCACACACATCCATGCCCGAGGCAGGATTCGAACCTGCGACCGTTGCGGTCGCGCGGTTCCAGACTGTAGCGCCTAGAACCGCTCGGCCACACAGGCCGGCGTGTCTTCCCAGCAGTAGTGTTTAATGTTACTATTTAATCACGTTTGCTTTCTTTTCATAGCGTCCAAAGCACTTATTGCATTATTAAGGTTTTTCAGTGATAACGTCCGTCCCCGTAGCGCAGCGGTAGCGTTACCACGCAAGAGGACCCGGGTTCGATTCCCGGCAGGGCACTGAGTGTTGTGTGTCCTTCATCATCATTGACACGCAAGTCGCCGAAGTAGTGTCAACTAAAAAGACTTCCAATACGGCGGCCGAACCCCGAAGAGTGATAACAACTCTAATACTAAAAATTTGACGTCTTAACATTAACAAACCTTGACAATCATGGCAGTGCGCGGGTCGCTGACTGTCTTGACGTTGCTAACTCCAATGTGTCGGAGACACGGCCTCAGAATACTGTTGAGTTTCTCCCATGTATTTCGGGTCAGTTGTTGTTTGGATTAATTCTACTGACTGAATCACTTCCGTTGTGTCAGCACAGTCACCAGTTACAATGTAGCCTTAAATGGTGGTTCCTTCCTTAAATATTCTCTTGGTGATATCGTGTTCATGTCTTTGATGATATTTTTTATAACAATGGTATTTAGGCTGTTGCCCTAACTTATCTTGTGTACGTGGTTATTTTCCTGTCATGAGAGTACTTAGTGAGGCACGTCGTCACATTTACGGGAATGGTGTAAGTCTGTATTTTGAAACTTGCAAAATTAATTTGTGATTTTCAAAATAGATTAGGGCTCATTGTGCCGGGTGGTTATAATTAAAGTGTAGCTATTGACGGAGGTCAGGTGTGGGCTGTAATTATCGCCTAGCAGCGAAATTTGGCGGGTATTCTAATGCGGAACCGATGCGGAACCGATTTACTCTGGGAAAAAATTAGTACCAATTTCGGCCACAAAGTGCAAATATGGCCATCTCGTTGACGTCTCTGGTGCTCATATTGAAAAAACTGAAACGAACACTATGCCTTCCTCGCTTGTTTCGCCTTTTCTGCCTCAGCCGTTACATATGGAAAGATTTCTATACGTCTTTCTTGCATTCAGAGTGACAGATTAGCACCTGACGGCCAAAACTGGAACTATTTTTTCCAGTGTAAATCGGTTACACATTAAGGGATTGACATATCTACCAAGCTTCGCTGCGAAACAGTGATTGTAGCCCACAATGGGCCTCTGTGAGTAACTGTACTTTAATTGTAACCACGCAGTATAAGCATCAAGCTGTAAATGAGGAGGAAAAACGCAAAATAAACATCTGACACTTCTTCAAGAAACTTCTGCGCAGCAGAAAAGCATCGAAACAGATATCCTTAAAGTAAATTAAAAAAAAAAAAAGAACTATACTAGCCTCAGTGTTTAAGGCATCGCCAAAATGGTGTCCAAAAGAAAGACATGCATGAGGCAGCTAAGCCATAGTGGTCCAGAACACAGAGAAAATACCGAGTGACATATGAGATTAGTTTGGTTTCAAAATATTCCGTTGTGACATTTGTCATTATAACCAATGTCGCGCAGAATATTCCGTTCGGCAGCTCATAATTCACGGCCACTTGGCGTTCGCACGTTCCTGGCCACGCACGGCTGCGGCCGATTTCAGTGAGAACACAGTTTGTGGACAACCGTGGTGTCGCGTCAGACTTCCGGAGGTTTGCTGAGCATAATGAAACAAAACCTATTACAAATCAATGTCCATGTATTTAGGAGGCTTTCTATGTGGACGACAGTTTCATTAGTGCTTTTCGGGTTTTAATGCCATTGTTTTTTCGACGACATAGAAAGTATCAACACACAGAGCGGCAGATACAAACATGTCTCCTGTTTGCTTAGGTAGACATGTAACCAATCCGAATGTTGGCTTGACCACCACGGTGATATACTTGGCACAGTCCTTTTGGATGTGGTATACTCTTGCTTTCCTCATACCTCTTACATAGACTTACACACCCAGGTCGATGAGGATGTGTAGTTTAATACTGATTCTGAGCCACGATGCAACTCAGAATTTTGTGTATTATAAAAACGCTGCCTGAGGTGAAAGAAGCGATAAACGCAAAGGCAAAACAACACGAAAAATTCAAGGACCGACCTCGGTTCGAAGCCCAATCATTTGGATTCACAGCTCGCGTGTGACCACTGAGCTACCGATACATATATTCAATAGATTATTGGCAAACAAACATTACATTGATAATTGAGTTACATGTTAATCAGTTTGAGTGCAGTTGTCCTAATGGTTTAGGGACATGTTTAGCAGTTTAAACTACACTATCAATTTTGTAGATACTGCTGTTCAAATGTAAAGAGCTGCTTTTGTAACAGGCGTTCTATCATCAAAGACTGCTTTCGAACATCATTCCTACATCTACTTCTACATACGTACTCCGCAAGTCATCACACGGTGCGTTGCCTACCACTACTAGTCATTTGCTTAACTCTCCCAATTTCTCTTTATGACTCTGCCGCTGATTTGTTCACGTTAATTACCCCCCATTCTTCAAACTTTCTTATGGGTGTTATTATTATCTACCTCCATTACTTATATTTCCGATATTTTGCTTAAAATATCTTTACAAATCGAAAAAGTTACTTTAAAATGTGACTAAGTTTTGAATTAACGACTGCAACTGAACTTGACATGATCAGCAAAATTTTACTAGTAAAACTTTATCCTAGTTCATGGCTAAACAACAGAGATTAGCATTTACGCTGTTGTTTCGTCCTTCATGCTAAAGACTGGTTACTGCAGATCTTCATATTAGCCTGCCCAGAGCAACGGTCTTCATCTCTGTGCAACTACCGCAACCTACGCCCGTTTTAACTGGTTACAGTATTCCTGCCTAGATATCCTTCTACAATTTTAACACCCCCTCTCCCCCCCCCCCCCCAACACAATTCCTTCCTTTTCCTCATTGACAATTATTTGATACCTCAGGATGTGCTCCATCAGTCGACCTCATCTGTTAGTCAAGATGTGTCACAAATGAATCTTTCATCCAATCTGCAGCATTCTTCTGCAGCACCAAATTTCTAAAGCTTACATTCTCTTCTTGTCTGAGCCCCTTGTCGTCTACGTTTCACTTCCATATAAAGCTTCACTCCAGACAAATATTTCCAGAAAAGATTTTATAACACTTAAATTTACATTTGATGTCAACAAATTTGTCTATTCTAAAAATGCTTCACTTGCCATTGGCATCCCGATTATTATGTTCTTTCTACTTCAGCCATCATCTCTTAGTTACTGCCCAAACAGCAGAACTCACTTATTTCTTTCAGTATATCACCTCCTAAGGTAATACCCTCGGCGTCGCCTGATTTAATTCGACTACATTCCATGACCTCTGTTTTACTTTTGTAGATATTCATCTTTAGTATCTTTTCACGAAAGTAGCCATTCCGTTCAACTGGTCATCCGAGTACGTTGCCGTCTCTTATACAATTACAGTGTCATCGGCAAATCTTAAAATTTTTACTTCTTCTCCTAGAACTTTAATTCCGTTTCCAAATTATTCCTTGGTTTCCTTCACGGCTTACTCAGTGTGTAAATTGAGTAACATCAGTGATAAGCTACAACTCTGTCTCAATTTCTTCTCAAATACGGCTCCCCTTTCATTTCCTTCGACAGTTACAACTGCAGTCTTGTTTGTGAACCATCTTTCGTTCCCTGCTACCTTCAAAATTTCAAAGACCGTAGTCCAGTCAACATTGTCTATAAACGTAGCTTAGTATTTATAAAACCTATCTTATAGGATAAGTCGTAAGGTCTGTATCGCCTCAGCTGTTCCTACATTTCTCTGGAACCTAATCTGATTTTCCCAGAGGTTGGCATTTACCAGTTTTTTCTCTCTTCTGCACGCAATTCGTGGCTATGTTTTCCAGTCATGAATTATTAAACTGGTAATTCGATTGCATACACACTTATCAACACCTGTCTACTCTGGAATTGGATTTATTTCATTCTTATGGAAAGCAGAGGATAGTTCGCTGTCTCGTAGATCTTATACACTAGGTGGGATTATTTAATCACGGCTGGGTCTCCCAGGGATCTGAGTAATTCTAAGGTAATGTAGTTTACTGCAGGGGGTTGTGTTCCCACTTACGCCTTTCGGCACTCTGCCAAATTCTTCTTGCAGCATATCTCCAATTTCATCTTCACCTACTTCCTCTTATCTTTCTATGATATTGTACTTAAGTTTGTTTCTCTTTTACAGATTCTGTGTGTATTTCTTCCACTTTTCAATTATTCCTCCTTCGCATATTACTTTCTTGCCATCTGGGCTCTTGGCATTCATACAGCCGGTCTCTTGTCTCCAAGGGCCTCTTTAATCTTCATAGATGCGACGTCTGTCTTTCCCTTAATCATGTGCATTTCTACGGTCTTGCATTTGTCCTCTAGTCGTTTCTGCTGAGCTATTTTTCGTTTCCTGTCCATTTCATTTTTAGACGTCTGTATTTTCTATCGCTCGCTTCATTTGCTGCATTTTTATATTTCCTCCTTTCGTCAATTAAAATCAGTATCTCTAGGTCTTGTCGTTTAATATATTTGACCATCTGGTGCCTTCACTACATCATCTTCCAAAGCTACCCATTCGTCTTCTATCGTATTTCTTTTCCCTATTACAGTCGATCATTCCTAATACTGCTCTTTAACTCTCAATAATCTCTAGTTCCTTCGACTGGTCCAAGCCCAGATTCCTTAATTTCCTGCCTTTCTACATTTTGCTCACTTTTAATCTGTAATTCATGACCAATAAATTATTATCAGAACCCACATCTACCACTGTAAATGTCTTACATTTTAATATATTCTTTTTCACCCTGTCGCACCATTCTACAGTTAGCCTGAAACCTTTCAACGTGTCTGGGTTTGTTCTACTTGTACAATTTCCTTCCATGACTATTAAACCAATTTTTAGCGATCGTTAAATTGTGCTATGTACAAAATTCGACCAGGCAGCCTCCTCTTTCATTCGTCCCCCCCCCCCTCCCCCCCCGTCCATATTCCCTTATTATTTTTCCTATACTTCTCTTTACTGCTACCAAATTACAGTGACCTATCACAAATAAATTTTCGGCCCGTTAACTACCTGAATAATTTATTTTATCTCACTATACATTCAATCAAATTTTCATCAACTTGTACTGCTGTTGCTGGTGTTAGCTTCCTCTCTTTATTGACTGTAATAATGTTTTGACTATGCTGCTCATAGAACCCTCCCCTTATTCTCATTTCCTTATTCATTTGTCGGCCTGCTCCCTTCAGAATGTTCAAATGTGTGTGAAATCTTATGGGACTTAACTGCTAAGGTCATCAGTCCCTAAGCTTACACACTACTTAACCTAAATTATCCTAAGGACAAACACACACACCCATGCCCGAGGGAGGACTCGAACCTGCGCCGGGACCGCCGCACAGTCCATGACTGCAGCGCCTTAGACCGCTCGGGTAATCCCATGCGGCCCTGCTTCCTTCATTACCTGTATTTGATTTTGTGTTGATAAATCTGTACTGACCTGAGCAGATGTCATGTCTCTTATGCCATGGAACTGTACTAATTCCCACTACATCTAACTTCAACTATTCTTTTCCCTTTTTAAATTTTCTTAAGTTCCAGCTCCATCTTATAGAATCCCAGTTTTGTCTTTCCTGATGACGACATCCTCCAGAAAATTTTACCCAAGAGGATGCCACCATAGCCATAGCCTAGAGGAAAAATCGCTGATGTAATTTCCCCTTGCTTTCAGCAGTTCGCAAAACAAGCACGGCAGTGGCTAATATTACAAAGCCAGATCAGTCAATTATCCAAACTGTTGTTCCTGCAAATACTGAAAAGGCTGCTGCTCTTCAAGAACCACGGGTTATTCTGACCCCCCCCCCCCCCCCCCCCGCCACAGATACTCCGCCATTGCATTTACTTATTTATTTATTTACACGTCTAGTTCCGTAGGACAAAATTGAGGAGCAAATCTCCAAGGTCATGCAACGTGTCAATACATGAAATTACAATAAAAGTAATAACAGATAAAAATAAAATGTTTATGAACCCAAAAGCAGTCAAGCCATAAGTTTAAGTAAACGCAGTCAACAATATAACGTAAGAATCAGCTTAATTTTTCAAGGAACTCCTCTACAGAATAGAAGGAGTGACCCATGAGGAAACTCTTCTGTTTCGATTTGAAAGCGCGTGGATTACCGCTAAGATTTTCAGAATTCTCGAGGTAGCTTATTGAAAATGGATGCAGCACTATACTGCACGACTTTCTGCACGAGAGTTAAGGATGTGCGATCCAAACGCAGGCTGGATTTCTACCAAGTATTAACTAAGTGAAAGCTGCTGATTGTTGGGAATAAGCTGATATTGTTAACAAGAAACGACAATAAAGAATATATATATTGAGAGGCCAATGTCAGAATACCCAGACTAGTGAACAGGGGTCGTCGAGAGGTTCGTGAGCTTACACCACTTATTGCCAGAACTGCCCGTTTCTGAGCCAAAAATATCCTTTTAGAATGGAAGGAGTTACCCCAAAATATAATAATAAGCGAATGAAAATAAGCAAAGTAGACTAATTTTCCTGTCGAACGATCACTTACTTCAGATACCATTCGAATAGTAAAAGTGGCAGCATTAAGTCTTTGAACAATATTCTGAACGAGGGCTTTCCACTGCAGTTTGCTATCTATCCGAACACCTAGAAATTTGAACTGTTCAGTTTCGCTAATCATATGCCCATTCTGGGAAATAAAAACGTCGGGTTTTGTTGAATTGTGTGTTAGAAACTAAAAAAACCATCTCACTGTGATTTAGTGTTAGTTTAACTGCAGCTCTAACACCAACTACTACAGGAATTTTTCCATGAGTGACCCCACCACTACTCACTACCCTGTTAACTGTAAGCTTGTACGTCTACCTGTATCGCTGAGGCACAGCAACCACCTCATCTCGGAAAGCTCCACGGTTAATAGGCGCTGCTAACGTTAGTGCAACGCAGATTTCCGAGTTCGTCTTGAACCAAGTCATTTTCTACATTAATCTAAGATCAGTTACATTACAGAATCGGCCCTTTGTGTCACAAAGTTCATTATTGCTGAATCGAATTGTATTTATCTCGTGGTTACAGATTTTGATTTGTTTGCACGTTAAACTACTCATTTTAAGCTAACAAAGCTGGCGAGCAAAAATATGAGAGCTGTGGATTTTCAACTTTTCGCGACGTCATGAACAGTCCACTAAATTTCGGGCATGCAGCCGCGCAATCAAAATTTCTTCCACTGATGTTTCGGCCGCGTATCGTCCTCCGTCTTCAGAGTAAGTCGCAAGTCTTGCGACTTGTTCTGAAGATGGCCAGACGACAGGCGGCCGAAATATCAGTGGAAGAAATTTCGTTTGCGCGGCTGCATGCCCGAAATTTTATGGAATATGAGAGCTGTTCAATAAAGAATTATCATAAGTCATTGGACATCATAATTTTGAAGATCCTTCTGAAAATAGTCTCCTTTTGAGTCAGTGCACTTCTCCCAGCGCTTCTACCAGTCTGTAAAGTCATACTGAAAACCATTTTTTTAAAGATCCTTCAGAGACGCCTCCGCAACTTCCGCCACTGCTTCTGAAGCGTCCCACAAAGGCGTTGTTCAGTTTAGGCAACATGTAAAACTGACAGCTAAATCCGGGCTATAGGGATGGTGAGGGATGCACTTCACATTGATTTTTTGCAAAATATTCAGTAAAAACGTTTGCAGTATGCGGACGTGCATTATCGCAGCGCAGCATCCAGCCTGTTTCACGGATACGTAGTCCTTTGTGCCTGATACGCACTTCCAAATCCCTATAGTGTTTTATACTTATTCATGTCTGTGCACGTTTAACACGCTAATAAACCATTCCATTAACATAAAAAAAGAGATGACATAGCTTTCTCAACGGAAGCAACCACTTTTTCTTTTTTGGAGGTTGGTGATGAAAGACATTTCTGTACTGAGCTTTGCTGGTTGCTCTCAGGATGTAGCCAACTTTCATTACCAGCAATTACCTTGAAAAGGAACTCAAGATTTTCCTCTAACATCAGATTAAACGACATGCAGACCTGCAGGCGAATGTCCTTTCGTTCAGGAATCAGTAGTCTTGGAACAACGCGCGCACAGACACGTCTCATGTGGGAAACGTCACTTGTGGGTGATAGTCAGAAAATTTCAGTATGGCAGAAAGTAATCGTAAGGTTAGTCGTCGACCCTCTCTCCCAATGACTGATGTTGATGTTTTCTTCCTAGAAGCAGTAACTACAGTGCCTGGTCCACCTTCCTTTGAAATCGATTGTCTCCCCTTTTAAACAATGGAAGCCATCTCCGAGTTGCGCTATAGGGAAGAACAGACTCTCCATAGGCCACCTGTAACTTTGCAAAGGATTCAGCTGAAGATTTGTTGTAACGAAAGCAGAACTTCAAAGCTGTGTGTTGATCACAGCGCGACACATCCATTTGTCGAGGTAGGCGTCAATGAACACGTCTCAGCCTTCCCGTTTCTCATAGGCGGGAACCAGGAGTGGCAACAGTGAAACTATGTAGTATAGCATGTTTGTTACGCATTAAACTAATAAAACATCGTAATATTAAATTCTAGCGCAAAAAATTATGACCGTAAAAATTGTAATCATTCTTTATTGTGAGCCCTTGTATTTTAATTATCCTTTGTAATGTTTAACAGTTAATAAATCAGTTGTAAATTTTTGTAAAGTAAGTTACACATAGCTAACAAATTTCTTTCACTTCCCTCTTTGAAGGCATCAGAATATATATACTTTTTCATCAATAGATCCGTATTGATGAGATACTCAAGTATGTAGAACACGTGCCACATATTTAAAAACAAAAATGATGCTGTTGCCTCTGCCACAGTTACCAGGAGAAATGGTCCTCATGGGTGTGGAGTAAGTCTAAAACTGTTAATGATATTTTCATTTAAGAGGTAGTAACGAGCTCATCACAAAACAAGTACATGTAAGTAGAATAGCTTTGTATATTCTGGTCCAATTTGGCCTTCAAGATCACCACCTGATCTTGAAGATCATGCATGTTTTTGTCAAATGCACACATTTTGTCATTAGTGACTCTGAATGCATGACATCATAAGATGGCAGTTGACGCAAAAGTTAGAATTGAAGATGGAGGAAGGTGGTAAATTTAAAAATTAAAGATGATGGTTGGAGGTAAATCGAAAAACCGAAGAAGGCGATGGTAGTAAATTTAGAAAACGCAAGATGGCTCCGATAGGAATATATGTCAGCCAATCAAAGGGCTTAAAAATGCAAGATGGTGCTGTCGGGAAAATTTTTACAACCAGTCACGACATGGAATGTTTTTTACCAATGCCTGCCATGTTAAGTAGTATCAAATTATACAACAGTATTTCCACAGCACTATTTATCGAACAATTTCGTCAGAACACACACACACACACACACACACACACACACACACACACACACACACCAACACACCTGAAGTGTATGGTACGTTCAAAAGTATTGTTTTTAAGTATTTACAAAGTCAAAAATATATAAGCACCATATTTTTGTCCTACCCCTGCTGATACTACTGGCAATTTAGATTCCAATCAATAAAACCAAGACCAATGACGCAAGTTTTTAAAAAGCATGCATCATACATTGACAGACCAAGATCTTTACCTCCCTCACGAAGCACCTATTTTCATCTTACTAGCTGGGCATATTGAGAAGACTGATTTGTACATGTTTTGCAAACGACGTTTCTTCTGTACACACAATCTTGCACGTGGCCTTCGCATCACATTGTTTTAGTAGGTACCATTCAGAGAACTGGAACAGATTTTGGAAGTGATTTCCACGACGCTGTTGATAGAGCGAAATGTGGGAAGCATTGAATGCGTTCAAATGCAGTGTTCAAAGAACACTCCTTTAGCTGACGTCACTCACTCACTCAAGCAGCCTCGTGGTGACGTACGAATTGAGTGTTACCGGTGCCAAGGTCTTATTTGCACATCTCACACTAATTGCTCTACTTCGTCATTGGTGTATTTTATTCTCCTGATTTTTTACAATGTTTGCATAGGGAGACAATAAAGGCTTGGCACGATCAGGAATCCTTTCAGCACATAGCTACACCTCTGCTCTAAAGTTTGGAGAGACTCCCCGTAAAACGAAAACCATATCCACTTTTTCCACTGTCGTGTACATGTGAAAGTCTGAATGGCTCCATGAGCCAGTTATCTGTTCACTGCAACAGAAGAGCGCAGACGGATAGTCTTCAAGCGTACCGACAGCTACAGGAAACGTGCTGGAGTTACGTGTTTGCTGTTATTTTTGGCATAGTCCAGCAGACGTTTGTGGTGCCTCTACACCTAAAGGCGTGTCATTGGTCTGCAGCATTGTCACGTAATTGCTGTTTGGTCGAATGCCATACACGTTATGTCGGTGAATTACTTTTCAAAGGCTCTTTCCAATGCAACAGAAAAAGTATGTAGTTCAATAATAATAAAAAAACAAGTGCAGTGTCATCATTCGTCAACTATGAACTCTAAAAATTGCTTTCTAACGTCAGTAAAATCGTCACTTTCTCTGCTATAACGTAGGGAAAACTGTATCTCGACACATTTGCTTGCTCTGTATATATCTGGGTTCACCTGTTAGCTGCCTCACCCTGTGTGACAAAGAGGACGTACCCGTCAGATTTGCAAGATAGCAGTATCATCCTACCCTATGAAACAAATTACAAGACAAAACACCAGGTATAAAACTACAGGGATAGATTAGTAATCTGAAAAATCAACAAAAACTAAGTACCAGTCCTAAAAGCGGAAGGTAATAAATGACATATTCGTTTTAAGGGCAATGTAAGACGAAGTGGAGCTCTCCATGGCTGTTATGTGCCGTAAAAAACTGGAAGAGAAACACACAAAACAGCAAATATTTATTCATAACGTAGACGCTCCACCCTATGATATGTAAGACTCACAGCTGTTGAATGTAACTGATAACGAGCTGGACACAGAATAAGTTCTACGAATAGTACAGACCCATGCCTCCATAATACGTAGAGGGTATACAGCCCTCGTATCAATGCGCCTTCTGGTACTGTTCAGTAATGAAAAGTCTTTTAAAGCTGTGCGTAATTTATATCTTTCATGCTATGAAATTTTGACGTAAAATCATTGCTCGTACTCCTGTACATATCATCCAATCCTCCACCTGCTGCCAAGTTACACATGCCTAAAACCTTCTGAAGTTATTCCACACAGTTGTTACTTGCATCATTTCTCCTGCATGTTGTATCTTTCCCCATGCAGCTTGTGAAGGTCAACTCCAACCATCAGGCTTAAAAAATAACTCTACCTGAATTTGTGAGTGCAAATGGCTGTGGAACTCTGATTGCTAGATGACCCCAGAACTTTGCGCTTGTGTTTGGCTGGTCAGTTCACTCGTAACACAATCGTCCTGAGCCGACAGCACTCCGCCATGTTGCGTGTCCCTGCTCGCTGGGAATGCAGCTGTTTACCGTCGACGTCTGTGGGGTGGGACTGCGTAGCGCCCACTCGGCCTCTAATTAGTTTGTCCTTCCCACCGCAGGGAAACAGCGACTCTTAACTCGTCTGGCCTCTGTCCATGGGTACAAGCCGCTGGACATGTGACAGTAAGACAAGGAGATTGACTTGGGTCAAAATCCTATTCTTAGCAAAATGGTTCAATCGCTATCAAGTATTAAAATAGAATTCTTAGAGAAGCTCCTGAAAACGGTCATCTAGGGCAGTGTATTGCATGGAACTAAAACACGGACCACTGAAAACGTGGGCGAGAAGGAACTGAAAGCATTTGAAATTTGAGTCTCTAGAAGTGTCAAAAAATGAAGGGGAGAGGTGAAGTACAAAATGAATAGGCAGTAGAAAGCATAGGCGAGGGCAGAAGTGTCATAAACATGTTTGCCAGGAGAAACTACAGGGTAGAGGGACATCTGTTACGACACCCACAGCTAGTTAACTCGGAGCTGGAACCAGTATTAGAGAGGAAGAATTGTGAAGCCAGGGAGAGATCAGTGCATGATAAACACACAAGTCGCATGTAGAATACAACAGCTATGTGCAAATAAAAATATTAGCACAAAGCAGGAAGAGCCGCAGGACGTTATCAAACCAATTGAAACAATGAGGTCAAAAAGAAGGTGCATCTACATCTACATCTACATCTACATTTATACTCCGCAAGCCACCCAATGGTGTGTGGCGGAGGGCATTTTACGTTCCACTGTCATTACCTCCCTTTCCTGTTCCACTCGCGTATGGTTCGCGGGAAGAACGACTGTCTGAAAGCCTCCGTGCGCGCTCTAATCTCTCTAATTTTACATTCGTGATCTCCTCGGGAGGTATAAGTAGGGGGAAGCAATATATTCGATACCTCATCCAGAAACGCACCCTCTCGAAACCTGGCGAGCAAGCTACACCGCGATGCAGAGCGCCTCTCTTGCAGAGTCTGCCACTTGAGTTTGTTAAACATCTCCGTAACGCTATCACGGTTACCAAATAACCCTGTGACGAAACGCGCCGCTCTTCTTTGGATCTTCTCTATCTCCTCCGTCAAACCGATCTGGTACGGATCCCACACTGATGAGCAATACTCAAGTATAGGTCGAACGAGTGTTTTGTAAGCCACCTCCTTTGTTGATGGACTACATTTTCTAAGGACTCTCCCAATGAATCTCAACCTGGTACCCGCCTTACCAACAATTAATTTTATATGATCATTCCACTTCAAATCGTTCCGCACGCATACTCCCAGATATTTTACAGAAGCAACTGCTACCAGAGTTTGTTCCGCTATCATACAATCATACAATAAAGGATCCTTCTTTCTATGTATTCGCAATACATTACATTTGTCTATGTTAAGGGTCAGTTGCCACTCCCTGCACCAAGTGCCTATCCGCTGCAGATCTTCCTGCACTTCGCTACAATTTTCTAATGCTGCAACTTCTCTGTATACTACAGCATCATCCGCGAAAAGCCGCATGGAACTTCCAACACTATCTACTAGGTCATTTATATATATTGTGAAAAGCAATGGTCCCATAACACTCCCCTGTGGCACGCCAGAGGTTACTTTAACGTCTGTAGACGTCTCTCCATTGATAACAACATGCTGTGTTCTGTTTGCTAAAAACTCTTCAATCCAGCCACACAGCTACTCTTGATATTCCGTAGGCTCTTACTTTGTTTATCAGGCGACAGTGCGGAACTGTGTCGAACGCCTTCCGGAAGTCAAGAAAAATAGCATCTACCTGGGAACCTGTATCTAATATTTTCTGGGTCTCATGAACAAATAAAGCGAGTTGGGTCTCACACGATCGCTGTTTCCGGAATCCATGTTGATTCCTACATAGTAGATTCTGGGTTTCCAAAAACGACATGATACTCGAGCAAAAAACATGTTCTAAATTCTACAACAGTTCGACGTCAGAGATATAGGTCTATAGTTTTGCGCATCTGCTCGACGACCCTTCTTGAAGACTGGGACTACCTGTGCTCTTTTCCAATCATTTGGAACCTTCCGTTCCTCTAGAGACTTGCGGTACACGGCTGTTAGAAGGGGGGCAAGTTCTTTCGCGTACTCTGTGTAGAATCGAATTGGTTTCCCGTCAGGTCCAGTGGACTTTCCTCTGTTGAGTGATTCCAGTTGCTTTTCTATTCCTTGGACACTTATTTCGATGTCAACCATTTTTTCGTTTGTGCGAGGATTTAGAGAAGGAACTGCAGTGCGGTCTTCCTCTGTGAAACAGCTTTGGAAAAAGGTGTTCAGTATTTCAGCTTTACGCGTGTCATCCTCTGTTTCAATGCCATCATCATCCCGGAGTGTCTGGATATGCTGTTTCAAGCCACTTCCTGATTTAACGTAAGACCAGAACTTCCTAGGATTTTCTGTCAAGTCGGTACATAGAATTTTACTTTCGAACTCACTGAACGCTTCACGCATAGCCCTCCTTACGCTAACTTTGACATCGTTTAGCTTCTGTTTGTCTGAGAGGTTTTGGCTGCGTTTAAACTTAGAGTGAAGCTCTCTTTGCTTTCGCAGTAGTTTCCTAACTTTGTTGTTGTACCACGGTGGGTTTTTCCCGTCCCTCACAGTTTTACTCGGCACGTACCTGCATAAAACGTATTTTACGATTGCCTTGAACTTTTTCCATAAACACTCAACATTGTCAGTGTCGGAACAGAAATTTTCGTTTTGATCTGTTAGGTAGTCTGAAATCTGCCTTCTATTACTCTTGCTAAACAGATAAACCTTCCTCCCTTTTTTTTATATTCCTACTAACTTCCATATTCAGGGATGCTGCAACGGCCTTATGATCACTGATTCCCTGTTCTGTACATACAGAGTCGAAAAGTTCGGGTCTGTTTGTTATCAGTAGGTCCAAGATGTTATCTCCACGAGTCGGTTCTCTGTTTAATTGCTCGAGGTAATTTGCGGATAGTGCACTCAGTATAATGTCACTCGATGCTCTGTTCCTACCACCCGTCCTCAACATCTATATCTGGTAAATTGAAATCTCCACCTAAGACTATAACATGCTGAGAAAATTTGTGTGAAATGTATTCCAAATTTTCTCTCAGTTGTTCTGCCACTAATGCTGCTGAGTCGGGAGGTCGGTAAAAGGAGCCAATTATTAACCTAGCTCGGTTGTTGAGTGTAACCTCCACCCATAATAATTCACAGGAACTATCCACTTCTACTTCACTACAGGATACGCTACTACTAACAGCGACGAACACTCCACCACCGGTTGCATGCAATCTATCCTTTCTAAACACCGTCTGTACCTTTGTAAAAATTTCGGCAGAATTTATCTCTGGCTTCAGCCAGCTTTCTGTACCTATAACGATTTCAGCTTCGGTGCTTTCTGTCAGCGCTTGAAGTTCCGGTACTTTACCAACGCAGCTTCGACAGTTTACAATTACAATACCGATTGCTGCTTGGTCCCCGCATGTCCTGACTTTGCCCCGCACCCGTTGAGGCTGTTGCCCTTTCTGTACTTGCCCAAGGACATCTAACCTAAATAACCGCCCAGCCCACGCCACACAACCCCTGCTACCCGTGTAGCCGCTTGTTGCGTGTAGTGGACTCCTGACCTATCCAGCGGAACCCGAAACTCCACCACCCTATGGCGCAAGTCGAGGAATCTGCAGCCCACACGGTCGCAGAACCGTCTCAGCCTCTGATTCAGACCCTCCACTCGGCTCTGTAACAAAGGTCCGCAGTCAGTCCTGTCGATGATGCTGCAGATGGTGAGCTCTGCTTTCATCCCGCTAGCGAGACTGGCAGTCTTCACCAAATCAGATAGCCGCCGGAAGCCAGAGAGGATTTCCTCGGATCCATAGCGACACACATCATTGGTGCCGACATGAGCGACCACCTGCAGATGGGTGCACCCTGTACCCTTCATGGCATCCTGAAGGACCCTTTCCACACTGGAATGACTCCCCCTGGTATGCACACGGAGTGCACATTGGTTTTCTTCCCCTCTCTTGTTTCCATATCCCTAAGGGGCCCCATTACGCACCTGACGTTGGAGACCCCAACTAGCAGTAAGCCCACCCTCTGCGACCGCCCGGACCTTGCAGACTGAGGGCAACCTCTGGAACAGGGCAAGCAGCCACGTCAGGCCGAAGATCAGTATCAGCCTGAAACCGGTTCGTCAGACAAACTGGAGAGGCCTTCCGTTCAGCCCTCCGGAATGTCTTTCGCCCCCTGCCACACCTTGAGACGACCTTCCACTCTACCACAGGTGAGGGATCAGCTTCAATGCGGGCAGTATCCCGGGCAACCACAGTCGTAGTCCGATCGGGGGATGCGTGGGACGAGTTGGCCGTCCCCGACAAACCCCCATCCGGAACCCCACAGTGATGCCCACTGGCAACAGCCTCAAGCTGTGTGACCGAAGCCAACACTGCCTGAAGCTGGGAGCGAAGGGATGCCAACTCAGCCTGCATCCGAACACAGCAGTTGCAGTCCCTATCCATGCTAAAAACTGTTGCGCAAAGAACGTCTGAACTAATCTACAGAGAGCGCAAACAAATCGACATAAAATTTAAACGGTTATTAAAATACAAGATTGCCTAGTAAATGCAGTAATGCTGCTACTTGCGCACTGCTGACACACTGCTCGGTGGCGGAAGGAGACTACGCGATTTTACGCTATTCAGGCACTAAAACGCGATGCTACAACTCTCAAATACTATAATACGACCGAAATTTATGAATTAGACAATGCAAGTACCAAAAACACGCAAATAAATTAAGAATTAAACTATGTAACAAATGAGTGAGCTAGGAGTATACGACTTGCTGCTGCAGCTGCTTATCCAACGGCGGCAGCAGTTATCACTTTCACAGTCACGTATAACTTCTTTATATGAATGGTAGAAGATCATATTTTCAAAATTACAGACCACTGTCCCTAACGTTTGCTCGTTGCAAGATCGTAAAATATGTACTAGACTGACACATGAGTAAGAACTGATTTTCTTCAACATGGAAGAAAACGGTCATCCACGTCATACGTATAGAAACTGTGTGTGCACGCAAATGAAAGGAAGATACTTTAGTATTTGTATATGAAAAGTTCTTTATAGACGAATGAAGGGGCGATTTTAGATGCTGCTTCTCCAGTTGAAGAAAATACACTCCTGGAAATGGAAAAAAGAACACATTGACACCGGTGTGTCAGACCCACCATACTTGCTCCGGACACTGCGAGAGGGTGTACAAGCAATGATCACACGCACGGCACAGCGGACACACCAGGAACCGCGGTGTTGGCCGTCGAATGGCGCTAGCTGCGCAGCATTTGTGCACCGCCGCCGTCAGTGTCAGCCAGTTTGCCGTGGCATACGGAGCTCCATCGCAGTCTTTAACACTGGTAGCATGCCGCGACAGCGTGGACGTGAACCGTATGTGCAGTTGACTGACTTTGAGCGAGGGCGTATAGTGGGCATGCGGGAGGCCGGGTGGACGTACCGCCGAATTGCTCAACACGTGGGGCGTGAGGTCTCCACAGTACATCGATGTTGTCGCCAGTGGTCGGCGGAAGGTGCACGTGCCCGTCGACCTGGGACCGGACCGCAGCGACGCACGGATGCACGCCAAGACCGTAGGATCCTACGCAGTGCCGTAGGGGACCGCACCGCCACTTCCCAGCAAATTAGGGACACTGTTGCTCCTGGGGTATCGGCGAGGACCATTCGCAACCGTCTCCATGAAGCTGGGCTACGGTCCCGCACACCGTTAGGCCGTCTTCCGCTCACGCCCCAACATCGTGCAGCCCGCCTCCAGTGGTGTCGCGACAGGCGTGAATGGAGGGACGAATGGAGACGTGTCGTCTTCAGCGATGAGAGTCGCTTCTGCCTTGGTGCCAATGATGGTCGTATGCGTGTTTGGCGCCGTGCAGGTGAGCGCCACAATCAGGACTGCATACGACCGAGGCACACAGGGCCAACACCCGGCATCATGGTGTGGGGAGCGATCTCCTACACTGGCCGTACACCACTGGTGATCGTCGAGGGGACACTGAATAGTGCACGGTACATCCAAACCGTCATCGAACCCATCGTTCTACCATTCCTAGACCGGCAAGGGAACTTGCTGTTCCAACAGGACAATGCACGTCCGCATGTATCCCGTGCCACCCAACGTGCTCTAGAAGGTGTAAGTCAACTACCCTGGCCAGCAAGATCTCCGGATCTGTCCCCCATTGAGCATGTTTGGGACTGGATGA
The DNA here is from genome assembly GCF_021461385.2 of Schistocerca piceifrons. Lineage (NCBI taxonomy): Eukaryota > Metazoa > Arthropoda > Insecta > Orthoptera > Acrididae > Schistocerca > Schistocerca piceifrons. Next base: position 787,071,002 of record NC_060138.1, read on the forward strand.
AGCGTCGTCTCACGCGGTCTGCACGTCCAGCACGAACGCTGGTCCAACTGAGGCGCCAGGTGGAAATGGCATGGCAAGCCGTTCCACAGGACTACATCCAGCATCTCTACGATCGTCTCCATGGGAGAATAGCAGCCTGCATTGCTGCGAAAGGTGGATATACACTGTACTAGTGCCGACATTGTGCATGCTCTGTTGCCTGTGTCTATGTGCCTGTGGTTCTGTCAGTGTGATCATGTGATGTATCTGACCCCAGGAATGTGTCAATAAAGTTTCCCCTTCCTGGGACAATGAATTCACGGTGTTCTTATTTCAATTTCCAGGAGTGTAGTTTAGACACAACATGTTTCTTTCGAATAAAGTAAGAGATAATCAACAGATTTCGTTGATTTGTAAGCACTTGGCAAAACAATTGTTCTAGGTAACCATGTTCGTCAGAAACAAAAGTAAATTTAGGCATAAACGGTAGATCACATTGCATGAGCAGCAGTCTCAATGTGTTTACTGTGATGCAGCTGAGTACAGGGACGTATCATATATGTACAGCTATATCAACTAGAACTAATATCACAAAATTTCCTCTTGACACAATAAATCAAGGCTCGTCTTAAAAGAGGATAAGGTATTGGACGGTGCATGTGAGCATGAAAATATCTACATCTGCATACATACTCCACAAGCCACCGACCGATGCAAGCCAGAGGGTAACTTGTACCAATACTAGTTATTTCTTTTACTGTTCCATTAGCAAATAGATCGAGAGAAAAGCGACTGTCTATATGACTCCGTTTGAGTCGTAACAGCTCTTATCTTGTCTTCACGGTCCGTACGTGAAATGTACGTTGGCAGCAGTAGAATCCTATTGCAGTCTGCCTCAAATGCCGGTTCTCTAAATCTCAACAGCATTTCACGAAAAGAAAGTCGTCTTCCATCCACAGGTTCCCATTTGGGTTCATGAAGCAGCTCTGTAGTACTCGCGTGTTCATTGAACCTTCCGGTAACAAATCTAGCTGTTCACTTCTGAACTGCTTCGATGTCTCCCTTTAATCTAGTTTGTGGGGAATCCAAACATTAGAACAGTTCTCAAGAATGATCGCACTAGTATCCGTTCTTTACAGATGCCATTCCTTTATAGATGTGCTATATTTTACTAAAATTTTCCTTATAAAGCAAAGTCAACTATTCGTCTTCCCTATTACCATCGTTACGTGCTCGTTTCATTTGACATCACATTGCAGCGTTACGCCTAGATATTTAATCGAGCTGACTGAGTCAAGTGGCACGCGACTAATTCTTCTTCTTGTAGTGTTCAATCCTGAGGTTGGTTTGCAGCAGAGCGTCATTCCTCTTTTCTGTCTGCCTTCCTCTTCATTTCCCCGTACGTGTTACATCCAACGTCATTCATGATCTGTTGCATATATGATATCCTTGGTCGCCCCCGCCCTACAAGTTTGTCCCTTCTTGTTTGGATGTCTTCAACAAACAGTATTTTCCCCTCTTTATTTTCTATTGTGCCTGAAAGTGATGTTTTACGTTTGTTAAAAATTGATTTGCTGTTCTGTATGCTAAATCAGTTCTTCCGTTTTGCATATTTTCTTCCACTTCTCTTCAAGAAAATTTTCTTTTGCTTTCCTAGCTTCTCTATTAAGTAAATTCCTTAGTCTTCTGTAGTCAGCTTTTCCTTTTTCATCAGTTGCATTTTTGTATAATCTCCTGTTTTCTATGAGCTCAATAATATCTGCTGTAATCCATTTCCTCTTGTTTTTGAATTCAGTTCTTCCTACTATCTTTTCTGCTGCGTTGTATATACCAGATTTAATTTGATCCCGGTCTTCATTTACTCCACCATGTTGAAAATTCTTAGCTAGGTTGTTTGTTTCATGAGCCTAGCGCTTTGCCAGTCCCTCAGTTTTCAGTTTTTGTAGTTCCCATTTAAGTTTTACTGGCTTCTTCTTCAAACGTTTGAGTCTCAGTGAACTTTTCATCAGGACCAGGTTATGATCACTGCCGATGTCTGCAGATGGATAGCTCCTGCAATCTTTTACCTGGTTCCTAAAACGTGCTTTCACTAGAATGTAATCAAACTGTTGTCTCCTCAGGTCTCCAGGGGCCTTCCATGTGTATCTTCTTCGTTTGTGATGTTGGAAAAGGGTGTTTGCAACAACTAATTGGTTCCTCGAGCAGAAATTGATCAGTCGATCTCCTCTTTCATTTTTCTTCCAAGTCCATATTTACCAACAATTCCTTTCTCCGGTTCTTCACCCAAAATCGCGTTCCAGACCCCCATGGCAATCAGGTTTTCATCTCCATTAACATTTCTCATCGCACTTCTTATTTCTTCGTATATTTCGTCAGTGACTGCATCTTCTTCTTTGAATGTTGGCATGTATATTTGTATTATCACAGTGTCCTTTGGTTTAGTTTCAAGTTTGACTAGTATTATTCGAGAGCTATATTGCACATATCCCTTGACACGTGAACCACAGTTTTTCCTCAAAATTATACCAACTCCTCCCATTCCTGGTCTATCTTGGTCAGTTCCGGTGTGAATGACTCTGTATTGTCCAGACCATAAATCACCTGGTTGGGGCCATCTCATCTCCGATATGCCTAGGATATCGATTTCCAGTCGTTCCGTTTCAAGTTTTACATTTTCTAGCTTGCTGCACTGAAGCAGTGTTCTCACATTCCAAGTGGCTATGTTAAAATTGGGATTCTTTTCCTTCGTTGTCTGTATCTTTTGCACTAATACTCTCTTCAAATATTTCGTAGGATATGTCTTATGGTCTGGAGATCGCAAGATCGTCTGACCGCCTACATTTGCTAGTTCATGTAGCGTTATTTAGGGTGCACCTGTTTTTCCTACTCATCACGTTAACTTACATTTTTCTATACGGAGACCTAGCTGCCTGCCATTCATCACGCCAACTGGAAATGATATCTACGACAACTTGCATCCTCCAACAATCAATTAACGACGAGACTTTTCCGTACACTACAGCGTCGTCAGCTAACAGCGGCAGATTGCTGCTCATCGTGTCCGTCAGATCATTTGTGTTCGAGTATACAGAAAATAAGAGCGGTCATATCACACTGCCCTTGGGCTCTCCTGAGTCCAGTCGTACTACTTGTGGTGAAATTATAGAATTTATCACGTCGATTAGATGTCTAAGACTAAGTGTTATGAGGTAGATAAACAATTTAAATGAGTTGTAGGAAGGGTGAGCAGGCGTTTTAAATTTGGTGGGAGGCTTCTCACGAAAGCGCAGTGCATCGGAAGGCGGAGGGCGAGGAGCGTCTGCCTTCGCAGACTAATGTTCGGAGAGCTTGTCTTCGTGCTCACACAGCCTTTAGGATAGGAAACGTCCAACACGGATACAGAAGATGGAACTAGGAATACGTCAGAACGCCAGACATAGCTGGATGACTAACGAGGTTTTACCATGAGGTTACGATTCGGTACAATGTTGTATATCCTAGACAGTGCTTTGCGTACAAGACCACTGAAGCACAAGTGTTGTTTGGTGCATACGCGTTGCCTGAAGATCACAAGACTGGAACGAAGCATATTTTTACGCCCTGATACTTTCTGCATCGTTCCTTCAAGGTACTCTCTCCGACTAATATACAACTCTCTGGTCGATAGCTCCTCTTGGACAACTGGAACTGCTTTTCGAAGACCCTTGTCCGTCCTGGAAATCCTTGTAAGGTACCTCTTTTGAAAACTATCTTCATCCGCATGTAGACTGTACATACGCCACGTAGACGTCTTCTGGTGAAAGTGTGTCGCATGGGCCGTGTGTCATGTATGCGACTGCCTACATATGGGAAAATGCTGTGGACAAATTCATCACTGTTTCTCCCTGCAGAGGGTAGTGGGTAGACTGGAATTTGGTATGGTGACTAATTCGTGGCTGTGGATAATTATTGCATTGATAACGTCATTTTATTGGCTTGTTTCTCACGATGAGTTTCACTGACGTAACGCAGTGCAATTTTCATGCACTCTGAGACAAGGATAATCGTATTAAATGCATACAGTATTGGAAAACTGTGACTACTACTGCAAACAGTTCTAATGTGCCCTACACCTTATCTTTGTGTTAATTCACTAGTTTTGACTGACTAAAACATACTAAAGGCCTCTCTAACGCCATCGGCCACGCTCAGACCCTCTAGTCGTCAATAATTCAGTCATTTGCTTTACGATTGAAGTATTTCGTTGTGTGACTGCTATTAAATTACGCACGGCGTTTCAGGAGGAACAGTAAATGCTTTAAAGAGTTTGCAGTATAGTCTAACTAGAATAAACTATTCCATATAACATGTGTCCAATTTTGATTGGTTAGAGAGATGGAGCTGCTTACGAAAATACGCTTTCATTTCGCGTGTTAGCACTATAGTTGCTACGGGTTTATTTATCAATTGTCATTTTTCTTTTGGAGTTAAAGTTGTGTAATTATGCTTACGTTTACATAAATTAATTTTTTAATTGTGACTTTCTGGTTTGTTTTACTGCACTGTCGGAATTTTGTTGAGAGCTAATTGCAGATTGCCGAGTAAACCCTTCATTACTGTTTACTGATGAAGCCACTTTCACTGGTGACAGTATCAATAATAGTCGTAGCTCACACTGGTGGAGCGACGAAAACCCATACGTCTTTGTGGAGACACATTTCCAAGAATGCTCCCCTGTAAATAAACTGAGAGCCAAAGAAACTGGTGCACCTGCCATTATAGTGTAGGGCCCCCGCGAGCAAGCGGAAGTGTAGCAACACGTCGTCGCATGGACTCAGCTAATGTCTGAAATAGTGCTGTGGGGAACTGACACAATGAATCCTACAGGGCTGTCCATAAATCCATAAGAGTACGAGGGGGCGGAGACCTCTTCTCAACGGCACGCTGAAAGGCATCCCAGATATGCTGAATAATGTTCATGTCTGGGGAATTTGGCGACCAGTGGAAGTGTTAAAACTGAAAAGATGGTTTCTAGAGCCTTTCTGTAGCAATTCTGGGAGTGTGGGGTGTCGCATTGTCCTGCTGGAATTGCCCAAGTCCGTCGAAATGTACAATGGACATGAATAGATGCAGCTGATCAGACAGGATGTCTGAGTAGTATCTAGACGTATCAGGGGTCCGATATCACTCCAACTGCACACGCCCCACACCATATCAGAGCCTCTACCAGCTTCAACAGAAATGCAGGGTGCATGGATTCATGAGGTTGTCTCCATACCCGTATACGTCCATCCGCTCTATACAATTTGAAACAAGAGTCGTCGGACCAGGCAACATTTTTCCGGTCATCAACAGTCCATTGTCGGTGTTGACGGGCCCAAGATAGCCGTAAAACATTGTGTCGTGTAGTCATCAAGGGTACACGATTGGGCCTTCGGCTCCGAAAGCCCATATCGATGATGTTTCTTTGCATGGTTCGCATGCTGACTCTTGTTGATAGCGCAGCATTGAAATCTGCAGCAATTTGCGGAAGGGTAGAACTTCTGTCACGTTAAACGATTCTCTCCAGTCGTCGTTGGTCCGGTTCTTGCAGGATCTTTTTGCGGTCGCAGTGATGTCACAGATTTTATGTTTTGCCGGACTGCTGCTATTCACGGTACACTCGTGAAATGCTCGTACGGGAAAATCTCCACTTCATCGCTTCCACGGAGATGCTGTGTGCCATCGCTCGTGCGCTGACTATAACACCACGTTCAAACGCACTTAAATCTTGATAACCCGCCATTGTAGCAACAGTAACCGATCTAATAACTGCACCAGACACGTGTCGTCTTATATAGGCGCTGCCGACCGTAACGCCGTATTCTGTCTGTTTACATGTCCCTGTATTTGAATACGCATGCCTATACCAGTTTCTTTGGCGCTTCAGAGTAACTTTAAGCTAGTATTGTTTCAACGCGACCTAACGATGTTGCGTATTTCCTCTTTCTTACGTATATTAACCACACAAACATTGGACTAAATGCAATTACTTTTGCGTTTATAAAATAATAATTTTAAGATTGGATTTTAACAAACGTAATCTGCTTGTACTTGAAATAAGAAGGGCACACTTTTGAGAACTAACTGCTACCATATTAACCCAAAAGCACTTTCATCAAAGTTTATTTTTAAAACATGTCTTGCTATCTATTAGGTGTCTGATTTCAAAATAACTTGGTTAGAAGCAGTGTAAACGAGAATGTGGTGCAAAATTACAACGGAAACGACGAGGCCCTCTTGACAAAACCATACATTACTGTCCATTCGGTCAGCTAACTGTGGATTTTCTGTCGTAGAAAAGACGGTCCAGAAAGGAACGCAAGGGAAAAAGCTTGGTAATTCTCACGCCTAGCGGCTTTCCAGTTTTGTTAGCTGAATACAATTTTTTCGTTACTATAAAGTATTGGTTCCTCAGAAAGACGCCATACTTTACAAGAATAGTTATTTTAAATTCGTAAGCAAATAACGATGAAATAAAATGTCCAATTATTAATCATAGTATGCCGCCCCTATATTCATCTTTAAATAATCATTAATAAAATATATTAGATATCGACAACACACAAAGTAACGGTGAAAGTAATGCTGTGCTGGTGCACTTCTCCGCTATATGCATTCACTGTGTTCTTTGGGAAATATGTCATAAATCAGTTGTATCCTCTTCTGAGGGAGGTTGGTTTACAACTGTTGTAATCAGTCCCTGATATCCAGGATATTGGCATTGATGTCTGAGGTGGTCTTGTACCTGTTCTGTGGCGAAAAGATCTGGGGATATTGTACACAGTCTTCACGGGTTTGCCACCGAATTAAGTTGTGCAAATTCAACAATATTTCCTCGGAGGAACTGTCCAACATCTTCAGATTGCTGAACCTTTTTAGTTACCTAGCCACGAGCAAGGTTCAACCACCTGAAGGTCTCGGACAGTTGCTCCGAGGAAACATTGTGAATTTTAACAATATCATCCGGCGGCAAATCCTTGAAGACTATTTACAACATATCCGCCGGGAAAGCCTGAAAAATCGCATCTGGAGATATTTCCAGCTACAAGAGCAGCTCACCGTCACGGAGATAGTTCATACAGACACGTGACATATGTGGATGAACAACGTCTTGTTGACATGTGCTACCACACTAGTGTTTGTTGCATGAAAGGTAGCGCATGATGCCGCTGTGCCGTCAGAGCTTCCTCTGTCACTACCAGCAATGACCTGAAGACATACCCTAAGGCACGCGGCACTATGACGCCAGGAGTGAAACTGCAGTGCCTCTCCAACACGTTGCAGGAATGGGACCTCTCTGCACGTAGCGTTCATACTCACCGACGAGGTCATCTTAGGTAGTGTAGAACCACGATTCACTACTGAACAGAGCGCGACACCATTCATCAGTAGTCTATGCTTCCCAGTCATTGCATCATTCCAAACGCAGCCATTTATATTGTGGTGTTAATGACTGTCTACGGATGGGATGGCAATTCTCTAGACCGTCTGTTTCTTGTCTCTGAACAATGATGCGGGATGACTCAGAATGTTGCAGTAAGTCCGTTATCTGTTGCCGAATGTCAGTCGCAGATATGAAGGGGTTTCTGTGTCCTTGGTGCACAATACAGTGATCCTCCCTTCTGGCAGTGAGACTTGGTAGACGACGAGTATTCCTGCATTCAAGTTCCCATGCGGTCCAGCATCGAGCCACTGCCACATCCGAACGCCCCAGATATCTGGAATGCGTCATTCGACAAGTTGGCCAGGTAGAGGCTTACAGTCTCTTTCAGACGCTGGTAACACTGTCTCGAATAAGTATACAGCATCTCTGTGTCCATCACAGAGATGACTCAATATCTGACGCTACTCGCTCCCCTTATAGACCCTGCAAGGCCAACACTAAACAGGAACAATACTAATGCACTTTTACGTCCTTTCAGCCTGTCACAGAGGATTGCAACTCTAACCATACATGCCATCCGATGATGTGTACTTACACTGATGCCCGACCATATCTTCTGAATGCATCACGTTTTTTTCATGTAGTGTATATGTCGCAAAAACAACATGAAGGCCAAGTGAGAGGGACTGAAGCTCATACGACGTAGGCCCTCCAAAAACCGTTATATCCGCACGCCATTTGCTACTGGAACGGAAATGAAGGATGTGACAGCACTGCAACAAGCTCCCTTTGCCACTCACTGTAAGGTGGCTTATGACGTATAGGTGTGCATGTAGATTTTCGTAATGATACCAAGAGAGACTTTAGCTCTTCCATGAAGGAGTGCACAAATTTTACTGTGCTCCATACGCGAAAGTATCTGAATTCCGCTGTGTAATGTGGAGATGACCGATAGATGTCACAAGAGGCGGACCCTTCAGTATAAAAGGAGCCGGGGAATACTGTGTTGTCAGTCGAGGAGCAGTAACAGCAGGATGGATTGGTCGGGACAGCTCGTTGACTGCGAATGCTGACGAGTCATTGTACGTCACTTGAGTAACAAATCCGTTAGTGACATTCCTATCCTTCTAAACCTGCCCAACTGGACAGTTGATGGTGTGATTGAGAAGTGGAAACTGGAAGGAACAACCACAGCTAAATCAAGACCAGACAGATCTCATGACCACGGGCAAGGGCTGTTGAGTACTGAGCAGGGTGGTCGTAAACAATCGCATCATATCACTCGTGATTTCCAAGGTGCTGCCAGCGGTATTGCTATCATAGTGAGTATGCGCAGGGCGTTAAAACAAAGTGGTCGAGCAACTCGTTATCATCCATACATTTCTGTGAAATTACAATTAAATCAATACGATTAGTTGCTGACAGGCGTTGATGTACATCAACTGGGAGAGTTGAAAATGTGTGCCCCTACCTCGAACCCGGGATCTCCTGTCTACAGGCAGACTCTCTATCCATCTGAGCCACCGAGGGCACAGAGGATTGTGCGACTGCAGGGACATATCGCCGGCACGTTCCCCGTGAGACCCACATTCTCAACTTGTAGTCCACACACTACATTTGTTGTGCCCCTGCCATTATACCCATTACTCGCAGCAGACAGTACACCGAGTCCCGTAAGAATTCAGGCAATTCATGTGCATCCGCACTGAAGAAAGTCATCAGACGGTTAGCCTTAACGATATGAAGATGGCATCTGTTCTTTCGGACATGTCCGAAAGAACAGATGCCATCTTCATATATTTCCCTGGCAGCCAATGGCTGGACACGAGAGATTTGGAGCGATGAATCACACTTTAGCCTGTGGCAACCACGTGGAAGCGTCTGGGTTTGGTAAATGCGTAGAGAACGTTACCTGCTATCATGTATAGTGCTAGCAGTGAAGCACAGAGGTGGTGGTGTTATAGTATGAAGGTGTATTCAGTGGTTAGGCTGTAGATCCTTTATTGTACTTAACAAAATGCCAAACGTGAAAGGACTCTAACATATTTTACAGCATTCTGTGCCGCGTGCAGTAGAGGAAAAGTTCGGAGACTATGATAGACTGTATCAGCAGGACGATGCTCCCTGTGACAAAGTAGAATCTGCGAGGTAATGTGTTGTGAACAATAGCATTCCTTAAAGGGATTGGCCCGTCCAGAGTGCCTACATGAATCTTTGGCATGAGTTAGAACGTGAAAATCGCAACATCCAACATTAGTACCTTCTCTGTTTCGGTTCTTGAGGAGGAATGGGCTTCCATTCCTCCACAGACAGTCAGACGCCTCACTGAAAGTGTCCGGTGCACTATGCAAACCGCCACAGAGGCGATGGGTGGCACGCTTCGTATAAACTCTAGGAATACCAGCACATTTACTAAAGGTGCATTATCAAGGGGGACAGAAGACTTTTTAAAGAGGTACTTACGCGTTATTCCGGCCCAGGTCATGCAAAAATCTTCTAGAACGCTCTTAGCAATATCTACACATTTTCAATATCGTTGACTGCCAATTTGAGAACACTTTATAAACACCACAAACAATTTTTTTTTAAATGCAAATTTTGTAAATTGTTGTGTATTTTACTTACAGCATAATTATTACAGCGATACTGATGTGTAATTATTGAATGTGACGTTCATTGTGAAAGTGACATCACTACTAAGACTTAAATTTTTGGGTTAAGTTTAACTGAAAAGTTTAGAACGTTTATGGAATCTGATGGAAGAATTCATTGAAACACTAAATATTTTCCCAAATTTTAAAGGAAAAATAACTTACTTAAGTACAATATTATCCAAAGGTGGGCATAAACTACCCCCTCCCCCACCCTTGCTACTGCGAGGCTTAATGCCCACTAATGGTTATCTGGTTAGTTTTGATCGAAAGCGTACGACTTAGGATCCGCCCTCATACTGTTACTTTTGTAAGTACGTCTCTCCCAATTTCCAAATTTCATAGAAATTCTTCCTCGTATCGTGAAGGACTAGCACTCCTGAAAGTAAGAATATTGAGTACAGGTAGGGAATCGTTTCCGGAATTGACGTTTCGCTCTGCTCTTACGAAACTGCCGGCCTAAGTGGACGAGCGGTTCTAGGCGCTACAGCCTGGAACCGCGCCACCGCTACTGTCGCAGGTTCGAATCCTGCCTCGGGCATGGATGTGTGTGATGTCCTTAGGTTAGTTAGGTTTAAGTAGTTCTAAGTTCTAGGGGACTGATGACCTCAAATGTTAAGTCCCATAGTGCTCAGAGCGATTTGATTATTTTCGTATGAAACTCACGTTTTCCTTATGAACTTCTTTCTTCCAGGGGTCGTAAATCTACAACGTACGCAGAAAAACTTCTGCGAAGCCTGGGAAGTGGGAGAGGCACTGGCAGCAGTAAAGCTGTGAGGGTGGCCCATGGATTGCGTGTAGCGCCCAGATAGCTCAGTGGCCTAGACCATGGCCCGCGAAAGGCAATGTTCCCGGTTTGAGTCCGGGTACAGCACACAGTTACAATCTGCCAGAAAATTTCAGCACATACACACTCATGCTCATAAATTAAGGATAAATGCAGAATGTGGTGCCACACAATATGGGATTACACAAAACTGGCGCTAATAGCATAGGCACATAGGGAACACACACGACACAGATCTGTAAGCTCACGGTATTGGTAATAAGTTGAGTAAACCGTCCCGAAACACATGTGCTACAAAACGCCACTGTTTCCTGCGCGTGTAGCCCGAAATCAATATGGGATATGATCACCATGCATACGTACACAGGCAGCACAGTGAGTTGGCATACTCTGGATCAGGTGGTCGAGCAGTTGCTGGGGTATAGCCTCCCATTCTTGCACCAGTGCCTGTCGGAGCTCCTGAAATGTCCTAGGGGTTTGAAGACGTGCAGCGATATTTCGACCAAGAGCATTCCGGACGTGCTCGATAGGGTTTACGTCTGGAGAACAGGCAGGCCACTCCATTCGCCTGATATCTTCTGTTTCAAGGTAATCCTCCACGATGGCAGCTCGGTGGGGCTGTGCGTTACCATCAATCAGAAGGAAGGTGGGACCCACTGCACTCCTGAAAAGGCGGACATACTGGTGCAAAATGACGTCCCGATACACCTGACCTGTTACAGTTCCTCTGTCAAAGGTATGCAGGGGTGTGTGTCCACCAATCATAATCCCACCCCACACCATCACAACACGACCTCCATACAGGTCCCTTCCAAGGACATTAAGGGGTTGGTATCTGGTTCCTGGCTCACACCATATGAAATCCCGGCGAGAGTCACTGTTCAGACTACACCTGGACTCGTCCGTGAACATAACCTGGGACCACTGTTCCAATGACCATGTACTGTGCTCTTGACACCAGGCCTTATGGGCTCTCCTGTGACCAGGGGTCAGGGGAATGCACCTTGCAGGTCTCTGGGCGAATAAACCGTGTCTGTTCAGTCGTCTGTAGACTGTGTGTCTGGAGACAACTGTTCCAGTGGCTGCGGTAAGGTACCGAGCAAGGCTACCTGCAGTACTCCGTGGCCATCTGCGGGCACTGATGCTGAGGAATCGGTCTTCTTGTAGCGTTGTACACTGCGGACTTCCCGTACTGTAGCGCCTGAACACGTTTCCTGTCTGCTGGAATCGTTACCATAATCATTAGATCACACTTTGTGGCACACGGAGGGCCCGTGCTACGATCTGCTATCCCCATGTATCAGCATTATCCTTAATTCATGAGCATGAGTGTATTATCCTTTGTACACTGAAATGACAAATGTCATGGGATACCTCTTCATATCGTGTCAGCCCTCCTTTTTTTCCAGCGTATTGCAGCAGCTCGACGAGGAGTGGACTCAACAAGTCGTTGGAGATCTGCAGCAGAATTATTGAGCTATGCTGTCTCTATAGCCGCCCATAATTGCGAAAGGGTTGCCGCTACAGGATTGTGTGCACTCGAACTGTACAGAATGGTCTTCAAATCAATCTCCAATAACTGTGGCCGATTGTTATCCACACAAATCCCCTGATTACTTGGGAACATGAAGTCCATTGATGGCTGCAATTGGTCCCAAGTAGTCGAAGATAGCCATTTCCAGTCAATGATCGGTGCAGTTGGACCAGAGGACCAAATCCATTCCATGTAAACACAGCCCACACCATTATGGAGCCACCATCACCTTGCACAGTGCCTTCTTGACAACTTGAATCCATCGCTTTGTTGGGTCTGCACCACACTCGAACCCTACTATCAGCTCTTACGAACTGACATCGGGACTGACCTGGCTAGGCCACGGTTTTGCAGTAGTCTGGGGTCCAACTGATATGTTTACAAGCGCAGGAAAGACGCTGTAGGCGATGTCGTGCTGTCAGCAAAGTCAATCGCGTCGCTCGTCTGCTACCATAGACCATTAACACAAAATTTCGACGCACTGTCCTAATGAGTGCGTTGGTAGTGCGTCCCACATTGATTTCTGTGGTTATTTTACGCATTGTTGCCTGTCTGTTAACACTGACAACTCCACGGAAACTCCGCTGGTCTCGCCCTTTAAGTTAAGGTTGTAAGCCACTCCATTGTTTGTGGTGAGAAGTAATGCCTGAAATTTGGTATTTTCGGCACACTCTTCACACTGTGAATCTCGAAATATCGAATTCCCTAACGGTTTCTGACACGGAATGTCCCTTGCATTTTGCTCCAACTACGATACTGCTAACAGATTCTGATAGCTCCCGTCGCGCGGCCATAATAATATTAGGAACGTTTTACATGAATTACTTGTATATATATGACGGCTCCGCCAGTGCACTGCCATTTCATATCTCGTGTACGGGATACGGCTGCCACATGTTCTAGTATGATAAAAAAATTAATACTATTATTAGGTTAAATATATTTCAATTCTATCAGTTTAAATCTGTGTTTCATACTAGAATGTCGTGTTCCCAGTTTGGCACAGCTTTGCCACAGGAGACACGAAAGCGGTCGAAGACGTCCGTCTTCTGGTCGGCTCCTGATCGTTGTCAGAAGGAGGCTAGTTTTTGATTACGCAAAGACTTCTATTACTTGGAAAAGATCAACCCGAATTTCTTTACGTAATCAGTATGAATTTTATAATTACCTAAGGGACCTTTCACAATGAACAGTAAGAAAAAATGCATTTGCAAATGAAATCATTCATAAATGGGGCAGCTATGAATTGTATAGAAGACAAGGAGCGGCCTTCTGTCTACGACCAGGATGCCGCAGTATTCTCTGCTGTAGTAAAGGCTGTTTGACATTTCTAAAAATAATATGGCATGGAGGTTAAAAAAAGTATAAAGGAAAAGAATAGAATAAGAAATCTGGTAAACACTAAATATATTCTAATAATTCTCACAAGCAATTAGAGCTACTTTATAGACAGCATAACTTACATAAGTAATTATCTAACTCTATGGTGCGATCACATTTCAGCCTGTCCTTTACTAGCTCCCATGTTCGCGTTTTTGTCACAAATTACAGTCACTTTTCTCCTTCGTTAAAGACAATTCTTGCACTATTCAACACCTCCGATAGCAATAACTTGCCGATTTACAGTTTCGAACATAAATTACTTGACTGTTGTTAATTAATAATGTTGTCTGCACGCTGGCAAGACCGCTCACTTTTTTAGCTTAAAGTCAACCTTCTTTTACGTTTTCACATTACAAGCAGAAGTAGTACATTAAAAATCTGAAGATCTACAAAAGTTTGTTACTGTCATCTTTTATTTAGATCGAAGCGGAACGTCAGTTCAACTTCTGTTAAAATGTTTCTTTGACTGCGCAATCGATGTATTAACGTCCGCGCTAGATGCGCATCTTTGCAGTAATGTTAATTATGTAAAATAAATGTCTTTCAAAGAATATGTCTCATAAGTTGATAATTTAATATACAGATAGGTGAATGCCTTTCCAAGGGTACTCACAGCTTTCATACTACGGAAATCCCAATAATATTACAATGTGTACGTCCATATCGCTATCCCATTAGTTTTGTCACATTGGTGTATCTCACATACAGTAACACATTTATTTTTTCTTTTGAAGAACACGAATCTGTAGCTGAGGACTGTTAGACATGGGAACTGAGCCGGCTAGCGTGTCCCGCGCTTATTTGCAGGAATCTGAACGGTGTGGTTGCTAGCACGCAGCAGCAGGTCTGTTCTGTTCGCGGGAAGGTCGTCTGCAGCGGCACACGCAAACGCCGGAATAAGTGTTTCGTGACTGCTGCGACGCCACGAGTACAGGGCAAGTGTCACGTCCATCTCCCAGGCAACAATTCGGCTTTCTTCAGAGACACTCTGCAGCAGCATGCTTCAGCCAAATGTAATCCTGTAACACACAATATATTCTAAGGCGGGTGATTCATATACAAACAAAGAAGATTTCAGAGGTTTTAGAGGCAGTAATGTGAGAAGATGGATCAGGGGAATAAAGATGACGTGTTGAGACAAATGAACAAGGTTTTTAAAACCAGTGGAATTAGTTTATCGCTTCAAACCCTCTTTTTCCCTTTATCTACATCTGCATCTACGTGATTAGTCTGCAATCTACAGTTAAGTGCCTGCCAGAGGGTTCAATAAACCACCTTCAAGCTGTCTCTCTACCGTTTCACTCTCGAACGGCATGCGGGAAAAACGAGCCTTAAATGTTTCCATGCGAGCCCTGATTTCTCTTATTTTATCGTGATGATCATTTCTCCCTATGTAGGTAGGTGCCAACAGAACGTTTTCGCACTCGGAGGAGAAAACGGGTGATTGAAATTTCATGAGAAGATCCCGTAGCAACGAAAAACGCCTTTGTTTTAATGATTGCCACTCAAGTTCACGTATCATGTCTGTGGCCCTATCTCCCACATTTCGCGATAATACAAAACGAGTCGCCCTTCTTTGAACTTTTTCAATACCATCCGTCAGTCCCACCTGTTACGGATCCCACACCGCTCAGCAATACTCCAGAATAGAGCGGACAAGTGTAATGCAAGCAGTCTCTTTGGTAGATAGATCTGTTGCACCTTCTAAGTGTTCTGCCAATGAATCGTAATCTTTGGTTTGCTCTACCCACAATATTATCTATGTGATCCTTCCAATTTAGGTTATTTGTAATTCTAGTCCCTAAGTATTTAGTTGAAAATACAGCTTTCAGATTTATGTGTCTTATCGCGCAATCGAAATTTAGCGAATTTCTTTTAGTACTCATGTGAACAACTTCACACTTTTCTTTATTCAAGGTCAATTGACACTTTTCGCACCACACCGATATCTTACCTAAATAATTTTGCAATTCGTTTTGGGTATCTGATGACTTTACAAGACGGTAAATGACAGCATCATCTGCAAACAATCTAAGACGGCTACTGAGATTGTCTCTTATGTCATTAACATGGATCAGGAACAATAGAGGGCCTATAACACTTCCTTGGGGAAGTCTATTACTACGAACTGTGACGTTTCTGACAGGAAATCAAGAATCCAGTCGCACAACTGAGGCGATATTCCATAGGCACGCAGTTTAGTTAGAAGACCCTTGTGAGGAACGGTGTCGAAAGCCTTCTGAAAATCTAAAAATATGGAGTCATTTTGACATCCCCTGTCGATTGCACGAGTATAAAGAGCTAGTTGTGTTCCGCAAGAATAATATTTTCTGAACCCGAGCTGACTATGTGTTAGTAAAACGTTTTCTTCGAACACTTTATAATGTTCGAATACAGTATATGTTCCAAAACCCTACTGCCAATCGACGTTAGTGATATGGGCCTGTGCCGGCCGAAGTGGCCGTGCGGTTAAAGGCGCTGCAGTCTGGAACCGCAAGGCCGCTACAGTCGCAGGTTCGAATCCTGCCTCGGGCATGGATGTTTGTGATGTCCTTAGGTTAGTTAGGTTTAACTAGTTCTAAGTTCTAGGGGACTAATGACCTCAGCAGTTGAGTCCCATAGTGCTCAGAACCATTTGAACCATTTGATATGGGCCTGTAATTCAACGGATTACACCTATTTCCCATTTTGGGTATTGGTGTGGTTCAAATGGTTCTGAGCAGTATGGGACTTAACTGCTGTCATCAGTCCCCTAGAAGTTAGAACTACTTAAACCCAACTAACCTAAGAACATCACACACATCCATGCCCGAAGCAGGATTCGAACCTGCGACCGTAGCGGCAGCACGGTTCCAGGCTGTACCGCCTAGAACCGCTCGGCCTCTCCGGCCGGCTTATTGGTGTGACATGAGCAACTTTCCAGCCTTTATGTGCGGAACTTTCAGAGAGCAAGTGGTTGTATATAATTGCTAAATATGGAGCTATTGCATCACCATACTCTGAAAGGAACCTGACTGGTATACAACGCGGGTCGGAGGCCTTGCCTTTATTAAGTGATTGAAGCTTTTTTGCTACACCGAGGATATCTACTTCTATGTTTCTCATCTTCGCATTTTTCCTTGATTGGAATTTAGGAATATTTACTTCGTCTTCTTTGGTAAAGGAGTTTCGGAAAATCGTCTTTAATAACTCTGCTTCAGTGGCAGTGTCATCAGTGACTTCACCGTTATTATCGCGCAGTAAAGGTATTGACTGCTTCTTGCCACTGGTGTGCTTTATATATGACCAGAATCTCTTTGGGTTTTCTGCCAGATTCCGAGACAGATTTTCGTTGTGGAAATTATTAAAAGCATCTCGCATTGACGCATGTGCCATATTTCGAATTTCTGTAAAACTTTGCCAATCTTTGGGATTTTGCCTTCTTTTAAATTTGGCATGCTTTTTTCGTTGCTCCTGCAACGGCGATCTGACTCGTTTTGTGTACCATGGGGGATCAGTACCATCACTTATTAATTTATATGGTACATATTTCTCAGTTGCCATCGACACTATCTCTTTGAAATCATTCCACTTCTTTTCTACGCTTACGTGATCAGATCGAAGGAGTGGAGACTATCTTTTAAAAAGACGTTAAGAGCATTTTTATCAAAATGGCTTAATACGGCTCTAAGCATATGGCACTTAACATCTGAGGTCATCAGTCCCCTAGACTTAGAAATACTTAAAGCTAACGAACTTAAGGACGACACATACATCCACGCCCGAGGCAGGATTCGAACCTGCGACCGTAGCAGCAGCACAGTTCCGGACTGAACCGCCCAGAACCGCTCGAACACAGCGGCCGGCCAGCATTTTTATCAGCTTTTTTAAATAGGTGTACCATCTTTTTGATGGTTGTGGGTGTTACGGTGTTCAGCCTAGCAGCAACTGCGTTGTGGTCGCTGATCCCTGTATTCGTCATGATAAAACCTTTTTGTCCAGGATTATTTGTTGCTAAGAGGTCAAGTATGCTTCCGCAACTATTTATGCTTCGAGTAGGCTCATGAACTACTTGTTCAAAATAATTTTCTGAGAAAGCATTCATTACAATTTCGGATGACGTTTTATGCCTGCCGCCAGCTTTAAACGTATAGTTTTTCCAGCATATCTAGGGTAGATTGAAGTCGCCACCGACTATATTGGAAGATAGTTTGTTCCCGAGTGCTATTACTATTCAGTGTTTCGCCATGAGTATGAGACGTTTTCGTATGCATTTAGTTAATAAACATTAAATGAGGATTCATTGTTTGAAATCTATCTTTGGTTATATATTTTAATTCGATTTCCTTACCAGGATAGTTTCCAGTAATGTCTTTTTTTGCCGCTTCCGGCAAGAGGAGGTGCGCCGACCCCTCATCATATACACCCGGCGCATTGGGAACGAAGGTTGATGTGGCTATCACCCTCGATGAGGCTTTAGGTGGTCTGCCACGTCCCAATATGTGAATACGGGCCTGATAGCCTAGTTCCGCCTCAGTTACTCGATTCGCAAACATTTAGAAAACTTCCGCTCGCTTTCACTTGAAAAGCACTACATTCCGTCCTAGGGGGTAACAGGGCTGGCTGCAGGAAATTTTCCGCTTGTTTCATGAACAGTACATATTACGTGTCCGCTTATGATAAGCGTAAATGAATATTTCGTATCAGCATCTGTGAAATGCTGCGATGTTCACTTAGCTGTCAAAAATCGTGGAACAGCATTAAGCACATAGACGGAAGGCGTTAGTATCGCATACACAATGTATAAAAGGGCAGTGCAATGTCGGAGCTATCATTTGTACTCAAATAATTCATACCAAAACGTTTCCAACATTGTTATGGGCGCACGACGGGAACCGTCAGACTTTGAACGAGGAATAGTAATTGGAGCTAGACGCATGGACCATACTGTTTCCGAAATCGAAAGGTAATTCAGTATTCCGAGATCAACAGTGTCAAGAATGTACCGAGAATACCAAATGCTCACCACGGATAACGCAGTTGCCGACGGCCTTCACATGAAAACTGAGAGCAGCGGCGTACGGATGGAGTTGTCAATGCTAACAGATCAGTAACACTATGTGAAATTATCACAGAAATCAAAGCGGGATGTGTGACGAACAGTGCGTCCGAATCTGGCGTTAATCGGTAATGGCAGCAAACGAGCGACACTAGTGCGTATATTAACAGCACGACATCGCCTGCAGCGCCTCTCCTGGGCTCGTGAGAATATCAGTTGGACCCCAGGCGACTGGAAAACCACGGCCCGTTCAGATGAGTCACGATTTCAGTTGGTAGGAGGTGATGGCAGTGTTCGAGTGTGTCGCAGGTCGCAAGAAGCCATGGGCCCAAGTTGTCAACAAGGCACTGTACATGCTGGTTGTGGCCCCATAATGGTGTGGGCCGTGTTTACACGGAATGGACTTGGTACTCTGGTCCCACTGAACCGATCATTAACTGGAAATGGCTACGTTTTGCTATTTGGAGAACATTTTCAGGCATTGATGAACTTCATGTTCCCTAACATGATGGAATTTTTATGAATGACAATGCACCATCTCGGGACATTCTGCACAATTCGAGCGAATTATTTCTCCACTAAGATCGCTCAACATGAGTCTCATCGAACGTTTATGGTATACGATCAAGGGTCAGTTCGTGCACAGAATCCTGCACGGGCAACACTTCCATATTTATGGACGGCTATAGAGGTAGTATGGCTTCGGTGTTTCTGCAGGGGACTTCCAACGGCTTGTTGAGTCCATGCCAGATCGAGTCGCTGCACTACGCCGGGCAAAAGGTCTGACACGATATTAGGAGGTATCCCATGATTTTTGTTACCTCGCTTGATACAATATATATGAATACTAAGACAAAAACTCAATACAGAGATACTATAATCAAATGGTTAAAATGCCTCTAAGCACTATGGGACTTAACATCTGAGGTCATCAGTCCCATAAGACTTAAAACTACTTACAACCTAACTAACATAAGGACATCACACACATCCATGCCCGAGGCAGGGTTCGAACCTGCGACCGTAGCTGCAGCGCGGTTCTGGACTGAAGCGATCGGAACCGCTCGGACACAGCGACCGGCTTCTATAATCAGTCGATTACGTATTCATGCACGGAGGGGTGCTGTTGCTATTACCTTTTCTGATTGTTGCGAGATTGTCTGGTCTGTTTATTTTGTGGTGTCACCGCCAGACACCACACTTGCTAGGTGGTAGCCTTTAAATCGGCCGCGGTCCGTTAGTATACGTCGGACCCGCGTGTCGCCACTGTCAGTGATTGCAGACCGAGCGCCGCCACACGGCAGGTTTAGAGAGACTTTCTAGCACTCGCCCCAGTTGTTCAGCCGACTTTGCTAGTGATGGTTCACTGACAAATTACGCTCTCATTTACAGAGACGATAGTTAGCATAGCCTTCAGCTACGTCATTTGCTACGACCTAGCAAGGCGCCATTATCATTTGCTATTTATCTTGTGATACATGTACCGTCACGAACGATGTTCACCAACTATGGATTAAAGTTAAGTATTCCAGAAGCTACGTACTTTTTTTAGTAGACTCAACTCCTTTAATTGTTCCAGACCCCACGCCAGCCTGCGTGAGCTTAAACGCGTGCCTTTCGGCTATCTCATAGCGGCTTGGCTCTCTTGCCAAGTCACAACAGTTTGGCGACGAGGATTGGCGACGAGCCAATTCGCGTTTGTACTGATACCGACTGATTTACTTGTGTAATGGCTTCGCCACCATCTCCAGATGTACTGTCCGAATTTTATCGCTTACAGAACCAGCAGACGCAGGCCTTATTGGATGCCCTTGGACAGCTCGTCCAGGGTCAACGTGCACTGCAAAACGATGCGTCCGCCGCCGCTCCACCGCTCCCGCAGCCACAACACGTAGTTGCACCACCTGTTGTGACTTGGCAAGACAGACAAGCCACTATGAGATAGCCGAAAGGCACGCGTTTAAGCTCACGCAGGCTGGCGTGAGGTCTGGAACAGTTAAAGGAGTTGAGTCTAGTAAAAAAAAGTACGTAGCTTCTGGAATACTTAACTTTAATCCATAATTGGTGAACATCGTTCGTGACGGTACATGTATCACAAGATAAATAGCAAATGATAATGGCGCCTTGCTAGGTCGTAGCAAATGACGTAGCTGAAGGCTATGCTAACTATCGTCTCGGCAAATGAGAGCGTAATTTGTCAGTGAACCATCGCTAGCAAAGTCGGCTGAACAACTGGGGCGAGTGCTAGGAAGTCTCTCTAGACCTGCCGTGTGGCGGCGCTCGGTCTGCAATCACTGACAGTGGCGACACGCGGGTCCGACGTATACTAACGGACCGCGGCCGATATAAAGGCTACCACCTAGCAAGTGTGGTGTCTGGCAGTGACACCACAAATTTCTCTCCCTCTATCGATTGAAATGTGAGCGCAGTCTAGTGAATTACACGCGCAAACAAACATGACACTCGGTACAGTGGCTGATGGGAGCGACTGTTAATGAGAAATGCCTTTACGGTCACTCCCATCAGCCACTGCGCCGAGTGTCAACTTCGTTTGCGCGTGCAATATACAGTCGTGACAATCTTTAGCTCAAAATCTGCTACCGTTTGATAGTTAGAGCGACACTAGCGCTCCAAGCGGTGAAAAAGCAGACAGTGACACGCGTCGTAAGGACGCTGTTTGTTTTTATTTATTTTCTACTTGATAAACGAAATACTTGTAATTTTTTGCTTGCCATGCTTTAGTAAATTGCAAAGAGGCATGAAGTATCGTAAAATAAATGTAAAAAGAGCCTAGTGTCACTGATTCAGTGACATAATCTACAATTTATTCATAAAGAAATACTGAATTGCTACATTACTCTATAACTGCAGCTTACGCCTCTGAAAACAAGTGAGTGTGAACATATATTTCATGCACGAGAAGCATATATTTATGAGTTTATGTGTTAAGTGTTTCACAATTAAAAAAATCGCAGAAACGTTTTCTTGGGTATGGACTGCATCATTTTACGATCGCTTTTATTGAAAGTCATCGTGAAAGTGTTCATTTTTGATCAGGATGAACTATTTAAATAGTGTGGCTTTTCATTTGATCCGCAAACGTTTTAAGCGCCTTTTTATGCGCGGTTGTAATTCAGTTACCATACCCGTTAAAACCTGCAATCATTTTAATTTTACGAAGTCCAATCTTATTCCTAATTAATGTTAAAGGAAGGGAAAACATTATTACTTTTCGCTATCGATTAAGAATTAACTGTGGGCCGTAGTTATTTTAATAAGTGTACTAAAAGAAAAACTGTGCATCATTAATTATCCTGACTTTTCGTGTAATCATTTACAAAGTATAAGAAACAAAATATTTTCCTTTTTTGGCTCCAGTTTTTCTTGGATGTTGCCGCCAAAGATAGAATTATCGATGGTGGTTGATTTACATAACTCAATGCTTGACTATCAGCCACTCCGAAAATTAACCATGCCAAATTCGTAAATGACGTGCCCATCCTGCCTCGATACGGGGCAAAGGCATAAGAAAAAGGCTGTCTTTTCTTCATTGTAAGATGCAACACTAAACCTCTAACATTTAACGTAACTGTCGCTTCTAATATGGTTCAAGTGCCATAGAGAGATTTCTTCTATGAGAAGCTGACAGTAACAGTCTACAATTAGACTATCAAGTTATATTTTAATACAAGTCGCATGCATATTGAGCATGTGCGAGCGGGGAGACAACTTTCCGTGTTCCGTAAATAATATTTCAGTCCTCGCGTGTACTACAACGTTCGCGTTGATCAAAGCGTGTGCGACCAGGGAGAAAGCTTTCCGTGTATCTCAAACAATGTTTCAAATCTCGCGTGTACTCTGTTATTCGCGTTGATCAAAGATGTCACGTTAGCTGTGGTTCAGTAAGACAAGTGACTGCGAACTGAGCTGGATATATGACCAAATGCAAGTGGTTTATCTTGGGTAGTTAGGTACATCTACATCTACGTCCATACTCCGCAAGCCACCTGACGGTGTGTGGCGGAGGGTACCTTGAGTACCTCTATCGGTTCTCCCTTCTATTCCAGTCTCGTATTGTTCGTAGAAAGAAGGATTGTCGGTATGCTTCTGTGTGGGCTCTAATCTCTCTGATTTTATCCTCATGGTCTCTTCGCGAGATATACGTAGGAGGGAGCAATATACTGCTTGACTCTTCGGTGAAGGTATGTTCTAGAAACTTCAACAAAAGCCCTTACCGAGCTACTGAGCGTCTCTCCTGCAGAGTCTTCCACTGGAGTTTATCTATCATCTCCGTAACGCTTTCGCGATTACTAAATGATCCTGTAACGATGCGCGCTGCTCTCCGTTGGATCTTCTCTACCTATTCTGTCAACCCTATCTGGTACGGATCCCACACTGGTGGGCAGTATTCAAGCAGTGGGCGAACACGTGTACTTTAACCTACTTCCTTTATTTTCGCACTGCACTTCCTTAGGACTTTTCCAATGAATCTCAGTCTGGCATCTGCTTTACCAACGTTCAACTTTATATGATCATTCCATTTTAAATCACTCCTAATGCGTACTCCCAGATAATTTATGGAATTAACTGCTTCCAGTTGCTGACCTGCTATTTTGTAGCTAAAGGATAAGGGATCTATCTTTCTATGTATTCGCAGCACATTACACTTGTCTACATTGAGATTCAATTGCCATTCCCTGCACCATGCGTCAATTCGCTGCAGATCCTCCTGCATTTCAGTACAATTTTCCATTGTTACAACCTCTCGATATACCACATCATCATCCGCAAAAAGCCTCAGTGAACTTCCGATGTCATCCACAAGGTCATTTATGTATATTGTGAATAGCAACGGTCCTACGACACTCCCCTGCGGCACACCTTAAATCACTCTTACTTCAGAAGACTTCTCTCCATTGAGAATGACATGCCGCGTTCTGTTATCTAGGAACTCTTCAACCCAATCACACAAGTGGTCTGATAGTCCATATGCTCTTACTTTGTTCATTAAACGACTGTGAGGAACTGTATCGAACGCCTTGCGGAAGTCAAGAAACACGGCATCTACCTGTGAACCCGTGTCTATGGCCCTCTGAGTCTCGTGGACGAATAGCGCGAGCTGGGTTTCACACGATCGTCTTTTTCGAAACCCATGCTGATTCCTACAGAGTAGATTTCTAGTCTCCAGAAAAGTCATTATACTCGAACATAATACGTGTTCCAAAATTCTACAACTGATCGACGTTAGAGATATAGGTCTATAGTTCTGAACATCTGTTCGACGTCCCTTCATGAAAACGGGGATGACCTGTGCCGTTTTCCAATCCTTTGGAACGCTACGCTCTTCTAGAGACCTACGGTACACCGCTGCAAGAAGGGGGGCAAGTTCCTTCGCGTACTCTGTGTAAAATCGAACTGGTATCCCATCAGGTCAAGCGGCCTTTCCTCTTTTGAGCGATTTTAATTGTTTCTCTATCCCTCTGTCGTCTATTTCGATATCTACCATTTTGTCATCTGTGCGACAATCTAGAGAAGGAACTACAGTGCAGTCTTCCTCTGAGAAACAGCTTTGGAAAAAGACATTTAGTATTTCGGCCTTTAGTCTGTCATCCTCTGTTTCAGTACCATTTTGGTCACAGAGTGTCTGGACATTTTGTTTTGATCCACCTACTGTTTTGACATAAGACCAAAATTTCTTAGGATTTTCTGCCAAGTCAGTACATAGAACTTTACTTTCGAATTCATTGAACAGCTCTCGCATAGCCCTCCTCACACTACATTTCGCTTCGCGTAATTTTTGTTTGTCTGCAAGGCTTTGGCTATGTTTACGTTTGCTGTGAAGTTCCTTTTGCTTCCGCAGCAGTTTTCTAACTCGGTTGTTGTACCACGGTGGCTCTTTTCCATCTCTTACGATCTTGCTTGGCACATACTCATCTAACGCATATTGTGCGATGGTTTTAAACTTTGTCCACTGATCCTCAACACTATCTCTACTTGAGACAAAACTTTTGTGTTGAGCCGTCAGGTACTCTGTAATCTGCTTTTTGTCACTTTTGCTAAACAGAAAAATCTTCCTATCTTTTTTAATATTTCTATTTACGGCTGAAACCATCGATGCCGTAACCGCTTTACGATCGCTGATTCCCTGTTCTGCGTTAACTGTTTCAAATAGTTCGGATCTGTTTGTCACCAGAAGGCCTAATATGTTATCGCCACGAGTCGGTTCTCTGTTTCACTGCTCAAGGTAGTTTACAGATAAAGCACTTTAAAAAAATTTCACTGCATTCTCTGTCCCTGCCACCCGTTATGAACGTTTGAGTCTACCGGTCTATATCCGGCAAATTAAAATCTCCACCCAGAACTATAAGATGGTGGGGAAATCTACTCGAAATATTTTCCAAATTATCCTTCCGGTGCTCAGCCACACCAGCTGCTGAGCCAGGGGGCCTATAGAGACATCCAATTACCATGCCTGAGCCTGCTTTAACTGTGACCTTCACCCAAATTATTTCACATTTAGGATCTCCGTCAATTTCCTTCGATACTAAATCACTTCTTATCGCTATAAACACGCCTCCCCATTGACTCTTCAGTGAAGGTATGTTCTCGAAACTTCAACAAAAGCCCGTACCGAATTGCCATCCCCGAACTGCTGTTCAAGAGTGGGAAACAAGAAGGTGCTTAAAACATCAATGTAGGCCTATGCTGTGTTGGTGCCACGCAAAACAACAAGGGGTGTAAGTCCCCTCCATGTACAACACGGCCACACCATAACACCAACGCCTCCGAATTTTAATGTTGGCACTACACGCGCTGACAGATGTCGTTCACCGCAGAGTCACCATACCCACAGCCTTTCATCGAATCGCCACTTTGTGTACCATAATTCGTCACTCCACCCAACGTTTTTCCACTGTTCAGTGGTCCAGTGTTTACGCTTCTTATACCAAATTACTAAATTACAAATTACTAAATTCTCGCCATGATTCTTCGTTGCTGAGTTGGAGAGCAAAGGCTTTGTCTTCAGGCGGTTTGCATCGCAGCTGAGGTAGAGTGTGTCCCAAGTTCGTGCCAGTTTGCTTCCTATCTCTGAGAAGCTCAAATTTTGAACTCGACTGCTGCATCGTCAGCGTTAGTGAAGTGTCTGGCGTGACTTAGCACTGATATGTCATTTGTGTGCACGTAGTACAGTACTGGTGGTGCCACACGCTCTATGTTGATAGTCACTCGCCTGTATGCTCCACCGACTGAGGTACAATCTCCTGATACGGATAATTATTCTGAACAACGATGTCAGTCGGTGGTCTCTCGTCACATTATTAAGTTCAGTCAGCAGTTTTCGATGTCCGGTAGTGTCATAAGTGGCTGTCAGGCCGATGAAGGCCACTGCAGTAGTTGTATTTCGTTCAAATCCGTTAACAATCTGTTTCTTCAGGTTTAGTTGCTGAGCAGTACATGATTTTCCAAGATGGAAACCTCCTTGATGGCATATAGACTTCAGTTCTAGGATATTGGTATTCCCATGGAGTATCAGGCGTTCCATGCGCTTAAATGTATGGCTGAGCAGTGATAGAGAGCATCAGGTCTATGTGGGAGGAAGTAACATTTTCTCTGATTCTTCCCGAAAGTACTTTCTCGAATTTCAATAGTAAACTTCTCCGTGATGCACAACGTCTCTCTTTTAGCGCCTGACAATGGAATTTGTTGAGCACCTCTGTAACGCTCTCCCGTGGACTAAACGATCTCCTGACGAAACTGGCCACTTTTCGTTGTGTCTTCTGTATCTCTTCTATCGGCGCCTACGTGGTAAAGCTTACAGACTGATGAACAGTACTCAAGAATCGGTCAAACAAGCGCCTTGTAAGCTGCTTCTTTAGTAGATGAATTACATTTTCTTAAGATTCTTCCTACGAAACTGACATCTGCTTTTCTTACTATCTGTTTTATGTGATCATTCTACTTAAAGTTCCTTTGGATGGAAACTTCTACGTGTTTTAAGGTCCAAAGTTGTCATTTCATTCGACCCGCCGTTCATCAACACTTGCTGTTCTGTTGGTCTTCATGTCACAGTTGACCAAATCGAGCTTAGCCATGCTGAACGCATGTTTTCCTTTTCCCAGGTGCCATGCAAGACTCTCTCTAGTCCTCCTGCCCTAGGCTTTGCCGTTCAGCAGCAGCAGTTGGTTTGCCGACTGCTTAGCAGTTACTTCGGTAAACCTATTGTTTGAACGTGTGGGATCTCCGCTGAGATTCTCGAAGAGCTTCCGGGCTCTTCTCTCTACTGTCGATATTTTCAACCAGTTTGACCCACCTAGACTTTTGGCTCTCGGAAAGAACTGTCATCATATCATCTCCTACTTGTATGGTCTCTTCAGCGACAAGAGGTCCTGGTATTTCTCGCGTACAGTGTCGGGGATCTCAGACCTGTGACATACAGTGACCCACACGCTCGTGCTATCCCTCTCCTTGAAATTTGCTTGCTGAGGTTAATGAAGCATTCATGTTCCGCAGGTCATGGCAGTATCCTTGATATCTCTATATCCATGTCCTCGCTAAAGCGTTTCCAGACCACTCTTAAAGAGTACCGGTACATGATGTTAGTTAATTAGTTACTTACATGTTCCACAGGTAATCTGAACACTTCTTTAACGAAACATGTGAAACAAGGCAGTTTACAGGGTGTGTATGCATGATTAGTGTTAACATTAATCAACACATTGTTAGTTTTTAGCCCTCATCACGCAAGTAAACTTATTTATTTTTATCTTTTTTTATTTTATTTTTTTATTTTTTTATTTTTTACTGGCTACCAGTTTTATGTATAAATTAGTCAATGGAATAGAAGGAGCAGTACGGAAGAAATGATTTTAAATTAGATTTATAACTTATGTCGCTACCTGTCAAACATTTTTTAATTTTGAGCAAATGGTTATAAGTTTTTGTTACGGTATATTGAACTCCTTTCTGAGCCAGTAATAGCTTTAGCAGTGGTTAATAAAGGACACTTTTCCTTCTAGTGTTCTAGGTATGGTCATTACTGGCCTTTTCAAATTGTGATGGATTATTTATGACGAATTTCATTATTCTTACTGCCCGATTTTGCGCAATCAGTACTTTCTTTCAAGTGATTAGTTACCCCAGAAAATTATTTTGCACGACATTACTGAGCATAAATATGCAAAATATGTCAAGAGGTTGATACGTTTGTTTCCAAAATTAGCAATTATATGAGGAGCAAAAATAGATCAACTTCATTGTTTGAAAAGCTCAGTAATATTCTTCTTCCAGTTCAAGTTTTCATCAAAATGTGCATCCAAAAATTTGGAGCATTTACCCTACTTACTGACTCATGCTCATGTGCTGCATCAATTGTTGTATGTCTCTGTTTGTTGTACAGAACTGACTATAGTAGTTTTTTTTCAATATTTAGGGAGAGTACATTTTCAGAGAACCACTTAACAATTATTTGGAAAATACTATATACTAACTCTTCTGTTGCTTTCTCTCTAATGAAATTTATTATAACACTAGTATCACTAGCAAAAAATATCAATTTGGCTTGATGAATATTAAGTGGAAAGTTATTCACATACACAAGGAACAGGAGTGGACAAAAAATTGAACCCTGTAGAACTCCTTTTGTAATTCTTTTTACCCAGTCACGAAAATTTTCTACCTTTGTATCATTTCCGAATTTATCAGCACAACCTTTTTCATCCTGTTTCTCAAGTATGATTTAAACCTGGTGTGTGTAAAACGATCACTTTGTAAGTAGGCTGTTTAGGTTTTTTTATTGGTAACGCCACGTAGTGCTCGGTATGAAAATCACTGGCTGTGCTGTGTGCAGTCTGTGGCTGCTTTGCATTGTTGTAATACTCGCCATTGTAGCGTTGGGCAGTTGGCTGTTAACAGCGCGTAGCGTTGCTCAGTTGGAGGTGAGCCGCCAGCAGTGGTGGATGTGGGGAGAGAAATGGCGGAGTTTTGAAATTTGTAAGACTGGATGTCACGAAGTGCTATATATATTATGACTTTTGAACATTATTTAGCTGGCAGTAGTGGCGCTTGCTGAATTGCAGTAGTTCGAGTAACGAAGATTTTTGTGAGGTGGGTGATTTGTGAAAGGTATAGGTTAATGTTAGTCAGGGCCATTCTTTTGTAGGGATTATTGAAAGTCAGATTCCGTTGCGCTAAAAATATTGTGTGTCAGTTTAGTGTTGATCAAAATAGGTAAAAGATGAAATGTCTGAGTACGTTCAGTTTTGCTCAGCTGTTTGAAAATCAAATAACGTAAAGGATTTACCAGCACAGTGATTCATTAATTTTTCTAAGGGGACGTTTCATATGTCGACCTTTAGCCGAGGATACCTCACTGGAATCTTCTGATTTTTTCTTGTAGTTTGTGTAATTAGTGTAGATTTTGTTTATTGCTAGCGCGTAATTGTAGAGAGAATCTCATTTGTAGTTGCAGTCTTTCATTCTTGTACAGTAAAACAGTTGTGGCGTGCATGTAGATTTGCACCAAGTATTTCGCAGCTGCGCTTGCAATTAACTAGATATTATTTTCAGTACTATGTTAATGTGTTTTCTTATTTTACTCTTCAAATTGTGCTTTTCTGTGTTATTGTGACAATAATGGCGTGTGAAAAACGTAATACTAGGCTCAAAAGTAAACTGAGAAATGACAGTGAAGACGAAAGTAGTGTGTTAGTGCCACCGAGTAATGAATTAACTAATGTTCAAAGTAGTAATTTGGTAATTGCGCATAGGGAAATGGAGCAGGCGGCAACTAATGGTGTAGACAGTGAAACAATTAGTGAACAGGGAAGCATTATCGATCGATCGGTCAACAACAGTTCGCCTCAGGAATCCGAAATGACAGGACACAATCTTGCAAATACTGTAGATTCAGGTTTTGGGTCCTCACCATTCTCTCAAATAAGTCAAGACACATTTTCTGCTTGTCAAAATTTGAATGTTTCCGGTGTAAGTTCACTGCCGAAAAGCACTGAGGAACATGTTTCAGACACCAGTGCATTGTTATTACAGTTAATGCAACAAATGGGACAAAGGCTACAAAAATTAGACGCAACGCTTGAACAAAATCAGAAACAAATGGGACCAAATCTTCAAAAGTTAGACACAATGGAACAACACCAGAGACAAACAAAGCAACAGTTAGACACAATGGAACAAAATCAGAGACAAACACAGCAAAGATTTAACTACTGAGTTTCATAACATTGAATCGAAATGTCAAAAAGTCTGTAATGACATAAAAACACAAATTTGTGAGCATTTTCAACCTATTATTTGGCGGCATGAAAATGCATTACAGAATCACGAAGCAGCCATAAAAGAACTGCAAACCATTGTTCATGAAAATCATGAGACCTTGTAGGCTAAAATTGACTCAGTTGCATCTACCGATTCGGTTACGCTACTTGCAAAAACTCTGGAAAACTTAAAGGACACAGTAGATACGATTTCAACACAAATGGACACTCTGAAACTTGGTTCAGAAAAACCATGGAGGTAAGAATAGAGGGAGACGCCGTGACGTCACAGCTGCGAAGCTATGTGAAGCCGAGGTTAGCCATCTCAGTCCGACCAAAACACTGCTGCTGTAAGCTTGTACGCATAGGCTTGTCGCTCGCTTTTGGAAGGATTTTGCGCTATTATGGTGACTTGTGTGGTGTTCGGATGTACGAATCGTTCTGATTGTGATGCGAAATCGAAGGGAATAACATTTCATGTGTAAGTTGTCTCGTTAAGTGTGATTTTACAACTTCATTGTGAATGAACGTGTGCTACATCGGTACTTTTACTATACCGTGTTTTTCTCCTGTATGATTTTAGATTTCCTAAAAATGAAAGTCGGAAAGCTCTGTGGGAGAATGCCGTGAGGAGGAAGAATTGGCGTGCGTCTACATGGAGCACTATATGTTCTCAGCATTTCCGAGAAGAGGACATAGACCGAACTTCCCTTTCAACAGTAAGGCTCCGAGAAAATGCTGTACCATCAGTTTTCCCTACACACCCAAAACATTTGCAAAACGTATGTTAACTCAAAGAATTAAATTCTTAGTTTTCAAGTTCACGTTTCAGTATAATACGTACGTATCGTCGGTAATCGAAGTGTTGAGTAACTCACTTTGTCTTCATCATGTACCAAATTAAAAGCTAACACTACATTAACTGGCGTAAAGTATAGGCCTAAACAGGACACTGTGTAGATTTGCCATTCTATGTACCGTATTTCAGTAAATATTGGTGGTAATGAACAGTGTTTCCCAGAAGTGTAACGTAATTGAAATGTCCCAGTACGTATTACAAACAAGATGTATTTATGGGGCTTTGGAGGGAGCGTATAGCTAACTTAGTTTTCAGTTTCTATTATTTAGCTCTAACTCCGAAAGTAATGGAATACACGTGTGAAGTAAATTATATCAGTTATGTGAATATTTAAGGCAGTAGTTTGTGAACATCTCACTTTGTCTGGTCTACTGTGTTGTACAACATTTTTATTGCACTGTCTTTGCTAGTTAATGGCAGTTATGTTTTAGGAGTAATTGATACAGCTCTAGTTTTACTTATATATGTTGATTTTGGGAGGATTCCTTCAGGTCATTTGAATACATTATTTCACTTTCCACCTGATTAGGTCCTTATGCATAGCTTTTGCCTAGGAATGATTCCATGCTGTATACAGAATTTAAGAGGGGAGGTGCTGGAACACTCAAGTGTTTCTGCAGCTATACTCCTTTTTGATGAGCATCAGCCTCTGCACACAAGAGAATATTTGAGAAGAAAATTCAGGTTTGCTGTTTAGATTATGAGACTACTGAAGCTAACAAGTTTGTCTGGTATAATTATTTAGTGAAGTCACAGAAATTAACATTTGGGCTGTGTTAAATATAACTCTGTATTTGGGTTAAGCACAGCAAATTAACATTTCTTTTGTTTG
Organism: Schistocerca piceifrons; assembly: GCF_021461385.2. Lineage (NCBI taxonomy): Eukaryota > Metazoa > Arthropoda > Insecta > Orthoptera > Acrididae > Schistocerca > Schistocerca piceifrons. The sequence continues at coordinate 787,102,743 of NC_060138.1, forward strand.
ATACACTATTCATTGACATTCTCCATTGAAAGATATCATTGATTAAAAAGCTTTGGCAGTACCTTCTTGTTAACATTATCCACTACTGTGGAACATTGAATATGCACCAACCACTAATGCAAAATTAGATATAACACACAATTTTATATCATTAACTGTTGGACCAGTTGTATTGAGAACTTGTTAACTGACAGCACCCATAGCGATACAGTGTGATAGTTAAACAAGACACCCCAGCAGAAATACTTTACATGTTCAAAGTTTATATTTTTAGTTGTCTGCTGAACACAACAACGGTTTTTGTTAGAGTAATGAGTATTTTATGGACAAGATAAATAGTTGCTGGAAAAATAGAATTTATATTTCTGGAAAGGACTAAGAATAGGAGTAATTAGTGGGCTGTAACATGCTGTTCATGATAAAGACTGTAACACCTTCAACCATCTGTTAAAAACAGTTCTTAATGTTTTCCATCCGTTTATTTCATTTAGGGAGACAAGAAGAGAGAGCCACCATTGTGGAAGGAGAGCTCTTCCTTTCCATCTTCAGTTTTGGCTGCCGTCAGCAGAGTGCGGGATGAAGAAGTTCCTGCTCTTGTTCCTGAGTACACTGCAGGACCATCAGAACGTAGTCAGACATCCTCTGAAAGTGAGGAACTGAAGACGAAGTGTGAACACCTCATAAGAAAAACGGATCAGTACAAAAAACAAATTAAAACTCTTCAGCAGTCTAAGCAACGACTTAAGAAGGAAGTGGCTTCTTTGAGTGCTATCATTAAGGTACTGAAGGACAAGCATCTTGTGGATGAAAGTTCACTAAATATACTAGAAAGCATACCTGGAATGCAGAGAGGCTTGCTGCAGCGACAAACTGCGAAAGCTGGGGCACAGGCTGTACCTAGGTCGTACAGCCCAGAACTGCGCTCCTTTGCCTTAAAACTGCATTTTTATTCCCACAGGGTGTATAATTATGTTAGGCGCTGTTTTAATACATGTTTGCCACACCCAAGAATAATAACAAAGTGGTACCAGTGTGTGGGTGGAGCACCTGGCTTCACATCCGAGGCGTTTAAGGTAATTACGGCAGAAGCTTGTCACCGTGAAACAAAGTTTCCAACTATATGTAGCTTGGTAGTTGATGAAATTGCCATCAGGCAACATGTAGATTTGATGGTACATGTATTACGGTTATGTTGACATGGGGTCATCTGTAGACACAGATAATTTGCCCATTGCCAAAGAAGCATTTGTGCTCATGCTTGTGGCTATTAATGCTTCTTGGAAGCTCCCAGTTGGGTATTTCCTGACTGCTGGTATAACTGGTGAGCAAAAAGCAGAGATAGTGAAACAGTGCATTGATCTTGCCAATTCAAGTGGTGTGAAAGTTGTTTCGCTCACATGTGATGGTTCAGCTAGCAATTTGTCAGTGGCTAGATGTTTAGGCTGCAATCTCAATTGTGAAACTTTGAAAAGTACTTTTTCAGTTGAAGGGAATGATCATGAAATGTCATTTTTCCTAGACCCTCCACATATGTTGAAACTTGTGCGCAACGCTTTAGGAGACAAAAAATTTCTTTGGGATGAGCAAGGTGGTGTCATTTCTCGTCACTTTTTGGAACTGTTACATAAATTACAGGTCAAGGAACGGCTCCACATAGGCAACAAGATCACTGCAAGTCACCTAAATTTTTTTAAAAATAAAATGAATGTGAAACTGGCTACTCAGCTGCTTAGCAATTCTGTGGCAGATGCCATACAGTACTGTTGTGATATGAAACTCCCAGGTTTTGAACAGGCATCTGCAACAGTAAAGTTTATACGCATTTTCAACTGTCTCTTTGATGTCTGCAATTCCAGAACACTTTTACAAAGTGGTTTCAAGCAGGCATTAAATACAGCAAATTTTAGTGCTGTAGAGGGATTTCTTTTAAAGGCACAGAGGTACATCAAGGAACTCACTGTTGGTCCAAATCCTCAAGCAATGAGAGTTGTTGACTCAAATAGAAAGACAGGGTTTATTGGATTCCTGGTGTGTATATCCAGTGTTTTACACATGTATAGCAAAGTAGTGGGGACACAAACTCATGCTCCTCTATTGAAGTTTCTGCCTCTTTACAAATGTTCTCAGGACCACTTGGAAATGTTTTTTAGTACCATCCGAAGTCGTGGTGATTGGAATAACAACCCCACTGCTCGCCAATTTGTTGCAGCATACAAGAGGCTACTAATTCATAGTGAGATCCGTTGGATCAGAAAGAGGGAATTGTATAACTTTGGAAGATATTCCCGTTCTTACTTTCAGCAGTTCCAATGTTGAAGATCACATAAATAACACTTCGGAATGGTGGCAGTTACTAAGCACGGAAAATAGTGCAGCGACAACTGACAACGACCACGACTACTTTGCTACTGGAATCTATCTCTCTGAAGTGGCAGTCCATACTGTAGTATATATAGCTGGATTTGTGGTGCATCACTTAGAGAAAACCTTAAAATGTGAACCATGTTTATCCGTGTTGAGAGGGAATGGTAGCCATGTTGCTTATTCTCTCATTCATAGAAAGAGTAGGGGATGGTTGGTTTTACCATCGAATGGTGTTGTTGACATCTGTGTGTGTGTGCAGAAAATGAGTTCAGGTGCTATACTACAGGTAATTCTAAAGTTCCTTTGAAAAATCAGTTTTCCAAATGTGTGTCTGAGGTGCTTAGTGAATTCATATTCAAGCCAGTGTTTAAGGAGTTAGCAGACCACATGAAAAATCAGCATCCCTTGGACAATCATATGATACTGCTGATTAAAGCAATTGCCACACGATACCTCCTGACACGGCAAAAACATGCAGCCAAGAGAATAAGTGATGCATTGCATGAAAATAAAATCAGGGCAACCTATACAAAACTGGTACTCTTTAAAGGTCAGTAACTGATATTTGTACACAGAGGTCTAGTATGTGAGGCATCTTGTATAAAGCACTCATTGTATTGAGGCAAACTAGGAATGTAACCTTATTGTAATTAATAAATGATGCACATTCTTCCTTTTCCGTTATGTCTATGTTGTTATAACCAGCTACAAAATGTTTGTGATGTCTGTGTCTTAAAACTATTACTACTAGCATATTCAGTGTATCTACGAAAATTTGTTCCTGGTGTGTGATGGAGTCAGACAATTATAATTTTATGCGTGTGTGTAATACCTTTCAAATATATCGTCCTCAAACCAATATTTGTAACTACATTATATGTAGAGAGTTTCCAAGTGATTGATACTCCACCATACCAGTATGCAGTACTGGTTCTGCAATAGCTTGTGATCTGTGTGCTTCCAAATGGGGGGTGTAAATATTTCAGTGAGAAAGTTAAGTGACCACCTTCACGTAATGAGTCATGGGCACCCAGCTGCGCAACAGTCGCCTGGAAAAAGCCATTAGTGTGTGCCTTTCAGAGGCACAGGTGGAGAAAAAAAGGGGGGGCCATTATCCTCGCTATTGACATTCCTTTGTAGAAAGCATCGCAAATACGACACGCTCAAACTTGAAAACATATGATAACACTGTGGAGCTCTTAATTTATGATATTTACTGAAATGCCTAATGAAATGACAAGAAATATTTTTATGTCTATACACCTGATTATGACTACTGTCTTTCTAGTTGAGAGATTTTTTTACTACCTTATGAAATGCCATATGGCTAATGAATGATGTTTCATGCCTTCCTTTGTACACATTTGCTCATTTTCTTTAATAACTAGTTTCTAGCTGCACTGAAGCATTGGTTATTATAAAATTTAATAGATGTACTAATATCACTATTTTCTGTCTACAGACCCAGTAAATAATACGTTTATGATGTACTTTCCTAGAAAAGAGAGCACAAATAGACATTTCCCTTCACAGGAATTGCATAAATAATGTTTTTAATGACTTTTCTTGCAGAGTAAGTTTTTGTGATGCATCACTCTAGTGTTAAGATGTGACATAGGTATTAAACATGGCCATTTTTACTGTAATATTTTTTCTGCTTGAGCTATGTCATGTTTAAATATAAGTTATTGCATTTGCTGCTGCTGTTTGCCAGGCATAGTGCTACTAAATTTCACTTTACATTACTCTGTTAAGCCAGTTTTACTACTGATTTATTTTTCTTGTTTGCTGCACATTGCCTCATATAAGTTGTAATGTTGCATTGCTTGGTAATTTAGATTTACTGTAGCTTGCTTTGACAATATCCATTTTTTTCATTGCTGTTTGTGTTAATTGTTTTGTGTTGCTGCATTGCCTCGTCCCTTAGTTTAGCATCTGAGCTCAGTAGATTTAAGTTAGCTTAAGAGGGGGTAGACTATATAAGAGAATGAGTTGCGATGAATTGGAAGAAATGCATTGAGAAGTTATACGAAAAAAGTACAGAAAGCAGGTATAGATAGGACTTATTGGGAATAATGATGAACGAAGGGAGATCTCCAAGAAAAAAAAAGGTTTTGTTTGCAAAATACTGCAGTACCAAATGTTACACTGAAAACAAACCCTGTCCTTTCCCCCCATGTTATTCTGCTATGTGTTTGTGTACTCATGTATATTTGTGTTTTTCCTGTCTTTATGTGTTTAGCTAATAAGATTTATGTTGTAGAATTTTTCAAATACTATGTTATTTTCTTTGTAAAGATGTTTAGACATCATTAATTCTGTTCTGTTTTAATGCTCAAGTGTGAAATTAATGTTTCGAAAATTATTCTCATTATTTTATATATTTACTTATGTCATAATTCCTGTAACACTGATGTATATGTTATTTTGATTCTTTTGTATAGCCTGTACCACAAATGTTATCTGTATTGTTATGTTTTTAATGATGTATTTTGTAAATTTGTTATTGTATTCTTATGTTATAAAATTGTAATTGACACCAGTTCATCATATTATTAACTTGTAAGTTCCATTTCACTGCACACGTTTCTGTTGGCCATAGTATATGGACAATATGCTAGAAGTAGGGACTGATAGTGTTTGCACGTGTGTTAATAATTCAGCAAGGGACTGGATAACAGCATTGCTGGTTCTAAGGACATTTCAATCAATTTTTTTGTGAGTGGACAAGTGGTGGTTTATGGACTTGCTATATTCTCCGCAAGACTCTTCGATGGTGATTGTGCACCTGCGCAGTCGCAACAGATGGCTGCTGGCCGTCTCTACAAGGACTACAGTGGGTCTGCATCTTTGATGGCCCACCAGCACCATTATTTCTACAAATACTACAGTGGGTCTACACCTTTGATGACTCACCAATACCATTATTTCTACAAGGACTGCAGTGGGTATGCATCTTTGATGGCCACCAATACCGTAATCTCTACCAGGACTACAGTGGGTCTACTCTGTGATGACCTACCTACCAGTATTCTTCAAAACTTCGACTGACTCTGCAGTGGGTTTGCTCTGTTGTGGCGCATTACCTGTCTGCATGTCAAGAGTCAGCACTGTCTTTCCGTTGGAAGGACAACACTACTTCTTCAAGACTGCATGGAAATCCACTACTTCCATGTGCATTTTCTTTCACTGCTCAGACTTTGAGAAAAACACTGCAATCTTACTGTGATGAATGATCAGGACTGTCTTTATGGACTGTGAGAAAATTTTAGCTTTTGACCAACATTGTATCTATAAGTGTGTGCATTTGATATCTTTGTTATTGTAATTATGAAAAATTTTATCGAATCATTATTGGCCACTGCCCAAAACAATTTGTAAAATGAAACTTCCTGGCAGATTAAAACTGTGTGCCCGACCGAGACTCGAACTCAGGACCTTTGCCTTTCGCGGGCAAGTGCTCTACCAACTGAGCTACCGAAGCACGACTCACGTCCGGTACTCACAACTTTACTTCTGCCAGTACCTCGTCTCCTACCTTCCAAACTTTACAGAAGCTCTCCTGCGAAACTTGCAGAACTAGCACTCCTGAAAGAAAGGATATTGCGGAGACATGGCTTAGCCACAGCCTGGGGGATGTTTCCAGAATGAGATTTTCACTCTGCAGCGGAGTGTGCGCTGATATGAAACTTCCTGGCAGATTAAAACTGTGTGCCCGACCGAGACTCGAACTCAGGACCTTTGCCTTTCGCGGGCAAGTGCTCTACCAACTGAGCTACCGAAGCACGACTCACGTCCGGTACTCACAACTTTACTTCTGCCAGTACCTCGTCTCCTACCTTCCAAACTTTACAGAAGCTCTCCTGCGAAACTTGCAGAACTAGCACTCCTGAAAGAAAGGATATTGCGGAGACATGGCTTAGCCACAGCCTGGGGGATGTTTCCAGAATGAGATTTTCACTCTGCAGCGGAGTGTGCGCTGATATGAAACTTCCTGGCAGATTAAAACTGTGTGCCCGACCGAGACTCGAACTCAGGACCTTTGCCTTTCGCGGGCAAGTGCTCTACCAACTGAGCTACCGAAGCACGACTCACGTCCGGTACTCACAACTTTACTTCTGCCAGTACCTCGTCTCCTACCTTCCAAACTTTACAGAAGCTCTCCTGCGAAACTTGCAGAACTAGCACTCCTGAAAGAAAGGATATTGCGGAGACATGGCTTAGCCACAGCCTGGGGGATGTTTCCAGAATGAGATTTTCACTCTGCAGCGGAGTGTGCGCTGATATGAAACTTCCTGGCAGATTAAAACTGTGTGCCCGACCGAGACTCGAACTCAGGACCTTTGCCTTTCGCGGGCAAGTGCTCTACCAACTGAGCTACCGAAGCACGACTCACGTCCGGTACTCACAACTTTACTTCTGCCAGTACCTCGTCTCCTACCTTCCAAACTTTACAGAAGCTCTCCTGCGAAACTTGCAGAACTAGCACTCCTGAAAGAAAGGATATTGCGGAGACATGGCTTAGCCACAGCCTGGGGGATGTTTCCAGAATGAGATTTTCACTCTGCAGCGGAGTGTGCGCTGATACGAAACTTCCTGGCAGATTAAAACTGTGTGCCCGACCGAGACTCGAACTCAGGACCTTTGCCTTTCGCGGGCAAGTGCTCTACCAACTGAGCTACCGAAGCACGACTCACGTCCGGTACTCACAACTTTACTTCTGCCAGTACCTCGTCTCCTACCTTCCAAACTTTACAGAAGCTCTCCTGCGAAACTTGCAGAACTAGCACTCCTGAAAGAAAGGATATTGCGGAGACATGGCTTAGCCACAGCCTGGGGGATGTTTCCAGAATGAGATTTTCACTCTGCAGCGGAGTGTGCGCTGATACGAAACTTCCTGGCAGATTAAAACTGTGTGCCCGACCGAGACTCGAACTCAGGACCTTTGCCTTTCGCGGGCAAGTGCTCTACCAACTGAGCACCAACGAGGTACTGGCAGAAGTAAAGTTGTGAGTACCGGACGTGAGTCGTGCTTCGGTAGCTCAGTTGGTAGAGCACTTGCCCGCGAAAGGCAAAGGTCCTGAGTTCGAGTCTCGGTCGGGCACACAGTTTTAATCTGCCAGGAAGTTTCATATCAGCGCACACTCCGCTGCAGAGTGAAAATCTCATTCTGGAAACATCCCCCAGGCTGTGGCTAAGCCATGTCTCCGCAATATCCTTTCTTTCAGGAGTGCTAGTTCTGCAAGTTTCGCAGGAGAGCTTCTGTAAAGTTTGGAAGGTAGGAGACGAGGTACTGGCAGAAGTAAAGTTGTGAGTACCGGACGTGAGTCGTGCTTCGGTAGCTCAGTTGGTAGAGCACTTGCCCGCGAAAGGCAAAGGTCCTGAGTTCGAGTCTCGGTCGGGCACACAGTTTTAATCTGCCAGGAAGTTTCATATCAGCGCACACTCCGCTGCAGAGTGAAAATCTCATTCTGGAATTTGTAAAATTTTTTGTTTGTAGGGAGCATGGGTGCCATGTAAGTAGGCTGTTTAGTTTTTTTATTGGTAACGCCACGTAGCGTTCTGTATGAAAATCACTGGCTGTGCTGTGTGCAGTCAGTGGCTGCTTTGCATTGTTGTAATACTCGCCATTGTAGCGTTGGGCAGTTGGCTGTTAACAGCGTGTAGCGTTGCTCAGTTGGAGGTGAGCCGCCAGCAGTGGTGGATGTGGGGAGAGAAATGGCGGAGTTTTGAAATTTGTAAGACTGGATGTCATGAACTGCTATATATATTATGACTTTTGAACATTATTTAGCTGGCAGTAGTGGCGCTTGCTGAATTGCAGCAGTTCGAGTAACGAAGATTTTTGTGAGGTAAGTGATTTGTGAAAGGTATAGGTTAATGTTAGTCAGGGCCATTCTTTTATAGGGATTATTGAAAGTCAGATTCCGTTGCGCTAAAAATATTGTGTGTCAGTTTAAGCACAGTCATGTATAATTGTTCTAAGGGGACGTTTCAACTTCCATAGAACTTGAGTTCTTCTAGGAGAGCATCATGATCTACAAAATCAAACACCATAGAAAGAGGAAAAAAATACCGACTGGTGATACATTATTATTAAGCTTGTACTATCTGGTGAGTGGATGTATAAATAGCATTCTCAGTCGAGCAGTTCTCCTGGAATCCAAACTGTGACGTGCAAAGCAAACAGTTTCCGCTTAAGTGTGCGACTACTCTTGAGTAGTGTGTGCTGTGGGTGAAGGATCGTGCTAAACCATGTGTTTCCCACATTGGATTGCAATCTCAGAGGAGACAAAGATATTATCAGGATTTTATTCTCTCCTTCCACCTGCCGCTTTCGGATGGTAGCTTGCTGTCGAGGACCATCTGAAGGTAGGGTGCCTCTGCCGATGCCACAGGTGCAGCTCCACTGTCATGGGCCTTCTGGTAGCTCCACGCTATGGTATGATGGTTCAAGTCTCTTTGTTTGCAGTTGGAATCCACCGTGACTGATATGGGATGGTTCCTGGAAAGTATAGTTCTCCTGCTGTAGCTTGTACTCGGAGGTGGTGCTGGTTCCTGGAAAGTATAGTTCTCCTGCTGTAGCTTGTACTCGGAGGTGGTGCAGTACTGTGGTGTGAGCACAGTAACCACCGCTGTCGACTCTGTTGAACTTGAGGAGGAGACGATACTGACGTACAGGTCGTGTGGTCTTTCTAGGATGATTTTCGTGTCCACGATGTTGGGTCGCTGCTTCGAAGTTCCCCTGCTGTCTCCTGCACTAGGAGGATAGCATCCGTTTTCCTTGCACATCTTCGGTCATCTTGGATCGCGTCACGCCGCGTAACTTCACATGACGCCATCACTCGACGGTCAGTGAGCAATTGTACACTACTGGCCATTAAAATTGCTACACCAAGAAGAAATGCGGATGATAAACGGGTATTCATTGGACAAATATATTAAACTAGAACTGACATATTATTACATTTTCACGCAATTTGGGTGCACAGATCCGGAGAAATCAGTACACGGAACAACCATCTCTGGCCGTAATAACGGCCTTGATACGCCTGGGCATTGAGTCAGCCTGGGCATTGAGTCAAACAGATCTTGGATGGCGTGTACAGGTACAGCTATACATGCAGCTTCAACACGATACCACAGTTCATCAAGTGTAGTGACTGGCGTATTGTGACGAGGCAGTTGCTCAGTCACCATTGACCAGACGTTTTCAGTTGGTGAGAGATCTGGAGAATGTGCTGGCCAGGGCAGCAGCAGAACATTTTCTGTATCCAGAAACGCGCGTACAGGACCTGCAACATACGGTCGTCCATTATCCTGCAGAAATGTAGGGTTTCGCAGGGATCGAACGAAGGGTAGAGCCACGGGTCGTAACACATCTGAAATGTAACGTCCACTGTTCAAAGTGCCGTCAATGCGAACAAGAGCTGACTGAGACGTGTAACCAATGGCATTCCATACCATCACGCTGGGTGATACGCCAGTATGGCGATGACGAATACATGCTTCCAATGTGCGTTCACCGCGATGTCGCCAAACACGGATGCGACCACCATGATGCTGTAAACAGAACCTGGATTCATCCGAAAAAATGACGTTTTGCCATTCGTGCACCCAGGTTCGTCGTTGAGTACACCATCGCAGGCGCTCCTGTCTGTGATGCAGCGTCAAGGGTAACCGCAGCCATGGTCTCCGAGCTGATAGTGAATGCTGCTGCAAACGCCGTCGAACTGTTCGTGCAGATACTTGCTGTCTTGCAAACGTCCCCATCTGTTGATTCAGGAATCGAGACGTGGCTGCACGATCCGTTACAGCCATGCGAATAAGATGCCTATCATCTCGACTGCTAGTGATACGAGGCCGTTGGGATCCAGCACGGCTTTCGTATTGCCCTCCTGAACCCACCGATTCCATATTATGCTAACAGTGAATATATCTCGACCAACGCGAGCAGCAATGTCGCGATACGATAAACCGCAATCGCGATAGGCTACAATCCAACCTTTATCAAAGTCGGAAGCGTGATGGTACGCATTTCTCCTCCTTACACGAGGCATCACAACGTTTCACCAGGTCAGCTGCTGTTTGTGTATGAGAAATCGATTGGAAACTTTCCTCATGTCAGCACATGGTAAGTGTCGCCACCGGCGCCAACCTTTTGTGAATGCTCTGAAAAACTAATCATTTGCATATCACAGCATCTTCTTCCTGTCGGTTAAATTTCGTGTCTGTAGCACGTCATCTTCGTGGTGTAGCAATTTTAATTGCCAGTAGTGTAAATAACATTTAAGCTCGCACGACTCTCAGAGAAAGATGGTATGAAATACTTTACGTGAAGCACGATGAACAACTTAACTGTAGTGTTGTGTGTCGTCTGACAGGTGGGGAAAGAGGAAAAATAGTGTAGACCAGTAAAAAGCTGCATAATACTCAGCATCAGAGGTTCTTTAAAACTGTACCAAATTCACGCTCGGGAAGCAAGGAATCTGTTTCGCGAAGGTGGCAGTTTTATAACTGTATCGTAGTGGTGTAAGCTCTTCAAAGTCAAAAATTCAATCAAACTGAAAATATGTGGACTGGTTTGCAATTAAGAGTCAGAAGAACACAATGTAAATTGGAAAGGGACATCAAGGAGAAATGCCTTTAACATTATTATAAAAGGTAATCAATTTCCAGGATGCTAAAACATTTGAAATAGATCAACAAAACATATATGATATAAAATGTATTGTTTTTTATACTTACGTATTGAGTTTTTTGAATGTCATAATGTAAAATCATCTGATAATCAGCACCTCTCATTAAAAAGTAGCAGCAGCAAAGGAAAATAGTTTAATTTAAATTGGGAATTTCTGTGGGTGTCCTAAATTTAATCAGTGCAAGAACAGAATATACTGTAACATCGTATGTGGTCGGTTGTTAACGAGCGTCACTGTACCTCCCTCTGCTGCTCCTACTTGTAGTACCTGTTGAATCTATTTGCCGGTGCGCATTTGCAACTCGTTCCGCGCTACCTGCGTCAGCATTGAAATCAATCAAAATGACAGCGCAGGCGGCGAGCACGGCTGGTGAAGCTTTAATCAGCTCACAACGGAAATTAAGCCACATGATAGACAGAACTGGAATTGGTTTTAAACATTCCTTATCTCGGAGGACCTGATTTGTAGAGATGGCCAGTGTTCCTGTATCGCACCGGGACCTATAATGACATTGTCTCTCATTTCAAAGCTCAATTGTGTTCAACAAACAAAACGTGAAAATGGCAAAAATAGTAATTTGGGATTAGATTTAACCGTTTAGCAAACATTCGATAGCCAATTCGAAACTAATTATTTTACGCTCGGACATTTTAGTGAACAGCATCATTGTCTTTTTTGCAAACAAGTAAGCATAAATTATGTAATCTTGCTGTACTCAGAATTGCATAGTACATCCAAAGAGATTTTGTTCTGGAAGCATCCAGAAATTCGATGACACACTGAAATGTTGTTCACATTTTCGCTTTTACAAGTTAATATAAATCCGTGTTAGTTGAAAGTGTTTCCAAAATGTTATGGAAAAGATATTTATGAAAGTAACAAAAGAAATTAGTTGTTTTTCGAAAGTACAGATGTTGATCCACGTAATAAAATCAGCATAACATATGTTTGTGAATTAAACAAATACAAGAGAATTTTTCGTGAACAAACTTGTATTTTACAGTTTGTTGTGGTATTTACAGCTAGAGTAATCTTCGTAGCGTAACTCAGTGACATATAAAAATATCAAAGTGTAAACTCGACTAATTTTATGTATGGCAGAACTTAGGCTGTAAAACGTTGTGTAACTATCGAAAAATATGACTCAGATACTACGTATCAGAAAATATGTACATCTACGGTTGAAAGTAAGGTAGTATTGTAGTTTTCTATAATTTGTGGAAATTGCATATTTTTTCAGTCGTTTATTTGTTCACTGGAGCAGGTAAAGGTTCGTTCGTACAACAAGATGATGCTAAACAAAGGTGCGTTTATTCTGCCTTCAATGCGTGCTTCAAACATGAAGTACATATAATGGCATTTCAGGCATGTGTTTTTGTAAACAAAAAGCTAGTTCATGAGACCACCTGAACACTAGCGATTTTAGACTATTTTATCACATAAGTGAAAATATTATTCAAAAACTAAGAAAAATATACACATCTTACATTCGCAATGTAAGAGGACTTAGTAAAAGAATGACACATATTAAGAAGTGAAAAACGGAAACACCGAAGAAAGTGCGATATTTTTCTTAAGGAAAATATGCGAAGAAAAGGAGATAAGAACATAGTATAAATTAATATAAAGTAGTGGGCTGAAGTACGTAACAAGCAGAGACAAACCAGTCCACCGAGGAAAAATTTCACCAGACAAAATATTTGCCACTCCCTTAAAAGAGCATACTGTTCGCCAGTTTAAGCCTTACATCGCCCCAAGTATCGCCTAAATTCTTTAAGCTGGTTCCCATATTTACCGAACATTAAAAACTTCTCAGCTAGTCGTTACTATTTTACGTAACAACCTACCGTAGGCCCTGACGGGTCTATCGGTATCGGCTGACCACCATGTCATCCTTCGCCAATGGCGTTATTGGATGCATTATGGAGGGGCATGTGGTCAGCACACTGCCGTAGTCAGATTTCGCGATCTGGAGCCGCTACTCCTCAATCAAGTAGCTCCTCAGTTGGATTAACGAGACTGAGTGCACCGCTTCCCAGTCCTCCCACCAAGGAAAAGTCTCTGCCACTACCGTATAAAGAACTAGGCTTGGGTAGAACTAACCGTTTGGAACCGATATTGGTACTTCAGTTCTGAATAATAAGTATTTTCCGGTATTTGTTTGGTCTCTGTCATGGCAGGTATTTTCCCTTTTTACTGATGACATTATAAAACCGATGTATCAAATTGTCATAGCGGAGGTGGTAAAATTTTTGCTTTTAGGTACAACATTTTTAGAAAAATGTGTTTAGTAGAGCATCCTGTGGCTTCTGAAAGACTGTTGTCATCTTTAAATGACATTGTTTCTGACGAAAGGAGTCAACTTACAAAATGGATCTGAGCACTATGGGACTTAACCTCTGAGGTCATCAGTCCCCTAGAACTCAGAACTACTTAAACCTAACTAACCTAAGGGTATCCCACACATCCATGTCCGAGGCGGGATTCGAGCCTTCGACCGTAGTGGTCGCGCGGTTCCAGACTGTAGCGCCTAGAAACGCTCGGCCACTCCGGCCGGCAGTCAACTTACAGATCAACACATTTTAGAACGAGTGTTTATGAACATAGTGGACAATAAACGTCCGTCATTGGATAAATTTCGACTGTAGTAATGTGTTTGTTCCTGGTAAATGTTATATTTTGCCCACTATCTAAATTGTTCATTTGCATTTTTTTAAAGAAAGCGTTTTTGGTTTTGTCAGCAAAAAATCAATTGCATTCCAATTCCCGTTAAAACGTAAACATATGTACTTGACTAAACGGCTTTTTCATTCGAAACAGTCAAAAAAAAGAACGCTACAAATTTTACACAAAAGTTTATTATTCGTTTGCCATTTCTATGATATAAAAAAAAGGAAGTTATGACATGAGTAATAAATTAAAAGCTTAACAAATGTTTCATAGATTATAACAAAAACGGGAATTAGTTGATCTGCTACCTGTGTCTGCGTACCTTTATGTCCTTGCAGTCCTTAGAAAAGGGCAGCTTAAGACGAAGAATAGAGTTCTCCAAACCTAGTGTCTCCCCCTTAAGCATAGTGGTATGATCTCCCATTGCAACGGTATTTTCTAACAGAGATTCAAAAGATTAGAATTCAACAGGAGTATACTGGTGGATATTATGTATTATTCAAACCTTCTTTATCTTACGAAAAAAGCAACGAAAGGTGGACGGACTATGTTTTCTTTTATTTGCCTGTTTTATCTGATATTTTTATCTATGGATTTTGAATCGTGTAAATTTAAGGAAGTCGTAGAATTTTTGAACATTTGTGCGATGTCTACGTTTATTGATGGAAACAATAGCAATAAAAAACCGAAAATCAGTTATTTGTGAAAACGGTTATTTTTATCAGTTTTCACATTTCAATTTAAGCTGGAGGTGAAAATAACCGGTGTCACCGTAAATCGGTTGTCTCAGCCATAACTGGCATCCGTAAACGGAGCTCGGCTTTCCCAGATAGCAGTCAGCCGCGGTGACAACGCAGCTACGGAGGCTGACAGTCGCTACTATTTTAGAAACAGGCAATTACGGCGATGTCGTGGTACCCCCAGAAAGCAGAAGAACTGATACGAGTACTGATCAGTTCCGTCGGACTACGGAAAATTGGTTATGCAGGGAGCAGTAGTCACTTAGTTTCTAAGACTCTCGTCTTTCAATCCCATTTGTGAAGTCGTAACGTTTCTTGTTTGAAGAACATTCAGGCACTCTATCAAACCTCGACTGGCGCGCTAAATCATCTGATATATCTCACAGGAAAGGCCTGGTGCTAGTTGTAACAACGAGTCAAACGTTGCAGCCAGCACCCCTGTAATTCGTCAGCTGTATGTGATCTGAGTTGCTGCAGCTCGAAATGACATAGCTGAACAAATTCGTGGAGTCTCTTGTCCCCTGAATTGAGACCACTATGAGGCATAGAGGCGGTGTTACACGGCAATAGCGTGATAACTCCAAGGGCTGACTAATTTGTTGTCTAGCTGCTTACACGTCAGTCTTTCTTTGTGCATTGCAGTCCCTAGTCGTGAATCAGTACAAGTTGGAACTCTTCCGGGTTACTAGCTCTTTGTGCCAAGATGCTGCTAACCTGGGGACACAGGCACGGTGTCGTACGTGACACTATAGGTCTTACAAGTTGCAGCGACCATCTCCAGAGCGAATCGAGTTACTATTGCAGACCACTTTAATACTTAATAGCTGTTCGTTTAGATAGTTTCACACTCTCAATAACGTATGACAAAGCTAAGGAGAACCTTATTGGTTATCCATTCATTTAGATACTGATTTCTCAGCTGGCCCCAGACATAGCCGAATATTCACGATGTATTTTGAGCAAGACAACTAGCGTGACATCACAAGTTCGTTGTGGGGCCCGTATTTCCCAAGGGCGCCGCTGCCAACCTTAGTGGCCTCACGCTGCCCAAAACACTGCCAACCTTAGTGAACTCAAGCTGCTATGTGCAGCACTGCATCAGCCGTTACGTAATGATTGCCGTGTGCCTCCAACATTGCTCATTGCTTGAGAAATGCGGAGCTTGTCCTCGCAGCATGACTTCCCTCCACACTTTTGTGATAAGATTGCTTCCTGTGCGCACCGCACACACGTTATTAGCGGTGGAGGAAAAGCTTCCAAATGTAGTAGTACGGAATACTTGCCTCGCCCATTTCTGGAAGAAGAAGAATTATCAAACCCATAGTCATCATTGGCAACAGAAGTTGTTTTGTAGTAAAAATATGGATCTTAGAGGGGTTGTACTTATGCAACATCTATTCATATATTCAGTTCCCTAACTTTAATTCATTAATTTGAACTTTGTCATATTCTTGGTGTTGCAATGACTTAAAAGATTCTCTTAGAGATGCCTAATACGTCTGAATGGTTAACTGTGCAGAAAAATATTCATTACGACCTCTCTAAGAAAAAGAATACAGTAAATAGCTCCTAGCAGGTTCTAATTCATGAAATTTAACAGGAAGCCCTAATTCATGAAATTTAAGAGGAGAACTAACGTTACCGATCTGGACAGGAGTTAGCTTTAACGTGTTCCATCTTAAAAATCAAACGCTGTAGCTGTAAGAAAGTCAACAAATTCATGTGGTTCCTGCCCACTCGTCTCTAACAGGGTGCCTAAAGGACGCTGCTTTCTCGACTAGCTATACAACAACTCAAGCAAATCACATTAATACTTTTTATTACAATAAAGAAGATTGACAATACTTAACTTTGGATTTACGAGTTGTCGCAAGCGATGGGCGACATGCAAATAAGTCAGTGTTCTTCACTATATACAATGTCCATGTAAGCAATGGCTACTGTTCACTAATAACTGCAGCACTAGTGTCCGTCTTCTACTACTCCTTTTACTGTCCCCGAGGCTGGCAGGACCGGCGCTTATATTCTCTTCTTGTAGAGGCCGCTCCTGTCGTGGTGCTGTCCTAGTCTCTTAGCGGGCTATTGGCTGACGTCGCCTCACAGCCTTCTCTGCTCTTGCGTACTTCATCATCGTGCCGTTGCTTGTCGTTAGGCCAGAACATTTCTACTTATTGCTGATGATTCAGATATTATTGTTTGTGATATTGGAAAACATCGCAAAATTAAATCTAATGAGTGAGTAATCGGTTTCTGAATACCATAAATAAGAGTAATGTCACCATTTTGGCAGCCGAGTGCTAGGCATTGTAATATTAGTAATTTTCGCCTCACAAACATTAATATACGCTCAATAGTAAACGCCTGATGGCCTAAAGTTATCGAACAATTGTAAAGTAAAAGAAATGAATCATCGCATAGCAGCGACAGAATCTATTTTTCTTTATCTTTGCCGTTCTTGCGCGGTGCCAGTAAATCTCTATGTACATGTATCGATTAATGGTATAAAAAAGAATTCTGTTGTTTCAAGACAAATGAGGCTTTTGGCGCCTCACCTTTTACTGTTTGTATTCCATGAGAGGCGGACGCGAACTTGCTGCGTTCCACAAATGTATTTTATATTTGATGTGAAAATATTGAGTGAATATGCTAATTGTTATTTTTTTTTTAATCAGAAAAGATGTAGTTTCTTGTAACTGATATCGAACAGACAGCATCAAGAGAACTTTTGACTGTTATGTATAAAGTATTTAACCACAATGGTCATCTATTGTAATTTAATATGAAAAGGTACGTAGCATTAAAAAAAACGTGTGTTAAAGATAAGTGTGCTTATTTTCGTAAATTAACCTTGATGATTCCATCTCCTGATTTAACTGAATGATAATTATTTTTGTGTTACTTCATCAGAAATTACGATCACGCTGATGGGCCGAACGCAGCATGAGGCAGAAGGAACATTATCGTTTTCCTATTATTTCTGAACCAACTTTTTCGTGTAGTGTTGCATTTCTTTTAAAGTCTATAAATCTTCTGGTCCCTTAGTGTTGATCCGGGTATGACTACATCGCGACTATAAAAATGCACAGAAATGATAATGTTTCTTCCGAGCGATCTCAAATATATATGCTGCTCTTATTCAGGTATTTAATGGTCAACGTATGTTATTATAATAGCGTAATAAATCCCTGATTCTGTTGCCAAGTGGCCCACCAAAATATTCACTTTTTCGACATTAAAAAACAAAGTAACAGTTCTTTTTATTTCCGTCCCCCAAGAACAACGCTACAGCATATACAGTCTCAACAACAAGACGAACGTTATGAGGTTACCAAACAAGAAAAGAAAATGTTTGGAAATGTATGGTAAACCGATGTACATTTCATGAATTTCCGTCATGCACACAGCACGTGGAAACCTTCTCAGTGAAACAAACAGAAGCAGAAGCGGAAACGACCTTCAAAAATTTGGGAGAACGCTGAAAGGGTATTCGTTTCTTTACATATTGTGACGTACAGCAAAAGATAACACTGCATATACACACGTGAGGATTTGAATTAGATATAGGGAAGAAAGTTAAGGTTTTATCATCTCTTCGAAATCGAGGGCTTTAGAGATGGAGCACTAACTCAGGTTGAGGAGAGGATGGGGAAGGTAATGTAGTGTATCCCTTTGATAGGAAGCACCTCGGCGGTTTATGAAAAACCATGGAAAACATTAATATGGATGTCTGGAAGGGGATTTTAACCGCCTTCCTGAATGCGAATCGAGTGAGGTAGACACAGAATCACCTTGCTGGATGAACTACACTGTGTAGGAAAACCGCCTCCGCCATCAGAATCAACTGTGGATCAGCTGCTTCCGTTTGAAACGGAGTATATGCACAGTGCAGATATAACAATACGAGTATTTCGAGCCGGCCGGAGTGGCCGAGTGGTTCTAGGCGCTATAGTCTGGAAGCGCGCGACCGCTACGGTCACAGGTTCGAATCCTGCCTCGGGCATGGATGTGTGTGACGTCCTTAGGTTAGTTAGGTTTAAGTAGTTCTAAGTTTTAGGGGACTGATGACCTCAGAAGTTAAGTCCCATAGTCCTCAGAACCATTTGAGCCATTGAGTATTTCCAAACTTCATGGCACGATGCCCCTGGCTCGCAACAGGGCATTGTTAAAGCAGAAGGTGGAGACCTTCTAATGTTGGAGACATTTTCGTAATGTTAAAACGGGGTCTTGATGTGTCTGCCACTATTTATCAACAGAAGACAAACCGCTTGAGCCTACTGTTCGATTATCT
The DNA here is from genome assembly GCF_021461385.2 of Schistocerca piceifrons. NCBI lineage: Eukaryota > Metazoa > Arthropoda > Insecta > Orthoptera > Acrididae > Schistocerca > Schistocerca piceifrons. Next base: position 787,121,507 of record NC_060138.1, read on the forward strand.
TCGTCGATTTTCTCGCTTGCAACATAGCACTAGTGAGCGACATTTATCTTCGGAAAGACAATGAACAAGCCCATCATTCCCGAAACGTGCTGGTATAGTTTCATAAACACTCGACGGGAAGAAGGGTGCTTGTGTGGTCGACATGTAACTTGACCCATGCAGAGCGCAACTGGAATGCCGCGGAGCTTGATGTTTCTGTCTGGCCAGCTCCGAACAACCTCCGTGAGTTGTGGGCGAATTGAGTTGTCCTATAGTCCACTTGTCCAGTATCTGAGTACCGGTAATAAACTAATAATAAACGTCGTTCAATTTCCTGTCGTCAAATAAGCAATACATTCCAAAGACCGTCTTTATCGCTGTGTACAAACAAACAACATATGGTAAATGCAGATTTTAAACGAAACGTGTAACATTCATAAAATATAAAGAAAGCAAGACAAATATTATCGTATGTGAAAAACTGTGCGTTCATCCTTAAAAACTAATAGGACAAATGCACTTTACGCAATACAGGGTGAACTCAAAATTCACCGACAAATTTCAAATTTACTGTGGTCGCTTAAGAATATTGTCTGAGTATTTTCTTATAAGGGAGCTATGATCTCTGGTTCTCGTTACAGTGTAACACTGTAATAATGATTTATTAGGTTTGTTACCCCAGTTACTTTTGTTTCTGTGAAAATATCTTCACAATAGTGATAAAGAAGGCCAGTATCCTCCATTCTAACACAGGAGGATTGCATTTAATGAATCCATACACGAAGTGCATATCGGCCAAACCTTCGTCAGCAAACTTATTCATACTCCTTCATACTGTATATTATTAACGTATAACTAACGACGCTGGAAAGACAAACTCGAAACAAAACCGAGCAATACTGAATGCAAGCTTCAGGGAAACAATAAAGTTGGCAAAATTGTTGTCAACAGCAAGGACTGTGAGTGAATGAGGAAACAAGACCTGGCAATCATAGTCGACGTTATGCATATGTTTTCATTGTAACTCAGACAGAAAGTTAAATGAGAGTAAGAAATAAAACGAAATGCAATTACATTGTAACGAGTCACCCACGACTATGGATCGCTTATACAAAAAATTAGAGATCCGCATTCTGGCCCTAGACGATCCCGACTGACCTCAGTGTCAACCTCTGCCAATCAGCCATCGGATGCGGTATGGAGAGGAACTTGCTCTGCGCACCGCTCTCCCGGTTGTATCCAGGGTTCTTGAGCTTGGAACCGCTATTAATCGGTTGAGTAGCCGCTCAGCTAGCTTCAAGGGGCTTAGTGCAGCTCTTACTAGTCCTCCCACAAAGAAAAAATCTCTGCAGTGTAGAGAATCGAACCAGGGTTTCTGTTTTTTGGGGGGTTTTTTTGGTTGTTTTTTTCCTGCATTAACCGTCTACGTCACTTTTTTGTTCAATTGGAGCCATCTAGTAGTGAGTCAGGGGGGCAGAGTCGGCAAGGGTCTGGTGGCCCTATCACACCATGAGGGAGAGGGAAAGAAGGGAAGTATGTAGCAAACCAAAAACACAGACTAATGTAGAAGTGTACAGCCAGCCATAGAGTGACAAAAGTGTCATTAGTTTTTCATATATATATATATATATATATAAGATCCATGGCACGCCTTGCCAAGTCAGAGAGGGAGAACTACATGACACTTCTAGTGCGTGATGGACATTGAGGAGAAAAATTAAACACAAAACAGCAACATACACTCCTGGAAATTGAAATAAGAACACCGTGAATTCATTGTCCCAGGAAGGGGAAACTTTATTGACACATTCCTGGGGTCAGATACATCACATGATCACACTGACAGAACCACAGGCACATAGACACAGGCAACAGAGCATGCACAATGTCGGCACTAGTACAGTGTATATCCACCTTTCGCAGCAATGCAGGCTGCTATTCTCCCATGGAGACGATCGTAGAGATGCTGGATGTAGTCCTGTGGAACGGCTTGCCATGCCATTTCCACCTGGCGCCTCAGTTGGACCAGCGTTCGTGCTGGACGTGCAGACCGCGTGAGACGACGCTTCATCCAGTCCCAAACATGCTCAATGGGGGACAGATCCGGAGATCTTGCTGGCCAGGGTAGTTGACTTACACCTTCTAGAGCACGTTGGGTGGCACGGGATACATGCGGACGAGCATTGTCCTGTTGGAACAGCAAGTTCCCTTGCCGGTCTAGGAATGGTAGAACGATGGGTTCGATGACGGTTTGGATGTACCGTGCACTATTCAGTGTCCCCTCGACGATCACCAGTGGTGTACGGCCAGTGTAGGAGATCGCTCCCCACACCATGATGCCGGGTGTTGGCCCTGTGTGCCTCGGTCGTATGCAGTCCTGATTGTGGCGCTCACCTGCACGGCGCCAAACACGCATACGACCATCATTGGCACCAAGGCAGAAGCGACTCTCATCGCTGAAGACGACACGTCTCCATTCGTCCCTCCATTCACGCCTGTCGCGACACCACTGGAGGCGGGCTGCACGATGTTGGGGCGTGAGCGGAAGACGGCCTAACGGTGTGCGGGACCGTAGCCCAGCTTCATGGAGACGGTTGCGAATGGTCCTCGCCGATACCCCAGGAGTAACAGTGTCCCTAATTTGCTGGGAAGTGGCGGTGCGGTCCCCTACGGCACTGCGTAGGATCCTACGGTCTTGGCGTGCATCCGTGCGTCGCTGCGGTCCGGTCCCAGGTCGACGGGCACGTGCACCTTCCGCCGACCACTGGCGACAACATCGATGTACTGTGGAGACCTCACGCCCCACGTGTTGAGCAATTCGGCGGTACGTCCATCCGGCCTCCCGCATGCCCACTATACGCCCTCGCTCAAAGTCCGTCAACTGCACATACGGTTCACGTCCACGCTGTCGCGGCATGCTACCAGTGTTAAAGACTGCGATGGAGCTCCGTATGCCACGGCAAACTGGCTGACACTGACGGCGGCGGTGCACAAATGCTGCGCAGCTAGCGCCATTCGACGGCCAACACCGCGGTTCCTGGTGTGTCCGCTGTGCCGTGTGTGTGATCATTGCTTGTACAGCCCTCTCGCAGTGTCCGGAGCAAGTATGGTGGGTCTGACACACCGGTGTCAATGTGTTCTTTTTTCCATTTCCAGGAGTGTATATGGCGGATACAACACATCACTTACCTGACGTCAGGTCCTTCGGCGTGTCTTCTCGTTTTAGTCCGCGTTGTGCTACGTTTGTTTGTTGAAGTACATGAGCAGTCTTATCCATTCTGTGGAGATTCCAACTACTCGGTTGATGGTAGAAGACGCCCCATAGGTAATTAAAAAGAAATTATCCGTATTGTAAGTGATGAACAGTAGCGTGGTGCCGTTCATGGTGATAATACCAAATTCCACAACGTGTTCGGACTCGTCACGGTAGAGATATTTCACGGCCTGGCCGCAGATCCACAAGACTGCATTCGTTCAAGTCCTACGGTAGTATATTTTATCCAGTAGACGAATCATGTGTGCTCCGGTATGGTGTAGCGGTTCATGTATGATATTAGCTAGAATCTAGCACACAAGTTACCACACCTGCCTCGTGTCCCCGCAGTTCAGTCAGTGTTTGTCGATATCTACCTCTTGGCATGTTTGGCAAGTGGGTGAATCCACCAGGTGGAACTCATAAAGGCTTTCGTGTCTCACATGCTTCCTGTTGACAACCACATACCATACGGCTGTGGTCCAAATAGAATCGCATGAGGTGATTGAAGGGTGCACGGATGTCTCCTAACATAATCAGTGGGTTGAGAGAGACCGGTACCATCGCAGTCAGTAACAAGCTCCTAAGGCTCAACAGGCGTCTATGCCACAGGTTTAGGTGTATACTGATGTAGAGAGCCACTAGCTTGTCGTAGATGTTGATGAGACTGACTTCTCCTCTGCCCTTGGGTAGAATGCGGGAGTTGTATCTAATTTTAAACAACATCCCGTTGCTGACAAAGAAGTAGCCATATTGCTACTAACCAGCCAGTGTGTGATGGGTAGAGTTTATGTGACATGTGGAAGCCACGATGCTGAGGACACATTCATATAATGTGCTCGCTGTACGATATTGAGGGTCGTAAGCGTTGATCCACTATGCTAGCCCAGGTCTGTCGCAATATGCTTCTGTATTCCAGTGTTATTAGGCGCCAGATGTTGGCTATGAAGTCCAGTCCTGGGCATCATAGTGAGTCGGAAAGCTGAAAGGGGGTAGCCGGCCGCGGTGGCCGCGCGGTTCTAGGCGCTCCAGTCCGGAGCCGCGCTGCTGCTACGGTCGCAGGTTCGAATCCTGCCTCGGGCTTGGGTGTGTGTGATGTCCTTAGGTTAGTTAGGTTTAAGTAGTTCTAAGTTGTAGGGGACTGATGACCACAGCAGTTGAGTCCCATAGTGCTCAGAGCCATTTGAACCATTTTTGAAAGAGGGTAACGCACTCTCATGACAAACTCGACCCTATATGTTATGCGAGCAACTTATCATTGTTTAGTTCCCAATGCCGCTCCATACGTTGCAATCCAGGACATGGTCTCTGTCATGTCATTGGCTCAACGGACGACGAGCATCACATCATTGGCATACACTGTGCATTGGTAAGCTCAACCACCAAATTGGACTCCTCTTAGTGGTTGGCACAGGCTACACATCAAAGTTTCCAAGGCCAAAGCATACACCACCACAGATAAGAGACCACCCTGGCGCACCGAACGGTTGATGTGGAGGATACCCCTCAGATGGTCATTCACAAGTACCTGTGATGGCATTCCATATAGAAGGCGCATTAACGCATTAATAAAGGTATCTGGTTCTACTGCTGCTTCATATCTTCAGGCCAAAACGGCATTAACCACAACCATCGCACACATCAATGAGTGGCTCTCTATCAATGGGCTGGAGAACTCGGGTGAGAAATCAGCAGTCGTTTCCTTCTCCAAGTAGACGACAGCTCGCACTGAAGATCACATTACCTGTGGCAAGTACACCTTCCAAATAATATCTCACGTTCGATTTCTGGGGATGATTTTTGACTCTCGGTTAAGCTGGGCGCCACACATCCGATCCACCGTTACCAAGTGTGAAGAAGGTTTAAATGTAATCAGATCACTCACTCGTGTCTGGTGGGGAGCGCACCAGAATGTCTTACTCACCATGTACCGAGGGATAATTCGATCTCGACTAGACTATGGGTGTCAATTCTACCACACTGCGTCAAAGATTCATCTCTCCAAATTAGATACTCTTCTATATAGAGCCATTCGTACCTTTCTTGGAGCCATGCGATCGGCGCCCACCAACGCCCTTTTAATAGAAGCAGGGGAGATGCCCTTGAGCGTTAGGCGCCAAATGTTATCGGACAAATTCTACATTCAAGGCATGGCCATTATGGACAGTTCCGTCTATCAAAGTAGAGACTGCATTTATCGACTGTGGATTGCATCCCACAGAAGGAATAAAGTGCCAGCCGTTTGTGCCAGCTTTGACATTTGGTCACCTATCATACATTCTATACGGCGTTCAGCGCATCTTCCTGTTTTTGAATATGATCGTCAAACGCTCTGCTCCCAGATCCCAGTCCTTTATTTAAGTACGACCTGGCTGGACAGTATTAATGTCAACGTTGGCTTCAATCGTCTCGTTCAAGCACAATGGCCGGGTTTTCTCTGTGTATATACCGATGGCTCCAAAATTCCGCAAGAAGAGTGTACAGGATGCGCTTTTTTCTGCCCTCAGATCCAGATCCGCAAAACCTCCAAACTGCCTACGAGCACTTCTATTTTTACGGCGGAGACAGTGGCAGTTTTGGAAGCACTTAAGTTTGTCTCTAGCACTTCCTTCCCCAATATATTGATAGTATCTGACTCGCAAAGCGTTCTTAAAAACATTCAGTACAGTCGATGGAACAAAACAACCAACAGCTATATCTTGGATGTGATATCTGAATATATTCGCAGCACGCGCACGGGCCGGACGATCCATTTGTTGTGGGTACCTTCCCACTCTGGTATCCTCTATAATGATGAAGTTGATGCATTAGCCAAACAAGCGGCAACCTTAGGCACCGTCCTAGATCTGCTCCTTCCTTATACAGACTACTTACGTGAAGTCAAGGATCACGCAAGACAACAATGGCAGGAAATGTGGGCCGGCCTCGGTGGTCTAGCGGTTCTAGGCGCGCAGTCGGGAACCGCGCGACTGCTACGGTCGCAGGTTCGAATCCTGCCTCGGGCATGGATGTGTGTGATGTCATTAGGTTAGTTAGGTTTAAGTAGTTCTAAGTTCTAGGGGACTGATGACCACAGATGTTAAGTCCCATAGTGCTCAGAGCCAGCCAGGAAATGTGGAACGTTTCTCAACAGACAAAAGGCGGTTATTACGCAGTGCTACAACCTCGGATTCCTTCACAGCCGTGGTTCATGAGGACACATCTGGACCGATCCACGATTTCTACCATCATAAGACTCCGCTTCAATCATGCCTATTTCCCACAACATCTACATCGGATCAACATTTACAGTTCACCAGCATGTGAGTGTGATCCTGAGTCGGAAGCTGTTGTCAACCACATCTTATTTATGTGCCCCAAATTTGACCGTGAACGGTTGGTCTTTCTGAAAACATTGCTGAGTATGGGCTACCATCTTCCTCAATCAGCTTCTTCTCTTTTGTGTACTAAAGACGTTCGTCTATATAAAGTGATAGTTAACTTCATCAAGAGTACTGGTTCCAATCCTTAGGTTTTAATGGTGTACGTAAATTATAAATATGTCTTGCTAATTAGATATTTCACAATTGATGTGACTTGTAAGCCAAGACACTTTTAATTATTTTCCAATTCAATTCAATTCAATTTTTAAAACATTCTGTACAAAACTGTAACAGTTAAGCTTTTTATTCTTGTAAATATGCATTTCTGTATTTGTTTATTCAATTATGTGTACATTATCACTATGTGTTGCCGATGGATAAATTGAGTACACACTCAAAGGCCAAATAAACAAAAAAAAAGAAAGAAAGGTATCTGGATATCGCATATTGTGTAGCACTGCAGTGGGATAGGTTTGGTCGGCACAATCGAATGCCTGACTAAAATCCAGTGAGGCCAGCACTCAAGGAGGTGCCGCGCGGGATTAGCCGAGCGGTCTGAGGCACTGCAGTCATGGACTGTGCGGCTGGTCCCAGCGGAGATTCGAATCCTCCCTCGGGCATGGGTGTGTGTGTTTGTCATTAGGATAATTTAGGTTAAGTAGTGTGTAAGCTTAGGGACTGATGACCTTATCAGTTAAATCCCATAAGATTTCACACACATTTGAACATTTTTGAACTCATGGAGGTGCTGGATTCGTTCTAGGGAGATTAAGTCCCTATACTCACACAGAGGAGTTCTGATATTGCATGGACCTAATAGGGAAGTTTAGTCCACGGAGATAACGTGTTAGATTGAACAATGCATTTGGTTTGCCAGCAACTGTGGGAAAATTTTCAAGTTACTGTTAAGCATCATCTACGGTTAGTAGTCTCATATATGGTCCCCTCCTCTAGATTTGTGTATTGGTACTATCGGACCTTGGAGGAAAGCCTCAGGCGGGCACGTTTTGGGGGACAGTAATTCTCTACAAATCTCAGTCCAGCACAGTATCAATAGCTGATGGAAAGTCCTGTAAAACACCAACGGAAGCCCATAAAGTCTTGGTGATTTGTTAAATGCTCGTTTAGAGATAGCGTCGTGAACTTCATCTTCTCTCACATTCTACAATAATTCCGCTGCCACATGCAGTAAAACTGTACCAATGAGTAATCTGTAAAAGCTAGCTAGCATCACAGGATCAGCATGTTCTGCGCGTAGAGGCGTGAGTATTGCACGTGGAAAGCTCCTATAATGTCTCGTTGGCTGTCGTCAGTGACCAAGTTATATACCAGGACTCTCGTGTGCTTTTTACGCTCCAGGTTAACGTGGTGCATCAAAGATCATTCAGAGGTACCGCGTCCTTATAGTGCGGCTATTTAGCTGAAGGTTCACCAGGCCTTATACGATATTAGCTTTAGTGTAGTTGATGAGCAACTGGCGGTATGATGAGGGTGGGCATAGTGGAACATTCTCGTAGGATGGTATAATGAAAGTCGGCTGTGTGTTTTCTACATGTTACTACGTCACTGCCATACGATTTCAGTGTCCGCCAGAGAGGAGGCTTGGCACATTGATCCACCAAGTTAATGCCCATCCGTAGTGTGTGTGACAGCTTACAGCTTGGTGCCACATGGTCTCCACTACATACCTGCATATCTATGAGGCGAGATGGTCAGTGTTCATCTACCAAGGGAGTCGACTATTCCATACTCGAAGGGGATGGAGGGAAGTCACACAGAATATGCCATGTGGTTGGTAAAGGCCATAGGTCATACTTCCAAATCATTTATCGCCACCATTAGGGTACATATGATGTAAAACCAATTTGGCGTGCTCGACGAGCTACTGGTAAGTTGGGTGAATCTTGAGGCATCACCATGTGTACGTTGCCATATGTCTGCCAAATTAAGGTTCCGTATAAGGGTCTCAAATTCCAAGCAAAGTGAATGGCGCAACAGCTAGTTCTTAGGTCCCTACATACAGGTGAAGTCGCCACCTATCACTATGTCATCCAGTCATTCATGGTAGAGCTGTGCTATATATCCCTTGAAGAAATGCGAGCATTCTCTCTGTTGTCCCAAGCCAGAAGGATCATGGATGCTAACAAGCTGCATGGCATTCACGGCACTGACTACAACGGCCATGCCCCTAGCATTCTGGGAGTATCCTACCTCAGTGACTGTCAAACCCTCAAAGAGAAGGACAGCATCCCTGCTGTCTGTGGGCGATGCATGAAAGAGACAGGCCAAAATCCAACGAAGTCTGGGAAGCATGGACTTCTTGTAAGAAGGCAATGTCGACATCTGCTGCAGCGAGCATTTGTCGGAGCAAGGTCAGCTTATTTCATGTCAGAACTGTATTCATTGTATAGTGGCTAGACAGAAGGTTTGTTGCGTAGGTCTGCTGGCTCGAGGTGTTGTCATAGCAGACAAGGGTGAGAGAGAAAACCCCTGAATTTCACGACCCACAATCCTGGTTAAGAGGCCTGATGGTCAGAGGTGGCAGACGAAATGCCACAGTCCTCCACCTGTGGCTGAGTAGTGATGTGATCCCAGTATCATCCCCAAGGTGGGAAACTGGTCGCCTGGTATTGTCGTTTGGCGTATCTGCCCATCATCATCGCCCTCTTTCAGGCCAGACGCGCGAAGGAAGCATCGTCAGAAGGAGCCTGTCACTGTTTCTTGTGACGTCGAGCCGATGGTTGTTTAGAGACAGGGACGTCTGTATTGGTGTGTGGTGGACGTTTCATTGGTACCTTGTTAGCTATAAGGAAGGCCAATGTTGGCACAACTGTGGCATTCTCATCCATCTTCTCGTAAGGTGCAACTACAGGGGGCTGGCGTTCTGTGGTCGCCGTAGACGTCGGCAGAGTGGTCAAAAGTTCTGACTTTGTGGCATCCTGCAGTTATTGTTTTCTTCAGCGCATTGCTCCTTTCGCTACCCATGGATAGTGGAATAGGAGGCTCGACATGATGGAGGGGAGAGTAGAGGTCTCCGTGGGTACGACAACATCCTGCGTTGAAGAGGAGACGCTAAAGGCATGCTGACCTAAAATGACCGTCTTGTCCAGAGCAAGAACATGTTCTAGGTTGGCCATCGAACATGATGATGGCATGACGCCCGAGTATGTTCAGGTATGATGGGACATGTTCCGAGAGGTGGACTTTCAGCTGACGTACTCCGCTGTAGAATTTGTATGTTTTGGGAGTTTTCCATTTTTCTGCCATATGGCTGACCACATTGCCATACAGTCAGAAAGCTGCCTTGACAACATCTTCTCGCTCTTCAAAAGAAGCTCAAGTACTCGTAGAATACGTGGGCCATGTCTCATGTTGTCCACTGTGACGGCTCCGATGTGACCATCGAAATGCTTGAACTTCGAGGTGTCGGCGTACTTTTGACCATATCAGTGCATACGGCCACCGATGTCATCTTTACGTAGACAGTACTGGCCGTGAAAGAAAAATGTATGACCACAATGAGCGATGGATCCAATCTCAGTTTGTCTCGAAGATACTACTCAACTTCGTAAACATGTGGTGGGGCGTGGTCCGGTTGAAAAGTGATCTTTATCGTATCCTTCCTATGGCAATGTGCCATAGCTTGCTGCACATAAAAACAGAAGTAACCTGTAGGCGACGAGGAAGTAAATACAAACTACTTGCGTGCGGTCCCACACGTGGAACGCAACAGACATCGTTGCCTCGCCGCTGCTAGAAGCGGACTTGACCACTCACCTAGGGAGGCGAAGTTAGCGGTACGTATGCTATAGCATGCTGTACCTAATCCTAATTCATTCCAAACTGCCGCGCATAAATCGGGATTTTACGGACACTTGTAACTCGAGTTCTATTGGTGATAGAAAGTTAGGATCAAGTGTTAGCCTAGGGGCTATGGCCCATTTGTATATACAATAGAGGATCGTAATCTACCCCTTCCTTCTTTGTTACTGCTGCTGTCCACTATCGTAAAGTATTTCCTGAAGATTCGAGGGAGTAAGATTTACAATAAACTTTTTAGTTTACTTAACTTTTCTTGCACAATTGGCTCCAGGTCTTCATGTCTGGGGGTCTGGTTCTTGAAGCTGAAATTCTCATATTTTAGGTCCTCATGGTTGAATTGATGTAAATAATTTTGAAAAATGTCGTTGCAGAATTTTTGCTTTTACGTTAATTTACTGTATTACACTGTCTTTTGAATTTTCACATTAAAAAGCCGAAATTACATTGTTCGCCCAAATTACAAAAATACGGCCGATCACATCAGAGGCATGCTTACAACTACTTCACTCTACGGTAATAACAGTATTACAAAGGGTTTATAATTTTTATTGACAGATGAATTTCTCTGAAGTTCGATTATTATTTCATAAACGAATCCAGAAATAAACACAATGAACAGTAATAGATTTCGTAATTAATAACAGAAATTTTAAGTGTGTCAAATATTTCGTTATTTCAAATGTTTCTAAAAAAAATTTAACTGTATATTAAGAGCTAGAATTTATGTATTGTAACCCCCCCCCCATGAACCATGGACCTTGCCGTTGGTGGGGAGGCTTGCGTGCCTCAACGATACAGATAGCCGTACCGTAGGTGCAACCACAACGGAGGGGTATCTGTTGAGAGGCCAGACAAACGTGTGGTTCCTGAAGAGAGGCAGCAGCCTTTTCAGTAGTTGCAGGGGCAACAATCTGGATGATTGACTGATCTGGCCTTGTAACACTAACCAAAATGGCTTTGCTGTTCTGGTACTGCGAACGGCTGAAAGCAAGAGGAAACTACAGCCGTAATTTTTCCCGAGGGCATGCAGCTTTACTGTGTGGTTAAATGATGATGGCGTCCTCTTGGGTAAAATATTCCGGAGGTAAAATAGTCCCCCATTCGGATCTCCGGGCGGGGACTACTCAAGACGACGTCATTATCAGGAGAAAGAAAACTGGCGTTCTACGGATCGGAGCGTGGAATGTCAGATCCCTTAATCGGGCAGGTAGGTTAGAAAATTTAAAAAGGGAAATGGATAGATTAAAGTTAGATATAGTGGGAATTAGTGAAGTTCGGTGGTAGGAGGAACAAGACTTTTGGTCAGGTGAATACAGGGTTATAAATACAAAATCAAATAGGGGTAATGCAGGAGTAAGTTTAATATTGAATAAAAAAATAGGAGTACGGTAAGCTACTACAAACAGCATAGTGAACGCATTATTGTGGCCAAGATAGAGACGAAGCCCACGCCTACTACTGTAGTACAAGTTTATATGCCAACTAGCTCTGCAGATGACGAAGAAATTGATGAAATGTATGATGAGATAAAAGAAATTATTAAGGTAGTGAAGGGAGACGAAAATTTAATAGTCATGGGTGACTGGAATTCAAGAGTAGGAAAAGGGAGAGAAGGAAACATAGTAGGTGAATATGGATTGGGGCTAAGAAATGAAAGAAGAAGCCGCCTGGTAGAATTTTGTGCAGAGCATAACTTAATCATAGCTAACACTTGGTTCAAGAAACATGAAAGAAGGTTGTATACATGGAAGAACCCTGGAGATACTAAAAGGTATCAGATAGATTATATAATGGTAAGACAGAGATTTAGAAACCAGGTTTTAAATTGTAAGACATTTCCAGGAGCAGATGTGGACTCTGACCACAATCTATTGGTTATGAGCTGTAGGTTAAAACTGAAGAAATTGCAAAAAGGTGGGAATTCAAGGAGATGGGACCTGGATCAACTGAAAGAACCAGAGGTTGTACAGAGTTTCAGGGAGAGCATAAGGGAACAATTGACAGGAATGGGGGAAAGAAATACAGTAGAAGAAGAATGGGTAGCTTTGAGGGATGCACGAGGGCTAGTAGAAACCCTTGGGTAACAGAAGAAATATTGAATTTAGTTGATGAAAGGAGAAAATATAAAAATGCAGTAAATGAAGCAGGCAAAAAGGAATACAAACGTCTAAAAAATGAGATCGACAGGAAGTGCAAAATGGCTAAGCAGGCATGGCTAGAGAACAAAAGTAAGAATGTAGAGGCTTATCTCAGAAGAGGTAAGATAGATATTGCCTACAGAGATAGATACTGCCTACAGGAAAATTAAAGAGACCTCTGGAGAAAGGAGAACCACTTGCATGAATATCAAGAGCTTTGATGGAATCCCAGTTCTAAGCAAAGAAGGGAAAGCAGAAAGGTGGAAGGAGTATATAGAGGGGTCTATACAAGGGCGATGTACTTGAGGACAATATTATGGAAATGGAAGAGGATGTAGATGAAGATGAAATGGGAGATATGATACTGCGTGAAGAGTTCGACAAAGCACTGAAAGACCTGAGTCGAAACAAGGCCCCCAGAGTTGACAACATTCCATTAGAAGTACTGACAGCCTTGGGAGAGCCAGTCCTGACAAAACTCTACCATCTGGTGAGCAAAATGTATGAGACAGGCGAAATACCCTCAGACTTCAAGAATAATATAATAATTCCAATCCCAAAGAAAGCAGGTGTTGACAGATGTGAAAATTACCGAACTATCAGTTTAATAAGTCACAGCTGCAAAATACTAACGCGAATTTTTTACAGACGAATGGAAAAACTGATAGAAGCCGACCTCGGGGAAGATCAGTTTGGATTCCGTAGAAATGTTGGAACACGTGAGGCAATACTGACCCTACGACTTATCTTAGAAGAAAGATTAAGGAAAGGCAAACCTACGTTTCTAGCATTTGTAGACTTAGAGAAAGCTTTTGACAATGTTGATTGGAATACTCTCTTTCAAATTCTGAAGGTGGCAGGGGTAAAATACAGGGAGCGAAAGGCTATTTACAATTTGTACAGAAATCAGATGGTAGTCATACGTGTCGAGGGGTATGAAAGGGAAGCAGGGGTTGGGAAGGGAGTGAGACAGGGTTGTAGCCTATCCCCGATGTTATTCAATCTGTATATTGAGCAAGCAATAAAGGAAACAAAAGGAAAACTTCGGAATAGGTATTAAAATCCATTGAGTAGAAATAAAAACTTTGAGGTTCGCCGATGACATTGTAATTCTGTCAGAGGCTGCAAAGGACTTGGAAGAGCAGTTGATCGGAATGGACAGTGTCTTGAAAGGAGGATATAAAATGAAGATCAACAAAAGCAAAACGAGGATAATGGAATGTAGTCAAATTAAGTCGGGTGATGCAGAGGGAATTAGATTAGGAAATGAGACACTTAAAGTAGTGAAGGAGTTTTGCTATTTGGGGAGCAAAATAACTGATGATGGTCGAAGCAGAGAGGATATAAAATGTAGACTGGCAATGCAAGGAAAGCGTTTCTGAAGAAGAAAAATTTGTTAACATCGAGTATAGATTTAAATGTCAGGAAGTCGTTTCTGAAAGTATTTGTATGGAGTGTAGCCGTGTATGGAAGTGAAATATGGACGATACATAGTTTAGACAAGAAGAGAATAGAAGCTTTCGAAATGTGGTGCTACAGAAGAATGCTGAAGATTAGATGGGTAGATCACATAACTAATGTGGAGGTATTGAATAGAATTGGGGAGAAGAGGAGCTTGTGGCACAACATGACTAGAAGGAGGGATCGGTTGGTAGGACATGTTTTGAGACATCGAGGGATCACCAATTTAGTATTGGAAGGCAGCGTGGAGGGTAAAAATCGTAGAAGGAGACCAAGAGATGAATACACTAAGCAGATTCAGAAGGATGTAGGCTGCAGTAGGTACTGGGAGATGAAGAAGCTTGCACAGCACAGAGTAGCATGGAGAGCTGCATCAAACCAGTCTCAGGACTGACGACCACAACAACAACAACAACACGGAAAATAAAGCAATTCCTTTTTATAAATTTTTGCATGAAATACGACATATTGTGTTCAAAATTATTTGAAATTTTTCAGAAAAACTGCTGGTATCATACTGTCTTGCCCAAAATTCGAATAATGTTATTAATATCGACTACTCCTGTTGAGGAAAAGTAATGCTACATGTGGATGTCCCTTTACAGGGTCAAAGTATGAATATCACCCACTTCCTCCAGCTTAGGCAAATGGAAGAAAACACATGGTTCCTCTTGCGTTCGGTGTGGTCTGTAGTAGATTTTAGGAGGGTTTATGGAGACACTATTAGTTCATAGCGGTTCCTTATAAAACCAGAGAAAAACGTTTCTTTTTGCCATTTTTTGAGCGAAAACCGAGCCGCAGATTACAGGACGGCTACGCACAGGAAATGGCTTTAATTTTTGCGATTTATTCCAGAGATCCCGATATTTAACAACCAGGAAAAGTTTCTTGACATCTTTATACCCTTCCGAGACTCAGAAGTTAACCTCCTAGCACGCGTAACATACGTAAAATCCTGCGTGAGGCGAAAACGTAGTTTATAAAGAAACGTAGAACGGAGAAATATGCTGTAAAGTGTGTACGTTATCATCATAAGGGTTATGGGAGCTCCATGTTGTAGTACCACAGCATTTGCAAAAATTTTTTCTGTGTAAAATCCGGTCTTAGGTGTAAAAGTAGTTTTGCGTTATTTCAGTTTCACATGCGTAAACTATCAAAATTTTACTGAACAACACATTTCTTCTCAGATGAGTGACACACCTGCTGCAGCGGGGAAAAGAAGGGAACCAGCGGAGAAATGCTCCTATTGGTGTATAAAGAATGCGAATATGTTCATGTTAATTTAAGAGGCTCTGACTGAAAAGTGGGGTACCAGCTGCCTCGTTGTACCTTCCTCAGCAACTTTTAAACTTTCTACAAAAAATTTTGGCCTGCGAACATATTCAAGATTTTTTATGCTGCTGGAAGGAGACAGTGGCAGTGGGAAAAAGACGGAAAAGTAATAAATGCTGGAAGGTAGTAAATAGTGATTGTGGTATAAAAAAAACGAAGGTGACAATGACACTGCGAGAGAAAGAGAGGAACACAGCGACAGTGGAAAGCAGATGACACTGACAGTACAGTCCAAGGAGAAAAGTGAAGGAGACAGTACCATTGGGATAGGAATAAAGAGATCTTGTGGAAGAGAGCCACTGGTAATGAGAGACACAGTCTATGACAATGACAACGAAGATGGGAGAGATAGTGACAGTGAGAAGAGACATCACCAGCAAATGAAATGAAATGTCGTGTGACGAGGGCCTCCCGTCGGGTAGACCGCTCGCCTGAAAGAGGATGAAATGATGATGATTAGGACTGTTGTGGCGTAACAAGCTAGTTACGCCACACTGAGAAGGGAGCCGAAAGGCACGCGTACACACACGCCGACTGGCGCCAAGTCTGGAACAGGATACGTTATGACTGCTATAAAGAAAATACGTTGCTTTGGAATATACTTAACTTTTAATCACTCCTTGTGATACATCTCTCTTGATTATACAAATGAGACTCGTAAGATACATGCACTGTTACAATTGGCGCCTTGCTAGGTCGTAGCCATGGACTTAGCAGAAGGCTATTCTAACTGTCTCTCGGCAAATGAGAGGAAGGCTTCGTCCGTATTGTCGCTAGCTAGGTCGTCCGTACAACTGGGGCGAGTGCTCGTCCGTATCTCGAGACCTGCCTTGTGGTGGCGCTCGGTCTGCGATCACACAGTGGCGACACGCGGGTCCGACATGTACTAAATCGACCGCGGCCGATTTAAGCTACCACCTAGCAAGTGTGGTGTCTGGCGGTGACACCACAAGGACAACACAACACCCAGTCCCTGAGCGGAGAAAACCTCCGACCCAGCCGGGAATTGAACCCGGGCCCTGTGGATTGACAGCCTGTCGCGCTGACCACTCAGCTACCGGGGGCGGCTAAATCAGCAGTGAGAAGGAATGAACGAGATAGTAGCAATTAGAGGGAGCTAGAGAGAGACAGTGACAGTGAGAGGAGACAGTAGTAGCAGGAGATAACTAAGGTTGTGGCTGTGACGCAGGAGGCAGTGACACACAGACACAAGAAAAATAGAAATGAGCGTTTGGCGTCATTGGCCGGGAGGCTCCTTGCGGGACAGGTCCGGCCACTGTGGTGTAGGTCTTATTACATTCGACGCCACATTGGGCGACCCGTGCGCCAGATGAGGAGGAAATGATGAGGAAGACAGCACAACACCTAGTCCCCGAGCGGAGAAAATCTCCGACCCAGCCGGGAATCGAAACCCGGGCCGGCAGTCCGTCACGCTGACCATTGAGCTATCGGGGCGGACAGTGACGGAACAGGTAATTACAATGAGTTGAACTGAATGAGTGAGTGAGAATGGGCAAGTGGTAGTGGGCGGGTGTGAAGGAATTACAGCGATGGATTAATACGTGTGAGTGAGCTACAGTTATGGGAGCTTGAGGTGAGCTGCGTATTAAAAACAGCGCGAATATGTTCGCATGGCAAAATTTTTGGGAAAAATTTTAAAGGTGCTGAGGAAGGTGGAATAAGGCATTAGATACCCCACGTTTCAATCACGGTCTTTCAAATAAACAGGAGCATAGTCGCATTTTTGTACTTCGAGTAGAGCATGTTTCCGCTGTTACGAGAATGCTCAGAAAATATCCGTCAGTAATTTCGGAAATTTCACCGGTGAAGTTCCAGTACATCCCATATAGATGAAAATGTTGCAGGATTACTATATTAACTAACAGTGCGAATTTATTTACAGCTTCATAACAAAAGCTGAAAATTAAGACAGACATAAATCATTCAGTACATAGTGCAATGGAGTAAGTAACAGATCAAGATAAGGTGCAATGTAAACACAGATTCGATCGTTAACACTTTGCACCATATAACACGTTTATATTTTTAGAGATCATACTGCTCCAAACTTTTAATGAGCAGTGGTTCTATCGCACTTTTATCACACGTACGCAGGGTGTTTCACACTGTTAAACCGACCCTCAACTGATGCCTTATCAGTCTCTGGTGACGCAATGTGCAGATGTGCCATGGGGTGGGGAGTTACTTTCCGCAAAGTCCGTGGACGCTACATGGAATAAAAATATGAGCTACCAATAGCCCTAACGTAAGAAACGCATATGGACAAAATCTACGTAAATCTCTACACACTGTGCTACACCACTAGAGGGGAAACTGATTCTTAGTCATCCTGAACGGCGGCTGTAGCGTTCTTCCGGGAAAGGCTACGTGCCACCACTACCGCTGCTCGCTTCTCAGCCTGCAGACAGACTATTTCTCCACACCGCTTCCTGTACACTTCTCTTGTGTGAGTAGACAAAATTGCTTCACTGAGCTCGTACTTATACTATGGAGTCATTATCGGTTTAATGAACGAGTACTTACTTGCAGTATTTCAGTGAGTTGCTACATAAAGCAGTTCAACAGATGGAGCTGTCAAGTGTCTATCCACACCAGGAACCTCCTTACAGCAAAGAAACGCCGGGACTGGCGCCAGATATGCACATGCCCCAATCCCACCCTCCCTGTAAACTCTTCCAAGTACTGATCAGCCCTCCACCGCATTACTTGTAGCCATCCCACCCTGCATTAACCTATTCTCCACCACAATCGCCACTTCCCTGACAGCCTCAGTAAGGATAACCATTTTGCTTCCACCTCACCGAGGTCTTCTCCATTCCTCTACCTCACCGTCCTTGACTGCACTGATACCTCTGTCCCACCGCTCGCTCCTAGTTTCCAGTACATGTATTAGTTACCCCCTTCAGACATCAGCACTCCCATCACCGCACACGATGCCACACTTGTCTTCTGCTCCAAACGTAACACTGCCCCTGATCATGATGGCGTCACCAACCGCCACCTTAAGAAATACCCTCCATCCTTCCTGGCTCTCCACTGGCTTTTACCCCGACCTGTGGAAGACTTCCCGCATCCTGCTGTTCCCTAAACACAATAAAAACATCTGATACCTCTTCCTATCGTCCCATCTGCCTCACCTCCATGTTCAGTAAGGTCTTCAACACCATCCTCTCCCGCTGTATTCACTGCCACCTTATCCAGCACCACCTCCTTCCCCTTACCCAGTGTGGCTTCCGGCCTTCCATCTCAGCTGAAGACCAGCTCCTTAACCTTACCAGTCTTCTTTCCCTCGAACTTAACTCCCCTCGCTCCCTTGACCTCCAGAACGCCTACGACCGAGTCTGGCATCCCACACTCCTCTTCAAACTCCAGATCTATGCTCTCCCTATCAATTTCGTCCCTCTCGTTGCTTTCTTCCTCTCCTGTCGTCCCTCCTATGTCACTATCCACAGTTCCAACAACTGTATCTTCTATCCCTCCACCAGCATGCCCTAAGGCTCCGTCCTTTCAACTCTTCTCTATCTCCTGTACACTGCTGATATGCCCAAACCTCCCCCACCTGTTCATCTCCTCCAATTTGCTGATGACACCGCCTTCCTGCCCCTTTATTCTAGCCTTCAAGGGTCCCAACGTACCCTCCAAACCCAGAAAATGGTTCAAATGGCTCTGAGCACTATGGGACTTAACTTCTGAGGTCATCAGTCCCCTGGCCAGCTCCAAACCCACCTTGACCAGTTCCCCACTTCGTGCAACCAGTGGTTCCTTCGTATCAACCCCTCCAAGACCCAGATGATCATCATAGGCCACACCACCTGCTGCTTCTGTCTGCATGATTTTTACCAAACCATTTATGACTGTCCTATCCACCTCACTCCTACCCTCAAATACCTCGGCCTCGCCCTTGACCACCACCTCAGCTGGGCTCCCCATCTCCTTACAAGGCAACACAAAGCCCACAACAGACTCCGCCTCCTGAAACTCCTGTCTGGCCAGACATGGGGATGCATCCTTTCACCATCCTTCACACCTACACATCCTTGATCTGCCTCATCCTTTGTTATGCCAGCGTTGCTTGGATTTCCACCCCTCTCAGATTCTATAAAGCCCTCCAAATTCTAGAACGCCATGCACTCGACCTTGCCTTTCATATCTGCCTTCCATCTGCCACACGCATCCTCTACAATCTCATCCCCTTCCCCCAATTTCTCCTTTTCCTTGACACATCTGCAGCCTGTATATCATCTGCTGATTCGATCCCCCCTCTACCCCCTGGTGTCCCCCTTCCTCTCCACAAACAGCCCATTGCAGCGCCTTTACTTTTGTGTCCTACCCTCTCTCCATCTCCACACCCTCCACCTCCTTTCCCAACGCAACTTCCAGCACCTACCCCTCCTGGACGATGAGCTCCGCCCTGACATCTACCCATCCTACCAACCTTAACCCCATCTTCCTCCTCCCTCCTCCTCAGGGCTGCCTTTCCTCCCCCTCCCTTCTCCTGAGTGGCTTTCCCCCTCTTACACCCCCTTCCTCTCCTGTGCTCCCCTTCTGTGTCTCTTCACTCCCTCCTGCCTTGTCTTCCCGCTTCATCTCCCACCCTGTCCGTCTCCTGCCTCTTGGTGTGGTCCCTGTCCCCCCTTTTCCTCTTCCTCCTGCCCCCATCCCCCCTCCCCTGTTTTTCTCTCCTCTCTGACCTCCAGTCTCTTGGCAGACCCCAACAGCGGTTTTTATTCTTTGTGAGTGTTCTGTCGTTTCCAGTGTTTTTTTTTTCTTTTTTTTTTAAGTGTCTCGCTCTGTGTGATTTTTACGCTGTGGCCGACTTTTGTGTTTGACTCCTGTGATTTTAAGTGCACCATGAATTGCCAGCTGTGTTATTTTAACTGTATGTCGACTTTTTAACTGTCCTGCTTTGCATGTCCCTGTATTAGTGCATATTTTAACTTCCATCATCTACATTTACTGTGTTCTTAATGTCCCCCTTTTATCCCACTTTTTTTGTAAGCATTCCCCTTTCATCATGTTCTTTTGTAAAGCTGTATAGCTGAAGACTGGTAGACTGTGCTGCTGCCAGCCCTCCCCTGACCATGGGGCAGGGGAATGAAATTATAATAATGAAAAAAAAACTGTCTATCAAGCGAGAAAGTCTGTCCTTAGTGTAGGATGGTGCCCATATGAATTAAACAGTGGTGAGTTCATTATATCCACTATCAGTGGCTGGAATATTCTTCATAGCATGATAGGTATCAGATGCAGTACCCCAGCCTTAGCTCTCCCAACATCTGAAAAGGCTTAAATTCTCTTCCTCTGCAACAAAAGTAGGTCACCTTGGAGTTGTGGGAATTCAGGTATTCCAACATAAGTCAAGCAATGCCGTACTCCAGATTACTGTTCTAGACTTGAACATGATCAGTCCCATTCCATCAGAACTATTCACACTCATCTTGGAAGGTATGCTGTGAATGTGTGGTAAGTAGTTCCACCACTCAGTGCCCATTTTACAAGTGCCAGCAATTCCCAAATGGAAAAGATTTATGCAGTCTACCAGTAAAACAATTAATGGAGCGAAAAGAACTGTAACTTTCTCGTAATTCATTAATTCACCACTAAGTGACAACAACAAAATTACGTAGCTTAATTATGTGCTCCTAGCAACAGACAGCAGCAAGGTTCTACGTCTACCAAGCCAGCCACTTTCCCACTAACACTACATAGATCGCTGACAACAACACACAGGTTATAAACTTCTCAGCCTTTGTTTACAGGAACATATTTTACATAAAAGCAAATACGTTCTCATATAATAAACAGTAAATAACTACACTGTATAAACAACAACTAAGTGAAGTTATTTTGTCTACTTACGTAAGAGAACTGGACAGGAAATGGTGGGGAGGTACATTCTGTCTGTGACCCGAAAAGCGAGCGGCGCTCGTGCTGTGGAAGGCAGCGTTTCCTGGAAGAACACTACAGCTTCCGTGTACGACGAGTAAGAATTAGAGATGGTGGTTGTTATTGAAACAACTGGTTTTGGGTTACATTGGTTCTTTTCGTCTCCAGTTCAACCCTGACAGCTAAAACCACCCAGAATAATCAGTTCCTGAAATAACCGATTTTCGGTTGTTTGTTGCTATTACTTCCAATAACAAACACACACTTCACACAAAGATTGAAAAATTTTGGTGAAGTTAAAGTTGTAAGAGATCACGATCGATATGGGGCTCAGACTGTGGCAGAAATCGGTCTCATTGTCCCTAGCAAAGATCACGAAAGTGAATGAGACGGCCGCAGCAACAGCGAGAGCCAAATATCACAAATTTAAGACTTCCCTCCGTCGTCAATTTTGGATGGTATCAATTTTTCACCCTGATGCAACCACGAAATTAATGTTTCGGTTATTATCCCAACTTTATATCGTGTCAATAAAATTATAGATGTGTCAGTCAAAATTACCTTTCTTCCAAGGAATATTGTGGATGTGTTCTCCTTACAAGATAAAGACAAAGGAATTGCAGACATTGCCTGCGAGTGAGCGTTAATTGAAATCAATGGGGAAATTTGAAAATTTGTACCAGACCGCGTTTCGAACCCCAGTCGTCTGCTTGCTAGGTAGATGTACTGTCCACTGCACCATCCAGACACAGTGGCCATCGCAACTGTACAGACTGCCCTAGCACGCCTCCCGTCAAACGCAAATTCTCAATTTATCCACACACTACTAACGTAGTGCCCGTTGCCCATTATCCTCGCCACTCGCGGCGTTTAGCCAATTCCCGTAAGAGTTCAAGCCTGGTGTGCATCTCCACTGAAAAGATCATTGCCCATCCTCAACTTAATTATACATATGTGTTATCTGTCCTGGTAACCTCAGCGTTGAGCACCCGTTAACTCCAAATGGTTTTTGTACATCGACTGGATGAGTCCCATCCGATGGCTTAAATTATTTAAATTATCATTATCTGAAGTATTTATTAACAGATATGCCTGTTATTTTGATAATTTATTATCTCTTACAGGCCGTTCAGCAAAGGAGTTACTAATTTTTAAAGTAAATAGCATGAAACGAAAGATCGATAGAAGAATACAAGAAACTGTATTTTTATTTTATGAGCTCTAACCATTTTGTAGAGAAGTTTCGAAGTACTAAAGTCCGTGTCATGTAGAAAGGCGGCCCAATTTTCAGCAGTTGGCGAGTTGTGGCTATACAGCGAGACTCTCGCTCCTACGTGCTGCACTGTCGCCGTACTTTGCGACAGCCGAATTATGCATGCAGCCATCAATTTTTTTCGTTTTCTTTTTTTTTCTTGTAGCAGTATAGCTATGAATGTGTATCTGTAAATGACTAAGAGCGATTAAAAGGGTCAGGTGACGGCAATGAATGTCAAGTGCTTCATAAGCAGGTGAGAGGGATAACTTTTTCAAGTGTGAATTTGAATCAGGTCTCTTACTGTTGACATTTAAGACACAAGAACGGACTCGAGAATCATGTGGTGTCGGCAAGAGAACTATAAAGAGAATTGTAAACGGAAGTGTCAGAACAGTAGGACCTGTAGAAAAGTTGGTTTCGTGTCGCGTGGAAAGCATCGAAATCGCAAGGAACTTGTAACACAAATGGATGGTTTTAACAAAAATGTTTTAAAGTACTCCATGTGAATGATGAATGCCCGACATAACAAAAACGTGTTACAGTTGCACAGGAGAAAATTGGCTTCGATGGTACGCACTTCATCAATGTAAAAAATTTTAAAAGACACTGGTTCCAGACATGTTAAGAAGAGAGTTTTTAGTTCAAAGAAATGACATAGGTCCAGCACGAACTATATCCCATATAAAGATTTACGATACTAGAGAAGGGGTAGGTCAACAGTCTATTACCGTGATGAAACAGTGGCCGAGCGGTTCTAGGCGCTTCAGTCTGGAACCGCGCGACCGCTACGGTCGCAGCTTCGAATCCTGCATGGGGCATGGATGTGTGTGATGTCCTTAGGTTAGTTAGGTTTAAGAAGTTCTAAGTTCTAGGGGACTGAGACCTCTGAAGTTAAGTCCCATAGTGCTCAGAGCCTTCTATTTTTTTTTTTTTTTTTTTTTTTTTGTGCATGAGGCAATAGACAATATCCGACCTGAAGCTCGGGCACAGTCTGTGCGGTTTGCTGAAAAGCTTCAGAAAGAAGAATTTGACAGAGAAGCGATGATAGATATAAGCACTGATCTTATCATCGTAAATTTACAATCAGATTGTTTGGAAACAGACTCAGATAGAAGTGACGATGGTATTACGATGTAGACTTTGGAACAAATAAATATTTGTTAGATTTAAAAAATGTGTTTGTCAACATATCTGTTGCATACGTAATAATGAGAAACTCCTAGCCTTGTTGATTAGGACTTTGCATCCTTTGAATTATGCAGACTATAATGTTCAACATATTGCACAACGAGAGGTTAAGCTTTCCCCACCAAGTTGTATGCTCTAATAACACGCGAGAATGCAGCTGGATAAATTCGTAGGAAGTCCGATATTTCCACGTGTAAACCCCTGTTACTTTCAAGGCACGATAAGGCCCTAAAACGACAGTAACTGTTACTTGTCGAGATATCGGTGGTTATCGATGTTATCAGTCAGCATTCCCGAGTGTTATTTGCAGATGTTGGTTAGTTGTTTGCTTGTTCAATGGATAATAAATGCGGTCTCTTACTGTAATGGCGAACGAGTTAGTTTTCACTCACAATGCCTGTTTAAAGAGAAAAATATGACAACTTACTGACCATTTTTATGATATTCTTCTACATTAGTCATTTCTACCACTGACTCTTTTACTTGCAGTGTTTACACTTAACTACAATCAAACACATCCAGATAACACACACACACTTTACGCATTTTTAAAAACTGTATCGAGTAGAAGCAGTTGTCCAAGCAAATATAATGATTTCGGTTTGTACTTGAAGTTAATTTTGTTGTAAATTGATACTTATAATACAGTTGAAATAGCAAATAAATGATAATTATTGCAAGCAATTAGACAACTGTCATTTTGAGAAAAATTGTACTTCACCTCTTCACAAAGCTTTGTCAGCTGTTCTCACCTCCAGAAGTTACACAAAGCAAATCTTTGGAGCAATGGACACAACTTCGTCAAGACACGAATTAGTATTTCGCTCGTGACGATTGATCGAAATTGGTTTTAATATGTGCTGTTCCCCTCCTAGATATGAACATGTATTGCTATGTACTGCAGAAAATGAGCCTGGCTGTTGTTCGCAGCAACGCAGTTCGGCTACATGGACTTTCTTTGCCCGCTCTCTGCTACCGCGCATGCGCCGTTCTCATCCCTCCACGCTTCCTTGAGGCTCCGCCTCTATCCGCAGAAATGCCGTCCTATGTGACGCTGCTATAGTTACAAAAGCTGCTAACGGAATGTTCTCTAATCGCGTGCGTAGTGCATGTAAATAGTATTTCGACACACAGAGCGATCAGTTCCACCTTTGAAAGGTGAAACGTGGTTGTACCGAAGGGAGATACTGAAATCTGGTATTCCATAGAACAACGCGTGTTTCTGGTACTGGACTATCCCAAGGTGAAACACAGCATTACGGCAACAAGGTGCAGTTTTCAAACACGATCTAACGTTAACAAAAGGACTCTATGCGAAAGTCATTCCGAAGCTCTTCGCCAAATGAGAACTGACAGGCATCGTGCCTGATGATCTAGTGAAGACTGTTGCTCCAGGCCAGCTCTAGTTACGAAAATGTCGACACAACATCGAAACTCATTAAGCAATATACAAATAAATCCATCCGAACATCGCACCAGTACGCATTCAATACCGAGAAACAGTCTACACCTGCCTCTATTTAAAATCGAAAGTTACAACATACAGTGCCGACTTTTAGCAAGGTGTGTTACACCTGTTTCGAAATTTTTGAGTGAGTTTCTTAAAGATTCGTTGCATACTTGTATCCATAATTAATTATTATAATTTAATTATATTGATTTAATTATTATTATTTAATTATAAAATCAAGGTGTCCTTTGTTGCGCCCCTGTGTTGACTCCGAAAACTTAGCATACTTCTTTGTGCACTGTTTATTCTATTGAAGGTGATTTGCTTGCCTATACTGACTGCCAAATTCGTTCCTTTCCTTTCCTTTAAGTTTCACACGTTGGTGCAGTAATTCGCTAATTATCTTAAATAAATACTTTATTGGTGTTTCAGACGCTTTAGGTAGATGCAATTTCGCTACTGTAGGTTCTGATTTGGCTGATTAATTCTTTAGTAGATGCTGAGTAAGAACATATTCTGTTAAATGGGTCTTAATTTCCTGTTATTTGTCAGTTACCTTTTTCTGTGAGACCTGAAATACCTCCCACAACTGCTTTTGGTGATGGATTTAAAATTGTTGGGGCCTAAACAGTGTGGTCATCAGTGCCACTTCTAATGATGGTGTTACTGATGAATATGTGACTTGTCACCATTGTTAAAACGAAAAGCAAAGGCCATATAACTGCAGCCACAATCATAAAAAAATTTCACTAACAATCTCTAGTATTCGACTTCTTGTAATCGTCCCGCAGTTTACTTTTCTACTTCTGTAGCGATTTTTTCTAACCTTTGTTCGACAGATTAGATATTTTCAAGTTTTTAACTTCTTATAAACCTCTGATTCACGTTTTTGTAAAATTTTATATGATGAATCGCTACCACAATTCTAAATTGATTATTCGCGGCGTTGGTGTTGCCATTGTTGACATATAAATCGTTATGTTTGATTCGTAACGTCGATCACTTTCTGAGACTGCGGAATTTATTTCTGTTGGTCTATTGTCCTTATTTGCTTCAGCTATGTAAGCTCTGCTTTATTCAACCTGTTTTGCTGTATTACAACCATTATGTTACACTTTCTGACTGTCAAAATTCACACGGAATGACCTATTCTTAAAGACTGTTAGTGAGTAAGAATTCATTGGCTATCATTTATCTTTACAAGTTTAGCAACTTTATCTGTTTCTATGTAACGCCTTTACTCGACGCTCTGCGCTATTTCAGCTGCCAACTCACCTAAAGCAGCTGACTCATGTGCATCAGCCGTCCTCGAAGAAGTGTTGAAAATACGTCCTGGAACCGATGTGCCAAAGCTATCAAATCGCAACTGACCTGGGGTCCTACGACCTAGGCGAACGGGAAAGAGAGAATATTCATGTGAAACGGGGAGTGTGATTCGCCCACTAAATTAACAGATTTTTTTTCCTCATTGCATGAATAAAACACGTTTTTACGTAACATTGATCAATGTTTCTATATATCTCTTAACAAACAATGTGCCAGACATACAATATAATTATCCCGCTTTAATATTAGCATACTGGTACAAAACGATCCATGATGGACTTGTGTGTCCGTACACATAGGAGGCAGAAGTGGGTGCGAGTAAGAAATTACAAGCTGCAGGTGAGGCGTTTACTTCCTTGTTCTACTGAACAGCTAGCTGCTTCATTATTACTTAAAAACTTCCAATACCAATGCACAGCTATATGCGTTTTATAAACGGAAAGGGAATTGATGAATACGTGAACCCGTCACAAAAATTTAGATAGCTTTTCCGCCGTCTCAGTCTACTCGAAATCCAGACAGTGATGTGGTGACTACTTTCTTTTAAGATTCTGTTTTAATTGATTCCGTTCAGTTCAAGAAGAAAATATACAGCGTTATTTACAAATACCTCCTGTGTTCCAGCAGACATCTGCTTGAAAACTACAGGACATACAGAAAACAGACACATATGATTGGATAGAGATCTTTCCAAGTTTTTAACTTACATGACGTGTGCTTAACGTGGGCAGCATTTGTGATGTGGCAAACGTCAGTACGTGTTTGTAATTCGTTGAAGTCGCTGACACGAATTGCCCAGGAAGGCTTGACAGCAGACGGCTTTGGAAGTATGTACGCTGCCGGCCGCGGTGGTCTAGCGGTTCTAGGCGCGCAGTCCGGAACCGCACGACTGCTACGGTCGCAGGTTCGAATCCTGCCTCGGGCATGGATGTGTGTTATGTCCTTAGGTTAGTTAGGTTTAAGTAGTTCTAAGTTCTAAGGGACTGATGACCACAGATGTTAAGTCCCATAGTGCTCAGAGCCAAGTATGTACGCTGCCTGCCTGTGTGCGGCTGCGAACTAATTCGGTGCGACAATACGGAGTGGATGATTTGCCTATATGTTCTGGCACGCAAACCGCCTAGTGCGACTACGCCACGGCGCGTATTACGAATCGGATCTGGTACAGCTGTTGAATCCACTGATATCTGTCCTTTTGCTGCATGTCGTAAAGTTTTCTCGCAGTCGTGTCCTGCAACCCTGGTGGTACTTGTATATTACCCGGTGCAGATCTCGTTTTGAGCGTATATCCATTAGCTAGTAATTTTCATTAGTTGCCCTAGTTTTAGTCTGTGGTGCAATTCTCATATTATGCTTTTTGCACGTTTGCTGGTTATCAAACGCCTGGCTACGTATCGAGCGCATTACCTTGGATTCCTGGATGTTATGCGATTTTTAACATCTCTGTGTCACTGTTGAAGATCTTTAACGTTTGCCACAATTCTAATGAAAATCAAGTATCCTCCAAAGATTTAACTACTGTGTGAGGTATTATGTATCTCTAAATGACAAACAAAGCGGAAACATTGATCTTCCAGAACAGAGGAAATCTATTGTCAGCTGACCGCGCGAGCGCGGATTCACCGTCGCTGGAGTCGTACTTAATGCACACGTTCTCTGAAAATATCAGAGTGCATCCAGTGGTAATTTCATTACACATTATTCATCTCAGTATTTAAATATCAAATAAATTTTATTATTCAAGGAGTCCAGATACCAAATGAAGGTGGGACTGCATACGATATTCATCCATTAACTCTAAATTTCAAATTTGACCGGATGAAATAATTCTTTCTATAATCTGAAAATGTATGGAAAACTGAAACACTGCCTGAAGATTGGAAAACTGCAATAATTTGACCCATACACAAGAAAGGAAACAGAATGGAATGTGGAAATTGCAGAGGAATCAGTTTGCTGAACACAACATACAAATACTGTCAATGATCATTCTCGAAAAACGTAAACCTTACGCAGAAAACATTATTCAAGATTACCAGGCTGGATTTCGAACAAACTGTTCCACAACTGATAATTCGTTTACTATACGACAGATCTTTGAGAAATACTGGGAATTCAACAAAAACAGCCACTCTTCATTGACTTCCAGCGAGCCTATGACAGCATCCACAGAGGTAGCCTCTACAACACGTTACGAGGATTTAGTATCCCCATTAAAATCATTAGGGTGCTACAACTGTGCATGGATGGCTCTCAGGCAGCAGTGAAGTTCACAGGATCCATATCTCCCGCCTTTGCAATTAAAACAGGCTTACGACAAGAAGACGCTTTTTGATGTGTCCTCTTCAACCTTGCATTAGAGAAAGTGGTTCGGGAGAGTAATTTACATCTATACAATGGTCTCAGATTCTTACACAGTGAAGTAAAACTCCTGGCTTATGCAGATGTAATAGTGTTGCTGAGTGAACCGAAGAAAAAATGAAAGACATGTACAGATCCCTCAGGAACAGTGCCAGCAAAATGGGGCTTTTGATTAACCAAGAGAAAACATAATATATGGAAATAGGTCGAGCATAAACCCAAATTCTTACTTTGAAATTGACCAACATCCTAAATTCAGAAAAGTTCTTCAGTTTAAAAACCTTGGATCACGTTGCAACAGTAAAAATATCGTAGCAATGGATATAAACGAAAGAATAGCCTCAGGGTCAAGATGTCTGTACTCACTAAGCAACCCATTCAAAAGTAAAGCTTTGTGAATGACATCTGCCCCATACTACTGTACGGTTCAGAAAGATGGACGCTTACAAAGAATGAAAGAGAAAGACTGCATGATTTCGAAAAAAAATAATGAGAAAAATCTGGGGACCTGTATTGGAGAATGGCGCATGGAGAATTCGATAGAACAATGAAATTTATCAGCTAATGAAGCAACCCACTATCATACAGAAATTAAAAGGTAGGAGACAGCAATCGGCTGGACATGTGGTTAGAATGGAAAACAACAGAATCACCAAAAAAGCATTTGAAGGGACCCTCCAGGCAACAAAACCATTGGGCCGACCTCGTACAAGGTGGAAAGATGACTTAGAGAAGGACATCGGAGCACTAGGATTTTCCGCACGATGGAGAGAGACTGCGAGAGATAGAAGGCGGTGGAAGCAGATAGTTAATGCAGCGAGTGGTCTACAGGGCTTTTGATCGCTGGGGGGAGGGGGGAGGGGAAGAAGAAGGAGAAGATAGTCTAAATTAAAGTTGTTTGCATCCGATGTAATAGACAGAAAATGGAACGTTGCTGCGACAGTACTGTCTGCAGTAGTGACATATATTGAATGGCCGCAAGGTATTTAATGCTTACCTAATATAAACTGGAAACAACGGCAAAACTAATGGAAACATTGAAATATAATACCATTCCTTACGTGGACTGATAAATGCGGTATTATACAATAGAGTATTTTTGAATTAGTGTTGACGATGCTTATGATTCCAGTCGATACTCTTAAACTCTTACTCACTATTCATTATAATGCAGGCAAGGAACAACGTTCTCTGAACGAGCTGTAGAATTGGTCGCTGAAGTTTCGGGAAGTGTGGCTACCTGCTACCTCCAGCATCAGATTCTGCAATGAGGCCGCTGCGCCCCGGTGTGATGTTAAAAAAACTGTTCGATGTGTGCAGAAGGGTCGTATAGACAGCAGCATCGATACCACCACTTTATTGAGGATTTCGTGGGAGATACCCTCCCAGAGAAAATCAAGCTTATGTCTTTCTGACTTGACCTGAAGCCATACATACCACAAGCCATGAGGTGCTTCCAGTGCTTGCGTTTTGGGCATGTGTCTTTCCACTGTATGGTGGACCCTCTGTGTGCTAACTATGGCCACCCACTCTATGAGGGCAGCCCCTGTATTCCACTACCTGTCCATTTCATCTGTCACGACTGCCACTCTCCACACGCATCAGGTTGGCCAGTTTTCAAGAAAGGAAAGAATAGCCTAGAGAACAAGTGCCTGAATCGTCTGTCTTATGCTGAGGCTCGCTAAAAATATAAGCAACTCCACCCAGTGCCAATTTCTTCCACTTTTACCCCTGTTACCTCGTTTCCCCCTTCTACCTCTTCCTTACCCAGCCCTTTCCCCTCTCATCTCCCCTTCCCCCTCTCGTCACCCCTTACCCCTCTCATCTCCCCTCCCCCCTCTCATCTTCCCCTCTGTTGCAGTTCACACACACACACCCCACCAGGTGCTGTTCCCATTCCCTGGTCAAAGAAATGCCCCTTCTTTGGTGCCCACCTTTGAAGGGGCTTCCCCCTAGGATGCCCTCCTCCCCGGCATCTCTCAGGCCAGAGGCCTCCTACCACAACTCAGCCACAAGACCCACCATCTGAGTACCCCAAGGTCGCCCACTCTCTTACAGTTCCGGATTTTGCGGAAGCCTGCTCTCCCTATGTGCCCCTCAACCTCTGAAAGAGGAGGAGAAGGTTCCCCCAGCGCCACCACAGGTGCCATCTTTCTCCTTGCAACCTATGTCTGACATCTTATTTACGGAAGTCACCCCATCCTCCAGTAAATATTTGAAGAAGTATCAACGTACACAAAACCAGTAAATAAACACAGTGAAAGATAAGTACCATCTATGAGAATATCCGTCGTACTGATGACTGAATGAACTACAACACTGACTTTGTTTTGGAATGAACATTAAATTTGTAACATGTGCATGTATCAGTGGTACAAGATCTACACTAATGTATCTGTTTGCATCCCTAAACATGCATTAATTTGGAGAAGACGTGCAATAGCACCATCTCGGTTTTATCTATAGTTTTACTATTTTTATTGTAAAGTCAAGTATTTTAACCTGCACAGGAGTAAAGTTGCTTTTCTGTGTGCAAAAGTGCACCTCAGACTTACATGTTGCTGAGTACCTCCTGTGCTTACCGCATTTTAATACTATGACATTTATTTTGTGAAGAAAGTAAAAGATGGTCATGAACTGATAAAATGAGCGAACAGTGAAATGCCAGAGAATTATGTCCTGTCAATAAATGAAAATATTTATGCAGATAGACTTCACTGTGTGCTATGTAACATCTAAACATAACACTATCACATGCACGTACATATTGACAAAGTAAACATTAGTAGTACACTCACACTAAATACTGATAGTAAGTTAAATGAAACTTTGTAAAAACAAGTAATAGAAAAATTTTAGTAGGTAAAATGACTTGGACAGAAAATCGATAAATATAAAAGCCCATAGTAAATAGTCATGTATAGAAGTACATAGACGTCTATTATAGTGAAATCCAAACCAGTGTTGTTCATGTGATAAACACTGACCAGTCGTGTGTTCGGGTAGTGAATTAGTGCATTTTGTGTGCAATCTCGATCACTGCTGTGGTGCTAAACGAACATTAGAACAAGTAAATAGCGCCGGCCGGAGTGGCCGTGCAGTTCTGGGCGCTACAGTCTGGAACCGAGCGACCGCTACGGTCGCAGGTTCGAATCCCGCCTCGGGCATGGATGTGTGTGATGTCCTTAGGATAGTTAGGTTTAATTAGTTCTAAGTTCTAGGCGACTGATGACCTCAGAAGTTAAGTCGCATATTGCTCATAGCCATTTTGCCAAGTAAACAGCATTCCTCTCCGATACAGGGACGTGCACTTACCTCGTGAAAAAACTGAAGCGATTTCCTCCAAAACGTTGTGCTACTGGAGTTGTGCCGGTGGATTTCACTGCACAGGAATTCAAAATGCGTCTCCGCCACCAATTCTTGCTGAAGAAAACTTCACCTCACGTATAAACACGACGTGCCGCATACATCCGGCACGTCAAAAATAAAATGTAATTGTCGACGGACGTCTGTGTTGGGCACATTATAGAACATTCAAATGCACATGCAAACGCACACACAAGTAAACAAAATTATGGAAACGTTAATATTCGTGTGAACTTTATAACTTTTGAACATTTTAGATAAGCAATCTAGTATAAAGAATCTTTCAGCTTTTTCTGAATTTACGTTATTCTTTTGCTGTGAGCAATGTCCAAGTCTTTCCACCTGACAAACATCCGAGGAAAAAATAAGTAATTGTACATTCTGACCTTATGTTACACTCTATTGTTAAGAAACTAATCCAAATTTTTATGTACTGTATATGTATTTATCTATCTATGTTAACTCCAGATACACCATAGTAGCCCATCCTTTAAAAACACTGTTGTCACGGTACAAATGTTTCATGAATCACAGAGCCTCAGCGCTGCTGCACGTGTGCGAGCGAACACTGGTATGAGAACCAATAAGACAATACTGTGTGCTTGGACCGCAGGCGTAATGAGGAAGTCAAAACAGGCGGCGAGCCTCCACCTGGGTGACGTCATGAAAACTGCGTCTGAAGTTCACAACTCTGCATCTGACGTCGAAATCTGCGTCTGTTGTCACTCCTCCCATGGACTTGCAGCCACATTGTGTAGTTCATATACCAGGTTAATACGTGTAAATAGGCAAATCAGTGATAAGGACCTCATAATAGACGAACTGTGTACTTATTGAAATCCAATGTATTGATTAACAGTCAGCGATTGCTTGTGTTATAAAAGTAGATGCGGTAATCAAATTTCTTAGAAAACAGCTGGGAGAAGCCTGACTGTTCACATTTTTCTTCTTCCAGCCGTCAGAATATAAGCATCGTGTGCTGTAGCTATAAATGGTTTCTAATATAAGGAACTGATTTTGACTTACCAACGTGTACAAGTTTATCTCAATATTTATTTTATTACAAGTTTCATTTTCCGCTTTTCTCGCGTGGAAAATGCAACACTTCGATGTGGCATCCATCTGCCATTGGCGTGATGTTATTACTAATTTACAATGTTCGTTTTAACTTTGAGGTTCTGCTGTTTTTGCCATAGGAATAATTGCCAAGTTTGGGGATACAGAAGACAGCAAATTGACAAATTTTATGTATTTTCATTCATTGATATTGTATGGATAATATTCTGGGGTAATTTCTTAGTTAGGTAAACTGTGTTCATTGTGCGAAAGAAAGTAATTACAGTTACGTTTGGGATTCACGCCCATACGTTTTGCAAGCGTCTGTTTAAGCAGCTGGGAATGTTAACCCCAGCCACACAGTGCATTTAGTCACTAACGAAGTCTGTAATCAACAACCCACATGAGTTTCAGAAACAGAGATATTCAGAGTTACAACATTAGAAAGAAACATGTTCTGCATTACTCTTTAATGAATCTAACTTTACACAGGAAAGGATGAAATATGGAGCTATAAAGCTCTTTAACAATCTACCGCGGGCCGAAGTGGCCGTGCGGTTCTAGGCGCTGCAGTCTGGAACCGCGAGACCGCTACGGTCGCAGGTTCGGATCCTGCCTCGGGCATGGATGTGTGTGATGTCCTTAGGTTAGTTTGGTTTAACTAGTTCTAAGTTCTAGGGGACTAATGACCTCAGAAGTTGAATCCCATAGTGCTCAGAGCCATTTGAACCATTTGAACAATCTACCGCTGAGAATAAAATGGAGTACAACAAGAGCCTGCAGCCATTCAGAGTAGAAGTCCGACATTTTTTTAATCAATCATACAGAATATAACTGTTATCAGCTCGCGGCATACATTTCCATCGGTCCACATCCTTAGTTGCACCGCTCCCAAAAGTAATCTGGGACTCTTACATTCTTCATTCTGGTAAAGTTTTATTTGATATATTTGAGTGAACGGAGGTGGAAGGCAACTTATAACACAAGTGCTCAGAAAGCGCTGGTGACTTGGAGAACACGCTGAAAAGACATACGAAATGTAAGGTGAGCAAAAACGAGTCACACGCTTTG
Organism: Schistocerca piceifrons; assembly: GCF_021461385.2. Taxonomy (NCBI): domain Eukaryota; kingdom Metazoa; phylum Arthropoda; class Insecta; order Orthoptera; family Acrididae; genus Schistocerca; species Schistocerca piceifrons. The sequence goes on from NC_060138.1 coordinate 787,155,834, forward strand.
CATGATGAAACCGCTGTGCCATGAGTTCTCGGAATAATGCCAGTACCAGCCACATTTTTCTGCTGCTGCGTTCAGGGAAGGAGCGCACACCGTGTTCCCCAGGCTTGCCTCTTGCTTTAGCGGCCGGGTATCCCCCGTCCGGAACGTGGGGGAAGAACGCAAATTGCAGGTCGCCCGTCGGTGGCCTGGTAGTGAGTTGCAGTCTTGCCGAGGCCGGCTCGCTTGTTCCTTTTGTAGAGAACACGACAGGACAGGTTCTATGTGCCGCGCCGCAGCAGCTCAGCGAAGGGAACGGACGCTCCATACTCGTTTTCCGAGAAAACTCACAGCGGCGCAATTGCTGCGCCAGCAACTGGAGACGGAAACAAAAAGCAACGGAGCTCCTCTTTGGAGCCTGCAAAAGAGCTGCTGAAGGCATTAATTTTCTTAATGACTAACAGGAAGTAACAGAACACCGAATGCGAGGGTATATAATTCTCCATTTGCACTAGGCTGTTTCGTGCACATTTTGTGAGGCAGTTCTACGCAACTAGTCCACCTGTAACAAAGATGCTTGCTTCGTGCTCTGTAGAGTTCAAATGAAAAGACCTCAAGCTAAAGCAAAGGAAACTGTTTCCCCTTAATCCTGAGCGTGAGTGCAATGTAGGGTGGTCAGATTTCCAAAATCATAATATATCTGAAACGAATCGACATTTTGTAAAAAATCTTTGTTAATACTGTATCTGGATAACAGATTTGTGATAAACTACTTGGTTAATGCTACAACTACACAGATCATCGTACCATTTTCTTAAAATTCTCACTAAAAAAACTATAAAAATCACTTTAATATAATGATGTCTTCAATTAAGATAAAAATATTATTTATATAAGTTACTTATTTCTCAAGTAGGCTGGAAGTTTCGACGTGGGTAGTTTCTGCAAGTGTTTTTTGTTGGATTTTGCAGAAGAATGTATGTCAATAAAGAGTCTGATATTTCCAAAAGAAATTTTATAAAAATCATCACACGAAGAGACCTCAAAATGAATCTTAGTTACAACTATTTTCTTAACGACTTCGACACTAAATCTCTTTCTTTCATCAATTCATGAATCATTCGTGATGGAGAACACACTTTCTGTGATAGCGTTAGTGCAAGGTAGAGCCAGTACAAACGCAATAATAAGCTGCAAATTCTTGCAGCAGTTATCTTGAGATGTAAGGAGTTTGAAAATGAAAGACATCGTTTTCATTGGTTTAATCATAGTATTTTCTTTATTCTTTGGGTATGACCACATTTTCTCTTTATCTCATTGTGCTACGTGCTGCTTAAAAACACACTATTTCAAAATATACGGGACGCTTAAGGAAAAGCGGAACAATATACGTCCCATGTGTATTTGCCGGGACAACGGAACACTTAAACTTAATAAGGGACGACCCGTAAAATACGGGACGTCTGGTCACCTTAGTGTAATAGTCTCCGAAAGTATTTCTGTATCTTCCGAATCAGCTGGAGTTGTTAAATCATGTCAATGATAAATATTATTTTAATTATTATTTATTTTTATTTATGAATCAGCTTGTTGTTAAATCTTGCCAACGATAAATATTATTAAATATTGTTTTAATTTAGAAGCTAATGAAGATCCCGTATGAAACGGAGCTTTCCCTGGTCGCCTAATCTAATAGAAATAAGACATCATTTGTACCAGTGTACAATACTTTCCTTGTACGCTTTCCTTTTACGCTTTCCTTGTACGCTTTCCTTGGTAACGATGGCTGTATAAAGTCACCTAGGTGGTATCTTCTCAGTTTTACTTATGAATAATCAATAAATACACACATCCAAAAAGTTTTTGCACCACCTCGGTTCCGAGGGTTCCGGAAATTGTACAGAAAATTGGAATAGCGATCAATATAAACATCATTGCATGTTGTACCATCATACAGCGAGACCTTCAGAGGTGGTAGTCCAGATTGCTGTACACATCGGTACCTCTAATACTTAGTAGCACGTCCTCTTGCATTGATGTATGCCTCTATTCGTCGTGGCATACCGTCCACCAATTCATCAAGGCACTGCTGGTCCAGATTGTCCCACTCCTCAACGGCGATTCGGCGTACATCCCTCAGAGTGGCTGGTGGGTCACCACGTCCATAAAGAGCCCTTTTCAATCTATCACAGGCATATTCGATAGGGTTCATGTCTGGAGAACATGCTGACCACTCTGGTTGAGCGATGTCGTTATCCTGAAGGAAGTCTTTGACAAGATGTGCACAATGGGGGCACGAATTGTCGTCCATGAAGACGAATGCTTCGCCAGTATGCTGTCGATATGGTTGCACTATCGATCAGAGGATGGCATTCACGTATTGTACAGCCGTTACGGCGTCTTCCATGACCACCAGAGGCGTACGTCGACCCCACGTAATGCCATCCCTAAACAGCAGGGAACCTCCACCTTGCTGCACTCGTTGGACAGTGTGTCTAAGGCATTCAGCCTGACTGGGTTGCCTGCAAACACGTCTCCGACGATTTTCTGGTTGAAGACATATGCTACACTCATCAGTGAAGAGAATGTGATGCCAATCCTCAGCGGTTCATTCGGCATGTTGTTGGACCCATCTGTACCGCGCTGCTTGCTGTCGTGTTTGCAAACATGGACCTCACCGTGGACGTCGGGAGTGAAGTTGCGCATCATGCAGTCTATTGCGCACAGTTTGAGTCGTAACACGACGTCCCGTGGCTGCACGAAAAGCATTATTCAACATGGTGGCGTTGCTGTCAGGCCTCCTCCGAGTCATAATCAGTAGGTAGCGGTCATCCATTGCAGTAGTAGCCCTTGGGCTGCCTGAGCGAGGCATGTCATCGATACTTTCTGTCTCTCTGTATCTCCTCCATGTCCGAACAACATGGCTTTGGTTTACTCCGAAACGCCTAGGCACTTCCCTTGTTGAGAACCCTTCCTGGCAGAAAGAAACAATGCGGAGGCGATCGAAACGCAGTTTTGACCGTCTAGGCATGGTTGAACTACAGACAACACGAGTCGTGTACATCCTTCTTGGTGGAATGACTGGAGTTGATCGGCTGTCTGACCCCCTTCGTCTAACAAGCTTTGCTCACGCATGGTTGTTTACATCTTTGGGCGGGATTGGTGACATCTCTGAACGGTCAAAGGGACTGTTTTGGCGATACAATATCCACAGTCAACGTCTATCTTCAGGAGTTCTGGGAACTGGGATGATGCAAAACTTTTTTTTATGTGTGTTTTAGTAGATTTTTGCTCGTTTGGCTCAATAACGCGATTTTTCTCAGGCTTGGTACTGTATTATAATGTTACCACTAATATAAACAAACAAGGACACACATCTTCCAAAATCCCAAACAAACAAGGTGGCCATCAACCAAAAAACATTCAGCAGTCGTTAGAGCCTATCACGAGGACAGATAAGGCCAAACACAACAATAGTGTCGGAGTACATTATATTAAAATTAACGTACATTTTGTCAGAAAGTAAGACACGTCTTCCGTTACGTGAAACACTGATGAATTCTTCTCGGGTTATCATGCGAGTGGTGGCGTCGTCTTGTCGCAACAATTCAGTGAGTTTCGTACCCATCATCTTCTGACTTCGCCACTCGGCTGATAACCCCAGAAGAATTCATCATTGAAATACGCCGAGAAAGACTGCAATCAGGCATGAATTAATCCCTTTAAAGACGTTTACTGATGTATCTATTTTAAGTTGCCTTTGCAATAATAATATGCCACATAAATTTCCGTTGTTCGACAAATAGCCATAATCCATTGTCGAAACAAATTTCCTACTTAAATTTTTCAAGAATGTGATGGGCAGTCGATCAGTGTGAATCTATTTCCTCACGAAATTATGTATAGTGGTCTCAAACGCAAATCTTCTTCAATATTAGTTCTACTAATATTGGAAGGTATTATGTTTGCTGCAAGACTACGCTTGTTAAGGCAACGTGCTTAATTTAGAAAACAAACCAGACGGTGCTTCGAGGACATGGATCACACTGACGAGAAAGATGACTGTTGCTTACTCCATTGAAACATTGAGAGAAAAGTGTCTATTAAAGATAGTTTTTACAACGCAGGGCTTTTAACAAGTCTAACACCGGAGATATGAAATACTAAACATCTGCGCCAGCATCAGTGAACATGACATTAGGTGACCAACGTGACGCATGGGCAGGGGTGAGTGGCCTGGTGCTGTGTGTGTGTGAGTGTGTGGGTGTGAGTGTGTGTGTGTGTGTGTGTGTGTGTGTGTGTGCATACATTATGCCCAAGATAAGTTGAGCTTTGTTCTGAAGTTTTTATTGGTACATAACGGTCACCTTACGCACGTGACCACAATGGACCAGGAATGTCTTCGTCATTCATCGGTAAATGCTTTATTAATTAGTACTGTGAACACGTTCAGCAAGCAGCTACAATGTAACTTTTTGAACGTTGCGGTTGGCAGCAGTTAAAAACATGCAGGACTATGGACAAAGTGACACGGCTGTAGTGTCAGACGTTAGCACCTGTCCTTTATATTTAATCTTGCGGTTTTATCGTTTTGATTATAAGAAACTGTGCTTTAAAAACCTGAATTTCAGAACAGTGTTTTGTAAAATATGATTTCTCATTGTTAGTTCTATAGCAAAATTTCAAAAATCGACGAAACTTGTGATTTTTATGAAGGGGTGGAGGGGGGGGGGGCAGGTGGAGAAGAGAAGACTGCATTGTTGAAGAGCTGCAGTCTAGCACCAAAACTTTAGAAATTAAGCAATGGAACAGCGTAATACAATTAATGAATTATTTGCTTGCATCATGAAAATTTTTACCGTTGTGAAGCATCAAAACAAGAAGGTGCAACTCTTGAGAATCAGTGGCCAAATCTTTCTTGCCGTCTTGACTTACGTTTATTTATTTGAACCTGACACCAGGCTGATTACTTCCAGACAGTTCACTCCTTCTTCCATCCTGCTCCAACAGGCCAAGCAGCTCATCTCTGATCACCTCGATTTCAAAAGCATGTTTACCACTATATTTCCTTCTCCTCTCCATTTTATTTTTAGTTAGTCAGTATATCTACTGGTTTCATGATTAACACAGATACATCATATGTTGTGTTGATCTGTTCATCTTTGTGTCTTCACTCGATGTGATAAGTATTGTATTCCAGTATCTGTGTTTGTAGAAAGTACGATGCAATGTTCTTTCAGACATGCATACATGTCCAAAGGAACAATACATCGTTCTTCTTACAAACAGACGCTCTGGAATATAGTGTTTATCCGCCGATGTCCTATACAGGAATTACAGGATGCGTTCAAGTACTACGGGTTAGTGGTACACGGTCGACGGCATATGGATACTTGGGTCTCGCCGTGAAGCGATCACGGTTAGCCGAAATTGTTAAGGCAACCGCTCGCGACAAGTAATATAATAATGTCGTGTGACGAGGGCCTCCCGTCGGGTAGACCGCTCGCCTGGTGCTAGTCTTTCGATTTGACGCCACTTCTGTGACTTGCGCGTCTATGGGGATAAAATGATGATGATTAGGACAACACAACACCCAGTCCCTGAGCAGAGAAAATCTCCGACCCAGCCGGGAATCGAACCCGGGCCCTTAGGATTGACAGTCTGTCTCGCTGACCACTCAGCTACCCAGGGCAGAGCCTCGCGACATCTGGGAAGTTACCTGTAACGCAGCTGCGAATATATTTCCTGAAAATAACAATCTTGATAATCTGCTTTACGTTATAAACTGAGGTGATAAAAGACGTAGACTATCTCCTAATTTCGCTTCGACGTCGTTTTGCTCGGCGTAGTGCAGCAACTCGCCGTGGCATGGCCTCAAGAAGTCGTTGGAAGTCCGCTGCAGAAATATTGAGCCATGCTGCCTCTATGGCCGTCCATAATTATCACATAATAAAGTGTTGCGCACGAACTGACCTCTCGATTATGTGCCATAAATGTTTCACAGGATTCATGTCGGGTGATTCCATCCATAAAAATTCCACCGTTGTTTTGGAACATGAAGTCCATGAATGGCTGCAAATGGTTTCCAAGTAGCCGAACATAACCATTTCCCGTCAATGATCGGTTCAGCTGGACCTGAGAACCCAGTCCATTCCATGTAAAGAAGCCCACACCATCATGGAACCACAACTACCTTGCAACTCTGGTTCATGTCTTCGTTGGGTCTGGGACACACTCAAACACTACCACCAGCTTTTACCAACTGAAATCGGGACTCATCCGACCAGGTCATGGTTTTCCAGTCCAGCAGATGTGTTCAGAAGCCCAGGAGAAGCGTTACAGACGATGTCGGTCTGTTAAGCAAATCTACCCGCTTCGTTCGTCTGCTGCCACAGCCTATTAACATCATATTTCGCCGCACTCTCCTTCGGATACGTTCGTCGTACGTCCCACGTTGATTTCTGAGGTTATTTCCCGCTGTGTTGCTTATCTGTTAGCGCTCTACACAAATGACACTGTTCTCGGTCGTTAAGTTGCGTAGCTTATGCGCTTTGCCCTGTACTGAACTTTTATGACTGCGAGAATTTACACTGTCAATAACTTTAAACCAAACCAAAACATCATGAATTGACGTAAGACAAAAACTGAATCTGAGGCAACACTGTTGATTTAAAACTGGCCCTGGTAATAAAACAAAACTTGGTCAATTTGAAAATAATGGTCCCTGTGCTTAATGAATGCTATCCGCGAAATAATAAAATTTTTAACCTTTATCTGCACAGTGGTAACGCTCTTTGCACTGGTCTCTCTTAGTACTTTAAACTGTATAGACAGCATACAGCTATTGTGCAAGACTGATGCTTAGCATACACTTTAATTAAATGGAATATGACTGAAACAAGAACTTCTTGAGCAAAGTAGTTTATCATGGATCTGGAAACTGGTATAGTCTTGTGGTAAGTAACAATAAGGCTCTTTGAAATTAATAATGCTCGCAATGAACACACAATAAAGTGATTATACATTAACAGTTAGCTTTACAAAATCATTGGATGTGAGTGCTATACATTGTCTCAATCATCACTTATGAATAGGCTCAAAGCATTGGGTACAAAACAACTTTCTTTACCTTAATTATTTCTAGCATGGTACCTCGCAAATTAAAAAAAAAGTCATTACTGTCCGTAGCGATAAGTACATATCCAGCACACATCACACACAACACATCTTTACACTTGAGAGCCGCGGTTAAAGGCGCTGCAGTCTGGAACCGCAAGACCGCTACAGTCGCAGGTTCAAATCCTGCCTCGGGCATGGATGTTTGTGATGTCCTTAGGTTAGTTTGGTTTAAGTAGTACTAAGTTCTAGGGGACTAATGACCTCAGCAGTTGAGTCCCATAGTGCTCAGAGCCATTTGAACCATTTTGAACTTGAGAGCCCTCCATACATCTCTCTATATAAAGCTACTCTAATACATGACCCAACTAATGAGGAAGTATTGAATAGGATTGGGGAGAAGAGGAGTTTGTGGCACAACTTGACAAGAAGAAGGGACCGGTTGGTAGGACATGTTCTGAGGCATCAAGGGATCACAAATTTAGCATTGGAGGGCAGCGTGGAGGGTAAAAATCGTAGAGGGCGACCAAGAGATGAATATACTAAGCAGATTCAGGAGGATGTAGGTTGCAGTAAGTACCGGGAGATGAAGAAGCTTGCACAGCATGGAGAGCTGCATCAAACCAGTCTCACGACTGAAGACCACAACAACAACAACAATACATGACCCATACCCCAGCGATCGCTGTTGAGCAGCGACGTTATTACACAATCGATACTCCATTTGACCATCTCCAGTTCAATATAAAACTTTCTTACAAAATTTTACACTGTGTATATACCTTTCAAACCGATGGCTATCGGCCACTGTGTTGTCGTGGTGAGAGCGAACACCTGAAATTTTGTATACTCGGGACACTCTTGACATTGTGGACCTCGAAATATTGAATTCCCTAACGGTTTCCGAAACGGAATGTCTCATGCGTCTAGTTCTAACTAACATTCCACGTTGAGAGTCTGATAATTCTCGTCGTGCTGCCATAATTATATCGGAAATCTTTTCATATGAATCACCTGAGTACAAGTGACAACTCCGTCAATGCAAATGCATTTTTGTGCTTTGTGTACGTGATTTTGCCGCCATCTGTGTATATGCATGTCGCTTCCCATGACGTACGTCAGCTCAGTGTATGCAGGACTTTTAAAACTCCAGAAACGCTGCACCCACTTTTGTAAAGATAACTGAATATACAGAAGTCAATTATGGAATTCAAAAAATCAATTTGAAAAATTAGCACCATCATTCATTTTTAATAGCTAAACAATTCCTGCATCAGCAACAGTAATTATTCATTGTATAAGGTTTCGTTGTAGCTAACAAATATTCTGAGAACTAGGCGCAATTTTGTTTCAACTCGTACAAAGAATTAGGACGCAATTAGGGTGAAAGACTATATTATGACACCTGTGGTTTGGTTTGAACGGAGCTGTAACTACACTGTGCAAAACGGGGTTCTGAGTAACTTTGACAGACGTCCCAAGCCACGTAGTGTGGCGCCTCTTTATGGACCACTTAGTGATTAAAGAGAGATTCTCGTTTTTCTTAGTAGTTAAACGTATATTACGGAATTCTCCATTCTACAGTGTTATGATTCATGTAAAGTATCACGTTTATCTAAGAGTTAGTATACATAAGTATGTCGCAGCAGAAGTTGAGCATCACCGTACTGTAGTGAATATGATACAAAACTGTGGCATCAAGGGCCGTGAGTTCAAAACTCAGCGGGAATGTACAATTTTAAATTCTGTATTCGGTTCGAGTACATTCTAGAAGAAGCCACAAATGTCAAGAATCATTGTACTGGAATGTTCTGCAGCTGTATGTAAAGGGTGGTCCATTGATCATGACCGGGCCAAATATCTCACGAAATAAGCGTCAAACAAAAAAACTACAAAGAACGAAGCTCGTCTAGCTTGAAGGGGGAAACCAGATGGCGCTATGGTTGGCCCGCTAAATGGCGGTGCCGTAGGTCAAACGGATATCAATTGCGTTTTTTAAAATAGGAACTTCCATTTTTATTACATATTCGTGTAGTAGGTAAAGAAATATGAATGTTTTAGTTGGAACCCTTGTTTGCTTTGTGATAGATGGCGCTGTTATAGTCACAAACGTATAATTACGTGGTATCACGTAACATTCCGCCAGTGAGGACGGTACTTGCTTCGTGATACATTACCCGTGTTAAAATGGACCGTTTACCAATTGCGGAAAAGGTCGATATCGTGTTGATGTATGGCTATTGTGATCAAAATGCCCAACGGGCGTGAGCTATGTATGCTGCTCAGTATCCTGAACTACATCATCCAAGTGTCCGAACCGTTTGCCGGATACTTACGTTATTTAAGGAAACAGGAAGTGTTCAGCCACATGTGAAACGGCAGCCACGACCTGCAACATATGATGATGCCCAAGTAGGTATTTTAGCTGCTGTCGCGGCTAATCCGCACATCAGTAGCAGAATCGGGAATCTCAAAAACGTTGGTGTTGAGAATGCTACATCAACATCGATTGCACCCGTACCATATTTCTATGCACCAGGAATTGCATGGCAACGATTTGAACGTCGTGTACAGTTCTGCCACCGGGCACAAGAGAAATTACGGGACGATGACAGATTTTTTGCACACCTTCGATTTATTGGCGAAGCGTCATTCACCAACAGCGGTAACGTAAACCGGCATGATATGCACTATTGGACAACGGAAAATCCACGATGGTTGCGACAAGTTTAACATCAGCGACCTTGTCGGATTAATGTATGGTGCGGCATTATGGGAGGAAAGATAATTGGCCCCCATTTTATCGATGGCAATCTAAATGATGCAATGTATGCTGATTTCCTACGTAATGTTCTACTGATGTTACTACAAGAAGTTTCACTGCATGACAGAATGGCGATGTACTTCCAACATGGTGGATGTCCGGCACATAGCTCGCGTGCGCTTGAAGCGATACTGAATAGCATATTTCATGACAGGTGGATTGGTCGTCGAAGCCGCACCGCCACCGGATCTGACGTCCCCGGATTTCTTTCTGTGGGGAAAGTTGAAGTATATTTGCTATCGTGACCTACCGACAACGCCTGACAACATGCGTCAACGCATTGTCAATGCATATTACGGAATGCGAACTACTCGCTGTTGAGAGGAATGTTGTTACACGTATTGCCAAATACATAGAGGTTAACGGACATTATTTTGAGCATTTATTGCATTAATGTGGTATTTACAGGTAATCACGCCGTAACAGCATGCGTTCTCAGAAATGATACGTTCACAAAGGTATATGTATCACATTGGAACAACCGAAATAAAATGTTCAAACGTACCTACGTTCTGTATTTTAAGTTAAAAAAAACTACCTGTTACCAACTGTTCGTCTAAAATTGTGAGCCGAATGTTTGTGACTATTGCAGCGCCATCTGTCACAAAGCGAAAACAGTGGTCCAACTAAAACATTCACATTTCTTTACGCACTACAAGAATATATAATAAAAAATGGGGTTCCCATTTTAAAAAACGCAGTTGATATCCGTTTGACCTATGGCAGCGTCATCTAGCGGGCCAACAATAGCCCCATCTCGTTTCCCCCTTCAAGCTAGACAAGTTTCGTTCTTTGTAGTTTTTTCGTTTGACGCTTATTTCGTGAGATATTTGGCCCGGTCACGATCAATGGACCACCCTGTGTACTGTATGTGTTCAGGCCGGAGGCAGTTCGTTCGCGCTCTTGTATGTGCAAGTACTGAATAAACCTTCGTTAAGTGAAGTTAGTATTCGTCATTCATCTAATTACACCTTCTTCTACCTGACAATATATTCACGAGAATGACTCGTTCAGTCTATTCCATTCCTTTTCTTTTATTTGTTTGGCATTGCGATTGCTGCCTTCGTTCTGATGTATTTAAGTATCTGTTTCTAATTGAAATAATAACGACTGAAAAGATTCTTTCAACCTCGTTTACGCCATATCCTATCCTTTACAATATCGAAACATTAAAGTTAAATGTAGCCATTACAATTGTACTAGTGGAATCTAGTGTGATTCGTGTAATGCCATTAGCTTATTTTCATTCTTAATATCAATTACTGGTATTTATCGTTTAACAGAACCTGCGTATAGTTTATTTGCTTTCGAAGTCTGATACTTTATTGAGTTACGCGGTGTAGAGAATTTTACAGTAGATATATATCTGAAATGTAACCACACAACGCGAGGCAACTCAGTAACTTTGGCGTGAGAAGAAAAAGTGTCTTCTTAATTGTATGCAAATATGAGTAAACGAGATAATACACTGAAGCACCAAAGAAATTGACATAGGCATGCGTATTCAAATACAAAGATATGTAAACAGGCACAATACGGCCCCGCGGTCGCAACGACTACATAAGACAAGAAGTGTCTGCCGCAGATGTTAGATCGGTTACTGCTGCTACAATGGAAGGTTATCAAGATTTAAGTGAGTTTTAACGTGGTGTTATAATAGACACACGAGCGATGGGGCACAACATATCCGAGGTAGCGATGAAGTGGAGATCTTCCCATACGACCATTTCAAGAGTGTACCGTGAATATCAGGAATCCGGTAAAACATCATATCTCCGACATCTCTGCCGCCCGAGAAAGATCTAACAAGAACGGGAGCAACGACGACTGAAGAGAATCGTTCAACGTGACAGCATTGCATCCCTTCCGCAAATTGCTCCACATTTCAGTGCTGGGCCATCAGAAAGCGTCAGCGTGAAGACCATTCAACGTAATTTCCTCGATATGGGCTTTCGGAGCGGAAGGCCCACTCATGTACCCTTGGTGACTGCACAACATAAAGCTTTAAACCTCGCGTGCGCCTGTCAACACCGACATTGGACTGTTGATGACTGGATAGATGTTGCCTGGTCGGACGAGTCTCGTTTCAAATCGTATCGAGTGGATGGACGTGTACGAGTATGGAGGCAACCTCATGTATCCATGGACTCTGCGGCAATATAAAGCAAGCTTATACTGTTTCAGTATAAGTTTTGTACCATAAATTCTTTAAGATGAGTTTTCACAAGCATTGCATTTTTGAGTTGTATCACTGTTCTTGCCCGGGTGCTATACGGAACATTCGCCACGGACGAGTGAGGTGGAAATTTCACCAAATCGTACTTATAAACCTTTAATCCACACACCACAGTGTGCAAACTAGATCACATTATTTTCTAAATTTCACGACCTCATTTAATATTAAATAGGTGCAGATTGATTCATGTTAATGTAATATGTGACGAGGTGCATTTCATTTTAAATATGTAGTGTTTGATGACATTTTGATCCACATTTGAGCGCGATTTATTATGAAACTTTTTCTAATACTGGCCGACTGGTTCAAAGAGTTGTGTCGAGATGTAGTGTAATGCCATGGTGTGGAAGAGACGGTAGGGGCAGCCAGTAGCAACCAAGCTAAAAGAAGCAGTGAGGACGGGGGGAGCAATGCATAGTAAGCTGATCTTGGGTGTCTAAATGGGAGAAGGACTAGGTGATTAGCCGGCCGGAGTGGCCGAGCGGTTAAAGGCGCTACAGTCTGGAACCGCACGACCGCTACGGTCGCAGGTTCGAATCCTGCCTCGGGCATGGATGTGTGTGATGTCCTTAGGTTAGTTAGGTTTAAATAGTTCTAAGTTCTAGGGGACTTATGACCACAGCAGTTGAGTCTCATAGTGCTCAGAGCCATTTTGACTAGGTGATTAGAGTTGAAAACTTTAGCAGCTTTGTACCCAGGTTGCGAATTTGTAACGTTTTTGTATTTTGATATCTGGGGAGTAACTGGAACTGATTATTTGGCCGAGTCGAGATCATATCGTGAGTGAGACTATAGAGGTACAGTTTTCGTAGAAAATACGGAGACAGACATTGTGGAATTAACAGTTTGATCAATTACTCGTGAATTACGACACTTTGAGCTACTTTTTGTGAATTTGGCAGCATGCTAGACTTGCTGAGGCAGCCAGTGCCACTACGACAGAGTTAAAAAAATGGCCCTGAGCACTATGGGACTTAACTTCTAAGGTCATCAGTCTCCTAGAACTTAGAACTACTTAAACCTAACTAACCTAAGGACATCACACACATACATGCCAGAGGCAGGATTCGAACCTGCCTCCGAAGCGGCCGCGCTGTTCCAGACTGTAGCGCCTAGAACCGCTCGGCCACCCCGGCCGGCCTACAGAATTATGTTTTAATGAATAAACGACTTAATTTCAAATTTATTTTTTGTATCAAATAGTTTATTTGATATAGTCGACTGTAGCTACATTCATTTATTCATATCCCAGTTAACAAGTCTGCAAAGAACTTACAAAACTTCTATTTTTTAAAAAAGAAGAAAAGTTTTGCGACAGTGTGCCAGCGGACTCTAGAGAAAAAAAGATGGCTCAAAACCTGCTCAGGTAAATCCGACCGTTCCAAGATATGTTTATCGAAGCACGGTGGTAGGTATCAGGCTTATTTAATACTGTTAACCCTGAAACGTCATTTATGTACAAGTTGGAATAAAAGCCGAAGAAGTTCTGTACTGCTGCATCTACACGCTGGCTGGACTCCTACGGCAATATTCGTTGGCTGCATTCATCTATACAAACAGCAGAAGTTCAAGAACGCCTGCTTCTTTACAGCAGTAGGTGCCCATGCATTACAAGTTGGAAGCTGTTTCTCAAAGGATACAAAGCGAGTGAATACGTACCGTTATTATGATGAAACGTTTTCATGTTTGATGACTTGTGTCAGGCGTGTGTGTTTCCATATGTTGATTCTTTAGTTTGAAGTGTTCATTCTATTCGTCACTCGCAACCTAACTGAACCGCAAAGCGCAAGGGACGAACTACTCTCTTGAGATCGCTGTGAACACGCACTGAAGACTGCTTTTGACTTTTTCTACGTATTAGATTAGTTCTTTCTCTGACCATAGCACAAAAGAGACAATCTATGCCTTCGTTATAGCTTCCTTTCTCTTACGGGACTTCAGTACGAATGGTCAGTGATGGTAACAGGTTCTGTTTATAAGATAGAACAAGAATGCTAATGATTTGCCTTACGTCCAATAGCTAAATGAGAAGTATGTGATAAGTTACTAACGCTGAAGTTGCAAATTGTAGATTGTTAGATTCCTTGCTGGTTCAGTTGGATCTGAACAGATATTTGTTTCTTCTTAAGGATTTTAATTTCATTTACGCCCACACTCACGGTTCCATTACATTAGATATGTGAGCCGATTGGCACCACGCTTGCAAGTAAAGGTGCAACAAGGGGTCCCGTTAATATTCTTTAACATGTTCGCTCATTTCATAGTTGCCGTGTAGCGCCTTTAACTACCATTTCGAAGATCTTTGTATTTTAGTTGATCTCATTTGGAGGGAAGATCAGTAAATATTGCATGTATTGTGCTTCATGTAGTCGTGGAAGATCGTTATACGTTGAGATGACAAGAGTCATGGGAGAGATAAATGCACATATACAGATGGAAAAAGTATCGCGTATGTAAGGTATAGAACGGCAGTGCCTTGGCGGACTTGTTTGCGCACAGGCGGTTCATGTAAAATGTATTGTAACACCATAGCAAGACATTATGCAATTTTTTTTCTTGTGATTGATTATGCTTTGCATAAAGTGTTTTTTCTTTAATATGTGCTCTTTGATATGTTTACTATGTTTTCTCTTTACTAACTAATTGCTTTGGTTGTATTTAGAAATGGATGATTTTGGTTAAATAATTTTGTATTGATGTGTTAATATGGGTAAATGCAATGTTTGCTCACCACCGACTACGTAGTGGCCGAAGGTCTTCAAGCAACGACCGAGAGCAACGGAGTTTGCGTAGAGTTGTCAGTACCAACAGACAACCAGCACTACGTGAAATATCCGCAGAAAAATGTGGGACGTATGACGAACGTGTCCCTCAGGGCAGTGCGGCAAAATGTGGTGTTAATGGTCTATGATAGCAAACGACCGACTCAAGAGCCTTTGCTAACGGCATGACATCGCCTGCGGCTCCCCTCCTGGGCTCGTGATCATATCGATTGGACTCTAGACGAGTGGAAAACGGTGGGCTGCTCAGACGAGACCCGATTTCAGTTGGTAAGAGCTGATGATAGGGTTCAAGTGTGGCGAAGACCACACGAAACCATGGACTCAAATTGCCAGCATGCTAATGTCCAAGCTGATGGTGGCTCCATGACGCTGTGTGCTGTGTTTACATGTATTGGACTAGCTACTCCCTTCGAACTGAATCGATCATTAATGGGAAATGGCTATGTTCGGCTACTTGGACACTATCTGCAGTCATTCATAGGCTTCATATTCTCAGACAATGCTGGAATTTTTATGCATGAAAATGCGCCGTGTCATCGGGCCACAAGTGTTCGCTATTCGTCTAAAGAACATTCTGGACAATTCGAGCGAATTATTTGGCCACTCAGGACGCCCGACATGAATCCCATCGAACATTTACGAGACGTAATCGAAAGGTCAGTTCGTGCATGACATCCCCCGCCGGCAACGTTTTCGCAATTATCAACGGCTATGGAGGCTACATAATTCAATATTTCTGCAAAGGAATTCCAGCGACATCTTGAGTCTATGTCACGTCGAACTGCTGTACTACGCCGGGAAAAAGGGGGTCCGATACGATATTAAGAGGCAGAGGCCGAACCGAGAATACGCGCCAGCAGCGGTAGTAGCAGCAGCAGTTGCCTTACACCCAGTAATTTAGGTTCCGTTCTTTTTTCCCGTATTTCTGCAAAGAAGTTAACCATGCATGTGTACTTTACTGTGTAGACTAGTGGTTAGCCAATTACTCTAAGTTTTTGTTTTTACGTAAATCTTGGCACATGGCCGGTGTAAGGCGGCTTCCTAGTGTAATTGTCTCGTCGCCAGAATCTCAACGTCACGCAACTAAGTTTAAATCTCGTGCTGGTACACAGCATATAGTTTAGATCAGTGCATTCTAGTTTCCATACTTATCTCGTTTAGTAGCTTTTGTGTAAGCGTAGTCTTTAGTAGCAGGTAACTGTAGATACATCCACTTCACTAGAGAAATTTATTTGCCGTCTCAGGGTATAGTGAGAAATCTGCAGAGCAGTTTTTAATGTTTCTATTCTCCTCGTTATATTTTGCGTACATTTCAAACTCAGTAATGCTACTTGAGATCTTATACCTATTTTATAAACACTAAGATATGACTAGGAACTATATTTGTTATGAGCGGACACAAGGAGAACTGGTTACTGTTCGTAAACAGCTGGAAGCTGCGTTGGTTACTGTCGACGTGCTTCTGGATAATCCTCAAAGTTGCGGCGACATGGGAGACCTTGTAACGAGAACCGCGACACATTTGGTGCCGTTGGAATCCTCTGGTCACCTGGGTGTCGCTCTATCCTAAGATAACACAACATCTGACTGGACCGTTCTCACTCGAAAGTGGGTGAGAGACAGTGGTGGGTCCGGGTGTCACTAGCCGGAAGGCTAAAGATGGAGCAAGTCGTGTGGCTGGCTCCCAGCGCCTTAACAACAGGTACGAAGTTCTACCCACTGCTGGTGATAACTCTGAGACAGCTTGGGAAGTCTCTCTTGCTGGGCCAGCGACCGATTTTCCTGCACAGTCCGGACAAGTGCAGAGCGTTAGTATCCTTGTCATTGGGAGTTACAGTGATAGGCGGGTGATGGAGCACCTCAGGAAAACAGTACGCAAGGCGGGAAAGAATGCCAGTGTGCACTCGGTATGTTTGCCATGGGGGCTCGTCCGTGATGTGAAGGAGGCTCCGCCGGCAGATATCGAGCGCACTGGTGCAACCGGCAGCATATAGTGGCACATATCGGCACGAATGAAGCCTGCCGCTTGGGTTCTGAGGGCAACCTCGGCTGCTTTCGGCGAATGGCTGATTTGGTGAAGGCAATTAGCAATGCAGGCAGGGTGTATGCTAAGCTGCCTATTTGTAGCATCGTACTCAGGGTTGATCACGGTCCTCTGGTCTGGAGCAGAGTGGAAGGTCTAAACCAGAGGCTCAGACGATTCTGCGACGGTTGGATGCGAATTTCTCGACCTCTGCTATCGGGTGCAGAATTGTAGAGTTCCTCTTAATAGATCAGGCGTGCACTACACGCAGGAAGCGGCTACTATGGTAGCGGAGTACGTGTGGCGTGCACATAGTGATTTTTTAGGTTACAGAAAACCTCCCGTGAGATCAGAGACAATTTGTCTGACAAGTTAGCCAGAGCGTCCTAAAAGAACGTTCGTCATCGCAGATCAGAGATAGAAAATGTTAACATGATTTTAGTACACTGCAGGAACATCCAAGGAAAGGTCCCGGAATTAATATCGCTTACTGAAGGTTGTAATGTACAGACAGTATTGGGAACAGGAATTTTGTTGAAACTGGACGTTAAAGCCAACGAAATACTAAGTACAGATTGGAATATTTCTCGTAAGAATAGGGTAGACGCCTTGCTGGTGGCGTGTTTGTTGCAGTAATGAATATGATAAAATCTAGCGAGGTTATCATGGATTCCGACTGTAAATTAATCTGAGTGAAGTTAATTATCAAAGATCAGTCATAAATGGTAATCGGATACTTTAATAGACCGCCTGGGTCAGAAGCTCGAGTGGTAGAGCGCTTCAGACAGAACTCGCAGAATATCGTTAATTATTTTCCTGATCATGCCGTTGCAGTAGGCGGTCACTTCAACTTGTCAGATATAGACTGGGGGTGTCATGCTATCAAAACTGGTGCCAGAAACAGGGATTCGTGTGACATTGTTCTGAATGTCTTGTACTAAAATTACTTTGAGAAGATATTTAGAGAAAAAACTCGAGAGGGTAACATTTTAGACCTTCTGGCAACAAACAGACCTGTACTTATCGAATTAGTTAAAGTAGAGGAAGATATCAGTCATCATAGGGCTGTGATAACACCTATGACAACGGGTCTTACAAAAAATGTTAAGAAAGGTAAGAAGACATTTTTTCTTCGTAAGAGTGATAGGATACAAATTTCATGGTATCTGAGCACTCAGCATCAAATATTCTTTGATGAGGACAAAGATGATTGGTGTGACGTCACATGTGCTGCACTGCTGTTGAAATTGCTTATTATTATTTTATAAAATTTTAGACTTCATTTACTTATTTTACAGTTTATTTGTGTTAATATTTGCCGTAAAAGTAACTTATTAGTGTATTTTCATTAAGCTCAGTGTTTCTTCCTGTGTTATGGACTCGAGTGGTCTATTATTTGTGAGTGTGCTTGCGTCGTTCGTCTAAGCCTCGCGCCTCAGTAGTGTGTTTACATTTTGCGGCATGCACTGCAGCTGTAGCGGTTAAAAAGCTAAGTACCGACAAACGTATTTGTGCTTTGTAATACAGTTATTAAATTTCATAGATTTCAGCGGTGTTGCGTGCCGTTAGTGACGAAATAACGGCTTAATAAAATTTTGTAATCGTTCGCTCGCTGTGTTTTTTAGAGTTTTCTGTGCGTTGAAGTCCTTTAGTAAATTTCGTGCTTTAGTTTTCAACTGACGTTTATTATTGTTTTTAGTGAAATATATTAGTAAAATTTTCATTTAGTGTTTTAACTTCGCTTAGTGTTACAGTGGCCGTTTGAATTTTTCGGTTTTATCTAATAATTTTGTGATGTTTTGTTGGTATTGATAATAGCTGTGTAGTAGTATTAATACCAGCAGTTGCTTTCTTAGTAGGCAGAGAATTTCGAGACCTTTATTGTTAGTTCTTAAATAGTTCTACTGGTGTAACTGAACTTTGGTAATGTAGAAATATAATTTTCTTCAGTAACTGTAAAATTGTACCATGTGTGAGAAGTGTGGGCTCTGTCGTAGGTTTGTGAGTAGTGGGTTACGGTGTGCGATTCGTTCAAAATATTTTCATTGGGGGGGGGGGGGATACAGTGGGGAAGCCAGTGGTCATTTTATTGAGATCCTCTCCTGGAAATGCAGAATGTGTAGAAGAAATAAGGTGATAGAGGAGCAGGAGCGTAAGATCTGTGCCCTTCAGGTGCAGTTACAATGTACAAAGGAGGAACTAGATTGGTTGAAGAGGGTGAAGGGTGGTGAAGAATGGGAATGGGTAGTTGGCAAGAAGATAGCTAGGAAGAGGAGGTATTCAGACAGTTTTACTTTGCATACATGCAATAGATATGACCAGCTTTCAGAGTTCAGTGGAGAGGAGACCCGTATAGCTGTAGACGTAAGGAACTTGCAGCAGTCCTCAGCATTTAGGAGGCCTAGGTTAGTTGCAAAGTCTAGCAGAAAGAAGGTTCTACTGTTAGGTAGTTCCCACGGTAGAGGTGTGGGCCAGCAGTTGCAGGAAGTGTTGGGGAGTGAGTACCAGGTCACCAGCATTGTGAAGCCTAGTGTAGGGTTGACTCAGGTGACTGAAAGCATAGGGGAGATATGTAAGAATTTTACAAAGGAGAATCAGATAGTGATAGTGGGTGGACCAGGGAACAGTCTCCATAGGGACGGGGAGTGTGATGTAGGTGGTGACTTGGTTAAGATAGCTACTGAAACTGGTGGCACTAACGTGCATTTCGTGCAACTGTTTCAGCGTCATGATCGGCCTCACCTTAATGCGGCTGTTAGGCGTGTTAACGTGGGGCTGGGGAGGGCACTGATGACAGAGTGCATGGGTCACATCTCAGTGGCGCCAGTTGGGTCTATCAATAGATCAGGTTTCGCTAGGCATGGCCTGCTCCTCAATAGGTATGGGAAAGGGAGGCTGGGTAAGCTTATAGGTGACAGTGTAGGTGGTGGTGGTGGTGGTGGTGGTGGTGGTGGTGATGTCACTCATGGAAAATTCCTGTAGTAGTGTTAGAGCTGCACCTTTTGGGTCGACAGAAGCGTCCGATCCCACGCGTCAGCTTTGACCCGTGACGTAAGGGTGTTGTCGTGTGTGACGTCATGACGGCGCGGAGTTTGGTTTGAGTGTGGCTGTCTCCAGTTCTGTTTTATCTTATTTTATTTACTTTTCTGATCTGTTCGTTCTATCTCGTGAGATTTTTTTTAAATTTAAAAACACTTATTACTTATTTTAATTATCTGTTTCCTCGAATTTCTCTTTTAGTTTATTACATTTATCTTTCTGATCTGATCGTTCTATCCCGTGAGATTTTTTTTTAAAAAGACAAAAAACATTAATCAGCTACTGAAGCATCTTTATCTTCTATGGGTTGCATGGGTTACGACCCCTGGGGAGGTGGGTGGGTATTCATGCATGGCTGTCTTCACTTACATGTTGTAGCTACGCAAGGCGTCTAAATTTGTTTATATTTAGTTTTCCCCCCACCCAAAACACTCCATTTCCCGCGCTTGTCCCGTTGATGTCATTGGGCTTCTTGTGGAAAGTGTGTGTGTTTGTTTTTGTTTCCGCCATATTTGTGACGTCATGGGTCAAAGCAGACGGGTGGGATCGGACGCTTCCGTATTTCCCAGAGGATGTAATGTTTCCAAGTAGAGAAGGAATTAGCATATTTCATCAAAATATAATAACTATTAGAGATAAAGGTAGTGAACTGCTAGTAGATGTTGACTGTGAAATTATTGGTATATCAGAGCACCACTTAAATAATTTGACAATTCAGAAGCTTCCTTTACCAGGCTACAGATTAGCTGGCTGTTTCTCAGGCAGTACCTTGCGGGGTGGGGGAGTGGCTCTGTACGTAAGAAACAGTATTCCATTTGAGTCCATAGACGAATCATGACACTGCACTGAACAGATATTTGAATGTTGTGCAGCGTTAGTTGAATTTAGTAAAACTTAACTTCTAATTGTTGTTGTTGTTTGTAAGTCCCCTAACTCCGACTTCATGGCATTTCTGCTCAAGCTAGAGAGGGTTCTTGATTCACTTTACAGCAAGTACCAGAAACTAGTTATATATGGTGACTCCAATATTAATTTTGTATATGATTGTGCAAGAAAAAGGGTGTTGGTAGATCTCCTAAATTCATATGATATGATGCAAACTGTGTTTTTCCCAACTAGGGTGCAGGGGAATAGTAGCACAGCCATAGACAATATTGTTGTTCATTCTTCATTACTAGGGCATTCTGTTAGTAAAAGCGTGAATGGCCTTTCAGTCCATGATGCACAAATTTTAACACTAAAAGGCTTTTGTACCCAAACCAATGTCACATTTAATTACAAACTGTGTAGGAAAGTTAATCCAACAGCAGTAGTGAGTTTTTTGAAACTTTTCAAGGAACAAGAGTGGCAGGATGTTTATAGTGCCGATAACGTAGATGATAAATACAATGCTTTCCTTAACACATTTCTCATGCTCTTTGAGAGTTGCTTTCCATTAGAGCATTCTAAATGGGGTACTAGCAGTAATGGGCAGCCCGGGTGGCTGACCAGTGGGATAAGGATATCATGTGGAACAAATCGGGAATTATATCAAAATGTTAGAAGTAGTCACAATCAAGCTACAGTAGCCCATTACAAACAGTATTGTAAGGTGCTTAAAAATGTTATTAGGAAAGCAAAGAGTATGTGGTATACAAATAGAATAGCTAATTCACAGGATTAAATTAAAACCATATGGTCAGTTGTGAAGGAAGTGTCTGGTCAGCAGCAAACGATCGACGACATAAAGTCAGTTTGCAGTAAAAATACTTCTGTTACTGATAAATCATTTTCTGAGCCTTGCTGGTGAATTACAATAAAAATTTAGTTTCTACAGGAAATCATACAACTTTCCATTGCAAATGCCTTTCCAAAATTGACGTCTGAAATACTACTCTGGGATATAGACAAGAGGGAGATTGAGTCAATAATTAAATCGCTGAAGACTAAGGACTCTCATGGTTATGACGGAGTGTCTAGCAGAATAGTAAAGTACTGTGCTGCAAATGTTAGCCCTGTATATAGCCATATATGTAATTTTTCCTTTAGGAATGGTCAGTTTCCTGAGCGATTAAAGTACTCAGTAGTAATACCACTTTATAAAAATGGAGAAAGGGATAATGTAGATAATTTTAGACCTATTTCTATGCCACCAGTGTTTGCTAAAGTGATTGAAAAGGCTGTTTATGTAAGGATAATTAATCATTTTATATCATACGGTTTGCTATCAAATGTACAGTTCGGCTTTAGAAGTCGCTTGACAATTGAAAATGCTATATTCTCTTTTAGGTACTGGATGGGCTAAACAAAAAGTTTCGAACGCTTGGAGTATTTTTTGATTTAACTACGGCATTTGATTGTGTTGATCACAAAATATTGCCCCAGAAGTTGGACCATTACGGAATACGGGGAGTAGCTCACAATTGGTTCACCTGTACTTTAGCAACAGGCAGCAAAAGGTTATTATTCGCAATGTTGATAACGGCTGTGTTGTGGGAATTGAGTGGGGTATTGTCAAGTGGACCACCGGATTCAAGCGGCCGAAAACCGCTTGTCACGGACCGTACGAGCGGCTCTGGAGCAGCACAGGGTGGCCCAGATCGAGCAGAACGCCCTCTACGGCGAAGAAGGACCAGTTTATGGACCCGGACTAGCAGATTGAACGAAAGTTGCATAATTTTGCATTTATATACAGTCAAATCTTCAAACGCATTTTTCTCGAAATGACTTTTTATCCCGTGCTAGGGTAACTTCAAATCTACAGAACGGATTGGCATGATTCTTTGTTTCCGACGAAGCTAACTAAATTGTCTAGGAGTTCTACCACTTTTATTCCGATCCATCAACTTGGCCGACGAAGTCGAAAAATCGATGGAAAAACACTATTTTTTTTCAAATGGCCGCCATTGCGTTTCCTAGGGTCCAAATAACTTAAACGAGGTACAATTGCTAAAGAATCTTATATACTTTGTTAACGTCAACTCAATTTTGATTTCAGACGAGCCGGCTGACCTGTGACATACCGCACGTCGTCTACATCGAAATTTTGTTTCGTTCCGACGTAACTTCTGCCTTTGCTCTTCGACATTTCCGATCGAAAAAATTCCAGTTTGTAGGGGAAATATGAATAAACATTTTGACAAAATTTGACATTGATATCTATAACAGATCCCGAGAAAAAAATTCTCAAAAAACATGCTTTTTTCGGACCAAAATAGTAAACCTCCCCTTAAGGTTTTATTGTTGAAAATCCCTCTATCTCTTTACAGTGGTATGTAATATACAGATACAGCATACGTGGCAAGTAGACACTGCCAGTCTGGTGAAATCTTGTCGTCCCAGGACTTGCAAATATAATTAAAAGACGCCTAGCATCACTGGGAAGCGTCACTGAACATTTCGTCTCTAAGAAGGGTTGTGTCCCCATAATGTGATTTATCACCCCCAGGCGTTTGATGCAAAGACTTCGGCACGCCCTTTGTTTAGCGAATGTAGGGTTGGGCTGGGTTAGGTTGTTTGGGGGAGGAGACCAGACAGCGAGGTCATCGGTCTCAACGGATTAGGGAAGGACGGGGAAGGAAGTCGGGCGTGCCCTTTCAAAGGATCCACCCCGGCAGTTGCCTGGAGCGATTTAGGGAAATCACGGAAAACGTAAATCAGGATGGCCGGACGCAGGATTGAACCGTCCTCCTCCTGAATGCGAGTAAAGTGTGCTGGCCACTGCGCCACCTCGCCCAGTAGCGAATGTAGGCATTGCCTGCTGGGGAACATGACCATTAGAAGTTAAAATTGCAGAGCAGCTAAAATTCGCATGTAACTTATTTATTTAATGAAAATTCCTCCCTCTCTTCTTCCTGTCCATCTGCTTCTCCTTTCCTCTCTGTCCACCTAATCCTCTCTGACCATCAGCTACTCCCTTGTCTCTCTGTCCATCTCCTCCTCTACCCAACTATAAATACATCTCCTCTCCCCCTGCGGGTTTCGGGGTAAGAATAGGCCCGCGGTATTCCTGCCTGTCGTAAGAGGCGACTAAAAGGAGTCTCAACCGTTTCGGCCTTCTGTGATGGTCCCCTCTTGGGTTTGACCTCCGTTTTTTTCCAAATTTCTGTTGTTAATGCGTGCCATTTGGGGAAGGACACCTTACGTGGTGTTTTTTCTATTGGTCCATCATGCTCCACCACCTTGCATGTTACCTATTGTCGTGTGGGGGGGGACTACGTCCAACATCTTCTGGGTTGTCTCCTTCTCGCCTTGTGCGCACTCTTCTTCTTAGCGCCTACGACAACTGTGGACCCTTTGAACACCTAAAATCCAGCACGGTAGCCAGTCCGTTGTGGTGGGGTCGTCATGTACCCTCTTGGTGGTAGCCCCCTGACCACGCAGGGATCGCACTACAGATGCCAGAGCTGTTTCCTCCCCATGCATGCCAAGGAGTATGTGCCCATCTTGTCTGGGGCACGGGGACTCCAGGCAACGGGATATCGGCCAGGTACCCGTTGCTTTGGCTGGGTGGCGCCCTTGGGGAGAGCCTTCGTTCGGAGTAGGTGGCATCTGGGCGGATGTGGCGCAATGAAGCGCAATAAATCACACCAAGCTGGTGGTCGCACGGCCACCAGCGTCTCTAAGCGAGGTAGAGTCGACTTTGATGCTGTGCAATATGACCCTAAGACGTTCCCCTCGTTGGCTGCGCCATGGGAGGGTCGCCGATCTAGTGCCAAGCGGGAGCTTTACGTACCGCAATACCTTGTCTGCAGCAGGACTGATGGTGACTCCTTTCTTACGACGAAGCCTATGTTTTTTGTGGAACACCTGGAGGATAAGTTTGGGGAAGTGGCGGGGTTGTAAAAAATGAGGAATGGGTCCATCCTCCTCAAGACGTCCTCCCCAGCCCAGTCTCGAGCGTTGCTCTTGTGTGATAAGCTGGGTGACGTCCCTGTTACCGTCACTCCCCACAGTAGCTTAAATATGGTCCAGGGGATTATTTACCATCGTGACCTCTTGTTGCAATCCGATGACGAGCTGAGAGCCGACTTGGAACGACGTGGTGTGCATTTTGTCCGTCGTGTACATAGAGGACCCAAGACAAACAGGGTGGCCACCAGTGCCTTTATCTTGGCCTTCGAGGGTGATGTCTTGCCCGAGAAGGTCAAGGTGATGGTTTACCGTTGCGACGTCAAGCCATACGTGCCTCCCCCGAGGCGGTGCTTCCAGTGCTGGAAGTTTGGGCATATGTCCTCCCGTTGCCCATCCAGCGCTACATGTCGAGATTGCGGACGCCCCTCTCATCCTGATTCTCCATGTGCGCCTCTGCCTGTATGTGTCAACTGTGGGGAGCACCACTCTCCATGCTCGCCGGATTGCCCGGTTCTTCATAAGGAGCGGAAGATAATGGAATTTAAGACCCTGGACCGGCTTACTTATCGAGAGGCTAAACAGAAATATGAACGGTTGTATCCTGCTTCCATTCAAACATCTTATGCTGCAGCCACGTTATCGTCGCCCACGCGAGCGACGGTTGTCGCCTCATCTGTGCCGCCTTCAGTGGGCCCTCGGGGCCGTGTATCTCTGTCTGCCCCCCTCGTGCCTGGGGGCAAGCCTTCCTCTGTTGCCCCCTTAGCAGTTGGGGGCAAACCCTCTTCTGTCGCTCCCCCCATGCTAACTTCGGGAGTGACATCTGCTCCACAACCGGGAGGCTCGATCCCTCCCCCTCCTTCTCCGCCGGCGTTGCCTCCGCCGGTTCCTCTCTCGCGGAAGGGGTCCCTTGGGGCTCTCCCTTCCTCCGTTTCTTCTCCTACCCAGCCAGATGTCAGCCAGTGGCTGAAGGTTCCGCCACCTGCTGGTCGTAGGGCTCCTGCGTCGTCGTCAGCCTCCGACGCTCCTTCAGAGAAGCTCTCCCAGCCCTCTCATCCTAAGGGCCGACGTGAGAAGAAGGAACGGCATGTGTCCAAGAAGAAAGACGTTCCGGCGGTTTCAGCACTGTGTGCTGTACCTAGTCCTGGCTCCGGGGATGAGGTGGAGATCCTCGCCTCTGCCGCGGATCTCGCCCTCACGGAACCCCTGGGGGCCTCTCCTATGGACTCAGCTGACTCTCCCCCGGTGGCGGCAGTTGGCTCTGAGGCGCTGTCTGCCTCTTAGTCGCATTCACACCCTCCCAGTCCCTTCCTGCTTCCATTCTCCGATGGAACTGCGGTGGTTATTTCCGCCACCTGCCTGAGCTCCGGATGCTTCTGAGTGATTCCCCTGTTATCTGCATTGCTCTGCAGGAAACTTGGTTTCCGGCACTGCGGACCCCCGCCCTTCGCGGTTATCGGGGATACTATAAGAACCGCGCTGCCTGTCAACGAGCGTCAGGTGGGGTTTGTCTTTTTGTTCACCACTCTGTCTGTAGCCGGCCAGTACCCCTTCAGACGCCTTTAGAGGCAGTCGCTGTGAGGGTTGAGCTCTCGCCGGCTACTACTGTTTGCTCTGTTTACATTCCTCCAGATGGGGAGGTCCCCCGACATGTCATGGCTGCACTGCTGGCTCAACTTCCGCCACCTTTGCTGCTTCTAGGCGATTTCAATGCCCACAACCCTCTTTGGGGTGGGACTGTCTCCGATGACCGCGGTCAGACCGTGGAGCATGTGTTGGCTCAGCTCGACCTTAGCCTCTTGAATACCGGTGCTCCCACGCATTTCAGTGTGGCCCATGGCTCTTTCTCGGCCATCGATCTCTGTCTTTGCAGCCCCGGACTTGTCCCATCCCTCCACTAGCGAGTGCATCCTGACCTCTGTGGTAGTGACCATTTTCCCATCTATTTGTCACTGCCCCAGTGTCATTCTTCTGGGCGCCGGCCCCGCTGGGCTCTCCACAGGGCTGACTGGCCGGATTTTACTTCTGCTGCAACCATTGAGTCTCCCCCCCAAGGTGACATTGACGGGGTGGTCCGTGTCTTAACCACATCCATCATTTCGGCGGCCGAGGCTGCCATCCCCCGCTCTTCTGGACTCCCTCGGAGGAAGGCTGTACCCTGGTGGTCGCCGGAGATTGCTGAGGCTATTCGCGACCGTCAGCGGGCTCTCCAGCGTCATAGGCGGCACCCGTCTCTCGAGACCCTCATCGCCTTTCAGAGGCTCCGTGCCTTGGCCCGCCGTCTTATTGCATGGCGTAAGCAGGAGTGCTGGGAGCGGTATGTCTCCTCCTTCGGCTCCCGTGTCTCCCCCTCGCTCGTGTGGTCCCGGATCCGGCGGATTTATGGATACCAGACCCCTATGGGTGTACCTGGGCTCTCCTTGGACGGCGCTGTCTGCACGGACGCTGCCGCCATTGCTGAACAGCTTGCCGCGCACTTTGCGACGAGCTCGGCGACTGCATCTTATCCCCCCGCCTTTCGCTCTCTAAAGGAGCGAGCCGAGCGGACGCAGTTCTCATTTCACACGCGTCGTTCTGAAAAATACAATGCTCCTTTCAGTGAGAGGGAATTCCTCGCTGCCCTCGCCGATTGCCCTGATACAGCACCAGGACCGGACTGCATCCACGCGCAGATGCTGAAGCATCTCTCCCGGGACTGCCAGAGACACATTCTCGCGGTATTTAACCACATTTGGAGCGAAGGCGTGTTCCCGTCGCAATGACGAGAGGGTCTTATTGTCCCCATCTTGAAGCCCGGTGCGGACCCACTGGCGGTGGACAACTATCGTCCCATTACCCTCACCAACGTTTTGTGCAAATTGCTCGAACGTATGGTGGGGCGGCGTTTGTTTTGGGTCCTTGAGTCGCGCGGTCTCCTCGCTCCATCCCAGGGTGGCTTCCATCGGGGCCGGTCTGCAGTGGACAATTTGGTGCGGCTGGAATCTGCTGTCCGTACGGCCTTTGCCCGACGTCAGCATCTCGTTGCTGTATTTTTCGATCTGCGGAAGGCGTATGACACCACATGGAGGCATCACATCCTCGCCACGTTGTATGGGTGGAGTCTTCGTGGTCGGCTCCCGGCTTTTCTTCAAACCTTTCTATTGCACCGCTCTTTCCGGGTGCAAGTCGGTGCCGCCTCTAGTTCTTCTTATACACAGGAAAATGGGGTCCCGCAGGGCTCGGTGTTGAGTGTGTCCTTATTTCTAGTGGCCATTAATGGTCTGGCTGCAGCCGTGGGGTCGTCGGTGTCTCCTTCTTTGTATGCCGACGACTTCTGCATCTCATTTAGCTCCACGACTACGGGAGTCGCCGAACGCAGGCTGCAGGTAGCCGTTCGGAAGGCAGCATCATGGGCTCTGACTCACGGTTTTCAGTTCTCTGCAGCCAAGACTCGAGTTATGCACTTCTGCAGGCGTCGGACGGTCCACCCTCATCCTGAACTTTACCTCGACGGCCACCTGCTTGAAGTGGTGGACACTTGCCGCTTCTTGGGACTCGTGTTTGATGCCCAGCTCACATAGGTTCCTCATATTACTCAGCTGAAGCAAAAATGCTGGCGGCACCTCAACGCCCTCCGCTGCCTTAGCCACACGTCTTGGGGTGCGGATCGCTGCACGCTGCTGCGATTGTACAGAGCCCTTGTGCAGTCTCGGCTTGATTATGGGAGCCTGGCCTATGGGTCTGCATCACCCTCAGTGTTGAAGTTGTTAGACCCCATATACCACTGTGGGGTTCGGTTTGCAACTGGCGTTTTTCGTACGAGCCCCGTGGATAGTCTACTGGTGGAGGCCGGGGTTCCCCTACTGCGGATTCGCCGCCATCGACTGCTCGCCGACTATGCTGTCCACGTGCATTGCTCGCCAGGCCATCCCAATCGTCGCCTGCTTTTCCCTGCCATGGTCCTCCATCTGCCCGAACGGCGACCTAGGTCTGGGCTTTCCGCCGCTGTCCGCGTTCAGTCCCTGCTGTCGGAATTGGGTTCATTCCCTCTTCCAACTCCCTTCCGGGTCCGTGCACCTACGCCTCCCTGGTGTTTGTCCCGGCCGTCCGTCCGTCTGGACTTGGCACAGGGACCCAAGGACTCGGTTCCGCCTGTGGCCCTCCGTCGCCGTTTTCTTGCGCTCCTCGCCTCATTTCCGGGCTGTGAGCCTGTCTACACTGATGGTTCCCTGGTTGATGGTCGCACTGCCTACGCTTTTGCTCACGCTGCCCATGTTGAACAGCGCTCCTTGCCAGTTGGCTGTAGTGTTTTTACTGCAGAGCTGGTGGCCATCTTGCGCGCTCTTGAGCATATGCGTTCCTACTCAGGTGCGTCCATCGTCATCTGCAGTGACTCCCTGAGCAGCCTCCAGGCCATCGACCGCTGCTATCCCTCTTCTCCTCTGGTGTCCTCTATTCAGGAGTCTGTTTCCACCATTACCCACTCTGGTCGTTCGGTGGTTTTTGTTTGGACACTGGGTCACGTTGGCATCCCAGGGAACGAACGTGTTGACAGGCTGGCCAAAGGGGCGATAGACGCCCCAGCTTTGGAGATCGGCCTTACGGCTCGCGACCAGCAGCTGGTGTTGCGCCGTAAGGTGCTTGGGATGTGGGCTGCTGAGTGCCGTGGCATGACAGCCCCGAATAAACTGCGGGCTGTCAAGGAGTCGACCACTGTGTGGCGTTCCTCCCTGCGGGCTTCACGCAGGGACTCGGTGGTCCTGTGTCGGCTGCGCATCGGCCATACGTACCTGACGCACGGCCATCTGTTGCGTCAGGAGGATCCCCCCCTGTGTCGGTTTGGGTCCCGGCTGACGGTCGGCCACATTTTGCTGGAGTGTCCTCGACTGCGCACACTCCGGCAATCTTTTAATCTCCCGGGCACTTTGGCTTTGGTTTTATCCGACAATGCCTCCACGGCTGATGACGTTTTAAATTTTATCCATGGTAGTCCGTTTTATGGTTCGATTTAGGGAGGTCCTGCACCTTTCCCTTTCTGTGTCTTTTGTCCTTGTGTCTGTTGCTGTTCTGGTGTGCCGTGAGATGGTTGACTCTTTCCCTTTTTTGTTCTCATGGTCAGTCAACCAGTCTCCGGCCATCTTCCTTTCTTCTGTTTCTTTCTGTCAGGTGTTCCTCTGTCCTGTTCTTGTCTGTAGTGTTTGTTGCTGCATTTGTGTTCTTTTAGCGCCTGGGGGGACGTTTCCTCCCCCTTTGGTTTTTACCTGCTCCGTAGATTTTCGGCTCGCCTGATTTTGGAATGGGGGACTGATGACCTTCGCTGTTTAGTCCCCCTTAAACATCCCACCACCACCACCACCACCACCACCACCAACAACAACAACAACAACAACAACATCTCCTCGTCCCCTTCTCCCTCGATCTGCTCCTTACCCCCCCCCCCACCCCACCACCACCACCACCACCACCACCACCACCACCACCACCACTGCTCCTTACCCCCACCACCACCACAATTGATTAAACAAAGAAAAAGTTAAATGCAACTTGTGGTTTGTCAGAGGTTTTAATCCTGCATTTAACTGACCAGTAAGTGCAGAAGACAGCTTACGAATTTAATGTCTTCATCAATAACACGTAATGGTCAAACACACCAACTCAGGCAACAGTAGCCGCAGGAATTACACGAAACCAACTAAGCTTTTCAACAGACACTATTTAATTAACAGCCTTTATAACTCAGGCGAATAATTGAATCAATAACTTCTATAATAGCCTAATGGCGTTTTCCATACACCTGTGGGAAGAGATGAAAAATCCTATAAAACTGATACCTTACGTATCCATTAGATATTAAAGTTACAGTGTCTACTCTGCTTATTTTCATTCGATTATGACATGCAGCACTATATTCTGTGGTCAGGCTAACCATACATGAAAGGTAAGTTTGTCTCAGAAACGGGTAGTTCGAGCAATGTGAAGAGTAACTTCGTGAACGCCTTGTCGACCCTGTTCAAGAGTCTAGGAAATATGACACTGGCCACTTGACATTTATTTTCTTCAATTTCGTTTGTTAAGAATATCAGCTTATTCTATAAGAATTAGCAACGTTCACTCAGTATGAGGCAGAAATCCGTTATGCATTTGGATTGCACCTATGTGACTCTTGTACAGAAGGGTGCAAAGGGTGTGCAGTATCCTGCTGCATCAGTTTTCGATAAGCTACGATCAGATTAAAAAAATCTTAGCAATAATCCTTGCAGTTTTAGGTCCAAACTAAAGAATTTTCTCATAGCTCACTCCTGTTCTGTCGGGGTGTGTCTGAAATAAAATTAAATTGATTCTAGTGTGATTTTGTTGATTGTGCTAATATACACTCGCAGATTGTCGTCTGCATAGGACACGTGTACTTTTTATTAGATAGAATGATATTTCACACATATTTCTTTTCTTATTTCACTTGTATCTCTAGCAAATTTCACCCTGCAGTTTCGTTTTCACTCAGCTAACTGCCCAGCACTGTTCAGGTAAATTTATTCCAATCTTATATTACTCAATCAACTCTTTCCCCTTTCTCTCCTTATCCCCTCCTTCTTTCTCCCCCACTCTCTGACCATCTTCCCCCCGGGGGCTCACAACTCTCTTGCGGGTACATGTGTAGAGAGCAGAGGACCCCAAGCTAATGTGGCCCTCCTTCCTTTCCAGGCTGCATACCTTCCTTTTCCGCATCCTTCCCCAACCCCCATCTTCGCCCCCCCCCCTCACCTCCGCCTCTTTCCTTCCCTTACTCCCCCTCTGGGAGTATGTTTTGTGCCTACTTCTGGAGACGGACGCTCGAAAATGTAACACATTCTTCGCTTTCTCTGCTTGCAAGTCTTCGTCCTTCCTTTGTCCTCTTTTCCTTACCTCTTCTATTTACCCTTTTCTCCACTGCGGCGTTTGAGACCTCTCTTCTTTCCTTTCCCTTTCTTTGTTTTTCCCTTTATCTTTTTTCCTCCCTGTGTGTGTCTGAAGGCCAACCCACGTATTTCCATGTGTAGCCGGTGACAGGGTAACGCATAATTCCCCGCCCCGGGTAGACAGGTAGGACACGTACGTACCCGCTGGTAACGACCATGCCCAGGGAGAGGTGATTACCCAAGCTGATACCTTCCGAAAGTGCCGATTGGTTCCTCCGTCTGTTTCTCGGGAGGTGTGACCTGAGGTGTGAACAATCACCTAAGGCCGGAGTGCCCTCAGAGAGGGCCCCCACAAAGCAGGAGCGCGCCATGGAGACGTTGGTAATCATGGGGGATACTTCCACGATGGTTTCCTCATCTTCTACTGTGTCTGCTCGCAAGCGTAAGTTCAATGAGTCTCAGCCACAGACAGTTCTTCCATCGTTGCCACAGTTCCTTGTTGTTTCTCGGTCTGACAAAGGTCAAGACTTCTCCACGATCAACCCTTTCATTATTCAGAAAGGTGTCGACGCAACTGCAGGTCCTGTACAGTCTTGTTCCAGATTACGAAATGGCACCTTGTTGTTAGAAACAGTCAGTGCCCTTCAGGCACAAAAATTGCTGCGTACTTCACTGCTACACACCTTCCCTGTCCGGGTGAAAGTGCACCGCACTTTAAATTCATCACGTGGGTTCGTTTATACACGCTCCCTCGACGGATAGTCCGATGAGGAAATTCAACACTACCTGTCTGACCAGGGCGTAACAGCTGTTCATCGAGTCATGAAAAGGGTTGACACAAACATCATTCCAACCTGTACTGTCTTCTTGACATTTGACATAGTTCAACTCCCATTGAACATCAAAGCGGGCTGTGAGATAATTTCCGTTCGCCCTTACGTCCCAAACCCTACGTATTGCTATTGGTGTCAGCGGTTCAGTCATACCAGCCAGTCCTGTTCCAATCTGGCCAAATATGTTACTTGTGGCAAGGATGCCCATGAGGGTGCTTGTCCACCTCTATCCCCTCGTTGCATCAACTGTATGGGTGACCACGCTGCTTCCTCCAGAGATTGCCCCATTTTTAAAGACGAAAAGCTCATTCAGGAAATCAGAGTGAAGTAAAAGGTGTCGACCTTTGCTCCTCGAAAATTATTCGCCAGTCGAAAGCCCACTGTGCCTCAGACAGGTAAATACAGCACTGTCCTTGCCTCTCCTTGGCCAACAAGGAGACGGCCACGCAGACTTGTGATCTCACCTTTAGTGCCATGGGCGTCAGATCGGCTAGTGGAAAGATCGCCCGTTCAACCTCCCCACTTTCGCCTGCTCACTCTATGGCTCACCCTTCATCGGGTTCTGCTAAATCTCGAGCCCAAAAGTCAGACACGCGGACTTCCAAAAAAGATCCTACTCGTGAAGATTTTTTACGTACCCCAACTTCACAACCATCGGATCCTCCTCCATCTAAACATCCTGTTTCCAAGAAGGCTAATAAGAAACCCAGTTCCTCTCCTTCTCCGCCACGGCGTGTCTCATCTACAGCACCACCTGGCGGTAGCCGCCCTCGGCCGTCTTCTGTGTCGCCGAGGCGCACTGCTGTCGGCCGATCAACCGGCCGATCGCTGGTGGCAGGAGATGCTCCTGAACAACCTATGGATCAGGAGCTTCTGCCTTCGGCTGACTGCCATTCCACGCTGTCGGTCGCAAGCTCTGAGCAGTCGTTGAGTTAAGGGCAACCTTGGTCACATTCTTCCATTTTCTGTCCACCCTATGTCAATTATCAATTGGAATATACGCGGCATTCGAGCCAGTCGGGATGAATTGTCGATCCTCTTACGATCCTACTCGCCAGTCACCTTCTGTCTTCAGGAAACAAAGCTGCGTCCCCACGACCGCTTTGTTTTCCCCCATTTTCAGTCAGTCTGATTTGATCTCCCCTCTGTTGAAGGCACTCAAGCACATGGAGGACTCATGATTCTTTTCTATGATACTCTCCATTATCACCCAATCCCCTTAAACATTCCTTCCAAGCTGTCGCTGTCCGTCTTTCCCTTTCTGGATACACCTTCTCTCTTTGTACTGTATACATTCCATCGTCCACACCAATGGGACGAGCTGATCTCCTTCATCTTCTTGGTCAGCTTCCACCCCCCTATTTGCTGGTTGGGGACTTAAATGCCCACCACCCGCTTTGGGGATCTCCACATCCTTGTCCACGTGGCTCACTATTGTTAGACGTCTTCCACCAAGCAGATCTAGTTTGCCTCAGCACTGGGTTCCCTACATTTTTATCTGCCTCCACGACAAATTTCTCTCATTTGGACCTTGCGGTCGGTACTGTTTCGCTAGCTCGGCGCTTCGAATGGTTCGCCCTTGATGATACACACTCGAGTGACCACTTTCCATGTGTCCTTGGACTGCAGCCTCAACTGCCTTACATGCGCCCGCGACGCTGGAAGTTTGCCCAAGCCGATTGGACACTTTTTTCGTCTCTGGCGACATTCGATGACCGTCACTTTCCCAGCGTCGACGATGAGGTCACACATATTACCGACGTTATTCTTACAGCTGCGGATCATTCAATACCACGCACCTCCGAATTGCCCCGGCGCCC
Organism: Schistocerca piceifrons; assembly: GCF_021461385.2. Taxonomy (NCBI): domain Eukaryota; kingdom Metazoa; phylum Arthropoda; class Insecta; order Orthoptera; family Acrididae; genus Schistocerca; species Schistocerca piceifrons. The sequence continues at coordinate 787,190,189 of NC_060138.1, forward strand.
CCCAGTTCCTTGGTGGAACGAGGCATGCCGTGATGCAATACGTGAGCGGCGACGTGCTCTCCGCGTTTTCCGCCACCATCCTACTTTGGCCAACTGTATCCGCTATAAGCAGTTCCGAGCGCGATGCCGTCGTGTCATCCGCAATAGCAGGAAGGCAAGCTGGAAATTCTTTATTAGCTCATTTAACACCTTCACTCCCTCCTCGGAAGTTTGGAGTCGTATTCGACGGTTCTCAGGCGCGCCTAGTTTCTCCCCGGTCTCTGGGCTCACTGTCGCGCATGATACATTAGTGGACCCCGTCGCAATTTCTAACTCATTGGGTCATCACTTTGCTGAGATTTCGAGCTCTTCAAATTACCCGCCTGCCTTTCTCCCGAAGAAACGTGCAGCGGAAGTGCGACGTCTTGCTTTCTCCTCTCAAAATCGCGAAAGCTACAATACTGTTTTCTCCATGCGGGAACTCCAACATGTACTCTCTTCTTCTCGCTCCTCCGCCCCAGGACCAGATGGTATCCACGTCCAAATGTTGCTGCATTTATCAACCCATAGTCTGCGTTACCTCCTTCACCTTTATAATCGAATTTGGACCGACAGTACTTTTCCCAGACGATGGCGGGAAGCTATCGTCGTTCCTGTTCCGAAACCTGGAAAGAACAAACGTCTCTCCTCTAGCTATCGCCCCATTTCTCTCACGAGTAGTGTCTGTAAGGTTTTGGAGCGTATGGTGAATTACCGTTTAGCTTGGTGGCTGGAATCCCGCAGTCTTTTAACACCTGCCCAATGCGGATTCCGAAAGCATCGTTCTGCAGTTGACCATCTTGTTGCTCTCTCCACTTATATCATGAACAATTTTCTCCGGAAACGCCAAACGGTAGCAATATTTTTTGATCTGGAGAGAGCATACGATACCTGTTGGAGGACAGGCATCCTCCGCACACTGTTGTCTTGGGGCTTTCGAGGCCGGCTGCCCCATTTTCTTCGCGAATTTATGGCAGAGCGCACATTTAGGGTGCGGGTGAACACTACTCTCTCCCGTACTTTCTCCCAAGAAAACGGGGTACCCCAGGGCTCCGTGCTGAGTGTTGTACTGTTTGCCATCGCCATTAATCCAATTATGGATTGTCTCCTTCCTGATGTCTCGGGCTCCCTCTTTGTGGACGATTTTGCGATCTACTACAGCTCTCAACGGACCAGCCTGCTTGAAAGACGTCTTCAAGGATGTCTCGATCGCCTCCACTCGTGGAGCATCGAAACCGGCTTCCGTTTCTCACCCAGTAAGACCGTTTGTGTTAATTTTTGGCGACGTAAGCAGTTTCTTCCGCCCTCCTTACATCTAGGTCCTGTCAACCTTCCGTTTTCCGACGTCGCTAAATTCTTGGGTCTTATGTTTGACAGAAAACTGTGCTGGTCCTCCCACGTTTCCTATCTTTCGGCTCGCTGTCTGCGTTCCCTTAACACCCTCCGTGTCCTGAATGGTACCTCCTGGGGAGCGGACCGAGAGGTCCTTCTCCGCCTCTATCGCGCCTTAGTGCGCTCGAAATTGGATTATGGAAGCATCGTCTACTCCTCTGCTTGGCCGTCTATTCTTCGGCGTCTCGACTCTATCCACCACCGTGGATTACGTTTAGTGTCTGGATCTTTTTACACCAGCCCTGTGGAAAGCCTTTATGCTGAGACTGCTGAACCTCCGCTGTCCAATCGGCGGGCAGTCCTTCTGAGTCGTTATGCTAGCCATCTGTCTTCCATGCCTGCTAATCCAGCCCATGACATTTTTTTCGACGCCTCCTTTGATGTAGGATACGCAGACCGCCCCTCCTCCCTACTACCACCGGGAGTCCGCTTCCGTCAACTGCTCCATTCTCTTTCCTTCCGCTTTCCTAAAACCTTCTTGACAACCTGGGGTACAGCACCGCCTTGGCTCGGTCCCCGGATCTGCCTGCTCCGTGACCTTTGTCGATTTCCCAAGGATGGTACCCCTTCACTTGTTTATCGTCGGGCATTTGCTGCTCTATGTGCGCAAATGATGGACGCCACATTTATTTACACCGACGGCTCGAAAACATCGTTAGGTGTAGGGAGTGCCTATATTGTTGGAGACACTCCAAATCACTGTCGGCTTCCCGACCAGTGTTCGGTTTATACTGCGGAGCTTTACGCTGTTCTCCAGGCTGTCCACTACATCCGCCGCCATCAGCGGATACAATACGTTATCTGCTCAGATTCTCTCAGCTCTCTCCTCAGTCTCCAAGCTCTTTATCCTGTGCACCCTCTGGTCCACCGGATTCAGGACTGTCTGCGCTTGCTCCACCTGGGGGGCGTCTCGGTGGCGTTCCTCTGGCTCCCGGGACACGTTGGTATCTGTGGAAATGAGGCGGCCGATATTGCAGCCAAGGCTGCAGTCTCTCTTCCTCGGCCAGCTATTCAATCGCTTCCCTTCGCCGATCTACGGAGCGTTCTATGTCGACGTGTTGTTCATCTATGGCACACGCATTGGTCGATACTTAGCCATAATAAATTGCGGGACATAAAAGCTCTTCCTTGTGCTTGGACCTCTTCCTCCCGAACGCGTCGTCGGGAGGAGGTAATTTTAACTCGACTCCGGATAGGGCACTGTCTTTTTAACCATCGACATCTTTTAAGCGGCGATCCTCCCCCACTCTGTCCCCACTGCTCTCAGCTGTGGACGGTAAGACACGTTTTAATTGAGTGCCCCTATTTTAATCCGTTACGCTCCCGTCTACAGCTATCGCCTGATATATCGTCGATTTTAGCAGATGACACGCGCTCAGCCGACCGCGTTCTCAAGTTTATTAGTACCAGTGAAATGACGTCAGTCATTTGAAGCTTTTTTTGGGGACAACCAACCCCTTTCTGTAGTGGATTTTTAAGCCTTCTATCTGCTTTTAGTTTCTCCAATTTTATGACTTTCGTTCCCATTGATGCTGGTTTTCAATTTCGGTTTTTTACTGTTTCCTAAGTCACGGACCGGGCGCTAATGACCATAGAAGTTTTGCGCCCTAAAACCAAAACAAAACAAAAAGAAGCACTGTCCTTGCCTCTCCTTGGCCAACAAGGAGGCGGCCACGCAGACTTGTGATCTCACCTTTAGTGCCATGGGCGTCAGATCGGCTAGTGGAAAGATCGCCCGTTCACCCTCCCCACTTTCGCCTGCTCACTCTATGGCTCACCCTTCATCGGGTTCTGCTAAATCTCGAGCCCAAAAGTCAGACACGCGGACTTCCAAAAAAGATCCTACTCGTGAAGATTTTTTACGTACCCCAACTTCACAACCATCGGTTCCTCCTTCATCTAAACATCCTGTTTCCAAGAAAGCTAATAAGAAACCCAGTTCCTCTCCTTCTCCGCCACGGCGTGTCTCATCTACAGCACCACCTGGCGGTAGCCGCCCTCGGCCATCTTCTGTGTCGCCGAGGCGCACTGCTGTCGGGATCAACCGGCCGATCGCTGGTGGCAGGAGCTGCTCCTGAACAACCTATGGATCAGGAGCTTCTGCCTTCGGCTGACTGCCATTCCACGCTGTCGGTCGCAAGCTCTGAGCAGTCGTTAAGGGCAACCTCGGTCACATTCTTCCATTTTCTGTCCACCCTATGTCCATATCAATTGGAATATACGCGGCATTCGATCCAGTCGGGATGAATTGTCGATCCTCTTACGATCCTACTCGCCAGTCACCTTCTGTCTTCAGGAAACAAAGCTGCGTCCCCACGACCGCTTTGTTTTCCCCCATTTTCAGTCAGTCCGATTTTATCTCCCCTCTGTTGAAGGCACTCAAGTACATGGAGGACTCATGATTCTTCTCTATGATACTCTCTATTATCACCCAATCCCCTTAAACATTCCTTCCAAGCTGTCGCTGTCCGTCTTTCCCTTTCTGGATACACCTTCTCTCTTTGTACTGTATACATTCCATCGTCCACACCAATGGCACGAGCTGATCTCCTTCATCTTCTTGGTCAGCTTCCACCCCCCTATTTGCTGGTTGGGGACTTAAATGCCCACCACCCGCTTTGGGGATCTCCACATCCTTGTCCACGTGGCTCACTATTGATAGACGTCTTCCACCAAGCGGATCTAGTTTGCCTCAACATTGGGGACCCTACATATTTGTCTGCCTCCACGACAAATTTCTCTCATTTGGACCTTGCGGTCGGTACTGTTCCGCTAGCTCGGCGCTTCGAATGGTTCGCCCTTGCTGATACACTCTCCAGTGACCACTTTCCATGTGTCCTTCGATTGCAGCCACCACTGCCATATATGCGCCCGCGACACTGGAAGTTTGCCCAAGCCGATTGGACACTTTTTTCGTCTCTACTGACATTTGATGATCGTCACTTACCCAGCGTCGACGATGAGGTCACACATATTACCGACGTTATTCTTACAGCTGCGGATCATTCAATACCACGCACCTCCGAATTGCCCCGGCGCCCCCCAGTTCCTTGGTGGAACGAGGCATGCCGTGACGCAATACGTGAGCGGCGGCATGCTCTTCGCGTTTTTAGACACCATCCTACTTTGGCCAACTGTGTCCGCTATCAGCAGTTCCGTGCGCGAAGCCGTCGCGTGATCCGCGATAGCAAGAAGGCAACTGGGACTTCTTTACTAGCTCATTTAACACCTTCACTCCCTCCTCGGAAGTTTGGAGTCATATTCGACGGTTCTCAGGCGCGCCTAGTTTCTCCCCGGTCTCTGGGCTCACTGTCGAGCATGATACATTAGTGGCCCCGGTTGCAATTTCTATCTCATCGGGTCAACACTTTGCTGAGATTTCGAGCTCTTCAAATTACCCGTCTGCCTTTCTCCCGAAGAAACGTGCAGCGGAAGTGCGACCTCTTGCTTTCTCCTCTCACAATCGCGAAAGCTATAATACTGTTTTCTCCATGCGGGAACTCCAACATGCACTCTCTTCTTCTCGCTCCTCCACCCCAGGACCGGATGGTATCCACATCCAAATGTTGCTGCATTTATCATACCCTAGTCTGCGTTACCTCCTTCGCTATTATAATCGAATTTGGACCGACAGTACTTTTCCCAGACGATGGCGGGAAACTATCGTCGTTCCTGTTCCGAAACCTGGAAAGAACAAACGTCTCCCCTCTAGCTATCGCCCCATTTCTCTCACGAGTAGTGTACGTAAGGTTTTGGTGCGTATGGTGAATTGCCGTTTAGCTTGGTAGCTGGAGTCCCGCAGTCTTTTAACACCTGCCCAATGCGGTTTCCGAAAGCATCGTTCTGCAGTTGACCATCTTGTTGCTGTCTCCGCTTACATCATGAACAATTTTCTCCGGAAACGCCAAACAGTAGCAATATTTTTTGATCTGGACAGAGCATGCGATACCTGTTGGAGGACGGACATCCTCCGCACACTGTTCTCTTGGGGCTTTCGAGGTCGGCTGCCCCTCTTTCTTCGCGAATTTATGGCAGAGCGCACATTTAAAGTGCGGGTGAACACTACGCTCTGCCGTACTTTCTCCCAAGAAAACGGGGTACCCCAGGGCTCCGTGCTGAGTGTTGTACTGTTTGCCATTGCCATCAATCCAATTATGGATTGTCTCCTTCATGATGTCTCGGGCTCCCTCTTTGTGGACGATTTTGCGATCTACTACAGCTCTCAACGGACCAGCCTTCTTGAACGACGTCTTCAAGGATGTCTCGATCGCCTCCACTCTTGGAGCATCGAAACCGGCTTCCGTTTTTCTCCCAGTAAGACCATTTGTGTTAATTTTTGGCGACGTAAAGGAGTTTCTTCCGCCCTCCTTACATCTAGGTCCTGTCAACCTTCCGTTTTCGGACATCGCTAAATTCTTGAGTCTTATGTTTGACAGAAAACTGTGCTGGTCCTCCCACGTTTCCTATCTTTCGGCTCGCTGTCTGCGATCCCTCAACACCCACCGTGTCCTGAATGGTACCTCCTGGGGAGCGGACCGAGTGGTCGAAATTGGACTATGGAAGCATAGTCTACGCCTCTGCTCGGCCGTCTATTCTTCGGCGTCTCGACTCTGTCCACCTCCGTGGATTACGTTTAGTGTCTGGAGCTTTTTAGACCAGCCCCGTGGAAAACCTTTATGCTGAGACTGCTGATCCTCCGCTGTCCAGTCGGCGAGCTGTCCTTCTGAGTCGTTATGCTAGCCATCTGTCTTCCATGCCTGCAAATCCGGCCCATGACATTTTTTTCGACGCCTCCTTGGATTTAAGGTATGCTGGCCGCCCCTCCTCCCTACTACCACCGGGAGTCTGCTTCCGTCAACTGCTCCATTCTCTTTCCTTTCGCTTTTCTAAAACTTCCTTGACAACTTGGGGTACAGCATCGCCTTGGCTCCGTCGCCGGACCTGCCTGCTCCCTGACCTTTGTCAGTTTCCCAAGGATGGTATCCCTTCACTTGTTTATCGTCGGGCATTTGCTGCTCTATGTGCACAAATGAAGGAAGCCACATTTATTTACACTGATGGCTCAAAAACATCCGTTTGGTGTAGGGACTGCCTATATTGTTGGCGACACCCCAAATCGATTTCGGCTTCCTGACCAGTGTTCGGTTTATACTGCGGAGCTTTATGCTGTTCTCCAGGCTGTCCAATACATCAGTCGCCATCAGCGGATACAGTATGTTATCTGCTCAGACTCTCTCAGCTCTCTCCTCAGTCTCCAGGCGCTGTACCCTGTCCACCCTCTGGTCCATGATTCAGAACTGCCTGAACTTGCTCCTCTTGGGGGGCGTCTCTGTGGCGTTCCTCTGGATCCCAGGACACGTTGGTATCTGTGGAAATGAGGCGGCCGATATAGCGGCCAAGGCTGCAGTCTCTCTTCTTCAGCCAGCTATTCGCATGATTCCCTTCGCCGATCTACGGAGTGTTTTATGTCGTCGTGTTGCTCTTTTATGGCATGCACATTGGTCGACACTTCCCAATAATAAATTGCGGGACGTGAAAGCTCTTCCCTGTGCTTGGACCTCTTCCTCCCGAACGCGTCGTCGGGAGGAGATAATTTTAACTAGACTCCGGATAGGGCACTGTCTTTTTACCCATCGACATCTTTTAAGTGGCGATCCTCCCCCACTCTGTCCCCACTGCTCTCAGCTGCTACGGTAAGACACCTTTTACTTGAGTGCCCCTATTTTACTCCGTTACGCGCCCGTCTACAGCTGTCGCCTGATATCTCTTCCAATTTAGCAGATGACATGCGCTCAGCCGTTCGCGTTCTCGAGTTTATTAGCGCCAGTGAGATGACGTCAGTCATTTGAAGCTCTTTTTGGGGACAACCAACCCCCTCCTATAGTGGTTTTTTAAGCTTTCCTTCTGTTTTTGGTTTCCCCTTTTTTTGAGCTTTACTCCCATTGCTGCTGGTTTCCAGTTTCGTTTTTTAGCTTTTCGTAGGTCACAGACCGGGCGCTAATGACCGTAACAGTTTTGCGCCCTAAAACCATAACAAAAAAAACCTCTCTGACCACCTCCTCTACCACCAATCTCTGTTTATCACCTCCTCTCCTCTCTCTGTCCATCTGCTCCTTTCCCCTCTCTCTGCCCACCTGTTAGTCCCCCTCTCCATGCCCATCTGCTCCAAACCCTCTTCTGTTCACCAGTACCACCCACGCCTCTGTGTCGAATCTCTTCCTGCCTCCTCTCTCTGTCAATCCACTGCTCCACCTTCTCTCTGTTCATTTCTGCCTCCCTTCTCTTTGACCATCAGATCCTCTCATATCTCACTGTCCATCTCCACCTCCACTCTATAAATCCATCTCCTTCTCCCCCCTCTAAGTCTTTCTCCACCTTTCCCCTCTCTCTCCATCTCCTCCTTCGCCTTCTCTCTGTCCATCTCCTCCTACCCCTATCTGTGTCCATTTCCTGCTTTCCCCTCTCTGTTGTCCATATCCTCCTTCCTCTTCTCTGTCCACCACCCTGTTACGTTACCATCCGCACCGCAGTAGGAATCTGGAGGTTCTTACCCCTGCAGTATGCCCACGTAGTAAGTAACATGTCTACAAAGTTTGGCTGAAATTGATCCAGGGGTTTAGGAGTTATTTACCCATGGCTTTTCCCTGACTCGCACATGTCACATACGTTTAATATATTTCATACATATCTGTACGCTTATTTGACTTGTACCCCTAACTAATTTCACCCTGCAGTTTCGTTTTGACACATCTTAATGTATATTACGTCGTATCTCCTGATCTGTATACAATACAACGATATAATATTGCAAGTACATTTGGAGGTATATGTAGATACCGTCTGAGAAATGTGCTGCGAATAGAGTTGCCAGTAAAGAAGTAATAAATTAAAGCATCATGCACGATACGGCAGTTTTTGTTGCATCACTATTGTGATGTGTATTTTGAACTGTGTCGTACAATGATATATTTTTATAGATGCATTCACTGGTAACAGTGAATACTGTCTTCAAGATGCGTTGCGATTAGCGTTAATAATAAAGAAATAATAAATTAAAACGTCTGAACGATGCGGCAGAGCTTCACTCAGTGTTTGTCATATCTCCTCGCACTGTGATACAGTTTTGCAAGTACATTCAGTAATGTATTTGAATACTGTCTGCAAAATGTGTTGCGAATAGTGTTAGTAGTAAAGACGTAATAAATTACAAAGTCATGCCAGACTGGCAAATTTACTGTATGGAAGCTGAAAATGTAGTAAGCGATAAAATGTTTCCCGTTTATTATTTTGTAGGCTGTGCCAGTGAGAAAGCGTCTCGTAAAAGTTTGAAATTACGTGTTAAGTTGTTTGTAAGTGTCTAAGTGCTCTAGTTCTCACATACTGGGTGAATATAGTGTAGCTATCTGCATGGCGCAATCTACGCTTCTTTTTAAAGGCCCTTCCCCTCCCGTTTGACAAGTTGATGGTTTTTACCCCCAAATTGGTTTTTTTCATACAGTGAGTGATATGTGTACCAGATGTGGCTGAAATCGATAAAGTAGTTTAGCAGGAGATTTGAAACATACGTAGACGGAAAAAATAGCAACATCAAGAAATAATTAATGTAGTGTAATGAAACTTCCGGAATACATTTGTCTAGGTAAATTATTTAAATGATTAACATTGCAGGATCGCAGGTTAGTGTAAGTGGGAGATAAGCGATTGGAAATGTGAAATGCTGATACATTAATAACGGAAGTCACGGCACGAATGTTGAATGCAAGTACGCAAACGTGCATGCATTGTGTTGTAAAGGTGCCCGACGTCAGTTTGCGGGATGGAGCTCGACGCCTGCTGCACTCGGTCGGTCAAAACAGGGACGGTTAATGCTGGTTGAGAATGACGCTGGAGTTGTTGTCCGATGATGTCCCTCAAGTGCTCGATTGAAGACAGATCTGTTGATCGAGCAGGCCAAGGCAATATTTCGACCCTCTGTAGAGCATGTTGGGTTGTAATAGCGGTAAGTGGGCGAGCGTTATCCTGTTGGAAAACACCCCTGGAATGTTGCTCATGAAAGGCAACCCGACATATCAAATCGTAAGATTAACGTACAAATTTGTAGTCATGGTGCGTGGGATAAACACGAGTGCTTATGCTGTTATATGGGATCGCGTCCCTGAGCATAACTCCAGGTGTAGGTCCGGTGAGTCTAGCACTCAGACAGGTGCTCACCTGGCCTGCTCTTAACCAACACACGACCGTTACTGCACCGAGGCAGAACCAGCTTCCAGCAGAAAACATACATTTACCCTGCCCTCCAATGAGCTCTCGGTTGACACAACTGAAGTCAGAAATGGTGGTCGTTTGGATTGTGGAATGCATGCTACAGCGGTCTCGCTGGGAAGTGCCCTTGAAGGACCTGATTTTTAACAGTTCGTTGTGTCACTGTGGTGCCAACTGTTGCTCAGATTGTAGCTGCAGATGCAGTTAAGATGTGCAAGAGCCATACGCCGAACATAATGGCCTTCCCTTTCGATAGTACCAGTGGCCATCCGGAGCCCGGTCTTCTTGCGACCGTATGTTCTCTTCATCACCGCTGAGGGCTTTCATGTACAGTGGCTGCCAAATCTTTCTGCACTGCCGCAGAACGAACATCCGGCTTCTCCTAGCCCTATTACACGACCTCGTTAAAACTCAGAGAGGTATTAATAATGGCGTGTTTGTTGTCTTAAAGGCAGTCGCAAAAGTCTTTCTTGTTGTTACGATTTTTTCAAATGGTTCAAATGGCTCTGAGTATTATGGGACTTAACATCTGAGGTCGTCAGTCCCCTAGAACTTAGAGCTACGTAAACCTAACTAACCTAAGGACATCACACACATCCATGCCCGAGACAGGATTCGAACGTGCAACCGTAGCGGTCGCGCGGGTCCAGACTTAAGCGCCTAGAACCGCTCGGCCACACCGGCCGGCTGATTTTTTTTTTTTTCCGTCAGTCTATATACATACATACATACATTCTTATAATATGTATGGATTACTTTTCTGATGCTGATTTCAAGTTCTAGCCTCTCCCATTGCCATGAAGATTTTCTTCTAAATTTGGTCCTACGGAACTTGCCGTGTAAAATATAATAAATTATGTTTCCTTTACATCATTTGAATATGTCGCGAAACGTGATTCATTTTCATAACTGCGAGTGTATCTCCTTGTTATGGAGTTAACGTCCATACTTCATTGTATTGGGTAAAGACTGACGCACACAGAGCTTTTAGATATTTTATATTAATATGTGGTTATTCACTTACATGTCCTAGAAGAGTGGCGTCGCCGCTTGTAAGATCTGGCAAGTGAGAACCGGGAAGGGTGAGAGGCGAAGGGGGAGGCGATGATCAATAGCGACTTATCCCGTTTTTCCTTGCTCGATATTATGAAAAACAGAAAATCTGCGTAACGTGCACTCATTCTTCCATCAGATGGAGATAGTGAACCTATCACAGGTTTAAATAAACGACATTTTAAAATAAAATTATCTAGCGTGACTGATCATTATTTTAGGTACGAACCTATAGTCTTACATACAATTAGTATTTTCGGGTAGCAGCAACCGATCACAGACTGGGAACACTAGACTTAGTTCGTCTATGTACGGTCGTTCGTATATCAAAAGTGACTCATACTGACCACACATTGTAACTCTGCAAGTAAATATGAGAGTGGAACGCTCTCTGAAACTGACAACAGTCCCCTGTGTTACAGTCGCATGACGGAACCGTGGAATGAGTCTGCGGTGGGGTTGTCGCTTATGAACAAGCTCAGTCTTTCGAGTGACAGCAAAAACGTGAACATGAAATACACATACACAAGAAGACGGTGCAGTTTAAGGGACCATCATTGTCACATGAGAAGCAGGATTCAAAGTTTCTCGCGCTCTATAGGTTAATGTATTACATAGGTTCCGTAAATTACGGAAGTAGAGCGCCGGAATGATCCCTTTCAAAAGGCCACAGTCAGCTTACCACGGTATTTTCTCTAACCATAAGTTATGCTGTGCGTCTAATGACCGTGTCATTTACGGTTCGTCAAACCACGAACGTTCCATTTTTTACTAGAGCCACAGATTGCCGAAGCAGCTATCGCTTCTGTAGGTACATCCATTCATTTCGATAGAGCTGCAAGCCGTGGGACCAACAACCAGCAAAAACTTGGCTCGTAGAAAGTCAACGCCATATGAGGTCGTTTCCTGAATGCTTCTCCCTCCAGGTACCGTCAGTAATAATTTGCAGCGTCGCCATAGGTAATGGATGCGCTGACGTCGCAGACAACGACTTCCACCTATCGCCGACACTAACAAGACTAAACTGCTGCCGTATAACACTCAGTTTAGCGAGTCACGCCGGCGAAACTATCGCAAGATTCTACGTGGGGAGGCAAACTGTTGCTGTTCATCACTGCATGACATGAAGACAGTGCTTCTGTGCCACCTCATGATATTGGTGTGTTAGAGGGCCCATGCTTCGTCGACGAGGACAGCAAAGAGTAAAACTAGGTCAGACAGCAACGAATGGTCTCCATGAAGCTGTTTCCTCTGGCTTCCAATGGCTGCTGACTCCTACAAGCTACAAACATGTACTGAGTTAATCTCTCGTCGAACTGTGAGATAACTGTGGTGACAACCGCGCCGGGAAAGAGCTACACACTTTTCCCACACTTACCTCGCATTATTATTTATTTAACTTATGAAGGAACAAGTGGTATTATACATTACGTTAAAGATATTCGTAAATCAACTGTACTAATGGAAAATATATGAAAAATATATTGCAAATATCCTACAAATGTGAGAGAAGAGAAGCACTTAAATTTAATCTGTCAGTGCAGTAAACAGCATCCGTCGTCAGAGCCCTATCCATTGCCTAGGTACGACTTAGTACACTGCTACAGTCTGTGTTGGATAGTCTGCGGTGTCTCGCCACATTTGGGTAATGGATGGTGCATTTTTTTACGCTATGAAAGACAGCCCCCGTCGTCTTCCGTGTACGCCGAGGCAAACTGAATCCGTACTCCTGATGGTGCATGCCGGGTCCACATTTATCTTCCAGTCATGCTACACTCTTCTCCTGCATGTTGTCAAGCAAGCAAGAATAACTGGTGGCTAACGAATCAACAATTTATGATGATCTTCTGGTGATAGCTAATATGGAAAGTACTAACCTTTCGAAACAGGATAAGCAGATTCCACACTATCTCAGTGCAGAGAAATTCACTGTACATCACATTAATGATTGCCTGGAATCCTGCCATTCTGTGACAATGTGTAACAGGTTAGTGTAGAAAAAAGTGCACTACATGTTAGCCATCGTCGTTGTGCACGGTGTCTTGGCGATTCGACAAGTAACAGGTAATTGTTGCGTAGTGTTAGTTGTTATTTGTCTTCATAGTGTACTGACAAAATTAGGGCTACTTACGAAGCATGTAAAGATTTTAGGTACTTCATATTTGTTGATAGAAACTTTTGACATTTCTTGACAGTTGGAGGTATCGTGTCTCAACAACAGTGAGAAGTATTTTCTCTTGGCAGCTATAAAATTCCTGACTTCACGATGTTGAACTTTAGCGAATGTGGCATTAACGCTAAGGGCAGATGCGCACAGCGTTGAATAACGCGCTTTGACAAAGTTTTCTTTGTTAAATGTTCTCTGCTAAATCTAACACGCCATGCACGACAACCTGACAGTTGTTAAACACACGGAATAAATGCCCCCTGATACAAAGGTGTAAGAGCAGTAAATTTATGCTTCATAGTGCTGAACATTACACGGATAGATCGGATAACTACTGAACAGATACTAAATCGAATGGAGGAAAAGAGCTTGACTAAGAAAAGCGCTAGTTTAATAGGACACGTCCTGAGGCATCAAGGAGTAGGTAATTAGATAATGGGTGGAAGGGTGGGGGCGGAAGTAGGTTATAAGCTCTCTACCAGATAATTGATTCACAATTTAACCATCGGCGATCGGTCTTTTAATTAGTACAGCTCACATCCATTGGTCATATTCATTTTTAATAGTCATTACCGTATGCCCCGACCAATAAGAAGTGGTCAGTCATTATTAGTAGTTTGTACCGTTACCGACGGAGACAATACTGAAAGATAACATATCAAGTTCATGAACCTTTTGGACTTTACTATTAAACATTAGTCACTACGATTCATAGCTCTTACAAGCACTCTGTTGAAATTATAATTCTGCCTTTCACACATGTAAGTCGGTTACTAACGATCATTCTTCCAGTTGCATGAAAGATTCAACGTAAGATAACTTATGCACAAATTATCCGAGACATCGTTTCGTCTCTTACCTGTTAACCAACTGTATTATATCCACGTTAATATCGTTAGTGCGACAGTCACGCCTGCCCCAGAGTCTCCAGGCTCCATACTTCTAACTCAAACGACGACTATAAGCCGCACTACAGGATACTCTAATGTCGCTTTCTGGGAAGTTACACCAAACTGAAGTGTCTTCCATAACACTCGATGCTATTACTAAACTCGATACCACTCGACAAATGAAAAACTTCGGAGTTGCCATATTGAATTTCATAGTTTTTATAAAAAATTATGTAGTCACGATCGCTCCGATATACTCTGCCCATTCGCATTAATGAAACTCTGACAAAAAACCTAAATCACCACCTTTTGCGGAGTGGACGTTGCGAGGCGTGCAGGATGAGAGCAATTGAGGTTCTGGAAGCTACTGACAGAGATGTGGAGCCATGCTGACACCAGTGCCGTGGTCAGCTGCGTAAGGTTCCATGGCGCGAACAGCCTGATCAAGGTGGATCCACAGATTCTCGATTGGGTTTAAATCGAGTGAGTTTGGTGGCCAGGAGAGAAGGTGAATACATCATGGTGCACTTCGAACCGCGCACGTACTCTGCGAGCAGTGTGGTACGTTTCATTGTCCTGCTGGCAGATGCCATCGTGTCGAGGAGAAACATACTGCATGTGGGGGTGGACATGGTCCCAGAGGATAGATCCATACTTGTGTTGATCCACTGTGCCTTCCAGAATGACGAGATCACACTGGGAATACCAGGAAAACGTTCCCCAGACAATAACTCTCCCTCCTCCTGCCTGGATCCTTCCGACGATTGTCGCAGGTATTTGTTTTCTGAACTTTCACGTCTGACATGCCAATGTCATCTGAAAATGCCACGTGCTCAGTGAACGTCCAGTTGCGGAACTGGAGTGCACATTCCAGTCTTCGTCGCCCATGAAGCATACAGCATGGCTGCATGAACGAGGCCCCTGCTGCGGAGGACCACACGCAGTAACGTTCGCTAAGAAGTCATTGAGGATACACTGTTGGTAGCCCCTTGCTTCATCTGACGGTCACTTGCTCAACAATTGCACGTCCATTCGCCCTTACAGCCGGCCAGAGTGGCCGAGCGGTTCTAGGCGCTACAGTCTGGAACCGCGCGACCGCTACGGTCACAGGTTCGACTCCTGCCTCGGGCATGGATGTGTGTGATGTCCTTAGGTTATTTAGGTTTAAGTAGTTCTAAGTTCTAGGCGACTGACGACCGCAGAAGTTAAGTCGCATAGTGCTCAGAGCCATTTTTGCATATTATGGCCAGTCACGCACCTTATGTCCTTAAAATTCGATCCGACCTTGAAACGCGACAGCAGTCGACGAATGTGCTGGACAAGTATACGCCGTATTAGCCTTGCTACAGTTCAATGAGAAGCAAAGTCGGGAGAAAGAGTACACCGCCCATGGCTTAGGTGATCGGAACCCTTACAGCATGACTGAAATTCTTAAGGAAGACCCAGGCTTGAACAGAGAAATTTGGTTCAAATCGACTTAAGATACATTAGATATGAAAATATTTGTAAAAGATAGGACTAGCTTGAGAATAGCATGAACCCAGCCATCGGACTGATAACAGCAATATCAACAAGTAGCAGAAACATAATTAGAAGGATTTTAAGTCAATTACAAGCACCCAGTAAGTATACCTCTGTGTAATTCCCTCTGACACCCGCTATCTTGGAAAATAATTTTCTGGGGATAATGGTGTGGGTGTGAGGGAATAGATAAAAGAAAAGAACTAGCAAATACGAGGCCATAGCAAATCTTTTCATTCATTCCTCGAGCAGAATCAGATCAGCCCCCGCATCTTCTCAAATTGCCTAATAAATTATCTACATGATACTGAACCGTTCAACGTTTAGATACTCACTTCTACATCTTGTTTACCAAATGTTCGATGTAGAACAAATTAGGTAAGTAACGATCTGATTTAAAGCTTGATATGGCTTACGGGACACCTGGACCAGATGAAATTATATAATTTTCACAAGCCGCTTCACCAGCTATCACATATCTATGTCCTCAGTGGTATGAAATCATTTATGGTTTTCTATTGAAATGGTTGTTAAAAACTGTACATTATCAGTCCGTTTCATTTTATATTTCAACCTTCCAACGCTTCTGTGAACAGAGACGAAGATACAGAATCACTGTGGGTAGAAAACCTAACTGTTATAGGTGATGAAGATTTGCGGATGTTAGTGGTCTGTCGAAGTTTCTGGAGGTGACACAGTGTTCTAGGCCAGGGAACCAGCCATATGTGAGTAGGCGGTAGGAAATAACTTTGTAGCTGAGTGCCTGGGAATCGATCGGACCTTCCTCCTGCCGGTGTATGAAAGAGCAACGTATGTGTAATTTCAAAAACTTCTTCTTCAGTAAAGCGAGATAACGCTCACTCTGAAACTTAGACCCGTTTTACAGCCTTCCTTCTACGTTTCTGCTCTTGTCTACATGATGCATGACATTTATGGCTAACAAATGTTACTAGAACATTTACATATATTGTTTACACTTCAAAGTTTACCAAATTAGGAGCCACCAAACTTGTTTTATAGCTTGAGTAAAATTTAGTCCTGCGTTGTTGGCAAGTAACTTCTTATAGAGCCCTGCTAACAAAACTGCGGCTATGTCAAACTACTCACGACGTACCATCATGTATTCTTCTCTGATATTTGTGGTTCTTCTGCTCATGTCTCTTAATTCACAATGTTGTTTCTATTTTTATTTCACCAATGATCACCTATGTCACTGAACCCTGAGATGTATCTTTCTTATTCTTCTGTATTCGGTATCTTCACAGGATCAAAAATGGCTGAGCACTATGCGACTTAAATTCTGAGGTCATCAGTCGCCTAGAACTTAGAACTAATTAAACCTAACGAACCTAAGGACATCACACACATCCATGCCCGAGGCAGGATTCGAACCTGCGACCGTAGCGGTCGCTCGCTTCCAGACTGTAGCGCCTAAACCGCATGGCCATTCCGGCCGACTTCACGGGGTCGGCATGTTTTTTTAAATTTTTTTTATTTGGCTATGTTAATGGTAGTGGGCGGCCGAATGCCCTTCTTGCTCCCCCTCCCCCACTTCCCCATAGCCGGAATTTGTGTGCCCCATCTGTCTGCGCCTAGTATTACGTCATGTAAAAGTGTACGAACGTTTTCAAAATATTTGTGAAACTTGTAACCGAGGCGGAATGGGGATACCTGCCCGGTATTCGCCTAGTCATGTGGAAAACCGTCTAAAAACCACATCCGGACTGCCTAGCATACTTGGCCTTCGTCGTCACTCACCCAGGCGCATTCGATCCGGTTCCGTCGCTCCTCCCCGATTCCCAGAAGCGGCGTGCTAACACGAGTGGCTATCTGAACTTGGTATCCCTGTCAGTGTATAGACAGAATTTTTTATGTTCTCATTTCCATAACAGATTATTACCTCTTTTGACAGTCTTCAGTAATGGCATTTTCATAATTATTCAGTAGGCAAGATTTGAATTCTTCATTTGTTGCTGTCCGTCTGACGTGAATTTTATAGTACAAGGGGGTTTCCACTGGTCTGACCATGATAAGAGCTTATTTACCTTCCTCATGGAAATATTCAGATTTAGAACTGAATGGACGCTCGTGCACCTACTGTATTTTTCGACGTGTCTTCTGGGTAGTGCGTTATTGACATATAGTATGCCTGAAAGATACTCCACGATCACAAAATCGTCGTCCGACGTAGTTGTAGTTCGCTAGACACGTAAATCGCGTCACAATCCTCTCTAATGTTGCTGTAAATATTACGAACAATATTATTACTTCTTCCTGTAAGTACTGAGTTGCGCGTTTCTAAAGCGTGGGTCATCTGAATTCCCATTTGGGGCGTGGTTGAAAGGCTTCTGTGATATTCTGTGTTCCTCATCTCCGGAAAGCACATTCTTTTGAGACAGAACTCAAATGCATCAGTTTCAGTTTCCCTTTATTTTCAAATCATGTACGAGTAGTTGTTTCTGGCGACGAAGTGATGTCTGAAGGAGCTGCGTAATTTTGTTTCTTTCTGTGGACGAGGTTTTTTCCTTGGTAATATCAGCGTAATGAGACGTCAAAAATGGTCAATCTAAGTCTGCAGAAATCTGAAGAAAAGACACCGTTCAGCTTACAATATTTTAGGTATAAAAACCTAGGGAGTAGGCTCTATCCGATGGTCAGGGAAAAATTAATTTTGAAGTATCTCCTCGAGATATATCTCAGTATTATGTGTCCGTCTGAGAAGCGCTCAGAAATAACATTTTGCAAAAAACAATCATCACTTGTCACATACTGGGAAGTGGCCTGTAACGACCATGATTTGTTATTACACGGAAATTGACCAGCTGTTTACCCGATAAATAATTGACGTGTTGTTTTGTCCACATAAACAGTTCCCCCAAAACCATGAACCTTGCCGATGGTGGGGAGGCTTGTGTGCCTCAGCGATACAAATAGCCGTACAGTAGGTGCAACCACAACGGAGGGGTATCTGTTGAGAGGCCAGACAAACATGTGGTTTCTGAAGATGGGCAGCAGCCTTTTCGGTAGTTGCAGGGACAAAAGTCTGTGAGTGAAACGTGTACGATATACAGTTTAGACAAGAAGAGAATATAACCTTTCGAGATGTAGTGCTACAGAAGAATGCTGAAGATTAGATGGAGAGAAATGGGGAGAAGAGAGATTTGTGGTACATTCTGCTAGAAGAATGGATCGGTTCGTAGGACACATTCTGAGGCATCAAGGGATCACCAATTTAATACTGGAGGGAAGCGTGGGGAGGGGGATGGGTGGTAAAAATCATAGAGGAAGACCAAGAGATGAATACAGTAAGCAGATTAAGAAGGATGTAGGTTGCTGTAGTTACTCGGAGATGAAGAGGCTTGCACAGGATTGAGTACTGTGGAGAGCTGCATCAAACCAGTTTTTGGACAGAAAACAACAACAACAGCAAAACCGTAGAATCGCACAGTCGAGCGTCGATCAATAGCTCGTCCATCGATTGGTGTATACGACTTATTTTTATATCGGGCGGACCGCTACACACTTAGCGACTGAACACGAAAGTCAATTTTATCCTTGAAGGATCTCGGTGAAATTCTTGGCTCTAGTTCAGTTAACGTTTGTGATAGTGCGTAGCAGAAACCATAAATTCTTTTGAGCCTAACTACGTAAATATTTGCCACAACTGGAAGCTACCATCGGCATGTTCCTGAAGAAGTTTCTCTATAGTGTCTGTGTATCAACAAAACAGATCTGTTAACAAACATTCGTACTTTACCTAGAGATCCAGTGTACTCGTAATTTAATAAACTAAGTCGATCACACAGTCGACACAAGGTGTATGTAGGGGCAAACGTTTTAGCGCTGTCTTTGCATCGCTAATACTTTACTCTTTCACCGTTGACAAGAGTACTACTTAATCATGAAGGTAAATCGCGCACACAGTTCGTGTTGTGAAGTGTGGAGAAACTACCTTGTTGTTTTGGTGTAGTTTTCGTTCAACAGTTTAATGTTGTATCAGAGGTACATATAGTCGGTGCACATTTCGGGGATTAAACTCTGAATGCTTCCAGCTCACCTTGTCCCAGACAAATTCTGGGAAAAGTATTTCCTTTTGAAAGTCACACTTTCAGCGTTCTTTGTTGATATCGAGAACGGAAGTGTGATCTGCAATCATGATTTCATTTTGCCAAAGAAAGAGTTTACTATATTATTGTCAAGTGAACTGCAACACAGTTATGCTGTTTATGTCCAAAAAACTACCACAGCTTTTACGACGGAGGAAACAGTAGAGTGAATAAATTAGCTTTCTGTGTTTTCATATTGATAACAACTTTAACTGGTAACTTCTGACACGTTTGGCCTCACCTAATTTACCTTTAAGTGTTCTTGCAATCTATAGTTAGAAAGTAATCAACAGATTAATTTATTCGGTATTTTTCTATCACTGGTGACCTACAGGACATTATTTAGGGTCACTTGACACTTGAGCAACAAGAAATCATTACTCAAATGAAAGAAATCTGACGTATGGACCTATGGGCCTTACTCATACTAAGACAACTGTTAGTGGTTTTTCAAGCAACCGCGCTAACCAACTATAGTAACAGTAAACAATCCTTTGACATTTATTATAAACAGTTCATATCCAATATGAGAATAATAGTGACATTCAGAAACACACTGCTTGATGGAACAGCAAAGTACACCATTCTCCAGTGACTGTGAATCTGCTTGAGCCTGGAGTAGCGATTATCTCTGCAGAACTATTCCATAATCTGTCTTGTCATGTTAAGGGTAAACGTAATCATGACTGTAATGTAAAATATGCCAATTATAAAACAACTATCAATCAGTAAATCTATAACAAAGAATCAGTGGTTCATTTTCATAAAGGTATTGCATTTAGCCGATTTAGCGGCTCAGTTGCAGCTCCTCAAAGAAGCGTACATTATATATTGTGATCCATAAACAGAAAGAAAATGCCTCTCGGCCAGTAGAGGTGTATTTAAATGTAGAGTCTCCTTGAAAATTCTTTCTATACCACCTATGAGTTCTTGGAATAATAAAAATAGTAAAGTAAGTTGCACGTCTGCAAATGGTTACCCAGCACTATAAATATACTGTTTTAATAAAGGCGTGAAGCTATTATACAAATGACCTGTTCCACTGCACAGCACGTCCTACGAATGTACTACATGATAAATGTAATTAGTTACTTGTAAGTAATAAGTACTTGTAACCCACAAACTAACTATCTATTCAATCGCAACGCCTCAATCATGTGGAGAGCGCACGGTGAGCAATTTCAGTGCTTTGCATAATTCAATTAACGACCTGGTAGATAAACGAATTACATAGGGCACGAGTTGAAAACACTTGAAGGAATCAGTGTTTTCAGTAGTAAGTTACGACCCAAGCCATTCAGTTAGGTTCACTTAGCTTAATCTATTTCTAATGGTTTTAATAACATCGAGACGTTGAACTATGAGCAAACAAGATCATAGTTACAGGACCTTGCGTGTAGTTAACGACTGTTCGCAAGACTGGGTCAATCACCCTGTTGTTCTTTAACAGCAGTTTCAGGAGATGCAGGTCGTACACAGCGTTCTCATACTTCTGTCGTCGCGTTTATGCGATGTTTCGCAAAAATCTGTGATATAAAAAGAAAACTAAGTCCTCTTCTTGAAAACGATATCTGGATCACGCCATACGGGACCACAACGGGTTAATATGGTGTATGTCTTGTATTGCCATGTTCCACGGATCAGCAACATTTTAGTATAACTGTGAGCGCTCTCTCTCTCTCTCTCTCTCTCTCTCTCTCTCTCTCTCTCTCTCTGTGTGTGTGTGTGTGTGTGTGTGTGTGTGTGTGTGTATAGCTCCTCAAATGACTGTACAACGTTGAAATTTGTTCCTTGGTATAGTGTTTCAGCATTTCACAAGTATAATCGTTTTGTTACTGTCATTACATTATTCTAAAGCTTTGTGCTATGAATATGCAGCATGCAGCCTACATCATTCTACAAATATGAATAATTAGAAAATAATTGTTATTGTGAATCAAGAAAACAATGCGAGAAATTTTCAAGGAAATGACAAGTGTTCCGAGAATACTAAGGAGCAACTGGGGTTTTGTGTACACCACAAGGCCGTAGACGGAATTTCGTCAAAGAAGGAGGGGGGAGGGGAGGGGGTCCGATTTGTTAAAGAGAACCTTAAAAAGACTCATGTTTTTGATTTATTCTGAAAATTTTAATAAACAACGATAAATCATTTTTTTTTAGAAAATGAGCTCAGAGTTTTCACTAAGCAGTGATATAATCTCGTTGCAGTACAGTATTTTGGCAAACCACTAAGATGCAGTTGCTCCAGTCTCCCTTCATCCTCCAAGCACTTTTTATACTCTTCTTCTTTCAGCCTGTATTTGAGCTGAGGAAGTGAGCAAGTTTTTGGGACACCGTGATTATTACAGAGAGGGCTTTTGGAACAAAGAAACATCTGTATGACAGATAAGCTAGAACAATTTTTGATGCGAAAATGCAACGTTTGGTTAAAATAAGTCTAGACCGCAATGATATTTACCTATTGTGGTCAGTTTCGACTTTCACTTAAAATTAATATCAATGTGATCTGGACTGTTATTTTAACCAAATTACAGCACAAGATCGGTGTTCTCCTACGGACAATGTTGTGTAAATTTATGGAAAATGCAAATGATCTGGAATTATTCAGTCTTACACTTCCCTAAATTCCGTCTTTAAGCATGCACCTATCACTTCTTGCATGGTAGAAAGATCATTTTCTGCGCAAGAGAATGTCCTGGCAAACAAATGAGTGAGTCTAAATGAGGAGAATTCGGATTATTATTTAGTTATCATATGACTTTTAGTGCCGGGAGTCTCTGAAGAGACGCTCGGCTCGCCTTCGATGCAACTCTTTCCATTTATACAGAGGGGCTGCATCTTTAAGCGAACTGGAATCTATCAGGAAAGATAGGTTTTTGGAAGGAGTTGAGTGTGGCCCAAGGCAGAGAACCAACCCCGACATTCACTTAAACTGAAATTAAGAAACCACAGTAAACCATTTTCAAGGTTGCCAACGGACGGATTCATACCGCCTCACCTTACGAGACAAGGAATTGCTAGCTCGGCGGCTCAACACGCAGAGCTACCGAAATTCGTTGGAGAATTTGGAAACACTGTTGTACATCGTTTTAAAATAAAATTCATCACAAGAAAAGGCTGACTTTTGATCTGGAATATTTTTGCTTTAATTGTGCATGTTTAGTCATTTGATATCGCATGAACGCATGCATATTTTGAAGTTGAATTGCTCATGGAATTGCTGGCTTCAGTTATCATAGTGCTACAACAGAGTAAATGGATTCTGGACGAAAGGCCGAGCCGGCTGTTGTGGCCGAGCGGTTCTAGGCGCTTCAGTCTGAAACCGCACTACCGCTGCGGTCGCAGGTTCAAATCCTGCCTCGGGCATGGATGTGTATGATGTCGTTAGGTTAGTTAGGTTTAAGTAGTTCTAAGTTCTAGGGGACTGATGACCTCAGATGTTAAGTCCCATAGTGCTCAGAGCCATGTGAACCATTTTTGAAAGGGTGAAGCTTACATGCAAGGCGCAGTCGGCTCCGACGAATTCGAGCAGCCCGCTGCATAAATCTTTTAGTAACCGACGAACAATAGAACGTTCTGTCATCGCATACCCCTTCTGTTCTTCACAAACCCCTCCTCATTATTCCACTTCGGAACTGGTTTTTGACCAGATTGGGTGATATTTTCCCGTGACGTGGTCCGCGGAGTGACCGCGTGGTTCGAGGCGCCATGACACGGATTGTGTGGCCCCTCCCTTCGGAGGTTAGAGTCTTCCCTCAGTCTTGTTTGTGTGTGTGTGTGTGTGTGTGTGGTTGTTGTTGTTGTTGTTGTTAGAATAAATTAGTTTAAGTAGTGTGTAAGTGTAGGCCTGATGACCTCAGCAGTTTGGTCCCTTAGGAATTCACACATATTAGAACATTTGGTGCTGGGGGGGGGGGGATTCCGGATTCCCATTCCCTGGAACACGCAGCCTCCACTCCGCCTCCGCCTCCCCCACCTTTCCCCTCTCCCCACCCCCGCCTCCTCTACCCCATTGTCTACGTCCTTGAACACCATCTCGACTCGAATTAACCTTTTGCAGCGCGACAGAAACACAAAGGTTGACTGATAGTCATTCCATTATTTGAGTATATTTAAATTCAACAAACGGAACGAATGGAATTTTGCCATTTCGGAAGCGAAATAGATAAAGAAGGAAAATGCAATAAGTTCATAGTAGCAAGAATTACAATCCAGTCTCATTGATATGACCACAGCCTATACGCGACGTCAACGTGCAATAACCACTCACAAACGGCAGATGGCAGCACTAGCAGTGGAGAGTATACACAGGAAGTCAGAGGGATGCGGAAAACAGTGCAGTCGTTGTAATGCGGAAATGGAGCGATTTACCTGACGTCCAAAAGGGCACGATCATTGGCCTTCGGGCTAAGGCGGAAGCATATCCGAAATGATTAAGTTCATAAAGCACACAGTGCATGAAAAATGTTGCTATTCAAAACCGGTGTGGAGGCAACTGTGAAGCATCGCGGGCCATAGATGTCAGGGGTGAACAACGGCTGCAGAGATGCGTACGGACGAAGAAACATACAACTGGAACAGTTGACCACCCAAATGAGCCAATAGGCTATCAGCAGGGTCTCCTCAACGAACGTTGCTGTGTATGGGCCTCCGCTGCAGGCGCCTGGGTCATTCTACCGATACTGACTGCTGCTCATCGCCGACGAAGGCTGGAATTTGCAACCCGTATTGCAACGAGACGTCCTCTGAGTGGCGAAAGGTAAGTTTTTCAGATGCATCACGCTTTATGCTCCATTGGACAGTTGGCTGTTGCTGTATATGGTGAAACGTCCGACAGCAAGCACCTGCAACAATCCCTGGGGCGTTATGGTTCAAATGGCTCTGAGCACTGTGGGACTTAACTTCTGAGGTCATCAGTCCCCTAGAACTTAGAACTACGTAAACCTAACCAACCTAGGGACATCACACACGTACATGCGCGAGGCAGGATTCAAACCTGCGACCGTAGCGGTCGCGCGGTTCCAGACTGTGGCGCCTAGAACCGCTCGGTCAACTCGGCCGGCTGGGGCGTTATGGTCTGGGTGATCTGGTCATTCTGTAAGGCACAGTGGATCAACACAAAATGCGTCTATCATTGGGGACCATATCCACCCTGCAGGCAGTTTGTTTTTAGGTCAGCACGAAAGCATCTACCAGCAGGACAATGCAATGTGTCGTACAGCTCGACGTGTACGTGCGTACTTGCGTGGTCGAAGAGCACCAGAATGAGTTTATCGTATTCCCGTGGCTATCAAACTCCCAGGATCTGAAGCCAATGTAAAATCTGTGTACCACCTCGATCGGGCTGTTCGCTACATGGATCCTCAATTGAGAAACCAAGCGCAGGTGGGCATGGCACTTGGGTAGGCTTGGCTCCCCCTGCACGTCTCGCGGCAGTCCACGTAGCAAAAGGTGGTTATTCAGGTGTTTGACAGGTGGTCACATTAATGTGACTCTGCAGCGAGTAAAAAGAAACAGCGATTAACATCAGAAAGTAAACAGCTTGAGATCAACAAGAGATTCATGAGAAGCTATGTTTAAACGATGTGTCGAAAAATGAGAATAGTGAACACAGAACTGATTAGAAGTCTTTGAAATGTGGTTTTCTAGGAGACTTCTAAATATCAGACAGACTGATCGATTACAGATTGACAATGTGAAAGAGTAAAAATACGTAACAAAGAATATAGTGAACCTGAGAGAGAGAATGGTTGGACTTACGTAAGGACAGGGGTCGTTGCGGAAAACGGTAGTTGAATGGACGGTGGAAAGGTAGCACTGAGCCGATGGGAATTTTTGTAAATGAGCCAGTTGCGAGGTAGCAATATGCCAGAGGTATTGATAATTAGGACGTACGCAACATTATGTGGAGTACGTAAGTCCAGTGAAAGTAGGATCTGTAAATCTTTGTCTGGATTACAGTACTGCTAACAGCATGGACGTCTGAGCTATAGGAGATATAAGCAATAGGATGTGTATTACGAAAAATGAGATTTTGTTAGGTATGACAAAAAGAGGTGGATTATAGTAATGATGAGTAAAAGGATACTTCCTATGCAGACCATTTAAGTGACGTAATTATAATATGTGTAACTAGTGGTAGGACCAAATCAAGGTAAGGAGGTAAGAATGATATTGCGCGAAGTCAGTTGGTATAAGATGTGAGAGAGTGGTTGTAAAAAGTAAATACAGTCGTAGGCAGAAGAGTGGCAAATTATCGGCAAATGAAAGGTAGATCATCAAAGATTAAATGAGAGAGGATGGGGAAGACTGATACAGTAAGACAGTACAAGTAGAATGGCCACAGCAGATACATTGGCGCAGTAGTTAGTTGCAAACTACGTGGTAATAACGAGGTAATTGGACCAATATCAGCGGTAATCTGTCATAATAACACAGTGCTTGAATGAATGAATAACCTCATGCTAACTAAGCCTTTAGTAAAACCAAACCTGAAAACCCAACCTGTAATTTCTAGGAATAACTAAGAATTGTTATATGTTTAACACAATATCATGCAAAAAACTTACTGAACTTGTTTGTGGTTGATCTGTCTCTGGAGATAACCAATGTAAATTATGCATTTGGGTTAAGGTCTATTCAGTACAGATATAAAACAGAGAAGTTTGTGAGGTAAATTTTGCAAGCAAATGATGTGTTGTAATTTTCATGAATTAATTGTAGGGAAGAGTAATAGCCTATAAAGAAGGGATGTAATGTTGTTCCTTATTATCAGTTGGTAATCCATTTTTTAAACACAGAAGTTGCACGAGTTATGTATCGATAGGAGGCATGAGAGGGACAGGCAGCTGCGTCAAGATCAAAATCGCAGGGCGCAAGGCGCTTCGCAAATCACGGCCGACCGAGGATGGTGACCTTGGCCACAGCTGAAGTCTGAGAAACGAATATGGTGTAACAAAAATATCGCATGGCAGGTGACAGCATACTGTGCTCGGCTAACCCAAATCCGACACACTGAAGGACGACATGGTAGAGGGATGGTAGTATGAGCTGCTGGCTGCCGTGGGCTGACTATGTATGGAACCAGATCCTGTTCATCAGATCTGGGGGATTCTGCACGTGGATACTATAGAAATATTCTTTTGTGCCCCCATGTAAACCAATGAACTCATCTTCATTGTATCAGACACTGCAAATGATGATTGTGAATAATGAACACGAAGTACAATGCATGAGAGCCAGTTTGGGCATGAACCAAGAAAATGGCAGACAAGGATGAACATTATTTTCATTTCGAGCCAGCGTTGTTTCCTAAGTGAAAACGGACAATGTAATGCATCTCACCATCAGGCAATAAGTAATATTCTAACTCTTGAGCCAGTGGAAGGACACTGTAATTGGCTTATGGTTCCATAAACTTCGCAGGATTATTGAAAGACCGAACATATACCAGATAGCGTGAATTCGAGCATAATTAAAATAAACAAGAACAGTAATGACGAAGCTTTGTACTGAGACCACAAGACTTCGAACCAGTAATAAATTTCTGTGTCAAATTTTGCTAACAGGGACTGATTAATAAATCTTAAAGTGTTGTATAGTTTGTAACCTCCTTTCACAGGGACTGACCTGTAGTCCTTAATCATGAACAGCATGTATATTGCAACTACAGTATAAAATATCTGCCTGTCTGTCTGATGGCGAATTAACGTTAACACTGTCAGAGATGTAAATGCATTAATTTTTGGGTGTTAGTGGGAAAACTTCACGTTGATCAATAACGTTTTATAATCTTGAGCTCGATGTGAATGATATAAACCTTGTCTGATGCTATAGTATAGTTGTTATAACATTTTTATGTGCCACTATTTACTGAAATGTACATGATATTTGTCATGCAGATGAACACGCACAGTAAAATGATTTTTAATGACCTATATGCATACACATTTGGATTACTAATATATATATATATATATATATATATATATATATATATATATATATATATGTGTGTGTGTGTGTGTGTGTGTGTGTAACTTATGTTTTGAGATACATCCATACTTCAGTATATTTCTTACACCAGTTGGGTTTTACATGCCACCGTTTACTGAAATGTATGTGATTTTTGTTAGGCTCCACAAACACATACAGTGAAAAAGATTTTTAATAATCTGTAAACATATGAAACTGGATTACTTTTATTTATAGATATGTATTATTTGTGTTTTGATACACCCATTGGTTGTCGAAGAATGTAAATGATATTGCATATTTAACTATATAAAGTGAAGCTGAATGTGACTTAACATTTCTTTGTTCAGTAATGAGTCTATCTGGATTCGTTCGTAAAGCATGGGTGAATTGAACGATAATACTGAGACAATGTCATTTGATAAAGCAGATGAGTGTGAAAGGAGAATTTAAGTAAAGAAAAATTGTAACATGATCTAAAAGGATGATTGAACACTTGAGAGCTGGTGATCCCTTGGAATGCGATATTCCATTAAATAAATTTTACATCAGCAATGAGAGTGAATGTGTGATGGCTTACAATATGTGTGAATGCGTTATATGGTAGGATGTATCCTTGGCATAGAGCCTTATCCTACCTAACAGTCCATGAGCACAGAAACTAAATGATTGACAAATGAAAGTGTCCTCGAGAGACTTACACCATCACATGTCTAAGGGCAATTATATCTACATGAATTTTGAAACAAAGGGGGATATGATAAAACGTGACTGTCTTTATGAACATTGTCACTTACCGTAATTAAACTCCAGTAAATTAACGAACCCAGCCAGTCTAAATTTATTCCCAGCTAGAAATGAGATTACGAGTATGGTTAAAGTAAATATCTGTGATTGCCATGTCTAACTATGAAATTTCCACATTAATTACTTATTTTAGAGGATTATTTAAATGTTTAGTTGGGAATTCTGATGACTACATGTTGAGTGGAGGCCATTAGAATAGGGGAGAGTGTGTCTGCACCCGAACATCACGGGGACTGCAGTCCACTTCGAAGGACAGGCACCGCCGTTGTGACAGGGGAAGTAGGAGAGAGGTAGAAACAGGAACCAGCATATTGTGTGTGGGAAAAGCTCCGCTAGACAGGCACCATCTATGTCGGATTTGTCTGCCTCGTGATGACTGGGTGTTGTGTGATGTCCTTAGGTTAGTTCGGTTTAAGTAGTTCTAAGTTCTAGGGGACTGATGACCATAGATGTTAAGTCCCCTAGTGCTCAGAGCCATTTGAGCCATCTATTTCGGATCCTAAACGATGGCATACTGTTTTTAATGTGGCTAACCTGCTGGCAGCAGCTAACAACGATACGATGTGCAGTATCGCAAAGCCCTGCAGTGTGCAAGAAGCCCGTAGTCTAGAAACAGCTGGGCCCACAATGATGCTAAGATAAGATCTCTAAAATGGAATCAAAGGAGACACCATCCGGCTCCTTTGTGCTTAAGAACATGGCAACTGCAGCTCTCAGGCTGGCATCAAGTTAACGGAATTGTTGTTGACTCTGCTAAGAAACTATAAGAACTGCCACCATTGGATAATATAAATAAATTTTGGAGTAGGAGAACCAAACTCACTTGTGTGTATGTGGAGAAGACCCGATTGGCTGAAATTCAAAATAGGACAGATGTTGAAAGTTATAAGTAATCTGTTTCTGAGATCGAGCACTAAAACCACCCACTATAGGTTAGTTATATTAAAATTGATTATGGAAGGGAGATGGCTGTATTATTGGAATAGACCTGATTGGCTGGCACTCATAAGAATCACTGTCGTTAGTGACAAAGATCGTGCACAAGGTTCACACTCATAAAGATAGAGGTAAAGTTCTGCTTCTTTCTGGAGCGCTCTGTAAAACTTTACTTCCATCAGAGACTCACCAGAGGACACATCAGCCTTGAGGTGGACTTTGATTCCAGGCTCTGAGCGAGAGAAGCCTAAAGCGCAGGTCAGATGACAGGCATCAATAACACATCAATAACACTATGTGTGACGAGCAACTGCAGCGTTCACGAATAGTAGGCTGTGTGCGTAGATTTCAAATTGACATTAGGGTTTTCACATTTTAATGCAAGTACGTTTATCATCAATCCTGAACACAACATACGTTCAATCAAGATAGTAGATGAATGCTTCTTTATTTCTGTAGTTCTTTCTTGTCTCTATGATAAACATTCGAAAACCAGTGTGTGACATTTCTGAATTTATTTGATTCCCAAATTTTTGTGTAGACTTGAACGTATTTACCTCCGACTCTTTGCTGTCTCTGTGCACTTGTGTTTAACTTGAAATCTAGAGATAATTTTAATAAACAGGATTTTATAGTGACCATTGTTTCATTCAGTAGTTTGATGAACTCCCCATTTTTATCATCTTGTGAGCTACATCATCCATATTTCAGGTATGCCAGGGTCAGCCATGTTTAATAAATTCAATTCATTCAGTTTGTATCGTACGGCACCTGTAATTGACTTCACGTGATCCTATGGGGAGGGAGCTACTTGTCAGTAATGTCACCCGGTACAGATCTTTCTGATTTCCCCGGGGGAATGTCAATGTCACAGCCACAACTTCACAACAACAGGAAGAGATTTGCTT
Organism: Schistocerca piceifrons; assembly: GCF_021461385.2. Lineage (NCBI taxonomy): Eukaryota > Metazoa > Arthropoda > Insecta > Orthoptera > Acrididae > Schistocerca > Schistocerca piceifrons. The sequence continues at coordinate 787,220,223 of NC_060138.1, forward strand.
ACCTCAACTCTTCCACAGTTATCTCGATGTCCCCACTGGCTTCCTTCTCCGCCGGCTGCAGATTCTAACACGCCAGTGATTATCAGTGAGTAATCGAATATCAAATGAGAACACCTCAAAGCCACTACGGTGAAAGTTTCAAAATAAAGGTTTGCCACCTGATTTTATTGCTCTTCAATTCAAAAATCAGGAAAATAAATTATTATAATGATAAATCCCTTGAGAACCAGTTTAAAAGCAATGTAGGTATCACAAATCGTGGATTCTAATTCTCATTTATCGAACACTGTAAAAGGATACAAAATACGAGAGCATATTAAAAAATATGCCTCGCAATTATTTATTGAAAGTTCTTCAAGCTTTTTACGTGAAACAAACGTTATTAACATTCTGCATCTTTATTTTTCATATCTACGTATTTGCAGCCCTCTGCCACTATAGGACTCCGAATTGAACCATAAGACTTGGCGGTGTGTAACATAACTATATCAGTGCATGAGAACCAGCGTGCTGTAATCTCTTTCGAATTCGCCGAATTTGTCCACGCGAGGAACAACCTTTAGTATCACAATGCCAGACCACACACGAGCGCTGCGACATCTACAATAATCCGATTCCTTGGATTTAGTGTCATCGATTGTCCTTCATACAGTCCCAAGTGGGCCCCATGCGATTCTCATCCGCTTCCAAAACTTCAAGGACACCTTCGAAGACTTTACTGTGATAGCGATGAAGCGGTGCAAGCAGATGTGAGATTGGGGCTCTGTCAACAAAGTCACACTTTCTACAGTGACGGCATGAATAAAATGGTCTCTCTTTGGGAGAAATGTGTTTGTCACCAGGATGACTATCTTGAGAAATAAACATGTAGACATGAAGAATAAAAATGTAGAACGTTAATAATGTTCGTCTTGCTTAAAAAACTTTAAGAATTTTCACATCAAAATTCGGAGGCATAACTTTTCGGCACGCCCTCCAATCTCTGTCAAAATATCTCCACACGCTTTTGGTGACTGTATAGTACCGTACAAAAACATTTTCCAAGGCAATTTCGAGATTAATTCAGCTTTACGCGAATCTGACACACATGGAGCACAAATATTTTCTGTAGGAATACTAGTCGAATGCAGCCTTTTATAAGCTTTCCCCGAGACATTTAAACTCTGCTTAATTTTGATCAATTGAAATACACATTCATAGCAACAACATGTTGCCAGCAGGCATACGAACGCTACACTGTGTTACAAACGTTTTCCGATGCTGTTTTAAACATTATTTTCTGTAAGACAAAATATCCACTCGTATCGCGAACACATTGCTGGTGTGAAAGGCAGTTACGAGCTGCCTCATGAGCTGGCTTAACTGTCTTGCGCCTGTCTGCTCAAGGCGCACTTCTGATTATTTCTTCTGTCCGTCAGTGATCTACAACGGTACCTGAAATTTTTAATTAATATCTGAGCATGAAATTAAAGTTAATGAAACCATAATTGCATAGTCGTCAGTGTGGATAAAGTCGTCAGCATAGTTGGAATTCTGGACAAACAGTAAATAGAAATAAAAAAGTTATGTTCTTGACACCAAGCCAGGTAGGTGAATCACCGCTCTCTCTATACTCTCCTGCATGACACTGTTTTTACTTACACCACATTTCCCATACTTCATGACCGTTTGCTCCCTTGTGGGGTGGATAGGTCCATTGATCTTAACTGCTCAGTAACCCACAGCACCACTAGCTTTCACACGCTGTATAATAAAATATAGGCTGAAACGTAGCATAAACGCCACAAGAAGCCCTCAGAGGACGCTCTCAGTCGGATTCTGATGATTTTTTAGTTTGAATGTCAGGCTCTCCCTTCAGTCAACGACATTACAGACAAGAAGGTAGTAAAAACATGGACTGCGCACAAGAAAAGAGAAAAGTCCTCAACTGTAACGTTAAATGCAAATAATAAAACAATTATAAAAGCTGCAAATGCAGGAAACTGTAGTGATGAATAGAGTTACACATAGAAAAAAATTCCAAAAAGCTTAACAGCCAGACTACAAAGAGAATAAATATATTTCAAATAACCTTAACTTCCTACTCGTCCTTCAACACGCAGAAACATTATACGTAGGAGACCCTTACCACCCTCCTCCAGGTCTCAACAAAGAATCCCGAGAAATGCAATCAGTCACTCCTACAGTAAATTGTTGGAAAGGTCCGACATCACAACTCAACAAAAAACTCTTTAAACTTTTTAAAGGATCATACACATTCAACAACAGCAGAACATTTAGAAAGACAGAAGAGTTTATACAATTTGTCAAAGACGTGAAAATTTTTCATGGAGCCACGTCTGTCTCGTTTGACATACAAAACCTATTACCCTTTGTGCTAAATCGATCCCACTTTGCAAACCTACAAAACATAAAAAAAGCCATCTACACACACTAGAGGACTAACAGAACTAAAAAATATTCGTGTGACTGTGAATTCTAATTCACAGTCACACGAATATTTTAAGTTCTACGTGTAAATGAGCCCTGTGTACGGGATAAAATCTGTTCCAATTTATAGATGAAATGCTTACAGGAAACTTAGAAAATAATAGTCTGCATTTCGACAACGTTATTTACTACTATAGATACTCAGCCGACACTGTAATTTAAATAAATGGTGCAAACGATGCGATCGTTGTATTGAAGTGAGTGATTCGTTCCTTGGAACAGCGTTAGAATCCGTATTTCTAGCCACAGTGAGTTTTAGAATTGGAACAGTGATGAACTTGACCCCCCTCAAAAAAATGATCAAATGTGTGTGAAATCTTATGGGACTTAACTGCTAAGGTCATCAGTCCCTAAGCTTACACACTACTTAATCTAAATTATCCTAAGGACAAACACACACATCCATGCCCGAGGGAGGGCTCGAACCTCCGCAGGGATCAGCCGCACAGTCCATGACCGCAGCGCCTGAGACCGCTCGGCTAATCCCGCGCGGCTGACCCCCTCCAAAGTTATAACTCCTACTCGTATCGAAAGAAGTGTTTCTCATAATTCACATAGCCAAAAACTTGTATATGTTAAACATTTTCAGAATTATGATAGAGTAGTGCAACACTTGTTCTGAACTGGGATTTTTTAAACACAATTCCTATTTGTCATATGATATTCACTTGAACGTGAGCCCATATGTCGCAGATTTTGTGAAATTTTCAAATTATTAATGATGGAATTTCGTTCCTTTCTCGGAACGAATTTTCCATCGTAAGCTTTTGTGCAGAGATTTATCGGTAAATGATAAGGTGCAGCTCTTTCGGAAATTTTACCCAATTGATTATGATAAGCAGACACACTTTTCGGCTCTACAGTGCATTGAGATGGTTGAAGTGAAGAGACTACAAAGTAAGAGAGCTTGTCTCACCACCATTGTTCATTTATGTATCATTTGCCGTTAGAAATCTGTAAAGTACAAGTTTGTCAAAAGAAACTACGTAATGTTTTGCGTGTTACACCTTGCAGATAACAAATTTTGATCGACAATCTAACAATAAAGTCCTCTTTCGAAGACAAGAAAGTTACCCAGTAGGCCTCAAGGATCCTTGATCAAGACAGTTAGCGAAGAGATACTAATTTTTTTCCAAAACAAGAAATTTACTACTGCAGCGTAAAAGTGTGAGTTGACATTTAAGTTTGGATCTGAGTGTGCGCAAAATGTGTGCGCTTTTCTAAGAGGAGTACCCTCAACTAAATATCAGTGATGATATTTTCAGAAGCGATTTTAAATTCAGATTTGATGTGCGGTGGTCGGATGCGTGTCCATACTGCGACGAACATGTTTTGTAGATAGTTGGTGTCGATTCTGCAGAAGGAATTAAAAAAGCTGAAACGGAAAGAGCAATTCACCATGCAAGCGCTGAAACAGGGCATAAAACTCTTCCTGCCGGTACCGGAAAAGCTAAACGACGGCTAATAATCCAACTTTCTGTGTGATCTTCAACAGGTACCCTTCTTCCACAGCTGAGTCATTCTTCTGCATTTTATCATCAGTAATACACCTGTTACAGCCTGGCAATACATAAAACTGGTAATAGAACTGTTATGACGTATTTTTGGCCTGAAAGTATTGCCAGGAGAGGCATAGCAGAGATATCTTCATGCGCTCTGAAGTACATTCTTACTTATTTCAACACGCTCAATGATGGTGAGTGATATGACAAAGTGCTCTGACCGTTGCATTGGACAGGACAGCTGACGAATGATTTTCCTTTTTCATCATCCGATCGTTCGTAAATAGTTCAAATGGCTCTGAGCACTATGGGACTTAACATCTGAGGTCATCAGTCCCCTAGAACTTAGAACTACTTAAGCCTAACTAACCTAAGGACATCACACACATCCATGCCCGAGGCAGGATTCGAACCTGCGACCGTAGCGGTCTCGCGGTTCCAAACTGACGCGCCTAGAACCGCTTGGCCACACCGGCCGGCCGTAAATAGTTGACAGCAGTAGATCAGAATTTCCTCGTTACAGTGTTAGGGATTTCTCCCTTATAGAGAGGAACAAAAGATCCTTTCCTGTATATCAGCCAGACGACTGGATTCCAGTCATTTCCAACGCCAAAGACAGTGGATTCCCTGTCTGCAAGATAATACCCCACGATTTTAAGGATCTTTGCGGTGGATTCCTTGTCTATAGGATGGAACCAAAGAACTTCAGCGACCTTAGCACATTAGACAAAGAATCTAATATCGTAACCCCCCGCAACTATGAGTCTGTCAAAGCATTGCCAGGAAGCTGAGAGGTACGTAGAAAAAAGATCGGCGGCCAGCTAACATTTCTGTTTTAAGCTGAGACTGCTGAACCTCCGCTGTCCAATCGGCGGGCAGTCCTTCTGAGTCGTTATGCTAGCCATCTGTCTTCCATGCCTGCTAATCCAGCCCATGACCTTTTTTTCGACGCCTCCTTTGATCTAGGGTATGCAGGCCGCTCCTCCTCCCTACTACCCCCGGGAGTCCGCTTCCGTCAACTGCTCCATTCTCTTTCCTTCCGCTTTCCCAAAACCTTCTTGACAACTTGGGGTACAGCACCGCCATGGCTCCGTCCCCGGATCTACTTGCTCCGTGACCTTTGTCAATTTACCAAGGATGGTACCCCTACACTTGTTTACCGTCGGGCATTTGCTGCTCTATGTTCACAAATGACGGACGCCACATTTATTTACACCGACGGCTCGAAAACATCGTTAGGTGTAGGGAGTGCCTATGTTGTTGGCGACACCCCAAATCACTTTCGGCTTCCCGACCAGTGTTCGGTTTATACTGCGGAGCTTTACGCTGTTCTCCAGGCTGTCCACTACATCCGCCACCATCAGCGGATACAGTATGTAATCTGCTCAGATTCTCTCAGCTCTCTCCTCAGTCTCCAAGTTCTTTATCCTGTGCACCCTCTGGTCCACCGGATTCAGGACAGTCTGCGCTTGCTCCACCTGGGGGGCGTCTCGGTGGCGTTCCTCTGGCTCCCGGGACACGCTGGTATCTGTGGGAATGAGGCGGCCGATATAGCGGCCAAGGCTGCAGTCTCTCTTCCTCGGCCAGCTATTCAGTCGCTTCCCTTCACCGATCTACGGAGCGGTTTATGTCGCAAAGTTGCTCACTTATGGCACGCGCATTGGTCAACACTTCCCCATAATAAATTGCGGGAAGTGAAAGCCCTTCCTTGCGCTTGGACCTCTTTTTCCCGAACGCGTCGTCGGGAGGAGGTAATTTTAGCTAGACTCCGGATAGGGCACTGTCTTTTTAGCCATCGACATCTTTTAAGCGGCGATCCTCCCCCACTCTGTCCCCACTGCTCTCAGCTGTGGACGGTCAGACACCTTTTAATTGAATGCCCCTATTTTAATCCGTTACGCTCCCGTCTACAGCTATCGCCTGATCTATCGTCGATTTTAGCAGATGACACGCGCTCAGCCGACCGCGTTCTCCAGTTTATTAGTGACAGTGAAATGACGTCAGTCATTTGAAGCTTTTTTTGGGGGCAACCAACCCCTTTCTGTAGTGGATTTTTAAGCATTCCTTCTGCTTTTAGTTTCTCAAATTTTATGACTTTGTTCCCATTGCTGCTGGTTTTAAATTCCGGTTTTTTACTGTTTCCTAAGTCACGGGCTGGGCGCTAATGACCATAGAAGTTTTGCGCCCTAAAACCACAAACAAACAAAAAAAATTTCTGTTTTAACTAAAGGGGTTGGACAAAAATGCATGCTTCAGCATAAATACAGATGCCATCCAAGCCTGCAGTGTGTGCTGCTATATTTGGCCATGAACGGCACATGTGCAACGCCCTTAGTATGTTCCAAGTGCCAGTCGAGGTCATATTACTGTTCTGTGAAGTTTCCAGGGCGTTATGTTGGAGCTGAGTGAATTCGGATGTGGGCAAATTATTATTGCATGTATCGAGGCTGCTTCCGTAGCGAGGGTAGTCACAGTGCTCGCTCTCACGAGAGGCACCGCATCAAAGTTTGCACCGCATACAACGAAAGCGGAAAAACATTATACGCTAAGTCACAATGCGGATAAAAGTACACTGAGGTGACAAAAGTCATGGGATAGCAAAAAATGGTTCAAATGGCTCTGAGCACTATGGGACTCAACATCTTAGGTCATAAGTCCCCTAGAACTTAGAACTACTTAAACCTAACTAACCTAAGGACATCACACACACCCATGCCCGAGGCAGGATTCGAACCTGCGACCGTAGCAGTCCCACGGTTCCGGACTGCAGCGCCAGAACCGCACGGCCACCGCGGCCGGCATGGGATAGCAATATGCACTGATACAGATAGTGGCAAATCGCGTGTGCAAAGTACAAAGGGGAGTGCGTTGGCGTAGCTGTCACCTGCTCTCGGGCTATTCATGTGAAAAGGTTCCTGACGTGATTTTGGGCTCACGAGGGGAATTAACAGATTCTGAATGCGGAATGGTAGTTGGAACTAGATGCATGAGACATTCCATTTCGAAAGTTGTTAGAAAATTCAATATTCCGAGATCCACAGTGTCAAGAGTGTGCTGAGAATATCAAATTTTAGGCATTACCTCTCATCACGGACACCACAGTGGCCGACGGCCTTCTCTTAATGACCAAGAGCAAAGGCTTTTGCCTAAAGTCGTCAGTGCTAATAGACGAGCAACACCGCTTGAATAACGTGCATAAATAACGGGCCATGGCAGCAGACAATCAACGCAAGTGTCTTTGCTAACAGTCCATCGCCTGCAGCGCCTCTTCTGGGCTCGTGACCATGTTTATTGGAGCCAAGACGACGGAAAATCGTATCCTTGTCAGATGAGTCCCGATTTGAGTTGCTAAGACCTGATGGGAGAGTTCGGGTGTGGCTCGGACTCCACGAAGCCAAGGACCCAAGTTGTCAACCAGGTGCTGTGCTAGCTGGCGGTGGCGGTATAAAGGGTGTAGGTTCTGTTTACATGGAATGGACTGGTTCATTGACTGGAAATTGTCATGTTTGGCTACTTGGAGACAATTTGCAGCCATTCATAGACTTCATGTTCCCAAACAACGATGGAACGTTTATGGATGAAAGTGCGCCTTGTCACCGGGCCACAATCGATCATGCTTTGTTTGAAGAACATTCTGGACAGTTCGCCCCACATGAATCCGATCGAACACTTATGGGACACAATGGCGAGGTCACTACGAGCGCAAAATCCTATTCCAGCAACACTTCCGCTATTATGGACGGCTATGAAGGTAGCACAGCTCAATATCTCTGCGGGGGGCTACAGACGATTTGTTGAGTGTATGCCACGTCGAATTGCTGCGCTACGCCGGGAAAAAGGAGATCCGACACGATATTAGGAGGCATCTCATGACTTTTGTCACATCTTTGTATGTGTAGTGTGATCGTGACAAACGACCATTGAAGAGGACTGCGACGAAAAATAAAGAGAACGACAGCTGAAAAAGTCACTGCAGAACTGAATGCTGCACACTAGAAGGCTAAGGACACGAAAACGACACAAAGGAAGCTTCATAACCTGGGAACTGCAGGGGGAGCTGGAATTCCAAACTCATACATCAGTTTTGAAAATGCCCACAGCAGGAAAACGTGGTGGTGAAGCCACAAAACCTGGACGTTGGAGCAGTGTAAGAAAGTCATTTGGTCCAGTGAGTCTTCTTTCACTTGGTTTCCAACTCCTGGCTGAGTTTACGTCTCGCACGCGCCGTCCCAAGCTTACGATGCAGACTTTTTGCTGCTGAGAGATAACCATGGCGGGGGTCTCGTGATTTGGCTAGTCATATCGCGGTATTCCATGATTACGCTGTAACGTCGCATTACTGCCAAGAATTATGTGACCATTTGGGCTGATCAGTTCCATCCCATGGTACAATGTTCGTTCGGCAATGTGATGCCGTGTTGTTAGAAGATAGGACCCCTGTTCACA